>NC_143586.1:104733339-105418777 GCF_048544385.1 Mastigoproctus giganteus | reverse complement strand
TTGCTTTAATGCTCCTTCATCACCCTCGGCGTTTCAGAGTGATTGACACGAAGTGGCTTTACTTTTACAGTTCTTGAAGCATTCCTTGAAGCATTTTCACCAAGAACCTTGGCAGACGTTCTTCTTCAAGTTGCCTTCAAGAAGTTCTAATAAAGGCTAATTTCATCCACATTGAAAACAAGATCATATACGAAAGATATACGATCATATACAAGATCATATTCGCCTTCCATATACGAAACTGGGCATGCGCATACGAAAATGGACATGCGCACGCGTATACGAAAATGAATATGCGCACGCGCATACGAAAACGGGCATGCGCACATGCATACGAAAATATATTGCGCACCGAAATATATATGCGCATGCGAAAATGGACATGCACGGGCATACGAAAATGGGCATGCGCACGCGCATACGAAAATAAACATGCGCACGCGCATACGAAAATAAATATGCGCACGCGCATACGAAAATATATTGCGCACGGAAATATATGCGCACGCGCATACGAAAATGGACATGCACGGGCATACGAAAATAGACACGCGCACGCGCATACGAAAATAAACATGCGCACGCGCATACGAAAATGGACATGCACGGGCATACGAAAATAGACACGCGCACGCGCATACGAAAATAAACATGCGCACGCGCATACAAAAATATATATGCGCACGCGCATACGAAAATGGACATGCGCACGCGCATACGAAAACGGACATGCGCACGGAAATATATATGTGCACGCGCATGCGAAAATGGACATGCACGGAAATGGGCATGCGTATTTTATTTCGTATGCGCACGCGCATACGAAAACGGACATGCGCACGCGCACACGAAAACGGACATGCGCACGCGCATACGAAAATAAACATGCGCACGCGCATACGAAAATAAACATGCGCACGCGCATACGAAAATAAACATGCGCACGCGCATACGAAAATAAACATGCGCACGCGCATACGAAAATGGACATGCGCACGCGCATACGAAAATGGACATGCGCACGCGCATACGAAAATGGACATGCGCACGCGCATACGAAAATAAACATGCGCACGCGCATACGAAAATGAATATGCGCACGCGCATACGAAAGCGGACATGCGCACGTGCATACGAAAATATATTGCGCACGGAAATATATGCGCACGCATATATTTCCGTGCATATGCGCATACGAGAATGGACATGCACGGGCATACGAAAATAGACATGCGCACGCGCATACGAAAATAAACATGCGCACGCGCATACGAAAATGGACATGCGCACGCGCATACGAAAATATATATGCGCACGCGCATACGAAAATGCATATGCGCATACGAATACGAAAATGAATATGCGCACGCGCATATTCATTTTCGTATGCATATTCATTCATACGAAAATGGACATGCGCATACGAAAATGCGCACGCACATACGAAAATGGACATGCGCACGCGCATACGAAATCGTGCGCGTGCGCACACAAAAATAGACGCGCGAAATGCGACGAAAATGCATTGTTTCGTCGGGTACTCAAGAAAACCACGTAGCCCAGTGGTCAGGAGCGAGAGTGCATAGCACGCGTTCCTTGAGTACACCGGGGTTCAAGCCCGTGACGTACTAAATACGATAAATATTTGTATTGACGATTTATTGAAAACTCTACTATACAATATCCGGCATGTCGTGCCCGAGTATAAACAGAAAATTTATTTATTTATTTATTTATTATTATGGTTGGGTTAAAAAAAGACCTGATGAAATTTGAACAGGGAATGAACTGGGCGACGGCTTGCGTCTCGGCTACCATAGACATTGTTAGCTGTTCGTGGGTTACCATAATGAAGTTGTGCCCAAAGACGGGCAAACTTTCGCCTAGGGACTTTTTCGTGCTATAATATTTATAGTATACATTTTTATAGGCAGAGGACTCTTTTTAGATTTCAACATAATAAAAGATCTGTATTTAGTAATGGAAGTAACCTTTTTTAACCCGTGCTTTTTTTAGGGCACGATTTTTCCTTAGTCCGCCACTGTTCAAAGAAGGACACACAACCACCCAAAGTGCCAGGACAGGGAGACCTGTTGACAGTTGAGGGGAACAAAATTGTTTTAGGATAGTTTGCTCAGAAACAGAAAAACGTTTCCGAGCTCACTGTCCAGTGGGACAGTGAGCTCGGAAACGGATAGGCATATGAAGTCTGCGCGATAGCACAGTGGTATCGTTAACGTCTTCCCCACATATATATATGTGTATATATATATATATACACATATATATATGTGTGTATATATATATATATACACACACATATATGCACACGAGCATATGAAAATAAACATACGCATGCGCAAATAAAATGGGTATTCTTCACCACGTCTACGGCGAATCGTTTGTCTCCCATCATGCAGGTTGAATTTCTTCTCATCCGAGAAAATATCTGACTTCCACTGCTCGGGAGTTCATTTGACATGCTCCTTACACCAAATTAATCGTACCTTTTTCATTTTTTGTGTGAGGAGCGGTTTCTTTTTAGGACGATGGGCTACAAGTCCATTTTTGAAGAGGCATCTTCTGACTATTACTGCACTTGCTACCACTGCTGATAGGAAAAAAGGAACCGTTCCCGGTTCCTTTTTTCCTATCAGCAGAACCAGTATTTTGAGTTTGTAAAGAAATCTACTCACTGATTACAAGACACTCTATAAGCAATATGACGGGAAGAACATCCATCCTCACGTAAAGCAACAATAGCACTCTTCGTGGTGTCAACTGCACGTAATTTGCCATCTTGACACAAGCAAGAAATGACTGCAACTCTTGCAGAGCGTGCTTATATAGCTGAAAGTATCAGCTGATGCAATAGTACGTCATCACATACGCGTGTTAATCTTATCTGATGCAGTCTGTAGGAAATATTGCATATACGTATATGCAATATGCATATACGTATGTGGTCCGAATAACATAGGTTATTACCTATGTTATTCGGACCACAATTACAATTTTAAGGAGCGATGCACTTTCATTAAACACTAGTGTATATAGGGTTTTTTTTTTTTTTTGAAATCTTATTTGCCCTTCCTTGGATTGTTATTGATTATTGAACCTTGCCCCTTTGTAATACCACAAAGATAACATGACGGAGTTGATCTGTTTTTCCAGGTGCCGTCTCACATTAGACGTACATCATGGACATTATTGGCAGTGGCGGATTACCCATTAAGGCAATGAGGTACGTGCCTAGGGGGGGGCAGGATTTGGGGGGGGCGAAGCCAAGACATTTTCCTATAGTATTCTAAAATAAATTAATGTTTTCAGTAAACATCATAAAAATGTTGATTAATTTAAGCAAAAAATTCAAAAGTACAAAATTTCATTTATTTGCCACCTAACTTTTTTTTAAATATTTTGGGGGGGGGGACCCAAATATAATTTGCCCAGGGGCCCCAACTATCCTTAATCCGTCTCTGATTATTGGGTCTTCTCATTCCTATTGAACGCACACTGGCCCCAGAAGAAGTATAGATCAGTGGCAGAGTATTCGACTGCAGAGATACTACCCTGATCCCAGATCCTACCTCAGCATTGTTTCCGACCAAATTTTGTTCTATATAGTGACCGTTTATCCAGATGGCAGTAGACTCTTTCAGCAAGACAATGCCCCGTGTCACAAGGCCTACATTGCGTAGAAATGGTTCGTGGATCATGTCCAAGCATTTCGTTTCCCTGGCTTCAAAATTCCCCCGACACCAATCCCAATAAACATTTGTGTGATGCAGTAGGAAGCAGCATTCGCCAGTCCACGCCAATGCTTCGTTCGGTTTCCCTGAACTCGATGACAGGCCAGGTGTACGGCGAAAGGCTGCCCGACATACTATTAGGTAGGTAGTCATGATGTTTTGGCTCATGTGTGCGTGTAGTCTTTCCTGAATATAAACAGAAAATGTGTTTGTTTTTTATAATGATGCTTTTTATAATTTATTTTGTCAGGGATGGGGGGGGGAAAGACTAGAGTTGTATTAAACAAAAAATATCAGCGGACCAAGAAATAGTAAATTATCGAAGCAAAAATAAATAAATAATCATTTGTTTCACAGAAACATCAAATAATTTTAAAATAGTAAAGTTTTTTTTTCAGCGTTTGCTTCAACTTTCGAAAAATTATGACATTCATATGACGCAGCATAGCTTATATATTAAGAAACTTGCCTCCTGATCATAAAATCTTTGAAGTACTGGAAAAAAATACAAATACACGAAGAAAGTTAAAAACCTTAAGACTGAGTTTCACAAAAAAAAAAAAAAAAGTGTACCACTTCCCAGTGGTTCGCCATTATGTAAATTAAAAGCACGAAATACTTGAGAATACGAAAAGAACCCAAAGTCTTAACATTGTACTTTCTTTAAGTCGTCTATTGGTTCATGTGGGTAAGTCGAAAGAGAACTTTAGTGGATTTAGTGAATTATGAAGTGCGCAAGTCGGAAATTTGACACAAGTGCCATATTTGCGTAAAGTTGGTAAGCAGCTTTATGTTGTGGACATTAAATGTGAACGCTATCGCAGCCATCCATTGGCCAAAGGTTCAATGTAAGTAACTTGTAATTTACATTTTTCGATAATAATAATAATAACACTAATTTCTAAGACTGTTTACACTAAACAGCGAATTTCCAGATTTTAAAATAAACCACTGTATGATTTTAAAAAAATGAATCCCAATTTATTGGCATTCAACAAATTTAAATATCTCTAAGCATGGCCGTATACCGAAATAAAAAAAAGAGGGGTTTTTACCTGAAAAGAGAGAGGTGTGACATATTATTTAAGGTAATGGAGCCTCGTGTTCACTGTAATCAATTGATTTACTATAATCGATTATGCCTATCACTATTTTGAACCACCTCCTGGTTTACGGCTCTTTATTTCGAACTTGTTCACAGTCCTTCAAAAAATTAAATGAAATAATTTGTGGGCTCTTAAAAATTTTATGGAGGACTTAATAAGAAATGTAAGTTCGTTATTTAATATGGTAATAATCTTTATTTACGAATATTAATTCTTCGCCGTTCTCCGATATTCAGGTTTAGTTCACGTAATTAATTATAGTACTTTGATTTGTAATATTATAAAGTATTATTTAGATAATTAGATTTTATTTTATAGTATATATAAAATAAAAAGTTGATTTTTTTTTACGCCAATTCCCTCATTCTAAAGAGAAAAATCTGGAAAAGCAAATATCAGCAAGTGCTACGCTCTAGTGCGTGCATGCTCACTATGCTGCCATCGGCAGGGTCAGTACCAAATAGGCCGAGAACTATTCCCCCCCCCCCCCCCCCCATGATCAAAGTACAGTACTAGTAATATGGATTCTTTTTTAATGCATTGATGATTAAAGCCTAATGATTCACCGCCTAGCTATATATCCACAGCCTTTTCAAAAGCTTGGAACTTTTCAGGATCACGTCAATTGGGTGTAAGACAGTTCGGTGTATCCCATGGAGACTATAAATTACGATTATAGTAAAAGGTTTGGGAAACTAGGAGAAATTTTGGTCACTTAGGAGGAAAGCAGAAATTTAAATAAATTTTTCTGTTTATACTCCGGCACGACAACCAAGTCAGTAGAGTTTACAATAAATCGTCAATACAAATATTTATCGTATTTAGTAGTCACGGGCTTGAACCCCGGTGCACTCAAGGAACGCGTGCTATGCACTCTCGCTCCTGATCTTTTTATCAATTTATTTTGTGTAAAAGTGCGCAAACTGATCACAATCACACTGGAAAGTTGTATGCGTCTATTATCTTCAACATCACTCTCAGGCCATAATTATTTAACAACTTTACTCCAAATTAGGTCCACGAAGAGCAGTGCCCACTGATTGCCACTCTGTCTTCTCCCACTGAACCATCCCTTTATCCATAGCAGCAACTTGCCTTTAATGCCATACTGCTCCAATTTGCACAGCAGTCTTCCATGTGCAACAGTATGAAAAGCTTTCCTGAAATCCAAGTATGTGATATCAAAATTATTTTTGCATCCAGTTCTTTTGTGACTACATCGTACTATCCAGTCAAACTGGTCAGACGAGACCTGCCCTTAACAAACCCATGCTGTGTCTGAACTATAACTGCAGTCTTTTCTAGATGATCCTGTAATGATTCTTAAACTAGTGACTCCATTATTTTCCCCTGAACAGAAGTTAAACTAACAGGTCTTTAATTACTCCTGTCACCCTTTGATCACCTCTTCGTGAATTAGGGATACATTTGCACACCTCCCAGGCTCTTGGCACCTTCCCCTGAATCCAAGGATCTCATAATTATAACTTAGGGTCTGTTTACTTCCTTTTCTGCCTCTTTTAATACGTATAACTAGATAGATCCCATTCACTCCAGGTGCGTTTATTATATTTAACTTCAATTTCTCCTTCACTTTGCTCTGTTATTGCAAAATCATTTAGCTCCCTGTGAGAATTTTAAAAACTTGTGGCCTCCACTTCCCTACCGAATTCCTCATGTGTGAATGTAGATGCAAAATTCTGATTGTTTGTCAGCTACTGAGCAGGATCATCAACAGTCGAACCATCTGATTCTTCCTTCTAGAGTTTGCATAGGTAAAGAAGTCTTTGCTGTTTTTCTTTGCATTCTTTGCCAAAGATTTCTCGTAATCTGCCTTCACTTGTCTAACTTCCTTTGTAACTTGATTACAGACCAGCTTATATCTGTCATAGGCTTCCATGTCACCCATTAATTTATATGTATCCCATGCATTTTTCTTCTCTGCCACGAGTCTCATTACTTCATCTGAAATCTATTTAGGCCTAAACCTTGTACAGTATTTGTTAGTTGGTATGAAAAGCCTAGTAGCTTCCAAGATTAATTCCTTGAATGCTTCCCATTTAGAATTTGCTGTTGGTAACATCATCAGTTGGTTTCACCGTATAGAATTTAAAAACTGTCTGAGACCACTGTAGTTTTTTATGAAAGCAAAAAGTCTTCCTTTACCTCTAATGGTAGTTACATCTTTAAGTAAACCCCACATCAGTACACTGTGATCACTGCCACCTAGTGGTTCCTTTATCTGCAGATTCTTAATGCATGAATAATCGCAGCTGATAATCAGATCAAGAGTATTACTCCCTCTAGTTGCCTCACGAACATGCTGCTACAGAAAGCAATCATCCAATAAATTCACAAAGGTTTTGGTAGTGTGTTAGTGAACAATCCACAAGTTCCTATCAGTAACTGAGAAATTAAAATCTCCCAGTATAAGACATTCTGATTTATTGGCCCATTGTATCTCTGTGTACAGTTGTTCGATCATCAAAGTCATTAGGTCCATAACACACTCCTACTCTCATTTTTGCTTTACAGTTGATTACGTCACACCAAACTGACTCAACATTGCTCTGTCGACCCATGTCAACTGGATGCACTGCCTTAGATTTTGTTTCTTAACTAACAGCATAACCCTTCCTATCATGCTTATGTTACCATACACATTTACTCCCCAAATTACAATTCTGCATTCCTTATATCTGTGTGAAGCCACGTCTCTGATAACCCTACAATATACGATTTTGACGTCTTGATCAGCACCCACATTTATTTACTATACTTCTAGCGTTGCTGTATATACAAGTATACATGCACCTGTTCTTACTCTTAGTTGCCCTATCACAGTTCATGTTTTTGCTTGTTCCATGATGACTCCCAGAAGTTCTTGAAATCCGCAGCACCATGCTTTCCAGGCTGCTGGTCACTATAATATAAGCAGTGCAAGAATTACTTTCACCTCTGCTTTGGGCTACTCTTAATCTATTAGTCTGTAAATCGCCCCAAGCTTGCAGTTTTCCAACCCACCTAACAAATGATGACCCACAGCTGAGCCTGAAATCCCCAGACACCTTTGCTTTCCAGGCTGCTGCATGTGCCAATAGTAGCAATGCAAGAATTACTTTCTCCTCACCTGCGACTCCAGTTAAACTATTAGTATGCGTATCTCCCCGCAAGCTAGCAGTTTTCCGACTCGCCTATGACTGCCTGGATAGCATCAGCAAATATTCTTGCACCCATTCTATTCAAGGATAACCCATCCCTGTGAAAACAGTTTCTCTTGTTAACAAGCACACACCACGCTAAGAAAAATTTTACCCCATGAGCCTTGCACATTCTCTTCTGGGTCGAATTAATTGAGGAGGCTCTCAACGTATACCCCCTGCTATCGTGTCTGGGCAGAATACCAGACACTTAATTTAAACATAATTTTTTTTTTTCAACTTTGACCTGTACTTGTTAAGTGAATATCATTGAAAAGTTTGGTGGACGAAATACAGAATAAAAATATCGGCATTTGAAAATATGAAATGTCAAGGATTGAAGAAGCAACATGTTTCAACCCTTTTTGCCAACTTGAATCATGAACTAAAAACAAAATGGGAACAATGTTACAGAAGATGGGATGGATTTCTTGTTAAATGAGGAATGGCTCCCGAATAAAATGTTTACAATGGAAATGCTATCATTATGTTAGGGAAGTTGCGGACGACCGAAAAAGTCTTTTGCAGAATCAGATAACAGATCTAAATGAAAGAAGACTGAGAAAGAACGGACCGAATTGTCACCAAAGGGACTATCATATGCGGCGCAAAGCTCAAATTTCATCTTTAGTTTCCTTGATGTTATTCATTGGTCCTGAAGAGAAAAATTATAATTTGAGAAAACCTCATAAGTTCTCCACAAAATGGTGTTTACCATTTTGTGTTTCCACAAATTGATGGTAAAATTTGTAACGCAATGATAGCAGCCTCGTCTTTTCGGCGTTATGTGGAGCAAAATTGAAACAATTTAACGATATAGATGCAATGTCAGAGAGACCTGTTTAATTAAAATACGTTTCTTGGCCTGTTCTTGTAACAAGCTTGGATCAGGTTTTTTAAGTGTATCTTACAAATTAGTTGTTAAAAAATGGCAGCACGTACAATTGAAGAAAAGAAATTGGTCGTAAAAAAAAAAATGCAAAAATTGTTTCTGGGGGGAAATGTGCCTAAAATAGTCTATGTTCGAGTTGAAAATACAGAGGAATCAATGAAAATTTTAGAATAATAATATAGAATAACATTGTCATCAGAATTTCCAATAAATGCTTCAAAATTTCAAGCATTTTCCACAAACACTAAAAATATTTGTTACCAATGGGAACAGCTGTTGGAAGAGGCGCAAGAGTCCTGGCACAGACACTTCAACTCCTTTTTAGAATGTTTTATTCACCCCATATTTCAAAAGTGGCTGCAATGTATGGTATATTTAATAGATTATTAGTGTCTTCAAACCCGTACATATTTTGTTTACTAACTTTACCGATGAAAATTTAAAAAAGACTTTCTAAAGAAGTCTTGAAATATTAGCCCCAGTTAATACTGAAGGGAGTACTGAACAAGAATGAGATCAACTCCTCTGACCGTGTGGTTGTCCCTGAGTATAAAAAGATTTACTTTATTTAATCTACAAATGATTCTAGTGAGTCTGGTTAAAATATTAAGTGTTTTTTTTTTCATCTATAAAATAGTAAAAGAGAAATTTTGCTTTCAAAAGGGTGACTACAGTGGTCTCAGACAGTTTTTAAATTGTGTGTAGTGGAACCAACTGATGATGTTACCAATAATGGCAAATTCTAAATGAGAAGCAATCAGGGACGCAATCAAAGAAGCTACTAGAATTTTCATATCAGCAAAGAAATACTAAAAGAAAAACATAAAACTAAATGGATGTCAGATGAACTATTGAGACAAGTAGCAGAGAAGAAAAGTGCATGTAATGCATATAAATTATCGGCGACAGAGAAGCATATGGTAGATATAAATTAGTCTGTAATTAAGTCACAAAGGAGTTTAAGCAAGCTAAGGCAGATTATGAGAAGTTTTTCGCAAAGAAAAACAGCAAAGATTTCTATGTATATATTTACAGTAGAAGGAAGGGGTTGATCGCATTGGGCCACTTGATGTCTATGGGTTAATTGTTGATGACCCTGCTCAGGTTGCCGAAAAATTGAATGGGTATTTTGCATCTACATTCACACATGAATTCTTTAGAGAAGGGGTTGCCAGAAGTTTTTCAAACTCTAACAAGGAGCTAAATGACTTTATGATAACTGAAAGGAAAGTGGAGGAGAAATTGTTGAGGATGGACATAACAAAGGCACCTGGGGCGGATGTAATCTATCCAATTATATTAAAGGAGGCAGAAAAGGAGGTAAGCAAACTGTTAGCCATAATTATGAGAGCATCCTTGGATTCAGGAGAGGTCCTTGTGGACTGGAGATGTGCAAATGTCTCCCAGTTGATAAAGGAGATCAAAATACAACATGAGTAATTACAGACCAGTTAGCTTAACGTCTGTTCCGTAAAGAAAATTAATTAAATCATTGGTTAAAAAAGTAATGCAGGACCATCTGGAAAGGCATGTAATTTGTTAAGGGGCGGTCTTGTGTAAATATGCTGTGATGCAGTGACCAAGGAACTGTAGACAAAAAATAATTTTGATATCATATACTTGAGTTTCAGGAAGGCGTTTGATATTACACATAAGAGTGCTGTACAAACTGGAGAAATGTGGCATTAAGGGCAAGTTATTGCTATTTATAAAGGGATAGTTAAGTGGAAGAAGTTATCAATGGGCGTCGTCAAGAAGAAGAGTTTTCAATGGGCACTGTTCTTCCTGGACTAATGTTATTAGTGGAGTCCCCCAGGGTTCAGTGCTGAGCCCACTGTTGTTTTCAATATTTATCGATGAAGGTTATCAGGCTTAATGTTTGTTTTCAGATGATACAAAAGTTGACAGGGTGGTTAGCAAAATTTAATCAGGGTGAGCTACTGCCACAAGATTTAGGAAAATTGGGTCGATGGGCTGAGAAATGGGAGTTGAAGTTTAACATTGCCAAATGCAGGGTACTGCATATGGTAAGTTACTCTGGGGTAGCAGTAACCCCAGAGTAACTTACCAACTCTGTGTTTCATTCTCCACTATACTCAAGATTTTGGAGAATGAAAAAGGCCTGGGGATAATTGTGCAGTCAGACATGAAATTCTAGACATACTGCCGGGACAGCTCACGAGGTTTTGTCAATGATATACAGAAACTTTGCTAGAAGGGATAAGGAGGTGATTATTCCTTTGTATAAGGTCTTAAATACTGTATATAGGTCTGGAGGCCTCACTTTAGGTAGGATGTAGATATGCTGGAGCGGGTGCAGAAAAGTGCAACCAGACTGGTGAAGGGAAACAAGAGTGCTCTTAGCTAGAAAGGCTTCAGTTCTGCAAATTGCAGCGTCTGGAGACTGCAAGGAGATCTGGTTGAGGTGTTTAAAGCCTTGGATAGATTACGTTGGCTGAATTTTAATGTTATTCTTCCACTTGCTGAGACTGAACACACGCAGGGGAAGGCATAAATTCAAGTTGAGGAAGGATGGTTGTAGGATAGATGTGTCGTAGTTTGTCTTCAACCAGCGGGTGGTCGATTGTTGGAACAGGCTTCCATCTATTGTCGTGGAAGTGGATGAGTTGAATAAATTCAAAGAAGAACTAGACAAATTCTTCGAGGGTATGGATGGCTTTTTTTTTTTGTTGGCTGATGCTATATAACCTTGCTTTCTTGCATTATTTGTTATTACTACTATGAGTCCATTAAACCTGCAAAAAAAAAATCCAGGATTTTTCACACGAGGAGAGGAACTGTTAAGAGCAGTGTATGAGAAAGATCGAGTGAATCTTTTTATATAAAATAAATGGATCCAAAATATATTAATTTCTTTTTTCTCAATTTCTGCATTCCTGCTTTCTCAGTCTCCAAAGTAGGATAAATGTGTGAAAATGGGGAATGACTAAGAATGTCCTATAAGTGTTAACTTGTGTGTGTGTAAAAATTAAATTAGCTATTCGTGCAGGTTAAGTTATATAAATCTAAGTGAATTTTATGTCACCTGTGTAAACCATGAGGTGACTGAATTTGTGATTAGTATTAAAAAAAAAAAAAAAAAAAGTGGTGTCTTGGTGGTAGTTGTTTTTTGGTAGCGCCTGTGTCTGTATGATGATGAAAGTAAGATAATAAATATGTGAGAGAGTGTTGTGTTATGTGCTATTATTCAGCCTGACTCTAAATAGTTGTAAAAAAAAATGATTGTAATTGTTTAAATGCAAGTATGACATTGAAATTGGGCTGAGTGTGTGTTGTTCTAACGGGACTCACAAATTAGACTCCAATGGGAAATCCTACCAGGAAATTCCCCTTCCCTGCACCCGTCATGCCCCCCCTTCTGTGGCATGATGTGCAGTTTGTTGATAGATAATGGCTTCAGTTGGCCTGGCCGGTGTGGGATTACTAACAGAGAAGCACTGCATGTCCACACAGTGTGATCTCCTCCTCCCACTTTGGGTGCCCTGGCCCTATGACTTTTCTCTTCTGCGATCCTTGTCTCCCTTCCCAACATTTTCGCCTGGTGGACTATCACCACCCCCTCCACTACCACGAGGAGGTACGACTGGTGTTAATAAAATCTCTGGCTGGGGAGAACCCTGGACGTTGCCTGAGCTTGCCAGGAGGAGCCCCTAAAATATAAACTCTGGAAGTTTTTATTGGAAAGGAGTGCGGAGTGACTGTTGGAGAAAAGAAAGTGATGATAGGAAAATTTCCACCTGGTAAACGGAAATTAAGGGGAACACAGGGTCACCCCTGTGGAAGGAGCCATGCTTCACACGGGGAGAGGAACTGTTAAGAGCAGTGTATGAGAAAGATCGGGTGAATCTTTTTATATAAAATAAATGGATCCAAAATATATTAATTTCTTTTTTCTCAATTTCTGCATTCCCAGTCTCCAAAACATTTAATTTCTGATCTGTGTGGTACTCCGAACTGTCTTTCACCAAATTGTCGCATACAAGGAATTGTCATGCAACGAATTAAAGGGGACCCACTTTTATTTTTTTTCTTTTCACTTTTATTAATATCTATCATAGAAAAAAAAATTATTTAAGAAAAAAAATCGAACGTGCCTCAAATGAAACCCACTGCGTACTTTACTTTTCAACACCACATCCTCATACATATCATATAGGTTATCCATATACCGTGTATTATAGCTGGTACATCAATTCGTTGCCTTTTCTCTGTATATATCTTGTAACGAATGGGCCTGGTGTACTGGGGTCCATGGTTATGAAAAATATATACAGTGATAACCCAATAAAATATACAATAGCGGGCTATTGTATATTTTATTGGGTTATATTAAACTGGGTTATCACTGTATATATTTTTCACAGTATGCATCTCTTCAAATGCAATACCATGTCCACGAATCTTAATAACAATATACGCGAAGCGTGTCCGGACTGTCCAAAATCACATGAATATCAATGCGTTCAAGAGCTTGGATATTCGAATTGTGAAAATTGAAATAAATTCGAATAAGATGATGCTTCTGTGATATATCACACTGACTGGCTACTCGTTGACATTTATCCAAATTGATATCTGTGGATTAGAATTGCTTGTACCAACGACGAACTTTGCAAAATTCGCTGTTCTTGTATAGGACAGTTTTTGTTCAGCCTGTCCATAGTGAATATGGGTCGGTCGGATTCTTCGGACTAGTGCCAAAGGGCTCGGTGGTCAATAGTGCCAATGTGAGTTTTGTAAGCTCTGCCCTAACGATCAGTTTTTGAATGAAAAAAAAAATATTTTTTTTTTTTGGCGGAACCCTGCAATCTCCGTTTGAGATGGACTGATAAATTACAGAAAAATTACATATTCATCACTGATGGAACTTTAAGCTAGACTTTTCATTTGAGCTTACTGCAGGATTAGAGATGGGTGATCAATGACTCCAAAACTTCTAGTGTAGGGTGGTAAGATCGCACCCATGGGCAGGGAAAAGTATGTAATTCCGAGGTAGCGATACATGAATATCAATATGGCTATCGATCTTCAGCCTCCTCCAAAGAGATTCGATCAAATAAAAAAATATATATATATATCGAGTAATTTCTTTCGAGGTCAAAGCAACCGCATTGATGCTCGCCCTTCCCCAAATAAAAATCCTGGGTGCGATTATGATCTGGTGATAATTTTATCCTGTGAAGAGCAGTTAATTTCTAAAATCTGTATTAAGTTGGAATATCATCTCTCGCTTTCTACATAGATAACAGGTTAAATCGGCTCAGCAGGAATATCACATCTTAGAGATATTTTTTATTCAGGAGAGTGGGATTAAGACGTGTTTCTCGATCTGTGACACAACTTTCCGTAACTTCCAGGATAGGATAATTTTTCATTTTCTAAGTGTTTGACTTTGTTGATATGTGGATTTAACAAGATGAGGAGTGTCAGCCGTTATTTAAACATACGCACATTAGTATATAATGTATTCCAATCTCAATGTACACTTTGGGATGGGAGTTTTCGTACATTCTCAAAACATCGCGTGCATTTTTGCATAGTTCTAACACGACTGTGACGAACGTGATCATATTACCAGTATGGTAACATCAAGCGATGAAAACTCGAAACTTTGTGCCCAGCTAACAGTTGAGTTATTGGAGCACAATTTCATTCCAGAATTTTAATGTACAATTGGTAACACGTGCTTCTCTAACTGTAAAACAGAATTTTCTGTAACGTTTCCAGAAGAGGATTGAGTTGGGCGAAAACAATGATTAAGTTAAAGGCCAATAATTAAAAATTGACTTTACTGAAAGATACAAGATTATGCCACTTATGGCTGGATTACCGATGGATTATGCCACTGATGTCATTAATTTCCCCTAATTAAATTCAGTTAATGGGAATGCAAAAAAAATTCAATATCGATGAATGACAGAAATGAAGAGTTTTTATTAAATGGTTGTGTGGGCAAAAAACACTGGATTATTCTCATTTAATGTCCTCGCGTGTAGCACAGTGGATATAATCGCCGTTCTTCCTACATCGGGTGTAAAATGCACTGCTTCAATTCCCGTCAATGGGAGCAAGGATTTTTTTTTTTTTTTTTTTTTTTTTTTGCTCGGAAGCTCTGGTTGTTCGTATCAACATGCAGGCAAATCGACCACAGAATACGCACAATTTACAGACTCGGTACTCTCGCCTCGTAGTCTTACTTGCTTTGGTGCTCTGATTACTTGGAGTGAAAGACTCCTTGCTAGTAAAAGGTCAACTTCGTCTAGGAATAGTAGATTAATAATAAAGTGAAAATTAAGATAAACATAATTAAGTTCAGGGCAAAAGCCTCCGGTTACAAAAGCTATAAGAAAGTAATAAAAAATACATGTCGGACATAGCTTCTTTCTGTACGCAGCTGTAAAAAACTGGGTTTTCTTTCTACTTAGTGCATCGATCTCATATTGTAGAGGCGCTTCGCCGCGGGTTGCCGTGTGGTATTGCACTGCAGGATGGAAGCCTCCTCAACAATTCACGTTGAGGGAAATGGACCTTAATTTGCCACGGTGGTCCAGTGCGGATTTTCAGATCAACCGTATTTAGCAGTCAGGAGCTTGAATCCCGGTCTACTCAAAGAGCGTGTGCTACTGCACTCCCGCTCCTGACCACTCGGCTACGGAGGCCATATTACTCTTTATTTAAAGTGTATGCCACTATCTGGATTCTGGTTTCGATTCTTTTTGAAGTTAATGTGGTCGAACTTACAATCTCAATTTAGCTGAGAGTTGGCAAGTCTACCCAGAACCAGGTTTTAATTTTGGGATTAAAAAAAAAAACCCAAAAAACTTCCAAATGTGAAAAAAAAGAGGCCTCTGATAGATAGAAAACGAAAAGTTGGTAGAAAGGAAAGAGCAAACAGATAAAGCATGAAACATCCGGTCGAAACAGAAGAGGCCATCTACAAACCATGAAACTCATCCTCAAATTAGGTTGAAGTTGAGAATTCGATGGTTTAAAGCTTCTAAGTCTATCCCGAACCAAGGTTTCAATCCTTCTTGGGATCCCATTAGTAGGCAGGTTAGGCATGAAAACCTGAACAATCCAGTGACGAGATATATCCACAATATGCGAGATGGCGCAGTAAGTGGAATGGACATAAGTTCAGAGCAAAAGTCTCTTGTTACTAAAGCTATTAAAAGCCCGATGCGAGAGACTTGCTCTGAACTTGTATTAACTTCACTTACTGCGTCATCTCGTATCTCACATATTGTGGATATATCTCGTCACTTGGTTGTTGAGGCTTCAAATGATGAGATACCAAAAAAAAAAAGAAAAAAAGGATTGAAACTCTTGGGTAGACTTTTCAACCCTGATATAAGTTGAGTTTGATAGTTTGTAGTGGCCTCTTCTGTTTTGACTGGGTGTTTCAGGCCTCATGTCTGCCTTTCTTTCCTTTATACCAACTTTTTGCTTTCGTCTGCTCTCTCTTTTTTGAAATTCCGAGTTATTTAAAAAGCAATACGTTTCTTCATTGCTTTTATTTAGAGTAGTGCAATATCAACGCAACATCAGAGCAACTCTTGACGAAGCGCCTCTAACTTCGCCAAGAGTTGCTCAAAGAGAACATGCACAGCGTTGTAGAATACTTCATGGAAATGTGAATAATTTAGTGAAAGTGGTTTAATAAATAAAAGAAACATTCCAGTCAACATCATAGTTTAATTTTACTAAAATGTACACAGAGTAAACTGTATATCCAGCCGTTTACAGTCGTGGTCAGTCTTGTATGGAGCAGTAAGTCTCCAGGACAATTGAGCAAGTCATGTTAGTCCTCATGACACGCTTCATGTCCTGTTGTCATGGGGAGGGGGAAAGAAGGCTTCAGTTCCACAAGTAATACACATGGTAGCAGGGTTTCGTTCACCCTTCTTCAATAAGTGACACAATAAAAAAACAAAGGAAAATAAACGGGGGTGGGGAGGGAACGGGCAGCCAAAACAGCAGATCACATGAGTTCTGGGAACGATGATGCGGATACACAGTGACACATAGACAAGAGTTGCTGGACAAACAGGGATACAACACCCCCTGCAAAACAACAACAAAAAACTGTATTTTTGTTATAAAACATACGAAGTGAATTTATACAGCCAAGAGAATTTTGGGTGAATGTTACGGCTGTTAATTTTTGCAAACATTCGGTAGACGAGACACCTCTCACGGGTAAGTAAATTGCCGAACAACTCTGACTAAAAATGACTGTGTACAAAGTGTTCCGCACACCCCATGATTATGCTTTGTCAATAATCTGGTGAAAACGTAACATTAAGGCTCTTCTGTTAATTACCCCTGAGATAGCCGTTTCTTTTCGGATTGTCAAATGAAGCTACCTTACGGTGTTGTCTGGTGCATCTGAAAATTTCAAAACAGAAAAGAAAAAAATTTAAATAGTTTTTTCCTTACTTTTTAAAAATACTGTCACTAAACTGAGCTCATCCCAGGGCTTAGTAATCTTTTGTGCACTATTATCCTACCTTCTAGAAGAGTGAGAAAAGATCGAGACGTTTTTATAACTCCCTCATTATTTCTTTTAATTTGATCTGTTCTGAGAATTTGCTAAGCCTAAAATTTACTTTGTTGCCTACTTGGTTTTCATGTTGCATTTCTCTTTCTCAACATGTGGATGGTACTCGCCTCGGTTTTTTTTTTTTTTTTTTTTTTCGTTTTTAAGGGAATGGGGGAGGGACACAATATTAAAAATGGTAAAAAACAAAAATATATTATGTTAATAGACGAATATAAACAACAATAGAAAAACACTGGCCTTATGATAGAAATGCAAAAACGAAATATGAAGCAGGCGTACGTCTTCGTGAGCAAACACAGCCCTCTTTTTTTCTTTTTTTCTGTTCGTACAAAGTAGATTAAAAGATTACAGTACTGCATGGACTACTTCCATGGATCGTGCTGTGCCAAGTAATGAGAATATTTGAGCAAAGTGGTCAATATTAAGAATTACGCTCTCTTTCTCTCCTGTGTGAAAGCAAAATAGTGGGATTTGAAATCATGGCGCCATGGATGAGCAGTGCGAGGTATCTCTAGTGTTATTATAACGAGTCCATTATTACCATTGAGAGGATAACACTTGACCAATAATACGGACCAGAAACCCACACTGCATTATGGAAGTATGTACAGCGCCATCTACAATTGACATTAGACTGTTGTAAAATGGACTAGGTTAATGGTTAGGTAGATACGTGATGAGCAGCAGTGGGGGATTGGAGATCTACACTAGAATCGCGGCAGTGTTAGGAACGTGGGGGGGATACAACCCTATGGCACTTCACAGACAATTGCCGCGCATGCGCTGATTAACAGCGGAGGGCGGCTGAAATCGGTCGCAGTGATTTTTTTTTTTTTTTTTTTTTTCTATCTACACAGTTCTTGGTGCTTCATGAAAGGAAGGGGGCGGGTGGGGCTTGATCACACAGTGACATACTAGACGTAAAAAAAAAAGTTACTTAAACTACAAAACACCAACAAGAAAATAACAAAGTAATTAAATGCCCTAAAAAGGAAATGCAACAGTTTTTTTCCCTCCACCTACAGCAACAACAAATGGATATGCCTGGGCTGAGAGAATGTAATGTCACTTCATCTCATGGTTTTCACTTGACGGAAAGGTATATTTAACCACTGAATTAGCGACCAGGAAATACTGCCAGTCCATATTGCCCATAAGGTGAAGGAAAAATATCAATATCAGCTACTGGCTCTGTTATTCGGTACGTGCAGCTGTAAGCGACAGACAAAACAATGTCTTCTAGCATCAAAGAAAGCGTGTGACCAAACTAAACTAAATGCTACTAGTTAACTACCTCCATTTAGTATAAATGCGCTAGAGAGAGAGAGATAAACCTAACAAGATACAATACATTTTTTTTTCTTGTTCACTAAATGCCTTCAAATCGAATTTTTGATAGTATAGATCTAATCGTTCTTCAACGCACTTAAAAACGTAAAAGAAGATCGTTGAGTTTTACGTCATAAAAGTAAAAATACTCGCGTTTTAGTTTTTGCATATAACGACAAATAAAAATATATAAAAAACAAATGATAATGACACATTTATAGCCCACCAACACGGCAGGGCTTTAAAAAAAAAAAGAAGAATGGGCTCAGCTATCATTTGTCTTCTGACAACAATTGCGAAGAGGCGAGAAACAAGAAAAAAAAACTATGTAAAAATGAAAATAATTGTTACAATTTCTAACAAGCCACCTAAGTTTTGTCAACAGGTCTACAAACGATCTGTATCAGGACACAATAATTACAGACTAGATGGTAAACAATTTGAGCACGTAACAAAAATAATTTCTTTGCACGTCAAAGGAAGAAACGATAATGCTCTGTTCCAGCCAGCCGCCTTTCGCAGATGAAAAGAACTAGCCAGCATAACGCAGGTGACGAAATAGCGGTGATGTCGTGGCTTTCCACAAATTGTCGGAATTACATGTTCACGTGGTACCATTGGTGTCTGCAGTAAAGACCTATTGTCAGTTCAGAACATGCTGGAACTCAAATGGTCTTCTACTGGAGTGGTTGATTCACATTTATCCTGCGGTCGCAATGTCCATGACCAAGCAGAAGTTCTCCTATTGGCTTCAGCGGACCGTTGTCCACTGTTGATATGAAATACACAACAGTCGTCTGAGCTGCTTATATTTGAAAATCTCCAGGCCTCAATGCCTGATTTTTTCCAACGAGTACAGACTTGAAACAGCACAACTTCAAGTTGATGTCTCCATAGCTGAAGAGTCACCGGCAGAAGACACAATCGTGTCCATTCTCATTGCAGCTGCGGATGTTATTGAAGGCAGGGATCCCAGAGATAGCGCACTGGGAGGAGAAGTGGCCATTGAGCTACTGTGAGCGAGAGGGATGTCTGTCAAACCATTTGTCGAGGAGGGTAACTTTGCGGAAAGAGAGTTCAAAACAGAGCTGGTCGTAGCTACTGATGTGCTGGTGGCAGACAGAAGGGGTGTCATTGATGTAGGGGTCACCAAGGTGGGGGAATCGAGCAGTCCAAGTCCTCCTTCTCGGTACCTGAAAACAATAAATATAAACAGATCGTTACACACATATAGAGACAGATAAAATTAAAAATTCATAAAATTCTAATAAAAATTAACAGTAGTGTTTATTAGATTTTCATGTTTAAAATGCGTACTTTAACGTAATCAATAACGTTTGCGTGTCAATTAAATAATAAAATGATTAATTCCTTACGTTAACAGTTTTTCAATCTCCATCAGTGTCAATTAACACTTCTAAAAATACGAAGAGAAAAATTGACATCTGAACTAATTGTGATACTCTTATACAAAACAGTGATATATAAAGTATATTTAAAACTATCTTCAGTATGTTTTTATGTAGCAGCTATCGTGAAGTAATGATGATGCCCTCCATCACTTGAAGATGCATGTGGAATAGTTAATATGCCGCTGACTACAAGAGGGAAAATTTTGAAGTAACTGGTTAGCTTTGTTTTAAACTTAATCATTCAAAATAGGATAAACAATAAAGTCCAAGGTGCAGGTCCTAGTGTTCTTGATTTCCCTCGCGAAGCCATAATGATGTCTTTGTGCCTTCTGGTTCCGCTTCCCCATCCCCAATCGTTGTTCAGCATGCATTACAATAATCTATAGGACTGATGAGTCTCATGACCTTAATTTCTGTTGATATGAATAGGAGTCGTCTGCAAACTGCCAGTGGTGGGACCCTCATGCTAGAAGAGATCCACGATTTCTGCAAGTGAGAATACGGTGTCACGTATAGCTTTGAAATTATATTTTACCCTGTCATCAAGGCACCTTCTCATCCTACAATCCGGCACTAGATAATTTCGGTTCGGTTTAATAGCAATAATAATTGCCATTACTATTAAAAGCTTAGGTTAGAAAACTAGGCGTGTGTGTTCAGCCTCAGAGCAACTAAGGCTATGAGGCGTCAGTATATTGTCTGCAATTTCGTTCATATCTCGTTCGGTTTGTTCGATGAGAAAAACTGAGTTCAGGAAGGGGAAACCACTCAACCCTCACCTGAGACCGGCTAATTCAGCCACGCTATGAAAATGTGCATAACAATTCCTCTGTCATTGACGAGATTCTAACTATAGTCTTTTCCACCTGGTATGGAAGGACGGTAACTATAACCGGTGTTCTACTTGCGAGGGCCTGTTTTGAAAAGCGACTCCAAAATTTGCACAGTCTCTTGTTTTTATATAGATTTGCTTCGTGAACGTTGAGAACCGATCTGTAACCAGTAACCTGTCAGTGAATTTGCTGTAATTTGAGTTTTTTGGTATTTTCTTATTTTCGTGGCCTTCTTAGGATTTCTTAAAAATAATTTCGGCCAGCCGGTTTGCAAGCACAAGGAACGTCCACTGTAATTTTTTTTCTGGTTGGTCTTAGGCGAGGATTTTTTCTCCCGGAAACTCGAATTTTTCGTCCATCAAACAGAAAATTGACCTCAGAACCCATACAATTTACAGACAATATAGCAATATGGCCTTAGTCGCTGATGCTCCTAAATCCCATACAGTGTTGTATCGCAGTAGCACAGTGGTTGTAACTTTTGCTGTACTCCCACACCATATGAAAAGGTCCTTGGATTAGAAACCTATCCAAACGGAAGAAGGAATTTCCATTGGCCTTTTCCACAAGACATGAAGAACGGTTTAGAGGGTGTGGACTGAAAAGTAGACATTTAAAGGGAGAACTAATTGAGGCGTACTAGATCTCTCCTTAAAGATCTCCCACTGAAAGGATTAAGTAAAATATTTTCTTTGCCTGTTCTCCCTTGTCATTGAGAGAGGGCACAAATATAAAATCTCCAGCAATAACAGAAGGTTGAACCACATGAAGTGCACCTATAAGTAGCAGATAGTCGAATATTGGAATAGGTTACCTCTCAACGCGGTGAATATGGCTAGATTGAGAGCAGAATTGGGTGATTATCTTGTGGGTAATCATCGAATCCCCAAGCTCTGTTTCATTTTGGTTTTTATTATTATTTATTTTATTTTTGACTGATGCAGAAAACGTTTGCGTCCTTGCATCATCTAGCTTTACTAATACTAAGGATTGTGCGGTATTTTTCTCTGGAACTCTGTTGTGTCGGCACAACAGGAGTAAGCTTAGGAGCTTACTCCTGTCGAGTTGTTGCCTTTTTACACTTTCTTATTCCACGGTGTTTTTCCTTCCCCTTGCAAATTTGCTCATATCCAGGCGAGTTCCTAAAAAGGTGACAGATCCCTCTCATCCAATTATCATCGCATTGCACTTACTTCTACTCTTTCTAAAGTAATGGAGAAATGCATTAACCACAAATTCCTAAACTGTCTAGAAATCGCCCATCTGATCAATGATCGCCAATATGGATTCCGTCAGTGTCGATCCAAAGGTGATATATACTGGCTTATGTTACCGATCTGTGGACAAATTCAACGGAAAATTTTGGTGAAACTCAAGCAGTTGCTTTTGACATATTTTGATCATATTTGGCATAAAGTTCTTCCAAATAGCTTCCATCTTAAGGTTTTTGCTAACTGTTTTTTTGTAATTGGGTATCCAATTTTCTCTCTGATCGCTTACTGCAGGCGATGGTAGACGGCTTTCTATCTTCTAACTTCTCCACAAATACTGGTATTCCCCAAAGTTCAGTTCTTCCTCCCACTCTTTTACTCTTGTACGAAATGCAGAGGAAGTTAGTTACGTATTTATGTACTTAGTTAATTACGTATATTAATGTCCTTCTTCCATTGACTGGAAACCCTATCCATAGTTATGCCGATGATAGCACATTGCATTCCACCTTCCAGTTTAAGAAACCTTTCTCTGAAAAAAACAGCTTCAACTTCGCGAACATCCACTACCAATTCATTAAATACTGATTTCCAGGTAATGTTCCATGGAGCAAAGATAACTTAGTTGATTTCAATCCTTTTAAAACTTATTCCTGTCTTATATCTTGCAAAAAGGATTCTTCTGTTCCTATTCATATGTTTGGCGATACTGAAATTTCTAGACAGAACCACATATCTTTATTAGGAATTACCTTGACTTCTATTCTCTCTTGGCATAAGCATGTCACAAATATTACTTCCTCTGCATCTGAAAAACAGGGTTTTCTCTTTCGCTCTCGGCGATACAACTACTCGCTCTCTAGAAATCTCTAATTCGCCCTACCATGGAATATTGTTCCTAAAAATGGGGGCTGCCCCCATAACCTCTCGCAGGCTTCTAGACTCCATTCAAAAGATTGCAGTTAGGTTAATTAATGACCTGTCTCTCCACTGTCTGTCTCATAGACTTTCTGCTTCATGTCTTTTCTATAGATACTTCCATGGACACTTCTGAATTGACTTCTGTAATTCCCCCTCTGTCTTCGAAACCGGTCCGAACGCATGCTGCAACCGGTCACTATCCTTTTACTTTCCAACTTCAAACTCGCAGAACCAACTTTTATTTTTCCTCATTTATCCCTTCAACTTCCATTTTCTGGAGCAACCTCCCTGCACACACGTATTTCCTGAAAATTACAATATACAGATATTCAAGTCTTAATGACAACAAGTAGCTTCTAGCTTCTTTCATCTCCTCAACCTTCAACCCTAGCACGGTACTAAATACTACAGGTTCTAATAATTGCCAATGAAAATTTAAAACAATGGTTCACATTTATTCTGCAATCACAATATATCCCCAGCAGCCCGCTTTCATTATGGAAAGTCCGTGTCAATCGTTCTGTGGTTGAAATGTGCTTTTAGAAAACTGGTTAGCTACATATTTAGGGTATTAGCAACATGATTTTCGTGTTTTGTTATTGATGTAACCCGAACTGTGTGTAGGATTACACATATCACACTGCGGTATGAGATTGTTTACAAAATTCAAGTAGAGCTGGGTGCGGCGTGTATTTAATAGAACGGGCATCAACCGTTATTGTTTCGATGTTTTCGATCAGAACGGATAATCGGGTTCCCAATACATCCGTAAATTACTCCTTAAGACATTGCCTATTGCGTCCAACCGACCAATTAAATGTGCTAAACATATAAGTTGCAACTTTTAAAATCTTCGGCAGTGGTGAAAGGAAGCATCCCCGGAGAATTGAGATATTCTGACACATGAATAATGCATGCTGCGTTTCACTCCTACGAAGTACTAGTACAATACTGTTTTCATGTTTCCCTTTCTCTTCACCAGAGCGGCATTCTAAAAGGGTTATTATAACTCTCTCTCATCCAAACAACTGGCATCAACTACCTTATAATAACAAGCTATTTCAATTTGTACGTATATTTTAACGTAGTATAGAATTCGGTTAATTCCCAGTCAGTCGCATCAATATTAATAGAAGGTTAGAATGAGAAGCGTGCTGTGCATCGCCATATTAAAGATGAGGCTTCAGCCCGTGGAACAAATGTGTGTACTGCGTCACGCTAAATACATTATTAAAAATCCAAAAAGTAAATAAAAGTCATTGGCTGTTGCGCAATGCATGAACTTAAATCAAGGTTTTAGTTTATTTAAGAAACTTTCTTTAGGAATCAGTACAACTACAAGAGACTCAGCTGATGCTGACGTGTGTGTTTTTTTTCTTCCTGAACTTATAATGAAAAATTTGAATTTACACATGTAGCTGGAGAATCTGCATGCTGGTCTTGAGTTCGCAGATCTAGGTAACCAGATGGCCTCTCCTAGCAGGAAAAGCGAGGTTTCTCTTGTGTTAGATGACGATTGCTTTAAGGAGGACAACTTTGAAGACTGAAATTGTACTATCTCGGCATTCATAGAAACATCATTTTTCATTGGGAACATAAACAGACTTTTCGCATGGATGAGGATAACCTGCCTAGAGATATCAGCTTGCTCGGATTATTCAAGGTTGCTTGCACCAGAAGTCCGTGATTCGGGGATGCCTGTTCTTGAGGAGTAGTCTTCTTACAAAACTTGTTTTTTTTTTTTTTTTTTTATCATGAACTGAATTTGAATGTCAGCTAGTACCATTCACTGGGTCGCTTCTAAAAGAGTTATTATAACTTTTTTCAATTTGGTAACTCTTAAAAAGTTTATTTCGTATGACTTTTCTCACACTTCTAACATCTTCTTTAAATAGACTTGTCCGGTTGACTGTTTCATAAGTCTATTTAAACTCAAAGACTGCCAACGTGTACTCACTTACTTCAAAATCCTTTTTTTTTTTTACTACAGTGGCATGTATCATCTGAACCTGTTCAAATCTGTCTTTCCTTTTAGCACTTCTTTCTAGATAGTAGTAAATGTACGCCAAACATTCACCCACTTTAACAGGATGGCCTGCAGCCCTCTCTTTCAGCATACAGATTAATATGATAACAAAGGCAGCATATTACCACCACAAGTGGAGTGGTCAATCTTTCTTTCAATGCCCTCGCTACCACTTTTGAGCCGACAGAGGCATTACGACACTAAGCGAACGACAATTTTTTAAAAGAATTTCACTTGTTTGCAAGTTGTCGAGAAGATGTCCAATGTTCCCTGTAGAGTCATTTTCCAATGCTGGCACTGATAATAAGCTGCTTTCCAGCTGACTGTTTTTGTTTTTTTGAAAGGTAAGATATATAAAAAAAAAAATTAAATATTACTTAGTTCTGTGGTTTGGAACAGTCCATGAATAAAGCCTCTGCTAGTTTAATCATCCAAAATCAATCAAAAACCCGCCTCAAACTCCTCAATTATTTTATTCACGATTATAAATTTAATAATATAAACAAATAATTATACAATTATAAATTTATTTATTACATTTTACTATTAAAAATGCAAGCAATCTGGGTTCTAACCTACCATAAATTCCTCATTTCTTGACGTCGGGCCCTCATTAACTGTTTGTATTCTGAAATCCTAAGCTTCTTCCCGTCCACTATGCAGGTTCTTTTAGGTCGAGGTCTGTAACGGTAATCTGGATGCTTTTCCATGTGTAGTTTGCTGAGACGCGATTGTTCCTCATAATACGGTTGCTTTTCTGAATTGGTCATTGCCTTCCATCTTGCTCCTGAAAAAATAGCGACACTCTGTTACACAGAGTAGAAAAAAGATATATACTGGGGTACATTGAAATTAGGCCTCAACAGTAAGACAGCACACTACTGTACAGTACAATCAAAATTAAACTACACCTTGACTGTAGGAAATCATATGATTATAAAGGGTTATGATTATAACACTATACTAAGAAATTGTGGTAAAGCAGAGCTATTCGATCTTTATCGACCGAAGAGTCCTTTTGCAAACCCAAATATTCCTCAGAACCACTATTTTTAATTCAGCAAAGTCATTAGGGGTGGCCATAGTTTCGCACATATCTTGTGTTCTGCGTATCTTGGCAGCTCTCAGAAGGGAATTTTTCCTGAGTTGCAACAAAATGGTACCATTTCATCTTTATTTAAGTTACAGTTCAAGTGACAGTTTTCAGTTCATGGATTTTTTAAAAATGCGATTGCCATGTTGCTCACCATCTAGAACAACAGCTACTTCTGATGTCGCAAGTTTTATTGAAGCACCTCTCATCAGTTGGAATTTTTAATAATTGTTCCAAACTGCGACTATATGTTATATCTTTATTAAAGTAAAACGACTATGTACAAATAAAATATGGTATAGGAATAAAATTGCATAAAAGAAATATATCCAACCATGGAAGTCTTTTGAGTAGCGGCAGTATTCTTTATCGACCATAATTTTAAGGGGGAGAGGCAATGATATATAAAGGGGCGTACTGGGTAGCTGACGAGGGGTCACGCACATGTCAGCAGAACATATGGAGGAAAGAGATACATAAAAAATAAAGTGAAGGGAGGGGGGGAAAGGAGAATAACGGGGCTGATAAAATAAAACTAGGGGAGATGCATACCACCAGCGTTCAGTGGGAGGTTCTGCAGAGGGAAACCCCAACGTAAGTCCCTCCATAGTACCACAGACTCAAACACCGGATGAATACGCATGCCCTGATCTCGATTAATATTTATAGGTTTTATTTTTTTAAAAAGTGCTTGAAACCCATCATCTGTGATAAAAAAAAAAACAAAAAAAAAAAAAAACAATTATTGGAATGACCACCCATGCATCTATATTCCTGTTCCTATCGTTTGTTATCAGCTCCGTTCTTTCTTCTCTTCCCTCACCCCTTCTTTTCTTTCACTTTATTTTTCATGTGCATCTTTTTGCTCCATGCCCCCCCCCCTTCCCGACTGTGCGGTCTACTTTTTATTTTCACCCATTAAGTAGATCTGCAAGAATTTGGCTCTTCGTTGGCAGAATGCACTCCAAATGACTGCGAATCCGATGATAACTTGCTGAACTTGATGAACCTTGACTTGCTCTTTCAATGTAGGCAGATTCCTTGATCTCTTTTGTAGCGCAAAACTGTAAATATGGAACAATTAATTATATTTTATAATATTATTTTGGAGTGGTATCTGTCAGCAATGTATAAAAAGGTTTAGGAAGATTCTTCTTTTGGAAGAGCTGAGCTTTGTCACCGCGTTGCAGCATATCCTTGGAGATTGCATTTACATCTCACTGCATGACAGTGGCAACAAGAAGTTGGTAGTTGGACCGATTGAAATTAATAAGTCAGAACCATAATCGAATCGTGGATGGTAAGAGAATTCAGGCTTTCTATTTTACCTCCAGTGAAGGCTCCTGGCTGTATCCTGCTCAGTTTGCTTCATGCCGTACAGGTTGCTGTCTCAGCTTCTCTTTATGGAGCTTTAGCCAATCGATTTTTTTTGGCAAGTTGCCTTGTTTTAGATTATCGTTTTTTAATGAGCCATTGACCCTTCTTAATAAAGGACGAAAAATTTTATTCAACATATTAACCACATCGAACGGGATAATTCGGTAAATTTTTCTGTAAATTTAACGATTTATTTATTGCCCTCGTGGCTAGTACATTAACGAATATCATTGTTTTCTCTTACTGCGTGCAGAAGAGCTTGGTTCCAATCCAGCAGAACTATGTCCTTTCCCACAGGAATTAATCACTCTTGGATGAAAGCCACATAGTTTTGTACTCCCAGAAACTCGGATTTTCAGGAAAGGAGCAAACTGACAAGGAAATCCACGCTATTCACAGACGTTATGTGCTAATGTCTCTGTCCATAAGCTCCCTCAGCGCTACACGAAAATTTAAGACGATCTGTCAATCTTCTTTTAGCGAAATTGCGGTACTCGTCAGAGAAGATGTCGGACTGGACTGTATTCAAGTGAATAATAATCGAATTAATTGCTTTTATTTCATTTTTGGCGTCTGCTTTAAAGGTTTTTCGCAAAACGATTTAATTAAAGGCGTTCTCTTTCGTTTATAACGCGAATGATATTAGTGAATATCGCAATTGATTTAAAACTTTCTTTCACTAACTTTTTTAAGTTTATAAAGTTACATTACGATGGGTTTTGGTTTACATTTATGGCACTAATTATATTGCAAATGGGGGGGGGGGGGGAGAGAAGCTTATTCGGCGTTTTTCAGAAATAAAATGATTACTGATTTTATAGCAACTTTTCTAAGCAAATCGAAGTATGGTCCGTATTTATTGGTAATGGTTTCCCTCTTTCATATCTGTCAATCGATAGTGACATCAATTAGAAATTGCAAATTTTATTAATTCACAGAAGTAAAAAAAAAAACACCAAGGTACACACACACACACACACACACACACACACACAGAGCTCTCTTATTATGCCACAAAACGTAAAATCTGTTTTACAGTACTTCTAGCTATAGCGTTAATACACCCACATGCATATGTGTACGTACGCCTTTTCCTTATTATAAAAAGAAGATAAACATAAACTCGAAAGAAGATCGTAATCAATAAAATATTTTTAAAATAACCTTAACTTTTCGGAACGCCTGAAATTCCTTCACGGTTCATTAGTTGAGGAACTCCGTTCCCCCCGTGTGCTGCTGGGTGCCAGTTCAAATGAACCCAACCCAGCTTGACGAGAGCAATTCAAAGAACAGAGGCAATTTATTGTTTTAATAAACTATAAAAGGAAAATAGACCAACAGGTGCCATTAATTTTCGATGCAATCTCCTTGCTTCTCTAAATCTAGCCATCTTCTCGCCGCTCTTGAAGAATATATTCGGCTGCGTTTGAAGCCAAGTATGCACTGTCCTTTATCTCTTCATAATTTCAAAATCGATGCCCACGTAAGATTTCTCGAAGCAGTTTGAAAAGGTGATAGTCAGACAAGGCAAGATACGAACTGTAAGGTTCGTATCTTTCCTCCTCTAGGTTAAAATTTGGAATTCGAATGTTGTCATGGTCGTTGCTGCTGTATGGGATTATGCCTTATCGCGATGCAAGCCAACCCCTTTTAGAGAAATTCTTAGCATTTCGTGAAATAGGTTTCAGCTCCTCTCCAAGAATGGCACAGAACCGTTTACGATTAACAGTCTGTCCACGAACTTGGAAGTACTCGAAGAATGGCCCCTTAAAATAATGACAACATTTCGCCAGCAGAAGGCTCACTTTTGAATTCCTTTGCTCGCTCGCGATGAAATGTATTTATACTCAAGGCCTCCGTAGCCGAGTGGCCAGGAGCGGGAGTGCAGTGGCACACGCTCTTTGAATAGACCGGGGTTCAAGCCCCTGACTGCTAAATACGGTCGATCTGCCAACCCGCACTGGACCAGCGTGGCAGATTATTTCCCTCAGCATGAATTGTTGAGGAGGCTTCCATCCTGCAGTGGGTTGACAATGGTTGCAATTTACTTTAAGCAATACTGTTTCTCCCGTATTAAAGTAACATTCATCTGTGGACCTCGGAGGATTTCACTCATATCTTGAGAATGTACATAAAATTTGTGTGTGTAAGTAAATGAATGAAAATGATTACTCCCTTGGACCATAAAAATCGAATTCGTATGTTGTTCAATGATAAAATCCGAAAGCGCAACCAACATGTTCAAGCTTGAAAAGCAGCACGCAATAAACATATTGCAATTTAACGTCGTGTTTAAATTTGTCTCAGTATGCAGTATACTTGATATTCACAACAGCGCATTTTGACATGTTATCAGTATTTAATATGCAAATTGCCTTTACTTGTTGACTTTCCTCTTAGTCGATATTCCGTAATTTTAATTCCGTAAGCTTACAGAAGAATTTAATTCATTTTGCCCATTTCTTTTTCAGTTTACCAATAGGCCAAATCTATTACCAATATTCTAGTTAATTTAGATGTTAAGTGATTATGCTAACGGCCCCCAAGTATAAATTGTCTGTATAAGTAGGTGTTCACGGGCTAAAAAGCGTGGAATATCTCATGGGGGGAGGAATCCTACTCCCTCCGTCATAGATCGGCCAACTATAGCCTCGATTGAAGAGGACTTCAGAAATTCCTCCAGTTGTCGACGGGAATCGAACCCGGACTTTTCTAAACGAGTGACAAAACCACTATACTACCATGAAGCACACCAGTTTGGTGTTGTTATTTGGTTTTTAGGAGCATTAGCAACTAAGGCCATATTGCTCCGGGGATATGCGGTGATCATTCCCTGACCTTTCCGCATCCTCTGTATTTGGTGGTCACAGGCTCGAACCCCGGTCTAATCAAGAAGCGTGTGCTACACACTGCTGCTCCTGCCCACCTGGCTACGGAGACGCATAAGCACACTAGTACGCTATACTGCTGTATCAAAATTAAAGGATGTCTGGTCAGCCTTCACTTAAGTTCAATCCTTTTAGGTGTATTTATGGTTCTCGCGGGGGTAGCACATAGGTTTTAATCACTGTTCTCCAGTACCGTGTGGAAAAGACCTAGGGTCGAATCCACTTAGTGACTGTAGAAATTTTTATGGACTCTTTTCTTTCTTTCTGTTTTTTTACAACCTGGCCAAGTTATTAGGCTTCATATCTCCATGTATTTAGACCTTCAAGAAAGGCATCCATTTTCTTTAACAAAAAAGAAACGCTAATAAATATTATATAAATGCATAAAAACGACAAATTGATTTACGAATACTAATCATAAATAAAAATAAATTTGGTTTTCTGTTGAAATCCTTAAATTCCTTCGATTTAGGAAAGTAAGAGTCGCTCTAACAAATCTTCAACGTAAGGCAGGAGAGAGAGAGAGAGAGAGAGAGAGAGAGAGAGATTATATCAGTAATTTCATCCTGATGAAAAGCAACAAAATAGAGCTGTTAGCATGCAACCTAAATAAAGCAGGCCTTATTACAGAACAATCATATAAAAGGAGAGGAAGTAAAGTTTCGTGAGAAGGGCGAAGAGTGGATTTTTACAGTTGCAGCATAAACTTCGGTTATTCTGTGCGCTAACGATATCAATTACAGAACAATATCGTTCTAAGTTCCACAAGAAAATGAAGCACAAGAGCAAGCATTTAATCGGGGGAAAAAAATCGTCCAATATAATGGACATTATAAATTCTTTTCTTTTTTTATATATTCATTTTTAATAACATTTCAGTGAAATGATCAAAAGCAAAATGATTTGTTTACTCCATATAATACATAACACTTTAAATTCTTTTCTCTTTCAATTTATTCATAAACGTGCAAAAAGATTGAACAACAAAGAGTTGAAATTTGCTGCCTAGTTTTAAAAACTGTGGTCCCTGTAGATTCCAAGCTACTGTTTCAGTTATTATGAATCAATGCACGCTCAGTGAAGATCTTGAGAAACCGCTGGAACTAAGGCAATATTTAAAAGCATAATATTTCAAATTTGTAGCGATAAGCTTCTCCCATTAGCCTCACTGCCAGGAAACGATGGTGGTTACAAAGTCAGCGAAAAGGTATCTTTAGAACCTTGGTGAATGGTTGGTTTAGGGGAAGGGCCACTATCTTGTTTTCTTTCTTATATAGCAAGCGTTTTGGATTCCCCTTCTGTGTCGCGTCCCGCGTGCTGTGCATCCTTCCCTCCCCATTACTTTTCACGGCCTTCATGATTATATTAAAAATATATAAAATGCTGCCATGGTAACACAGTGGAATGTACTGACTTGGTGAGAAAGGTAAACTACAGTCGAATTTCCACTAATGAGAATTTTCCTACTCCATAAAATAAATTAATGGGCAGCTGCAATAAGACGGTTTCTAGGTTTTAATTCTGCTAGCTTTGTACCCAATGTAATGCAGAAACATCGATGGTATAGATCGGTTATTTTCTGAGCTATCGATGGCATTTAATTGGAAATGCGTTCCATCAAGGGTCTGCTGACCCTTGATGGAACGCAAAAGAAGATGAGAATAGTAATACTCAAATTTAGTTAACCCCATGTTCGCTTCGATAATTTCATAAAATAACGAAGCTGAAAATAATGTTTAACCGGCATTTTACTTACCTAAAATCTTGGAGATATTAGAGTTGTGCATATCTGGACACGCCTTCAAAATTTTTCGGCGTTCATCTTTTGCCCATACCATGAAGGCATTCATAGGACGCTTGATATGAGGTTTCCCATCTGCATCTTTCTTAGCTTGGCGGATTATCTTGGCACCTAACAATTTGCCTTTTATAAAAGAAAGAAAATGTTTATTAGTTTTATCATCGGGTTAAATTACTTATTAAATCACACAATTAGTATAGGTTTCTAAATCAGGGAATTGAGATGGATGGACAGTAAATAAAATTAAATAACAAGTTTTGCCAATTAATTATGCGTACATTTTAATTGTACCATGGTCAAATCATTTACTTAAAAACAGCAGCCGATTTTACAATTTTTAAAATATTTTCCCCAGGTCTTCAAGGTCAATGGGCTCAGGATCCAACAGTTACTGTCAGAAGTAATTTTTTTTAAACCCTATTTACTTATTCATTACAGTTAAATCCTTTTTTTTCCCCCTCCGATTCTTTCAAATATCATGCATATTAAAATACTCTATGTCGTAATGTGTCGTAAAAAGAACAGTTTTATTTCTTAGAATTTTCAAATTAGTCATTAAAAAAACCCACTGCAAATTCCAGATGCAGGGGCCAATCAGGAACAAAAGAAAGGGCGCTTTAATTAAACGTACGCTATTTGTACATTTAAGAAATCCGGTAGTCTTAATAGTAAACTCTTAAAAATATTTTCTTAATTAAAAAACAGTTCTTTTACTCTTGTTTTAAATGTGTTTATAATTATTACAGAGAGCGTGAATTGAAAATACAAAAAGAGATTAAGTATGCATTTTTAAAAGCTATTTCGTGCCACTTCTCGTGAATTCGATTGTAGTTTCTCTAGTGTGGGAAAGATGGCACCACTTATCAAATAGCGCTTATCGTCCCCGAACTTTGTCCCGTGATTTGTATGCAACGCAATACAATTGCAAACCTGCTCTACCGCATGGGGAAGCAGGTTTTGGATTCGTTCAGTGCTCTGATATCTCAAGGCGTCGGAGGAAATTCTCATTTATTCGATTTAAAAATAGCAAAGCGACAGCCACTTGTTTAAAAGACCATTTCGAATACGTTCTTTTACACAAAATAAAAGAAATCTCTGCAAGAGCGGATCCATCCAACGCAGAAGCGTAACATGCTTTTGGAATAATCTTGGAGGAAGGATAATTTCCCCAATTATCCCTCACTGGATCCGCGCATGCATATCGAACACCTTTTATGAACCAACCTAAATAAAAACCGAAATAAGTCCTACAAAATTTAGCCGATTTCTGCTTTTACATAAACTTCAATAATTGCATTTATAAAGACTACATTTTAGCGAGAGTTTCTTCTTTTTTCTTTGTAAAATACTCAGTAATCGGTTTAACATTTATTACCGGAGATTTTCAATGAGATTACAGCGAAAACATTCCAACAGCTACCAATCTGTAACTTGCGGAACGATGAATTACGCCAAACACAAAAATGAATAAATGCTGTAGAAGCAAAAGCCAAAAACACTTTGCGAAACCCTTGAATATTTCAGTGTCTCTAGTCTTTGGTAGCGACTTTACACTTCTTTGCGTACGAGCACACGCACATAAGTCAATCTTGGTCTGATTAAAGCTTTATTTATATTCTGGCAGCCAAAAACACAACCACAACCGCAACAAAAAACAAACTACGGATAAATTAATAAAACTTTGTTAATTTAATTTAAGTTAATCGCCGAAGCTGGGGCAGCGTGGCACTTTTCAATTTAAAAATCCATCGGATAAAACCGAACTTAAGAAATGATTCCTCGTAATGACTTTCAACTATTAAATTACGTGAATCACCGAAGACTACTCGTGTTTTTTTTTCACTCTTTCGTTTTATTTTATATTAGAACTTTCTGCCATCTTTTTAATCCAGTTTACCTCAAAATAAAAGAAAAGTTTGGTTAACCATTACTTCGAGTCCCAGTAAATTATCTCTAGGAAATGCATTTAATCTTCGGTAAAAAGATACTTCCAACATATTAAGTGATTGACAATCAGCGACTTCTTTTAAGACTGCAACTTGTGACTTAATAAAATCTCAGTATTCTACTGTAATGGATGGTGTGTTGCCAATTCAATTAACAGTGGGCTCATATAATTAACAACTGGATCGCTAAATGAGACCAACTGCTCGTTCGAACCTGTGGCAGCACACCCTTGATGTAATATAACCGAAATGGACGTACTTTGACAGGTGACGATTGTATCTCCCTTTTTTTCGCTGTCGCTCAGAGTAGAATCGCTGCTGTCTTTCCGAGATGAGGAACCACTGGCAGCATTTCCAGCTGACTGAGGCAAGTACATGTGAAGTGGAAACTGTTTATCGATACTGGAAAGATCGGGCATTGTGTTATGATTAGCCTGCAACATTCCCGCTCCTCCTGGGATGGTGGAAGAAAGAAGCCCGTCTTTGCCACCTCCTAGATTAGCTGACATCAGATTACCTAGGAAACAGAAAATAATATAAAAATGGTCTATAGCGCTTTACATTCTATTTGAAATTTTTAAACGTTGATGTTAAAAATACTTCTATGGCTGCTTTTCCTAATATCATTATCGAAAATCTATAAATATCCCAAAAATTCTGATTTGAACCGAAAATATTATGTTTTTGATGATGGCAAATAACCATTGCCAGATAACATACTCCTATATCTCATCTAAATATTGCTGTTTTCATATAGCCACGCCAGATGAAATTTAAAATTGTGGTACTGGGCGCCGATGTGATTTATGAAGTCTGTCCGGAGAGGACTTATCCCCATCCTCAATGCAACTGAAATGTCTACATTTGGTGGGACCATCGTGTCCCTTCGAAATCTTCGTCTGTTCAAGTGCTAAGAACTTGCTGGACGGCCCAATGAAGTACGAATCAGGTTAAAAGGAACAATTTAAATCCAAAGTAAACACCTCTGAAACACATCATACCATATGAACTGGTGCGTTATGACCCACGTAGTCCATGCACCACTAAATTCCAATACAAACCATGGACAGAAATTGGACTCGGTTTTAAAAGATCCAAGTCAATGGATCTTTTAAAACCGTTCAAGAGCGACAAATCTGTTACACCATCACGGATCATGGTGTGATTTATTAATTTATTTAATTTTACTTATCAAATGGAAAGACAAAGATCCTGTAGTAACTTTTCCGGTTTTGAAATAAAAGCAGAATTGACTTTTTTAACATTGGACAATTTTAGATCTAATATTCACTGGTGCATTTTTCTTTTTTTTTTTTTTTGAGAGCCTTAATACTTTGTTCGGCCATCGCAAAAAATCATGTAATTTTTTGCTGTTGTTGTTAGGGATGAAAAAGAAACCATATCCAGAACAATAACAAAGAATGTGCATAGGAAAGTCGGTTGCCAATAAGATAGTTAATGGCATGATGCATTGTACCTTACTCGGGAGAAAAGTGCAGTAAAATGCTAATGGACCACTTGGTTGGCGTAGCCATTTTTGGGATAATTTATAGATTTTCGATAAGTAGTGTGGAAATCAGGAATAGATTACAGAATATAAGATTTTAATAGTAAACTATCCAAATAAACGAACATTCTCGTTTAATATTTAAAAAAATCGATTCTCAATAAATGATTTCAATTATGATTGAAGCAAATCCAGTGCATTTTGTGGAAGTTTCCTTTACTGGAACATTTTTTACTTTTTAGTCTCCGAAATATATTGAGAGAGAGAGAGAGAGAGTGTGTCAATCATAAATAGGAAAATACAAGAGGGATTAATAGGGTTAATCCTATTAATCCCTCTGTTATTTTCAGGCGCCTTCGTAGCCAGGTGGGAAGGAGCAGCAGTGCGTGGCACACGCTTCTTGATTAGACCGGGGTTCGAGCCCGTCACCACCGAATACGGAGGATGCGGAAAGGTCATTCAGGGAATGACCACCGCATATCCCGGAGCAATATGGCCTTAGTTGCTAATGTTCCTAACAAACAAATAACAAACTGTTATTTTCAATTAACACGAAATGGAAAGGATTTTTTAAAATCCTCAAACGGATATGGAGTTTGAATTATGCAAATTGTTCGGGATATAAATAAAATATCTTAAAATTTGAATGACTGTGGCAGCTTTCAGATTAAAGGGCGTCAGAAGAGATTAAGCAAAACAAGACATGTTTTGATTTTAAGATGTTGCAGAAATACTTTTTACGAGGCAAGGTTTCAGGAAGCGCAAGTCTCAGGAGCTACCATTGATTTTTAAGTGTACTTAAAGCCGTCTGTGGAGAGTGATTCACTCTTATGCTCGTTCCATCTAAAGAGGGAAAATTACTTAAAATTGTTCTCTTTATTCGGCACGACCAGAGGTCAGAGGAATGTACAGTTAGTTAGTCATTTTGATAAGAATATAATCCTTAACAGTATCTAGGTGACCCACGGTTCGACTTCACTTGAGCTCGAATTGTGGTCAACTCTAAAGCTTGTACTACTGCAGTCCCGTGTTCAAATCACAAGATGTCGATAACACAATTCGCCTACGTAGTTATCGACAGGTGATGTTTTGGACTCAGCACAGTTTGCAAGTAACTTATAATACTGTAACTGAGTTAAATTTCTTAACCTTAATATCGTGTTCTCCAGTAATTATTACTCTTCCAACTTTCTAAAACGTTTTGACCAAACTATATAAAATATATTATATTACTAACGAAATCCAAAGTGTTTTAGCAATCTCCCAGGTTAGGTATTTCTTAAGCGTCAAAGCAACTAAAGCTATGAGGTGTCAGTATATTATGTCCATAATTGCTTGTGTTCTTCGGTCGCCTTGCTGGAAAAATCAGGATTTCTACAAGATAAAGAATGAAGCCCTCACCTGAGACCGACTAACTTGACCACGTTGTGAGAAAAAAAAAGCACATAAAAGTTGCTCGTGTCATTGACGGGATTTGAACTCAGATCTTTTCCCACTTGGCGTGGAGGACGGTGATTATAATCACTGTCTAGCCAAGAGGGCTCGATTTGCCATTCTTCATGCTTTGTACTCAAGAAATAAATTTAGTGGTTGAAACTTCGTGTATACTTGGAAAGGCTTATTATGTTTTGTATTATTTATATTTGAAGAGAGAAAGAGATTAGTGGTCTATTATTACCTGGATGCCCTATGAGTCCGCCTAGTGGTACGGGTGGTCTGAGATGGGGAGGCAACGCACTATAATGACTGGGTAGAAATGATGGCGCCACCTGAAAAGAATATATTCTTGTTAACGTAAGAAAATGATAACAGCATCAGAAATTCAAATGTTATTCACACAGAAGCATTAAAAGATAACATCTCACGCCCTCTTATCCTTGTATGTAGCCATTAGGCAATGAAAGCCTTCTATAATTCGACGATAATTTTTATATTTCCTCCGATGAATCCATATTTTATGATCTTTGCCCTCCTACTTACCGATAATGAGGGTGTTCCTAGTAGGCCAACCGAAGTACTGATACTAGGAGTCATTGATGTCGACACCATTGATGATATGGAGAGAGAGGAACTCACAGGTGAAGTAGGTGAAGACGTCTGACTTGGAGAACGCCCTCCATCTCGTGGTTCTTGCTTCACCATGATTTGCGGAGTAGGACTGCAACTTGCACTATGAAAGATCAAATAATTATGCTTTATAAGAAAGGAGAATAGATTTTGATACAGAAAGTAGCTTAAATCACAATAAAATTAACTAAGAATATTCTTAGTTAATTTGTATATTCTTAGTTAGTTTTGTATATACAAAAATTAAGTGAGAAACATGAGAAAAATGTATAGAATGAAGTAGTTGTTGTAGGATTTAAGGACTATCAATAACTTAGGCCTTTAGGCCATATTGCGCCGTACATAATATGGAGCCCGTGTAAATTGCGTGTATTCTGCAGTCTATTTGCTGGACGAAAAACTGGAGTTACAGGAAGAACTCAACCACGTTGTGATAAAGGTCCATAATCCCTGGCGTCATTGACGGGTTTCGAACTGGGTGTTTCCCATCCGGTGTGGGAAGGACAGTGATTATACCAATTGTGCTACCCATGAGGGCACAGATTAAAGTATAAAATAGAGCAACTAAGTGCTATGAAAAATTTGTGGTTTGCTTTCGTGATTAGTTTTCTTCGACAGGTTACCACCAGATCTGGAAAGTGAATGTTAGAAAAATTGAGAACACTATACTTACAAATTTAATAAAAATGAAATTTGTACTTTGAAAAGAAGATATTTTTTATAATAGGAAGAATCTCTCAAATTATGATATCATTGCAATGATCAGATTGCAGTCCTTCCCTTTCAAGAAGCATATTGTCATGCGTCACTATCATTCGTTTCAATAGCGTATATCATGTCATGTCCCACTCCGCCCTGCTCTGTAAAGAACTAAATACCAACGACGTTACCAAGATCTCTATGGGAAGAGTGTTTGTGTCTGCAATGCATAAGAAGCCTTTAAGAGTGCACTCTGAACTCGCCACACCAACGTTCCTCCTGATATTGTCTTATTCTGGTCGGATGACTGGCTGAAATAGTTTGCAATCATGGCACTGTGTAAAGGTGTTGTTATGTACCTCTCTATTTGTTGAGTCTAGATCTCTTCCTTACATTCAGGGAGGCAAGCCAGCCGTCTCTTGCAAAGGATGAAATATCACCGAGCAAAAGTGGATATTATAACTACGGAAATGAGGTTTCTGTAATTTAGATTCTACGTGTATATGCGGGGATAGGCAAGTCCAAATCGCGTACTCTGCTTAAATCTTTGTAAATGCTTTAAATGTCAACACGCACACAGTTTTCTAATGTTTATATAAACACTCTTCATCATCTGGACTTCATTGTAAGAGTTCCCTTCTCTCCTCAAAAGTAATTCAAGTTCGATGATCCTGTTGGTTAGACGGGATTTCATTGTTCACTTTTTTTTTTTAATAGCTTTTGATTAGCTGTTATAGGGCACAGTGTGTCGGATAACGGAGTTCCCTTAAACAGAATTTCCTTTGTCTCGAAAAACAGGTGCTATTTATTTGTTCACTCTCAAATTCCCATAAATCACAGAAGCTGGGCAATAGAAGAACAGCATTGAATTTCGATTGATTTTGCATCGTGCAGATATGGAGGATATAATGAAAGGAGTACCCAGCCCCGGTGATCAACTGCTCCCAGCAGAATAAGGCACAGGGCTTTCAGTGGAAAAATTTAAGAAGCGGAACGATAATCAGGATAATACATGCAGAAGGGAGCTCCAGTTCATCATCATACACATCCTTCCTATGTCTGTGATGAACCGGAACGGTGTACCCGTCCATTCCGAGTCCTGATAAGACGCCATACCGTCGTATCTTCACCGCGAAAGAACTGTTTCATAAGAGGCCATTCCCTGCTTTCATGGAGACTCTAGGTCTCAACCCAACTATTTGTGGGTGTAGATGTTCCTAATAAACTGCTTATCAAACTTACGCGTGCACTTGAACGTTGAACGCGCCCATTTCTCAAACACTTTTGATGCCCCTGGAAACTACAGCTCCAGAATTTGTTGGATACATGTTATTCAACATTGATGATTTCAGCCGGCTGTTATATAGACATTACTACATATTTTCTTTCTTTTTAGTCATTAGTTGGACACATAGACTTCTCTGGGTGCTTCTACTTAAATTCAGGTGACAACTAATCGATTTTATGAGCCCAGCATCGACAACTTCAAATCAAGTTTATCCGCTTGGATTTTAGTTAAATTCGCAGCCACCATTCACGGAAAATAAAGAAAAGAGATTCAGTATAGCATTGAGTCGGCTAAATAATGTGACGTTTTGGCCCTCTATGTACAATACTTTCGTTATTTCATTTTGTAATGAACAGCAATTGCACGAATCAACAAACCAGCAGCGTAACGTCCGACAATAATATCCCTCTGGAAATCGTTCAGATCGGCCATGACCAGAACAACAACTAACTTGTGTGGCCCATACGCCTTTATTACATACCTGTTTGAGTCATTTACTATTATTAGCCTTGGACAATAATAGCCTTGGGGCCCCGTCTCTCCAAGGCTATTATTGTCCACCATCCAGTGTAAAACCCCTGGCATTGCTGCTGTGAAGGGTATATTGTATATACCACGTTTGTATACAATAAAGATTTTATATATATATATATATATATATATATATTAGTGGCAAGCAAGCTTGTACAGAAAAAACAAAAACATTTTACCTATCCGCCAGCTCCAATAGTTTTAGTTCTTCCTTGAATTTCAAACTGTCCACTTACACGACAACGGCAGATGGAAGCTTGTTCCAGCAATCAATAATCTGCTGGTTGAAGGCAGACTTCCGTACATCTATTCGGCAGCCATCGTTCCTCAATTAGAATTTATGTCCCTCGTCATGTGCACAGTCTAAAGAAGAATCCCATCAGCATTGAGATTGTCCAATCCATTCAAAGCCTTATACACCTCAATCAGATCACCTCGCAGGTGCCTAGTCTCCAGACACTGCAATTTACAGAACTTAGCCTTTCATGGTAAGAGCCCCCTTCTCTGTACTCGTTCCAGCACCTCTACTCCTTCCTAAACTAACGCCTCAGACCTGTATGCCGTACTCAAGATGTGGCTTGACCATTGCCTTATGCAGTACCCCAGGTATCTTTTTCATTTTCCGCTACACTGTGGTAATGCCATACAATTGGTACGTACTCTAGGATTACTGCTTGTTTATATACAACTCTACAAAGATTTATAAGTGGAAAAAACTAATTCTACTGAATAATCAGAATAAGTCATCAGAGCAGCAATCTTTGTGTTATTTTTATACTGCGCTTAGACAATTTTCCTACACATATAAACATAGAAATAGGTTTTCCATTACTAAAATCAAAAGATACTTAATATCTTAAAAGTGCATTTATTTATAAAATAAAGTAGAATTGCGTCATATTTGAAAATTACTTGAGCAACAATGTCTAACTTGTTTATCTTATAATTAAATAAGGAAATTGCCTAATAATACCTGCTAGTATTGCTTCCCGATGTCTTTGGCTTGCTGAGGTTGAGTGGGGCATCTGCGTCAGGTGCAGGGTCGGAGTTACCGGGAGTAGGAGTCCTATGTCCAGTTGGGCTGGGACCTCCGGCGGTCAAACGGTTGGGGGTTAAAGGGCTAGACGATATAGGGATGAGAGGGGGAGCGGATGTTACCCAAGGCTGTAAAGGAGACATTGACACCTACAAAGAAACAAACCGACTGGGATAAATGTAGGCAACTTATTAATAACGAAAATAAAACTTCATGAAGCTTTAAATGTTGTAGTTGGAAACCACATAACATTATCATTGTTGTCAACACTGAAATATATTTCAAATTCAGATCTTTGCTTCACAGCGCTATTTTCAAGCTGTTTCCAGATCCCGTGTATATTGGAAGGACTGCCTGTTGTAAAAAAGGGATGTGTGGCAGTCAGAAAACATCTAATAAGCATATTTTAAGAAAGTGCATACAAATATAGTCATACTTTTCAAAGTTTATAAACATAAAAAGAATAATTTTTTGGTGCTTTCGCTTATGCGTAAACCCCCTATTGTCTTCACCATGTCGGTCTGTCAGCATCTGACAACTCGATTCCCAGTGGACGGATTTTCACTAAATTTTATATTTTTCTCTTTTAGAAAGATTTGTCAAGCCATCCCAGATTTGTGAAAAATTTTTTTCATGCATATCAAATGGCGCACTAGATATTGTTTGTTGCTGTACACTGATTGGAAAAATGAATGGGAAATATTCCAGATGTACAGAAGTGCTTCGATTCGCGCATATGGAACTCGTTTCTCATTGAGGCGCTGATTTTTGTTATCAGTTTACTAAATATATAAATCATGAATTCTTACTATTTTTATTATTATATTAATTAAAGCAGAAATGCGAATTACGTTGTTTAAGGTTATTTAAGTAAAATCTTTTAATTGTTATTGAAATCCAGGAAGAAATAAGCGCATTAAAAATGATGACTGCACACTACAATCGAGTAACGTGTTATTTGTTTATTTTATTAAATCATAAAAGATCTATTTAATGCGTTGAATTTAAATTACTTTTGTTTATTATTAGTTGATTAATTTGTGATTAACTAGTAACAATACAGTTATTTAATTTTCATTCCTGTTAATCACAGAAAAGGGGGAAAAATCAATTAATTTAAGAAAAAATCTAACGCGCCTGAACGCAAAACAATGCGCACATTACCCAACTTGTTTAAATGCATGATCGGACTGCTAATCATTTAACCAATTGGATCGAAGTAGTGTTCTTAATCGAGACTTAGATGTTTCTGTTATTTTAATTTTAAAACTTTCATCAAAAGAACAGTTTTGCGGGGGATCACTGGTACCGCTGGCACACACGTTTCCAGTTTTTTGCGTATCAATGTATAAAACATAGAATAGGGTTAGCGCGGCATCTATTTTTATCTGATCTGAAAGTACGCATGCGTAAAGTTAATATGCGCAGCGCACGTTAGCCCGTTTAGACACGTAAACTCCGGTTAATGTAGGTGAGCAGGTTCGCTTTCCATATATTTTGGGTAGTCCGTGTACTTGAAGCGCTCGCAGACGACAACTTTGGTTAGCGCTCCTATTATTTTGCGCAGCGAGTGCACGTAAAGCGAGAGTTTATCGAGTGATTCCAATTTTTCGTGCCTGTTTTACGCGCACAGTTTTTAACTCGGTATATTCTAGTGAGGTGGTTATTTTTAGTTGCGTGTGATGCGCACCGTTTTCTATTTCCTGGGGCTGTTTAATTTTATCCGACGCGATAAAGAATGAATGTCAGGAAGCCTGTGGTCACAAGTAAAGACTGCATAGTTACATCGTCTTTTGAGAAAAGCGCGGAGCCCAGTATCTCGTCCCCGTCTAACCTAACACAATTCATTTCTATCTGAGTGGCCGAGGTTTAAAGCAGATAGTCCGCGCGTTTGAATGTCAATACGGAAAGAGGCGGTTTCTGCTTGCGCACACCAAACAACCAGTAGCAGGACCGGACCACAAGAGACAAGAGCACAAGGCTGGTGACATAACAAGCCAAAGTCAATTTACTGAGATGTAACCGGCTGAAAGGCCCAGAGATAAAAGCATGAGAAATCAAAGGGAACCTAGGTACAATGAGTGCACGATTTGTTTTTGCTTTTATCATCCATTGTTGAGGTGCACTTCATCTGCATGAATTTTTCATGTCTTAATGCAGACCGATTGAATAATGAACATTTACAATGCACGCTAGAACGAAGCCCTCTTAATATTTCATGCTGCCTGCCTCGGCTTTTGTTCACCTTCTCCTCGATGGAACATGAAAGATTGAAGGGGGGACTCTACCATAGTACAGCTATTCTGATTCAATTTGCCCGGCTCTGTGGCGGGAACGGTGGATGAATTGCAATTATTTCTGCCCTGATTTACATCGAGCTGATACAACATAAATGGCTACAAGCAGAAGGCCGGCTTCCTTTGTCAATTTGGCTTCTCCCGACTCCGCTGCTCGGCTTTAAAGCGATATTTCGACAAAGAACGCTACTTTGTCATGAACACAGACATCCAAGTTCATCCGCATATCTGCGCGGTACACGATAACAGGCAGATATGTCTCGGCTATTACAGTCGCCTAATGACTATTCATACTCCGGATTTTATTATCGCTGCTGCCGCTGCAAAGAGAGAGAGAGAGAGAGAGGCGTGTTTTTATACAGTGGAGGTTTTCTGACAACTTTATATTTAGCTAGCCACATAATTTATACGTATCAGCATAGCACTTGCTTCAGCATGCATTTATAATAGGCTGTGTCTCTATAAAATTATTATAACGATGCTTTCTTCTTTTCTTGCGACTTTTACTAATGGATTGAAAATTACGCAACTGTGTAACTTCTTCGCCTTCCTTTTCATCCATTTATATTTCCTCGCTACGTTATATTTTGACTTTCTGAGGAGCGCATCTTAATTACTTATATTCTTAAGACCAGCTGAGTTTTCCAGGTAGCGAGATTTCGTGTAATTTTAATGCGATATCGCGAAAATATCTGTAGAGTGTCTCTCGTGCAGAGGGCAAAGCCGCCTTCTACAGAATCAAGTGATGTATTTATACAGGCTGGGTTCTCTCTAATCAAGATGTACAAAATCTACTATTTTTTTTTTTTACGATGTTATTTCTGCGGTTTCTTTCTTCTTTTTTTTTTTTCTGTTGGTTCCTCTAACTTATTAAACTGTTTCTGGTTTTTAATTCTGTTGGCTGGAAAAATTAATTTTGTCCTTTCATTGTCTTCTGCTTTTTTTTTTTTTTTCTTTTTTTTTTTTTTTAATACTTTTGAATTCCGGATTAGAACACTGTCTAGTGTCCGATAAATCGTACTCTAAAATGATTTCCTGATATTATTATTTATGTATACATCAAAAGACAGCTCGAGCACTTTTTAACCGCAGTGATTTCTTTCGCACTGTTTATCCTTCCACATTACACACTGATTCCCTCGACCTATCAGTTATAAAATGTAACTGACGCTTCCTGATTATTTGTACGCTTAATTAGAGAGAAATTCAAAAGACACGCGAGCCATGTTTTCGGTTTTATTTTAATTATTATAAATATAGTTATCGGAGAATTTTCTGATTTCATATTGACTTTTATAGCTTTGATTCGCAATATGTGAACGCTGTTAGTGTTCTCCATTTAAGTAGTCAGAAAAAAAGACAGGGAAAATGGCGTACTGCCTGCGTTGTAAACAAAACGCTATTGGGTGGAGATTGGATTGAAATATAGTATATAAATAACTGTTAGACATCTGACAAGGCCTACTACTATAGTTCGAATCAAATTCCATCAAGCTGTCAATGATAAACTAACAATTACAATTCGGTGCGCATGAATTTTGAATTCCGTTCCAATTTGCAAAAATTTTCATCAAATAACAGAGGACTACGTACGTAGACTAAGTTCTGTTGTTAGTCTTCATAAATAGTAGATATGGTTTCCGTTCTGATCACTTCCGGACTTAGCTAAAGTGATAATAATCATCGATGGAACAAGAATGCCACTGTTCAGCGCTGTTCAAGCAATATAAAATACTTTAATTTGATTGTCCGTGTCTCCGAAGCCGGGTGGTCAGGAGCGGGAGTGAAATAACACACGCTCTTTGAAGTAGACCTAGGTTCAAGCCCTTGACTGTTAAATACGGTCGATCTGCGAACCCGCACTGGACCAGCGTGGTAGATTATGGTCCATTCCCTCAACTGACTTGTTCAGGAGGCCTCCATCTTGCAGTGGATTGACAATGGCTGCCGATTTATTTAATTTTATTGTCTACGTTTCTTCGAGAAAGCCATCAATAAAAATGAAACTGCCATAATGTTTTTATAAATTCAAAAATATTAAAATAAAGAATTGGAAAAGGGTTAATGCTCCCTTTAAGCGCTTAAGAAATATATTCTTCGTAATATGTCAGATGGCAAATACTATTTAGTCTTCAGGGTGCAAAGATCGACAGTGACTTTATGAGTGTTGGGAAAAGACCTCAAGACATCGCTGGTTTGTAACCCTCGCGAAGCCCACAAAAACAGTGATCGCACCTAGCCACTCGGCTGGTTTTAACTCAGCATCACATTACGCTACGTAATGGGCTCGACGGTATGATTATTGACCCCAAAATGGGCGAATTATAAGAGTGACGTCAACCTCTCTATCCGGATGAATAAAGGAAACGGCCTATTAAGTATATCGATCGACCGACTGCCTTCCGGTCAGTGATTCTAAATTGGGGGCTGTTTATGCGTGAACTTTCTAGACTTGGCCATTTTAATCCATTTTGAAACAAAGATGCCGTTAAATGAAAACAGTCAGCCAATCCGCTCAGCAAGAATTGATTTTGGTTGGCTTACTGATATTCAACGCCAAGTCGGCGAGGAAGAAGTTGTATATGGATTTGATGTCCATGTACAGCTTGAGGGTCCTCCAATCAAAAGAATGCAATTTGATGGTAAAATGTAAACTTTTATATTAATTTGTAGGGATTTTAATTAAATAAGTATAATCCCTTTCATACCATGAAAAGGGAATATAAAATTGCCGGGTTAAACGTCAGCATCCTAAGAAGATCCATTAAAATAAAGGCCGTGTAAGTTGGTCGCCACGATTTCCAAATAGACCAGATATTTTTGTACATCTAAGGGATCGGTTTCATTCCTCCTCATAAGAAATATTCCGCTAGTCATTCAAAAGACAAAAGAAACTACTTATTTTAAAATCCTTTTCATGAACTCCATCATATTTCCTCTCTGATATATACACATAATGTGTACCACCCTAAAGTGTTGTAATTGCATTACGAAAGATCCTCCTCCTGATGGTTCCAGCAAAGCATTCTATTGGGAACTGAACTGATCCAACATTCATTGGTACGACGACCGATATTCATTCTTTCTTGTGGCTTCATATAGGCACTGATTTGGCAGTGAGGCAGTTAGATGTAGGTGAGAGCCTGAATCTAAAAATGACTTAAGAATTACCGAAAAAGAGAATTCTTTAGGTATTTCGACATCGATAGATGATGGAAGTTTAACTTCAGTTAGGAAAAGAGAACTTTGTTTAGCAATTATATCAGTCTGCTACGAGATAATTTTGGATATTATACAAATCACAAACACTATATTAACTTCATGCACAAGGAAAAATATTATTTTTAAAGTTTTATTAATTTTTATTGCACTGATCAAACAAGACTCACAATTTACACATTGCTCCTATTTGTGAATCCTGTTCTGTATTAATGATTATAATAGTTTTCGTTTATTTGAGTACTTCGGCAGACGTCGGATGGGTGATTAAATTGTAATTATCACATTATGTGGGCTGAAAATTATCAACCCCTTAATTATAATTAGGAATTTCGCGAGTTATAATGCATCTGCGTATGATAGGTCTCTAACGATTCAGACAGTTTATTAGAATGGAAGAAGGAGAATGGAAACGTGATTTAATTTTATTTAACTCTTTTTTTATTTTTAACTCTTTGGAGTTAAAATGCCGAAAGTGACCTGTGGTTCTTATAACACCCCCATCGGGTAAAGCCGTGAACCATCCGTTTGTGATATAGCGCGGCTTCAGACTTACGACGAACACATCCACGAACACGCGGAAAATGATGCAGAGCTGGAAGTTAAGGGGGTGGTGGAGGAAAAGAGTGCATTTGATTCAGGCGGAAACATCGATCTGCACAATCCGAAAAAAAAAAATTAGATTTCAAACAACGCCCTCGGTCCACGTCAGTTCGCTTTAATTAATCTTTGAACTCGCTTTACATCTTTACAGATGAATAATATTAAGATTATTAATTTTCTCTTAATTAAGAGAAATAAATAAATTAAAAAAATAACTGTGAGTTAAAAGTTAAAAGCATTCAAATTTTATAATATAATTGATATTATTACAATAGTTTGCTGTTAAGTATCTCATGAACTACTTAAACATTAGCTTTTCAAAATATAAACCAAAGAAAATAATTTCGTACATGAGAAGGAGTATGTACGAATTGCATAAATTGTATATGTATAAATTGCATCTGTGTTTAGTTGTATAAAAATTACAACCAACGCGAAAATGGTTCATGATGGAGGCTCTCATATGTTTTAAATTCAAACCTAAAAACTGAACATTTAAATTATTTCGCGCACTTGCCTTTGTTATGAGCAATGTGCCAGGTGTGGTGCGCCTCTTACACCCGCCTAGGACATCCCCTCTCCCCACTTGTTAATAAGTTAACGTTCATTTTGTGTTAGTTGTATATATCGATCCTAGGCTCTACTGATGAGACGTTTTTGTTTTTTCTTCGAATTTCAGTACTTCATCTGACAAATAAATAACCAGCTCAATCCAGTCGGTAGCCATGATGAAAGAAATCACCCTCCTCGGCACTGGACAAAACAAAAAAAAGATAAAATACACTTTTTTTTTAAGCGTCTGTTGTCTGTACGGTCTGTCCGTCTGCATGTAACAACTCGACTACTAGTGGACAGATATTTATGAAATTTTGTAATCAGTTCTATTAGAAAGATTTCTCTAGGAAACCGAAATTGATAAATAAGAAATCCGGCAATTATTTATTTTTTTCCATACAATTTATATGGAAAAAAAAGAAATTTATAAATTAAATGTACTTTCAATTGCAGACTGTTAGCTTGTAGTTTTAATTGAGACTGTCAGAGAGAGAGAGAGCGCTACTTTTATAGATTGCAAGGTAACCTAGAATCCCCGGTTGGTACTATAATAATAAATAATTAAGTCACAATTAGGGAATTTGTTATCTTGAGGTACGGAATTTTTCTTTATATCTGGAGGATCAAAAATGTATTTTGATTTTCCCGAAGTTTTTCAACCAAGAAAATATTTAACTCTAAATCGCCAGGCATTCGTTAGCAGACTGTAAAAAAAAAAACAAGTAATAATAGAAAAAATGTACAGAGAAAAGAGAGGGAGGGGCAGGATACCACATTGTTCCGTTGCTGTGGCGTGACGAAAATATTTTTAATAAAAAAAAAATTAAAATAAACCGTCCGATCCATCAGATAATAGGCATGGCACAAACTCGCGTTCTAATTGTTATCAAGAAAATCGATGTTTGTGGTACCTACCGTGGGTGGAGTGTCTCCTAATGCTGCGGAAGCCAAATGAGAGCTAATGTTCGGGGACATCTGTCGGGGTGGAGTGGTTGGGGTTATAGTAGGCACCGGGATGTGTGGTAAGCCAGAGAGCCCTGCAGCGGCTGTCATCATTCCTGGCACCGAGGTCGTAGCATGAGGCATAGCTGCCGCTGCCGCCGCTAGACTTCCCTCAAAGACAGGTAGAAACATAAGTCCCTGTGGAGTGACTGTTCCTGGTAATCCGGGAATGCCTGGTAGAGATTTAGCTGCTGCTGCGGCGGCTGCCATATAGTGGCCATTGAGACGAGTCTGTAAGGAATAATGGTAAGCCTTAGGAATCTAATGTCTGGTTTTAATGATTATTAGGGAAATACAATATTTCAATAAAAGAGGAGTGTTGCGGTTGGGAAGGATCACATTTTCCCACAATATATAACGGCGGTTATGCTACGACAGAACAACTACGGATGGGAGAAGGAGCCCCGGAAAAGTGTCTGATGGTTGAATTTCTTTATTTTATTGTTTCTGAAGTATTTTTGAGAATAAACTTGTCCACTTTGTCTAATTCCTTTTTTTTTCATAATTCCAGAATTAAGTGCAATTTTTGAAACATAGTGGATCTCAAAGCTATTCCATTAATCTGGTTTAAACTAAACCTGTTATAACATTTTATCAAAAGAATATTTTATAAATCAGTGCAGGCTTAAAATGATCTTTTTTACATTAAAACTTAGGAGAATGTAGAAGTCTTCAACCGTGGTAAGCGGGGCTGTGCCAAGGCATGGTTGAACGGTGCACCGGTCCCGGTCGCATGTCCAAAATCGAATACACCAAATCAATTTTTAGTTAGTGGGGTGCAGTATGAACCGTTTTCATAGGGCACTAAAATAGCTAGGCTAGACCTTGGTGGTATGCATATATAGAGCTGAATAACAGAATCAAATATTTTCATCAGCGAAACTTAAAGAATCTCGCTGTTGAAATTATGCCACCATCCACTTACTGGATAGAAAAAAAATGCATGCCGTGTCAGAAATATATTATAAGAATTGTAAACTTCCGCCTGACGCTGGCCAATTACAGTCCCACTGAAGAATCCATTTATAAAAAAAAATACTGCTGACTGAAACTTGAATGGAATCTGAAACCATTTCGAATCGATGAAGAGTGCCGAAACTTCTCTACCATGTCAAGAAATGCTGCGATATCAGGTCTGCGCCTGTCAAATAATTCGGTTTTTAATTTGTATAAAGATAATCAAATCATGTGGTAACATCGAGTCGATATCTCAGATTGTGGCGAATATACCCAAGTCCACTTTCCAATAGGGAAGGTAATGCATGCATCACTCTTAATTTATTCGTCAATAATTCGGAAATATTTGCGACACTCTGGCAAACAAACAGTGACGTCTCCAAACAGGTTTGGAAACCATAAGAATTTCTACAGAAGATTATATCATGGACCAAATTCAGTTAGGCGCTGACAGATGCCTAAGCAGATGCTGGACAACGAAAACCAAGGTAATTCTGCATAGGTGACTGACGCAAATTCGAAATACAAAACTATAGAGCAGTGTGCTATTACACGTTGTCACCGGTAGAGGTCATGCACGCGCACAGCAAGCGAAATCCCATAAAGATGGAAAGAGAACCAGATGGTTATAAGAAAAACAAAGATACATTTACGGTATATATATTTTTAAAAAGTTTGTTCGTTTAAGAGGGCTTCAGTATTGTACGCTAGCAGCAGTTCTCGATTTGTATATTCTTGGAAGATAAGTTTTCAGCTTGTGCATGGTACATTGAGAAGAGCATCACAGCTTGATTCCAGCGATAAACCTGGCAAAGTGGCTGACCTTTCGAGTAAGAAGACATTATGTCCCATACACGCAGGCCTACTCTTCACCATTCACTCTTACCATAAAGAGTTAGATATAATGTATAAGCACTGAATGATAATTGCTAAACTAATAATAAAATACAAAACAAAAACATTGTATCCATTGGCCATATGCAGTGCAATGCATTTCTGATTACTGGCCAAGAAATGAGCTTTTTTGTAAAAGTAATAGTTAATATTGTACATGACATAAGTGAATAATGGAAGAGGGCTGTTCTGTCTTAAAAAAAAAAAAAAAAAACCTCGAGCAGTTGTCTTGCTTGGAGCCTTGTGCAAAAGCTGCCTCAGCACAAAGGTATGCTGTAAGATATAAAACCTTACAAGTAAATTGTATATAAAGATAACAGATCGTCGTTCCCAAACTGAGAAATTTAATAAGAAAGGATACGTCAGGAATAGTTATATTGAAAAATAAAATATAACAAATCAAATAAATTGAACAAAGCGGATCGTTAAAAATATGGGAGATTAAATTAAGGAAGGGACTAATTGAAGGGAAGGGAGAGTCGTGAGAATTACTGCGCGAAATTTCTACCAACAGATGGATAAACACTCAGCTATAAGTACCGTAAACAAATATGAAGGTCTAAAACGGGTAGCAGAGCCATCGGTGAATAGGCGACAAGGGGGGGGGATCGCTCGAGAACAAAGAAAAGTGAGCTGAATTAGTTGGAACATCCCTTTGATCGGAGACAAACAGGAAGTGAGTACAGGTCTAATACTGTGTCCAGTACAATAGGGCTAGCGTCTGATAGTCTGCAACAGCTTGGCCCGCTGAAATTTAGGGTAGGTGTGAATCTAGTAACACCGTCTATGTCGGATTTCTTCAAAAGGGAACAGACGGCCTGGGAAAGGGATAGTGATATTAAAATGGGAGGTTGAAACTAGCGGGGATGGAGATAGCATGGGAAACCCACATTAGCGAATAGTCGGGATGTAAGTTTAAATATTGAAGTACGAGTGGTTAAATTTCTGAGCGAAGGTGTAAACTACAAAAAAAAAAAATACTTTGAGCGAAGGTGGGCCAACACAAAATGGCGGTACACTAATTCGGAAAACAAAAAGAGAGCGCGTGCAGCCAAGAGACGTCATTGAGTTGAGTTTTTTGTCGGTGTCGGTAAATATGAGTTAGTAAGTTGTGTAGGGTTAGATAAGTACTCAGGTCAGCAGTTGAGAAAGTCCTGACAAAGTTAAGATGGAGTAATAAGTTGTGTAGGGTTAGATAAGTCCTGTCCTGTCAGCCAGTTGGGAAAGATCTGACAAAGTTAAGATGGCGTAGTGAAGGGTTAGATAAGTTTAAGTACAGTCAGTAAGTTAAGAAAAGTTAGAGGAGTTTCATGATAGAAGAGAACAGTCGAGTAGTCCGTCATCGGAAGGCAAGGGTAGTGGCCCGTATGCAAAACGAGTGAAGTGTATGGAGAAATAAGCCTAGTCCGTAATAGGAAGGTCGTGAAAGTAGCCAGCGTGAAAATAAGTAGTGTAAGAAGAGGAATAACCCTAGTCCATCATCTGTAGGCAGAGATAAAGGCAAAGGAAGGTGCAGATAAGTGAGCTGAGAAGGTAAAGTTGTAATACTGAGTCCGCCAGAATAGCTGAACCGAAGGTTAAGTAGCAGTATCGAAGACGAGCCCATAAATTCCTAGAAAGACACAATGATGCCCTATCCAGACGTAGACTACAGCCCATTGAGAAACTAGAAGTCCTGAGATGAATGCCCTTGGCAAACGATGATGCCATTCCCAGACAAGGAGGTGAAGGACCCAAAACGGAGAAATCAGATTCGTAAAATTAAGTAAGTGACTAGTTATAAGGTATTCTCACTTACCTATAAAGGAATGTAGGAACTCTAATATCAGATTAGTAGAAATTTAGAAAGATGTTAAGGGAAGGTTGTACAAAGGTATACATAAATATAGAGATAATTCAGATGATAGTTTTGGGTTTTTTGAGTAATGTATAATCAGATATGTGTAGAAAGGTAAGGGAAGGAAATTGGACATTTGTTATTAGTTATTGTCTACCATATATGTATGATATATTTTGGAAGGGAAGGGTAGAGAAATACAGAGAGAGAAAAAGAACTTCTGAATGTAGCTAACCCTTTGGACAAGCATTAGTCCAGAAATTGATGTTAAATGTACGATTCATCTTGATTAGAGAAAATTTGTGATATCATATTCCCAAAGGCAAAAAGGGGTATTAATTAAATCAGAAGTTAAGAGTGAAATTCCAAAATGAATTTATAAGGTAAGAATTTGATTTACATAGGTTGTATATAAAGGGTGTTAACTAAACCTCTTAAGTATTTATTGATCATGTGTGAAGGAAGAAGAAACTATAGCAGTTTTCTGTAAGGATATTAATTATGTTGTGTAGAAAGAAATAACCCTTCTAGTGCAAAACTAATGTATTTAATCGCATATATATATCTGATGCTACATAGGCAAACTTGAATAATATTAGTATGTGCTTGAGTTTTGATCATTTTATCATGTTGTGTATATATGTAAATAAACTATGTTATGTTATAAATTAACGTGTGCTTTTGTCATTCTTGAACATCCAGCCTTTCCGAAGGGAATTATACGTAATTGAGAAGTTCCCTTGAATCTAGAATTCTCCTGTGAAGCCTAAGTCAGATGTGTAAGTGGGGGTATAAGAAAAAAGAGGTCTATATAAGTAAAAGGGAACAAAATAAAGAATATTTAATATTATCATTAAATAAAAACAAACAACAAAATAAAAAGTAAAGGCTTCTTCCTTCTCTCCCCCCCCCACAATGCAACTATTACGAGCTTTTAATTACGTTAATGAAGCTTTGGAATGGTACTGGTAGGCTTCTTCCATGCAGATACTACCGGGCAATTCAATCGGACGACGGCTGTCAAAATATTTGCACTTCTGTTGAATGTCCTGAAGAATGCATACGTCAAGCTCTTAGCTTTTCGTAAATTGTTCTACTCCTGCATGACTCTTAAGTTAGCGCAGTTTACAATTAATCTTACTGTCCAATTAATCTCTATCGTCTGTATATACATGAGCTTTATAGGATTGAAAACCAGGCATTGTGGTGGTTAAGAGAAGTTGAACAATTGTCATAAATGAGTCAGTTCTGCATTATCCTTGACGCATACTCTTAGACACTGTCTCTGAAATATGCATCACCATTCAGTTGCTGAACTAATGCTGATGGGTGTACTTAATCTGTAGGATATGACGAGCCTGCTAACTCCCACCCCTTCCTTAAGTGTACCTAATTTGTTGGATAATCTGTACGATATTACATAAAGTTCACAGGATAATCTCCCTCTCGCTCCTCCTCAAACATAAGTTTCTCCTCAAAGTTTGTCAATAAAGATTTCGCCGATCTCCATCATATTTCCAGATCATCAGTTATTTGAAACAAAGTGAAACGTGTGGCGGGTTATTTGAACACATTGCCTCTGCAATATCATTATGCATTAGCTAACCGCTCTACCGTTACAAATCTCCTGGCAATGTCTAACCTCACACTCAAAGCTTTTGATGATAAAGAAGATTTAGCCGTTTTATACGTTGATCTGGAAGCAGTTTTTGATAGCATAAACATAAAATCACTTCTCTTGTGCCGCTGGAATTGTTTTTCCACCTTCAGGGAAATATCCTTACTCATATGAAGATCTATATACCTCAAGAACAAATCAGTCTACACTAGAAAAATAACTGCTGGAGTGCTACAAGGAGGTGTTTTGTCCGGATTGCTGTTCACAGCTGCGCTCATACCTTTCATCGATCGCAATGAAGATATTTTGGTGTACGACATGAAGATACTAGCCCCCGTCCTGTCAGGAGCTGATCCAGCTGAAATTACCAATCCCATAAATAACAGGATCGTTGAGTTAGTTTTCTACCTCGAACAGTCTGAGATCATGATATTCTTTTTAAAGACGTCACCAGTGTCAAAATGCTGCCGAATAAAGATTCAAAATCGAATAAAGATGGTTTTGTTTGGTGCACCGTCTTTTAGACGGTGCATCAAACAAAACCATCTTTATTCGAATAATTTGAGAATAAGCAAGAAATAAATCCAGACTGTAATTTACTTTGCGGTTGCTCTATGCAGCAGAAATTTGAGGGTCAGCAGTCCCGATGCTTAAGGGGGGAAAAAAATGTATGCCGAAGAGTACTGGCTACTTAAGTGGGCCCTTCATGAGTATGAATTCCTCCACAGGCAGGGACAACTCAAACGGCGCGATAAATCGAATTGCCAACCACAATAAACAACAACAGAAGGCTCACAACTTCTGCCAAAATGCTAACTAGTCATTTCATCTCTTAATTTCTGGGATCTCGATACCCGATGCACAATCCTTAAGGTCAACCTCAGCTGCTGTCAAAAAGGTTATGTAGACTCAAACTGAGCGACAGATTCACTACCAGCCATTCAAATATTAGAATCGAGATATGGAAATATTTTCAACCCAATCTGCATATAGACGCCGAATCGCAGAGCAAGTTCCTGCTTCATTCAGCATGTACACGTCTCTCTCTCTCTCCTCTCTCTCTCTCTCTCTCTCTCTCTCTCTCTCTCTCTCTCTCTCTCTCTCTCTCTGTACTGTCGATTTGGGATCTGGTACAAACTATGACGTAAAAACTAATAATGACCGCAAGATTTGATTTGCATTTAAGATGGAAAATGTCGCACACGTTGTGCAACTGGATACTTTCTGTCGCGTTGTGTAATTGCACGCTTCGACAGTTGGGTCAACTGGAATAGATTTTTGTGTATATTTTTATAAGTATATGTAATTTTAATGTAAATATCGTATAATTTGCCCTTTAACTCTAATTCATCTTCAACTATTTTTGTTAGAAAATTGTTAACCTGTATTACACCTAACTTTCTATTATCGCAACTGTTAATACGGTGCTGTTTCTTGTAATATGTCTATCTTGTGAACTCCTCTGACCGTTTGGTCGTCCCGGAGTATAAACAGAAAATTTATTTATTTTATTAATATAACCTATTCATTTCCTTATTGCTAATCTCCAATTGTACGTTGCTGTATACGCTACTTGTCAAACCCCTAGCTGTGATGGATATTCATTTACCACTGTATCTGGTTGTGTGCAGTAAAAGATTATTTATCTATCTATCTGTAATTGCTTGCATTATTTGGTCTGTTTGGGACGAAAAACAGCATTTTCACACTGTGCTAAATACAGTACGTTGATAATCTCGGTCTGTCGACTTGAATAGATAGCCAAGTGCTTTTTTTATTTTTTTACTAGCCAGTCCCAACAACCTTTGCCAACCCAACCCAGCTGTATATTTACAGTATTATACAGAGAGTATGATCCAGATTTTATTTACTGCTATGCCCCACAAGGAGTCATATATTCAGACCATTCGATCTGCTTCGTTATGAGTGACTCCATCTTTACTCTTACAGACTGGAAGTGGTGGACTGGCAAATTGCCATAGAGGCAAACATTTTTGAACCATCTGGATGATTGTTATTTATTACATGCTAGAGAAAGTACAAGAGGCACAAATATCCTTAACTTGATTCTCACTACAGATCCAAATTGCATCCAAAATTTGACAGTGCAGATACTAATAGCGAGTGATGACTACAGTATCCTAATTGGGTAGTGTCCAATTTCTGTGGTCAAAGTTGGGGGCTTCAACTTTAGGAGATGAGCTATAGTGGATAGAGATATTTCTTGGTCTTTGTTAAACTGGAAGGATAACTAGAAGCTCTTAGTTAGGCGTTCAAATATTCAAAAGATTTATCCTGGTAGCTACAAATGCATTTATCAGCGAAGTTCCGCAAAAGAGGTGCTCAAGCGGATGATTACATGAGAGGTTTATGGATTTAATTGAGCAAAAGTGGTTCAGGATGAAATTTTTCATGCAGTGTAGACAAGTGGCCAGGAAGCACATGGTATCCTGTTTATGATATATAGGATCTTCACAAGTAGGGAAAAAGATGTCATTGTCCCTTTTTATACAAGGGATTGTGAGACCGCATTTAGAATACTGCGTTCAAGTATGGGGGCCACACGTTGGGAAAGACAGAGATTACCTAGAAAGTGTTCAAAGAAAGGTAACCAGATTGATGAATGGTGCTAATCAATGTCCATATGGAGAACAGCCTACAAGTTGTGGACTGCTAGGTTTGGGCGGCTAGTCATCTCGAGGAGGAACCTGATTGGGGTAATAATTCCCTGAAGAGGGTCATTAAAATGAATGAGAGCGATATATTTTTGATGACAGGAGAAACAAGAAGTAGAGATCACAAATATAAAATTTTGGAGAGTAACAGAAGGCTGGATTTTGAGTTTAATTCGGGCAACGTGTGTTGTGTTGTGTAGATCACGGAAATAAATTTCCTACAGTGATTGAGATGGAGAATTTGGTGAAGTTCAAAGCGGAATTGGTAGCCACTTTTTTTGGCGAGAGGGAAGGTACGAGTGATTATGAAAATATTTTCTTGCTTTTATTCTTTTTTTTTTTTTTTTTTTTTTTCTTTTGGCAGATGAAGAAATAGTCTATGCTTCCTTGCCTCATTTAGCCATTATAATATTAATACGAAAAACTTCATTTATTCGTTAACACGTCCAAAGCGAGCGTGCTAATCGAGGCTGCAGTCATTTTATCTCCGTCTTTCAGAAGATATATCATTCGCTAACATGGAATGATCTCCTGGGACGAATATATCTGTAATTCTATTAAAGTTTTCTTCAGGTTTGAATGAGAAATTAAAAACGCTATTTAGAGTCCAGAGTGACTATTAATTGCCATGGTTACCGTTTATATGATTGTAAAAGCGATAAGTAATGAGTACCGAAAACGATAAATAATTGTTGTTAGTATGCTTTAATTTGATTTAAAAAGCAAGGAGAAGCAAATTCGTTTTTAGAATGACACGCGAAGCGAGCATTAGCATTATGCAGAGAGAGAGAGAGAGAGCATAAAGTTGTTTACTGTACGAAAAAGAAAGACAGATACATCATCGGAAGTTTAAATAATCAAATAAATTGTTAATTTAATATTCATATTTCTGTCCCGTAATTACATCATACATGAAGAAACCAGTCTAGTTTCTCCGCAAAATGGGCATTAAATTAATCAAACAAAATAACCTTTAAAAGTCCCTGTCTTTCACGAAAGCTTTGATTCGTATTCACAAACCAAACCTGAGAACCATAAGATTTATAAAACTTAAGTACCAGAGTGTGGCACTAAACGATGACACAAGCTATAAAGCAAAAAAATCATGGCGTACGGTAATTAAGCGAGTTAATGGAAACAGGCGATAGATGGCGCCACATTTATCTAGCGCGTTAGTATGAGAAGGCTTATTCTCCAATGAGTACAAAGTTTGGAAGCCGTTAAAGGCAATTCATTTTTCTGTATATAAAATATATAAATGAGGTTCCTCTGTCTTTTGACAAAGCAGAAACAAGTGATCACAACATGCAAAAGGTTAGTAACGTTATCTGAGAAAAAAAAAACCGTTAACTAGTGTTTTGAAATTTAAGGGGTTTTGCTAGTAATGTGCGGTTTTTCATTACATAATGAACTAATTCATTGATTGCTATTAGAAAAACACAGAAAATTAGTTAATAGTACGCAACAAAAGGAAATACCGCTATTGAATAATTTACTTAATTTGTAAAATGTCCCCCCCCCCAATTTAAGGCTTAAATTCGACACAAACGTGGGGGGGGATCAAATACGAAAATCGGTGTGAAATCCTGAAGTGTCATTTAAAAGTCCTTTTGACGATAATTAATTGAAAATATGGAATATTTATCAGTATAATCAGTTGTTTGATTATATACAAATGACTGATTATTCAAATGACTGATTATACAAATGACTGATTATTAAACTGATGAATAAGTTGAATTGAATGCAGTAGCAATGAAGAAATTGTTCTTTTCTTTTTTTCCTCCCTACTAACTGATCATTTATAAAGAAATTTACCTTTTGCTGGCTTAATTAGGAACTGATATATATATAGATTCACTGGGTGGTTTATATTAAAGTCACTATTTAAGCCAAGAAAAAAAGTTGTGTACGCACTGCGTCATATTTCGGGCACGTTCGATTATCAAATGTACCTCGGGGGACTAAAACCTCCTACATTTACTGAAGAAGTGCTTACCATAATTTCACCACGTGATGTTCAATGATGGATAGTCATTTTATGGGATTTCTGTATCAGTTTTTTTGAGGGAAGGAAGGGGGGAAGAACAAGAGCACAGGGAGGGTTATGGGTTAACCTATCAATACGAAATTTAGCAAAAAAAATGACATTTATCCAAATAAGTCTCCCGAAATTCTGTAAAAGAACGTCGGAGTTGCTGTTCAGTGTTCTTTTCATAGCACAGTTTTTGTGGGAGTAGAAGTGGGCAGGATTATGGAATATGAATTGGATCAGAAAAATTGTGTGTTGAAAATTTGGTGGCGTTCTCGTTTGGCCTTATTGAGTAATGCCCAAACATACTTCCATTTATATACACAAATAACTCGGAAATTTTATGAAGAAAAATTGCAGAATTCGGTTGGTTCGAATGACTAAGTTTAACTTGATCATACTTAAGTAAATATTAAGTATAAAATTTCACGAAAATTTGTCCACTGACAAAGTTGTTACTGCGGATGGACAGACAGACAGACATGGTGAAGACAATGTACGCGTTACGCATTTGCAAACGGCCTATAAAACTATTAATTTGAAGTGGATAGAATCAAAAACAACACCCTGAAATGTATATGATGTTAACTGGTAGCTTTATGACTGAAAAACCAAGAAATTGTTTTATGTACTTTTTTGGTAATAACTGTTATTAATAATTAATACATGAATTAATTACTTTTATCTGTAGGTTAACAGATAAAGTTATTAAAAGCCGTATTAAAATCTTTAAATTTTTATTCCATTTTTTTTAAAATCTATAAAAAATATCTCGGAATTAACGACCGACAGGGTGGTCACCCTATTTTGACAGAAACTATTTTCCATCAGAGTCGGCTCTCTTTAGCTTCACTGGGTGGCACGTTTCAATGGGAAGAGTGCTAAAATTTTCGGGCGAAAAAAAAGAAAGGAAAAAAGAAATGAAATTTTGTAAAAATCTTACTTGCAGTTCTTGGATTTTTTGCTGTTGTTGAACCAGCTGCTCTTGCTGTTTCCGTATCTGTTCTTGTTGTTGCTGGTGGATCTGATGATGTTGTTCGGTGGATACCTGCGGAGAAAACAAATAACATAGTTCACAAGAGGAGGAGTAAGTGTCATAAATGTGCGTCTAAAAATAACGTTATGGAAGTCCATGATTACAAACTACATAAATTCAGCTTATGGGGAATTGTGATCCTCCCCAGTTAAATGGTAGTTGGAGGCTAATAAAAAGTTCAAGGTTCTCTCTGTTAGCTCACGTACTGTAGTCAGCTTTATTTTCTTCTGTTCGCTGCCATCACAATAAACCTTAGAGGGGTGTTCATCTTGATCCCATTTATTCACAGTTGGTGATCTAACTCAGATTACAATCCTGGGAGCACGAGACTAAATGTTTGTAATACAGAGGTTATGTTATGCAACGGAGGTGGTGGTTAGTGTGAAGTTAACGAAGAATACAGCGGTGTCTGAATTTTTTTCTTTCTTTCTCGTGCAGTTGTATTTGAAAATAATTAATTGGAAGCGCGCTATAGCGATGGCTCGTGATTTGAAAATTTAAACTTTCAGAATTGTGCAGGAAAAAAAAATTAAATAAAAGCATCAGCGCCAACACGTACTCGAGTGCCCTGATCTAATGCTTATTTTAACGCATCAAGAAAGAACTATTTCATGGCGCGAGCTGAAGGCCAAACATATCATTTGCACCACTGGGTTACAGAATACTACCAAACAGTTTGATGAAAATAGTTTTGAAAACATCGCATTGCAAAGGCTACACGTGTCTATCAAAATAATGAACGAAGGTTCTGTATACATAAAAATAATCGGAGTAGTTCGGATTATCCAACCTCCAACAAAAGAGTGGGTGTTTATACCTCACATGATATGAAATCTACAGTAGGCTACAACATAAATATGTGGTGATAACAAGTAATGAGAGCTAAACAGCAGATCCCTCTTGACATCAATGTTTACTGTCCAGAGGATGGGAGTCTGGCTTATGGGTCACACAAACGGGAAAAGTACGAGTTTTATTACGGAACTGCTCGCATTACTCCTGACACGAAATGACGGGCACACAAAAGAGTTTAAAGAAGAGCAGGTCACCCGAAAGAAGTGAACTCCATGTGCTACACGAACTACAAGGGAAGCCAAGTTTCTTTACACTTGATCGCAAGTAAATATACACGATATTAATGAAGTCTCCAGTGTAGTAGTGAGATCCAAAGGGGTAACCATATGGCACGACTCTACGTGCAGTTTACGCGTCTGTATTTCAGCGAAGTGCTAAGTTGTAGTTGAACACAAAGGGTAGCATTGTGTAGGACTAGGCACCGTTCGGGGGAGGAAGTAAACAGAGGACCACTTGATGGGGCTCCTGGGTTGCACGTACATGGCATGCATAGAGAGAAAGAGAACAAGGCTTCTGTGTACACACATGTGGCATTCACAGAAATGCTGGCTTTGAAGAACTATTCTTAACTGGACTGAGCGTATCCATGGTGTGTGTGTCTACTTGGGACTTCTAGAATAGCCTACAAGTGGGATGGAAGTATAGTTTAGAGCGTGAAGGTCAGTACTACCCCCTCTCCACTTAATTTGTTAACGTTTCATTGATAATTCGTATTTTTGATTTGTGTGGTGCTTCCCCGTCAACCGGGAGTTCCGGACTCCATCAGGGACTTAATATAGAACAAAAGGAAAAAAAAGAAATGCTTCGGCTGGAGTGGTTCCTCCATAATTAAACCCTTAGAACAAAAGAACATTTGACACGACACATCCTATTTGTATCGGGTGATAATTAAGTATGATCAGGTTTCAAGTGTGCGTAATTAAACAAAGGAGTAGAGGTAGTTGAATTAATCTGCGCTTTCTTACATTTTCAGATTCTCAACTCAGAGATTGTTGGTTTCTCTCTTTGCTCCTTCACAGGAATAAGGAAGCAGAGATTACTAGCTTATTCTATCTTAATTCACTGCTATAATACTATCCAGATTATTACAACAATAAATTTTTTAAATAAATTATTTTTTTTAATAATATTAAAAATTTCTATATGTAAATTCTATTAACCGATTATTATTATCCTTATCCACTGAAAACGAATTGAATATTGTTTCTGTGAGATGGATGGTGAACGCAACAACCCAATGCTGGAACTGAGAGAGAGATTGTTTCCAGGAAAGATCACTGCACTATCTCATAGATTTATCTTTTTTAGTATTTCACTTTAATTTCCCCATCTGTATTATTCCCTCTTCTCTATATATCGTAAAATATTTTGAAGATCGGCCTGCACTGAATTTTCCATTAAAGACTAAGGATTTGTCAGTGATATATAGGAACTCTGATAGCAGGAATTAGGGAGTGATTATCCCTATCCCGTTATAAATGGCGATGGTTAGGCTGCATCTTTGAGTGCTGTATACAGGTTTGGAGGCCTCATTTTAGGAAGAACGTAGATCTGCTGGAACGAGTTCAGAGAAAGGCAATGCTGCCAGGACGGCTCATGGAGTTTGGTCTATAATAAACATGAACTTTGCTAGCAGGGAGAAGGAAGTGATTATTCCGATGTGTAAGGCAATGGTTAGGCTGCATCTTGAGTACTGCATACAGGTCTGGAGGCCTCATTTTAGGAACGATGTAGATTTTCTGGAACAGGTGCAGAGAAGGGTAACGACATTGGCGAAGGAATGAACGGGTGGTCTCTTCAAGACAGGCTTCAGTTCTGCAAATTGCAGCGTCTGGAGGCTAGGCACCTGAGAGGTGATCTGATTGAGGTGTATAAGGCTTTGAATGGATTGAGCAAGCTCAACGTTGATGGGATTCTTCCTCTTGCTCAGATTAAGAACATGAGGGGGCATAGATTCAAATTGAGGAAAGACAGTTGTAGAATAGATTTTTGGACGTTTGCCTTTAGCCAGTGGGTAGGTGATTGTTTGAACAAACTTGCATCTGTCGTTGTGGAAGTGGGTAGTTTGAATAAATTTAAGGAAGAACTAAACAAACTATACTATTGGAGGGGATGGACAGGTAATATGGGATTTTTTTTTTTTTTCACTACTGCAAATTGACTGTTCATCAATTCCACAAAAAAACGTTGTTTCTCTGGCTCTTTGTTGTAAATTCTAGAACTTTAAAATATAAGTTGATGAATCCCATGGGAGGAAGTCAAATGCAACCAGTTTTGGTATTTAATACTCTGGAGTACAAAATAAAAATCATGATTATACCAAACCTATTACAAATGAAAGAAATTATCGAGATTTATAATCCACACACAATGAGAGGTGCAATATTCTTCAGAGGAAATAGAATGCGAGAAAATGAATTGCACCACAAGTCAGTCTCATTCACGTGACTCATCCGGAAAAACTCTGGGTCAAAATGGCTGAACTCATTGTAGTTTTTTTTTTATTTAATCAGAAATTAATTCATTATAAAATTATTAATAATGCCCATTCTTCTCAATTATCCACGAGATTTCGTTTTTTTTTTTCCTGCTGATTACACAAGAAAACACATTTTGCTTAAAGATTTCCAGTTGGTCAAATTTAAAACGTTAAATATACGTTTTTCAGTAACGTAACAGAGTCTCCTTCTTTGATATTCTCTGTTTTCTGGAAGCTAATGATGGAACGGATTAGAATTAATTAAGATTTAATTCTTGTCGCTGTGGAATTAGCAGACGTCGCCGTTGTATAACTGATTGTGAGCATCGACAACGTTCGGTGTTTTCTCACGACCCAACATCATCAGTCAACATCCCTCTAATAGTAGTTGGAGGCAAACAACGTGGAAACATGATAGGCGAGAACAAGAGACTTAAAACCAAGACAAAGTAAAGCGGCCATCTTCACGGCAAGAAGGACGAGAACCAAATGCCCATGTCTCCAATTTCACACGGACCCTGGTTTCGTGGGAAACACAAGGATGAGAAAAGGGGGAGGAGGGGTCGAAAGTAACACGGGGAAGAGGGAAATCTTTTCCCGTGACTTCAACCGACACACAAATGGCATCTTGGCTGACAAACTGACATCCATTTTTCTTCAGCAACTGACCGTGTAAAGTACTGTTAGTGTCTCCTGGATGAGTAAAAAGGATGGGGGGGAGACACTGGTGAAATGAAGAGGGAGAGCTTTATGTTCACCGCATTCCACACCCCACTCGGATCCTGATAAATGGCCGACCAGCTGGAAAACAGATGCAAAACAGCACAAGGTTTTCATTCTAATAGCTTTCTATTGTCTGTCTTGACTAAATTAGAATATGCATTCATCCGATTATGAATACGAACTGCTCGTAATTAAAAATAAAAAGGCAAGCTGAAAGAACAAAGTACAAATTCCAACAGAGAATAAGTGTTAAGTTACCCAATAAAAAAAAAAAAAAAACTTGCCGTTCCCTTGACAACATGGATAAAGGGCACGTGGAATTGTTCGCTGCCCTCTTTTGACCACCGGAGAATAAACATTTAGCAAAATAATGAGCAATCAAAGTGATGGGCGAAGAAGGTCAGAAAATATCAGACTATTTCACGTACAATGTTGTGTCATAAGAACACTCAAGGTCATTCGATGATTTGGAGATCTTTGTTATCTGCTGCCAATAGATGGCCACGTAGATCTGAACTCCCTTTCAACCCTCTCCCGTCCCCCAGCCCGCAGTTTTCAATAGATACTGAGTTGTTCTAGACATAGAGGGTAAGGTTATCGTCGTACCGCATGACAGAAGAAGGCCAAAGGCCACCGACAAACGCTGCATTAGAAATGCTGGCTATTCAAGTGGCTCTGTGATGTAGAAAGGTTTATGGACAGCGCGTACGTGAAATCTGAATGCCAAGAGTACGGCACGTGGAATGATATCACAAGATTATTGATGGCTAATGCAGTCTAGTATCTGTTAGGCAGAGGACGAAAGGACAATTACTATAAGCCGCACAGTTCATCTCTCGCTTTAATGCATTGAATGGAAATTGAAGCCATTTTTAAAATGCTGAAGAAGGAGGGCGAAACTGACTGCATTTCCTATCCGTATGGCGAATACTGATTTCCAGCCAACCCAATACTTGAAAGGCCGATTTTTTAAAAGTAATGCTTTGTTCAAAAATAATATTGTTTGTATTGTAGACTCAGTTAATGAATCCCATGGGTTCCATCATGGCCTACCCATATGATGACGCAGTGACATTCTTTCGTTTAAGTGCACAGTGTTGCTGAGTGAGCCCAACATGGACTCTACTGAATGTAGATCCCACTTGAGTCCAATTAATTAAGCATGAAAACATGCTGCGGTTTTGAATGGAGAAAGGACTATCTGGAACTCCATAGGGTTAACTCGAGCGACAACTCTTACTGTCCTAGACTCCGGTCATATACTCCGAAGATTAAGAATTAGCCGTCCTTATTTGGAACGAACGATCAGTAGCACTGCCACCTGCTAATCGAACAAACTGCGGCTAGTGATCGGCAACGAGTGGCCCACACTCCCTAAGGATATGCAAATATTTTTCTGGGAATTAGAGATGGAAACTTTTATCCAGTCTAATTATTTTTAGGCAACTTTTAGAGAACATCCAACTTAATTCGTGCGGATTATATTATGGATTGCACTACCATATTTATACATTTATCTCAGTATAATTTTTTATAACTACTACATATGGTTTGTAAAATCTACACTTGATGGCCAAATTTCGTCTCAAAGAATGGTTACTGAGACCATGAATTCATATAATCTCAAGCAGTATTTATTGATGGAAGACCAAATTAACAAATATTGCTCTGTATGTGAATAAACTGATTTATGCAAAGCAACAGATTTATATTTGGCGAATTAAATTATTGTGACTGAATTAAATCATTTTCCAAAGGTACTGTAATATTAAACTTAAACTGCTGTTGCCTGTCTTGACTTGATGGGTCCACAAGTTCTAAATGTTTCTCAAGTCGGCAAAAACGTACATCGAATCATCCATTGTGAATTTCTCTTTTTCATTTCCTTTACTTCTCAAAAGTTTTTCATAGCAGGGCCAAGTAATAAATGTGCTGTATAACGGACAGGAGTTTAACAAGAATATCTTCGTGAATTCCACAAGAAAATTTGCGTAAAGTTTCCTTTTTTAAGAAACGAATTTTCTTTCTTTTTTTTTGCATCCTAATTTCTTTTCTTTTTTTATTTTGCCCGCTGTATCTTAATTCTCTTTCCCTCCTTTCCCACCCGTGCCTATTTTCTCTACGTTGTTTCCATTACTTCGCGCTTATCTTTCTCCCGATCACTTCTATATTCATCTTGTTTTTCTTTTCCCACTCCCAGATGTTCCAAATGTGTCTATGACGCACTGCAGCCATATTAACATGCATGAATTATCCATTTTCTATGTATAAACACAGACAGATAAGTTAGCAGAGAAAGATGCAGGAAACTCGTCATAGATATGCAGTAGAAATGATACGCGGATGATATTCATAAATTGCCGTTTCCTCTCCACAGTGGAGCGCCCCTAAACCACCCCGTATTACATACGGATACAGGGAGAACATAAAAGGAGTTTGCAATCATTCACCTCAGCATTTTACGGTGCATGCATGATGTTGGCTCTAAACCTCCTCCCCGCAGTGAGGTGTAATCCAATTAGAGCCACAATGGTCAAAGATCACATTATGTGAAACGTGAAGCGTAATCACCAAATCGAATAAAGGGTATAGGGGTGACCTATGAAGTTGGAGCATAAGAACGTCGAGTCAGATTTTCTTTCTTTATTCTTTTCTTCTTTTTTCTCTTTCTCTCTGTTGCAGAATGATGGAAAAGGTGATAGTGGACAGAGCATGTGTCAGTTCGCCGGGATAGTGGTGTCAGTAACAACGATAGGGAACGCTCTTTACGACAGTGAGAGAGAACTTACACTGGGACAACAAGGGCAATTCATCATTTCCATGACAACTACGACTTCTTTACCATCAATCAGATTCACCGCGGACAGCCTTCCAATTGTTGTCGACTTTCTAATAGACACAGCCAGATTGAAACGGTCTAGGCACGCGACTCGACATTATCACTTGGGACGCTTCTTGTGAAATTCTTAACTAACAGTTCATCTAGACCATCTACCTCGTTTTGTCTTATCTTTGCTCACATTCCGGAAACACATCAAATAACATTCGGGAACCTACAACAGTAACAGCGTTCATAGGAAAACCTGCCATTCTATCTTAACACACTGTAAATAACTCGAGTGAAAATGTATTACATTCTTACGGGTACCACTCCACTTACAAATTTATCTTGACCTTAATTTTAAATTCACGCGGCTTTGAAAATGCATTCCTCTCTTCGATTATGGAAAAAGAAAAGTTGGATCGCATTAATAAACAGTCGATGGTGACAATAACCATAACTTAATATATAGAATTGATCTGTGCTGATCTCCAATAGACCGTAGACTCATTGGAGAGATAAAACTATGCCAAAATGATAGAGGCGTTATCTCTAACGTAGACGTTACGCTTAGCGTTATCTGATTTAGCATCTGATAACGCTAAGCCTAAATGATATTATCGTTGAGTAGCACGGTATTTTCCTTTTTAAGCTGCAGAATATAATGAATTCCCAAGAAGAAAGATGAACGCATCCAGAGAAATTATTTATAGGTGAATAATAAGCTTAAAAATAGTTCGATCATCAGTATTGATATAAACGATGGGTTACCTTCGTTTAAAATATAATTACAGTCTTTCTTTTCCTTTCCTCTCCATCCCTCCTCTCCACTTCTGACGCCCGATTCCTAAACATGCCTGGTCGTATGCAAATGAACTGATTTTTATAGCTGGTTGTCTTTCCTAATTGAAATTACAAAAAGCGCGTAAACTGTCTGAACACAATGGCTGCAGCTGGAGAGAAACATCTTGACCATGACCCAACAACAACTAATCGTAATTATGTCTTTAATGCCAGCAGGCCCTTATAAAAATGTTACCATTAGTCTCTCATGACTCGCTCCCCGCTGAGACAAAGAGTCAGAGCAAATCTCAATGGAAAAGTAAATTTCATCTCGTTAAGATCTACTAATGGTGACACAGTGGGTCATCTCCTACTGGATGGAAGTATCTCTATGAATTTAGCATTTCGAACTTTTTCTCCCTCTAAAAGAAGTGCCGAGCCATCAACAACCCCACCTGGTATTTCTGAAAAGGCCTTTATTTTTAAATCATTATTTAAATAATGATAATTTATCGACAGTTAAGTGATTTAGCGCGCGCGAATACATGCTTTTAAGTTGACTTTGATTCAAGTCCACAAAGCTGCTACACATAATGTTCTTGTTCTCTGTCTTTAAACACCTCTGATCAAATATGATCATCCCAGAGTATAAACAGGAAATTTAATTATTATTGTGTACGCGCGCGAAATTTTATATCCTGCTCGTGTTTGTTTTAATTTTGATTGCAAACAGTGATTTAGGCAAAGTGTTTTGTTAATTTATGCAAATAAATGAAATAATAAGTAGCCAAAACAAACGTACATCCAAAGAGCATGAATTATTTCTTTAGTCATTCCTGTTTGAAGAAATGGTTTGATCTTATCTAGATTAATGATTTTCGTGATGAAAATTCTAATGTAATGCAGTCTCAAACTTCTTATATGAATCCTAATGACTTCAGATAAGACAAACCGTTCCTGCAATGTTCAACACACAATAACCGAGACACCAGTTTGTTACAGATGGTCTCAAAATCCTCCATCACCTGATGTGACCTCCCCCCCTGCCCCCGAAAAAAAAAAAGAGTTTAAACTGGAATATCTGCTGAGAGAGAGTCTTTGCTTCGAACTGAAAATTCATTTTCAATCTGTAAAACCAACTAATGCCGTACAGATGAATATACTGAACTCGCATACTAAGAGGGACAGACCTTGCTGAACATGTCCTCATTGTTCTCAGCAGTTTTGTACTACGGTAGTTCTCCTCCATTAACATCAGAACGTAAACCCGAGTACTCGCTGAACTTTAATACCCCGTACCCGGTTAGGGAATCCCACGTGCTCTAATTCGGTTGTGGCGTCTCTCCCGCCTAATGCTTTCATACAACACGACTCGTGTTTCTCCCTGGTGTTCTAAATGTTCAAAGTGTTCATTTAGATCTTCTCTCCCTTATGCAAAGGGGATCAATAAGGGTAGTTTTTGTCCTTTTCTCTTTCTTCTTTTCTACGAATATTTACTGACTTTTGACTAGAATACCGTACCAACTTTCGAAATACTTGTACTCAACTATCTCCCGGTCACGCGGAGGTAACTGCTTCTTTGGCTAATTCAGGAATCACCCGTGCATTAGTGATTATCGTGGGGGCTTTTTGAATTGGCCGTAAAATTTCAAATTCAATTTTAGCCAAGGCCTAGAATTGTTTTTTTGGTCTTTCTTTTTTCAGAGTATGACAAATACGCAGAAGCAGGCTGTATATTGAGAAAGGTACATGATGCTAACGTGCCTCAAAAGATTGGTAAAATTACCAACCCGCTTTTAATTTATTCTTATAAAAGAATATTCTTTTATAAATAAGAAAAGGTTTTTCTCCAGAAAAAGAAAAGTATAATTTTTGATCTGTAGAAAGCATTTGTGGTATTCCTTGTTTTATTGACCTAAAATAACATTTATAAAATGAAGGATAATCGAAGAACCAAATTCGTGTAATCGCCAAAAACAACGATTATTGAATAAACTCTTGCGTAATGTCATTCTTGTACAGAATTTCAGCCAGCAGTAGCTTAGCTGAGTTGGAAAATTTGGCATCATTTTCTTTCTTCTCTTTTTTTTTTAGCTTCTCCTGTATTTTTTTTTTTTTTTTTTTTCATTGTCTCATTAGAAATGTTTGGGTGTGTCGGCTAATTTGAAAACACCCTCCTTAAAAATTACACGAGCGCATTCACTTGTCTGCAAACCTTCAATTCGGGAATGATCGATTAGGGTATGTTCCTCGAACATTTTTTCTTTCAACAACTCGCATTTTTCCTTATTTCTAAGAGCTTCACCGGTTGTTAAATTGAAAGGACTGTTTCTTGAAAGTATTGTTCCAAAAATGTTGAAGTTTAAATCGTACCATTTAAATGTCTTCTGTTCGTCTTATTGAACGTTTGCCCAACCAAAATTTGGTGTCGTATCTTCCACAGTTAGGCGGTCTGAGCATCGATGTATTGTCCCTTTTGTTAACCCTTCATCATAGCCAGATTCCATATTCACACACATTTTAATACGGTTACCACAAGAACATAATAAGCAGATGTTCCTGCGCTAATTGTACATTGTAGTGATTCTCTAAGGAGTGGACCAAGGAATGTGTTCAGAGGCGAGATGGAATGGAGGGGCAATAAGAAAAACTTGCGAGGGTCCGATTTTTGCTTGGTCCACTCCTTAGAGAATCACTACAATGTACATATTTTAATGGGAACTTGGTATCAGTTAATATCTTTTACCAAAGTTTGAATTGAAGAAACACTCGGCCATCTTAGCAGTTAATTTATTTCGATGCTTTGTTTTTATCGTAGCCATCAAGTACTGCTCGACTAGCATTGAGGTGTACCGGAAGATAAATCACTCAATGTATCTTCCAGGGTTGAAATACCAGTTTAATAAAGGTAGGGAACGGTATTGATCATAATCTTTTATTAATTTTTAAAATAGTAGAGTCCCAGATGTTTTTCGACCGTAGGATAAGGGTTTTATTATTATTTATTTAAAGTCAAAGAGGAACTACCAGCCAGAAAAGGTTTCAAAACACTGCTGTGATCAAATGAACTTTTGTTTTGGTAAAAGAAAAGCATAATTGAATAGCTATTACCAACCTAGAATTTTCTACTAACTTCTACGTCTAGCGACAGTTAAATCGTATAGATACAACTCAACTTTAGCCTACAAGAGGCATGTAGAAGAGGTGAGGTCATATTCCTCTGTAAGTCCTGGTAAGGCGAAGGATCGTTCAAAGGAGAGGCGCAGTTTGCTCACAATATCTCCACGTATTCTGAGGTAAAATGTGAATCGAATCGTAGAACGTGTCAGTCACTACCACACAGCTACTAAACCTCTTGAAAATCATTTTATTTGGCACATGCACACACATATACACAGTCGAAGTAGACTTAACATTCCATACAAGTAGACCACATGTCGAATACGAGATATATCTAATTTTTTTACGTCTACGTAAGCAAACTTTCAAACACGCCTCAAAGGTCATGAAAGGAGTTCTCTTCTGGTGAAGAGACGTCTCTTCTGTCATTCTAAAGTATTTCGGCAATCGGCGATTCAATTGTCAATACCAATGAATGTCAATTAAAGTGAAAAGAACAGATTTATTTGTACGTGCTAAATATGCACGTTCGCTTACCATTCTAGCGCGTGTTATTTCGTGTACATTCATTTATTAGCGGTTATTAAAGAAAATATAGTTAATATGATGCACAAAATTAATTTAGGAACTAAATCTATTTTTCCCCAGGGTCACAAAACTCTTCTACACGTAAGAAAGCCATCAATTACTATTCGATCATATTTTATATATTAAAATAAAATAGAAGAATGGCAGAGATTTTATTCTCGATTTGCTTTTCCCTACTAATGATTCACTGTACCCAGCACACATATATCCGACCTATGCCCTTGTTTAAAAGTGAACGGTGTTGAATGTCATCTTGAAGGTGGTCAGGATGGAGAAAAAAAAAGACCTGCGGGACGCAAGGTGGCCTGATATGTATTTTACGTCATGGAATATTTGTTATCCCTTGGTGTAGTACATCCATTCCTTGCAGTATGACATTCCCCATATTATTACTGTTCAATAACGAATGATCATAATTTTTTCCCACAATATACCTTTATTAATCATCCATATTTTGATGGTCCTTTTCAGAGTAGGCCCCATTTGATGAAATGCGCTTACTCCAAGGTTTCTTCAAGGGCTGCAGGGCGGATGAGGAACACATTTGACATTAATTCTAGCTGAGTACTAGATGACAGTATGAGCAATGTGGAGTCTCGCATTATCATGATGCAGCATCCACCGACTTGCGTGCAGTTATGGTCATTTGCCTTATATCCCGTAAAGTACGCAATACAGTTCTGTAGTAAGGTCCCGTAACAGTCACATGACGTGGCACAACATGCTGGTAAACCATTCCTTGAATGCCAAAAAAAGAGCTAACCATAATCTTTCCTGCAGAAGCAACAACGTTTGCTTTTTTCGCTGTTAGCGATGGCAGAGACTTCCAAACTGAGCTTTGTTACTTACTCTCTGGGTCGAAATGATGAAGCCATATCTCATCGCCGTTATTACCTTGTGCAGAACCTTGTCACCTTCAGTATCCATCTGTTCCAGCTCGTGCCAAACCTCCATGCGAACTTGCTGTTGCTTAGGTGTTGAGTAGTCTTGGAACCCAGCATGCACAAGCACGTGTTCTGTGAAAAAATGGTCGTGGAGAATACCGTGCGTGCTTCTTACTGATATTCTCAACATCTCAGCCAGTTGCCTTACTGTTATACGACGATCTTCTCTCACAATTACAGAAGCAGTGTTCATGGTTTCTGTGGTGACAGCAGTGGTTGGAGCTGCAGGACCGCCTATTTTTGTGATTGAATCACGCCCATCTTTAAATATTCTAAACCACCTGAGAGATATATGGAAGCGTAGATTCACCACAACCCTCTTTTAACATTCCATACACCTCAGCTGTTGTTTTCGTGAGATACAAACAAAATTTGGGAGCAGCATACTATTCTTCGTGTGTCACATCCATCGTTACGTATGCGAAACTGAACAGGAATAAACTTGACCGACCACCAAGGTCATAGATACCGTGCTCACGAGTCAACTGCGTAATTCCTAGGTGATGCAGCTTAGTTTGGTCTTAAATTCCTTAGCTCAGCTAGAAATAGCATGCAGTACGGTTATTCATGACAAAATTATGATAGTTATTTATTGAACAGCCCTCGTATTTCCATCATGAAGTGTCAGTGGATTTGGCCAGCATGACATCACATTCTGAACCTACCAACTGTACGCAATAATATAACCAAGCTTCATCGGTCCACACAACACATTCCAGTAGGCTATTATCGATTGGACAATGGTCTAATATTACCATTGGGATTCGTCATCTTCGCATTGTAGTACTGTGTGCATAATTCGAGAACTGACTCGATCATGTCCCACGTTGATGTTATGGCACCAGCTTTGCGGTACAGTGGCAGGTCATTCCTCCTCTTGGGAAGTCAATGTCTCCCACACTTTTCACAAATATACGTTTTTACACAAATATACATTCATTTCACAAATATACGTGGTCTCAATTCTAATCATAACGATGTCCATTTCTACTTGCAGTCTGCCAAACCCCATGTACTTTTTCTGACAGAATCTCAGTTATCGGTTGATTCAACTACTGCTCATCTCAGATGCCCAAATTATTCGCTGCATGATTCCTTTCGCCTCAAAGGTGATACTTGCGCATATGTCCATTCTGATATTCCCTGTCAGAGACTTGGCAGTTTGGAATCTATTCTTTTTGATCTTCTCTGGCTTAAAATCTCTATACCTCATTCTGTCAAATTCATCTGTTGTCTCTACCGTTCCCCCAATTACACTAATCACTTGGAGCTTTTTGACTTTCTCCAGTCCAACTTTCCTAACGGTGAGGTAATTTTCCTTGGTGATTTTAATGTTCACAACTCCAGCTGGCTTCCGTTTTCTAGTCACACCGACCCAGCAGGTTGAGATGCTGAGGTTTTTGCAATTACTAATGACCTAGCACAGATTGTTCATTTACCTACAAGAATACCGGACAATCCTAATCATACAGTCAACACGCTTGATCTTTTTCTCACAAACAACCTTTCTAAGTACACCGTCGAAGTGAGAGGTCCTTTAGGCACTTTAGATCACAACTTGGTGATTGTCTCTTCTCCAATGGAGCCTTTATCTCATGACTATTCCCACCCTCGTGTTGTTTGGCATTACAAGAATGCAAAATGGGATGACCTGCGAAATTTCTTTTCTTCTTTTCCTTGGTCGGATTACTGTTTCAAAACTTCTGATGTCAACGTTTGCTCAGATCGTGTCAGTGAAATTATTCTTGCAGGAATGGAATCCTTTATCCCACACTCCACTTTAAAATCTCGTCCTTTATCAAAACCTTGGTTTTCCAATAAATGTGCTAAGGCTGTCCAAGATAAGAACGTTGCATATCGTAATTAGCTTGTTTCTAATTCTTCAGTTTCATTTTCTGCCTACACCAAAGCTCGCAACAATTGTAAAGCAGTTATTAATCAGCCCAAACTAGAGTTTGAACAGGCTGAATAGAAAACTTGCTTCTTGCCTAATGGTAGCCGAGCATTCTGGTCTCTTGCCAAAGCTATTGGCCGCAAGTTTTGCCTATCTCTGCTCCCACCTCTGTCCAAACCAGATGGTTCTGTTGTCACTTCAGCCAAGGATAAAGCTGACCTGCTAGCATCCCATTTTTCTTCCAACTCATGTATTAATGATCTTGGTAAAACACCCACTGTTCCCAACACGCTCCATTCAATGCCTCCTGTAGTCTTCCGTCAAAAGGATGTCAGAAGGATTTTGACGAATCTTGATACTAGGAAAGCTCCAGGTCCTGATGGTATTTCTCCACTTGTTCTCAAAACCTGTGCTCATGTACTTACTCCTATTCTTTGCCGCCTTTTTTCACTTTCTTATTCCAAAGGTGTTTTTTCTGCTGCTTGGAAATTTGCTCATATCCAATCAGTTCCTTAAAAGGGTAACAAATCCCTCCCATCCAATTATCGTCCAATTGCAATTACTTCTACTCTTTCTAAAGTAATGGAGAAATCGATTAACCACCTATTCTTAAACTACCTAGAAACCTTCCGTCTGATCAACGATCGCCAGTATGGATTCCGTCAGTGGCGATCCACTCGTGATGTTCTGGCTTATGTTACCCATTTATGGATTAATTCAATGGAAAGGTTCGGTGAAACACAAGTAGTTGCTCTTGACATCTCAAAGGCTTTCGATCGTGTTTGGCATAAAGGTCTTCTAAACAAGCTTCCATCTTATGGTTTGCCAACTGTTTTTAGTAATTGGTTATCCAGTTTTCTCTCTGATCGCTCACTGAGGGTGATGGTAGATGGCTCTCTGTCTTCTAACTTCTCCACTAATGCCGGTATCCCCCAAGGTTTAGTTCTTTCTCCCACTCTTTTCCTCTTGTATATTAATGACCTTCTTCCATTGACTGGAAATCCTATCCATAGTTTTGCGATTATAGCAAATTGCATTCCACTTTCCATTTTGAGAAACCTTGTCCTGCTCAGTTAGCTTCAACTTCTCGAAAATCTGCTACTAATTCCTTAAATGCCGATCTTCAGGTAATTCTCCAGTGGGGCAAAGACAACTTAGTTGATTTCAACCCTTCTAAAACTCAGTCTTGTCTTATATCTCGCAAAAAGGATTCTTCTGCTCCTATGCTTATCTTCAGTGACACTCCGATTTCTAGACAAAATGATATATCTATTTTGGGGATTACCCTGACTTCTAATCTCTCTTGGCACAAGCACATTACAAATATTGCTTCCTCTGCATCTAAAAAACTTGGTTTTCTCTTTCGCTCACGGCGTTAATTTTCTTCCAAACAGTTGTTGACTCTGTAGAAATCGGAAATCCGCCCTACCATGGAATATTGTTCCCACATCTCGGGTGGTGCCCCCAAAACCTCTCTCAGGCTTCTTGATTCCATTGAGAAGAGGGCAGTTAGGTTAATTAATGATTCTTCTCTAACAGAGTCTCTCCACTCGCTGTCTCATAGGCGTACTGTTTCTGCTGCATGCCTCTTCTACAGATACTTCCATGGGCACCGTTCTTCTGAATTGGCTTCTGTAATTCCCGCTCTCTCTCTCTCTCAAAACAGTCCGAACACGTGCAGCCAACATCCGTTTACTGTCCAATTTCAAACTCACAGAACCAACTTTTCATCTTCCTCGTTTATTCATTTTTCTAGAATAACCTTCCTTCATACGTATTTCCTGAAAATTACAGTCTACAGAAGTTCAAGTCCAATGTCAACAAATATCTTCTTTCGTCTTCTCAACCTCCAACCCAAGCACGGTACTAAGTACTATAGGTTCTAATACCTCTCGTGTTTGGGGTTCACATAAAAAAAAAAAAACAAACTTGCCATGCTTGGAAGTAAATTTATTTACTCAATTTGAAGTGTAGAATTATTCCCATCGCCGGTTCGGTGGACATAAACTCGTCTCAGAAAGGATTTTCATTGTTTTTGTTATTACTGTAGATACTCAAATTTTAAAGTACCAACAATAAAGCTATTTCGAAAGGTAATAAACCCCTTTTTATACATAATGGGATGTCGGTTGTGAGCAATAATACTGTATTTAAAACTGCATATCTGTATATGCATTTAAAGGTCAGTTTGTTGTTTTGGGATGAAAAAGCTATACAGAGCCGAATAACTCTGGGTGTAGAAAGAAAATATTAATGTGAAGTATGCAAAACACTAATTGTGAATTACATTGTGTACAAAGAGTCAATTTACTGTAATTAAGCAAAACAATTGACGACTTTTCTGGATTTCACGTCATCGGGTCCAATCAAAAAAGAATGAAAGCCGGAACAGTGTGTGTACACAGAAAATACTAACGACACATTCGCTTATCACATTAAAATATTCCTTTTCTCCTCTTAGTGATGGTTTCTAATCTGGGCCATCGTTCTCAATGGGTAGTGCTGTAAACTCAATCCAACTAATTAATGTTTCCCCTATATTATGATACAGTGGATACATCAAGTGTTAATCTGAATTGTAAGTATATTAAAATATTACTGAAGTGAGTAAAATTTGTGAATTGCATTAAATGAATTTCCCCCAGGGATATTTTAATTTTTGATTAGAACTACAACACTTTTTTATATATTGTAGTTGATAAGATCCCGATCATGTCTGTTTTCGATACAACAATAAATCTAACTGCATTTATATGATTAACTAATAGTTTTAAATTCCAGCATGGTCTACTAAAATATAAACAACATGCGATAGCTGTGACTTTCTTTTGGTAGATATTTCTATTATAAAATCTCTGTTTTTATTTGGGTTCAATGAATTACCACTAGTAATGAAAACGAAATTACTTTCTGGAATTTGTTTTTTGATATTTGCTGTGTTTTTATTTATCCAGTAAAGGAAAGAATAAATTAATTCATTTCGGATTATCCAGTGCCACTGAGGTTTAGTATGCTACACCATTTAATTAATTCGTTATTATTAATCGCGGTTTTAAAATCCACATTCCCATATTTATTATATAATATTGCATTAAATCCCAATTACAGAGTAGTATTTAATGTTATACTATACTCACATTCAGGAGAGTAATAAAACTTCACACAAAGCTGGACAGATAAAATGAACTGGTTATACTCGTTGCAGTAAATGCGTCTATTAGGAAAGCTCCACAAAATCGGCCATCATTACCAACTCCAAGACCTAATCTGAAGTTTCCTATTGGTCTCCTATTAGAGACCAAAGGGACAAGCGTCCTTGTGGTTCACTCAAGAAGAACGACTTCATATGAACGCTTTTAAATATTCATGCATGCTCTTGGCTGGCACATGAAAGACACAAGACTAGAATTTTAGCTAACCATTGAAGGCATCCACCTCAGCGGAAACAGACATAAGAATATGAAATTATCATTCCTGGCTTCCCGTCTCAGCAAATTATGAAATCATTTCTGGAGTGAGAATATGACCATAAATGCAGTTATGTCTAAGATTTGGAATGTGGTGTTGTTGTCAGCGACTTGTCTCCCTCAAAAAATCCCCCTAGCAGATTTCATTGCCGAGCTGCATCGTTCTGAAACAGGATGTGTGGGTGGATGGCGTTGAAAGAACGTCTCCTGAAGTCCCGGGATGTAAGATTTAACAACCACCCTCATAATTCTGTATTAGAGCCGATCCTTCATCTTCCCTGCATCCATAGAGTTGCTTTGTTCTAAATATAACCCTTCTCCGGTCCCATAGTAATGAAGTAGGAATACTGTCATCATGATCCACGCTTGCTGTTTCTAATTGTAATTTGAAGCCACTCATGGTGCTACGCTTGTCATTTTCCTGTCGTTCCATTTTCGGGTGCACATATGGGGAGTTTGTCCTAGATACGTAATTAAATAATTAATTAGAGAATGAAATAGCCGTAAATAACTGTGACACAGAGATTGAATTATCGTAAGATCGGCCTATAAATTTGTTTCAGTTTCAATAATTTACTACAGTAGCCGAAATGTTTGGTTGCTCATTTTGTTCATAAAGAATATTATACTCAATGTACAGTGGCCTTATTTTACAGGTTTAATTTTAATATTTTATTGACGTACGTATGTGGACATATCGTGGAGGATCAAAAAACGGGGGGAAGGGGGATGAAAATGTGCTATATAACGGCTACTTCTGCATTTCTTTCATTAAAAGAAAGTTTATCGGAATTGTGAATTCTTGGTGACGTCAAATGTTACTTATACCCTTAATTTTTTTTTATTTTTTTAAATCTTGCCTTAACTGCATCACTCAGTTTGAAAAACAAGAGGGTCAAGGCTACTGATAATGTTTTATATAGCATTCTATATATAAAAATACATCTTGAGCTCTTTTGTCCTTGCACCAGCCATCCCATCTAAGAAACTGTTTCTGAGGGAGGAGCACACTTGCTTCAGACTTTTCCGTATTTCAATTTCGTGATGTTATAATCATTCAATCCTTTTGACACGTATTCCAGTCTTAGTTTAGAAGCCATTTTATGATTTATAAAGTGCGAAGTAGTAGTACTAAATGCAATTGAACAAAACCACCAGACTAAAGAGCCAAAACAAAATATATAAATGGAACTGCGCAAAGGGGAAAAATCATCTCTTTGGATCATTCTTTAATTCAGCGTCAGAAATAGTCCAGCCTCTGAAACATGTTGCTTATACTTTATCAGCCCTCGGGTATATATTTGCCAATCTAGACGTGGAACCAGACAAAGTGCTAGTAGCACCATAAATCATTCGCCAAAAGTGTGACTAAAACGTCAAAGGAAAAGCGCAATTCTGTATCTCAACATTTATAAGCTTCTAAAGACACATAAAGCTATACTCCATAGAAGAACTCCAATTCATTATAAATCCACTACAACGGAGTTAATTTTGATCAATGCCAATTGAACCTCATTTCGATATGGGACATTCAGAACTGAGAAAGAATACTAGTATTTTTTATCAACATTTTAGTATGTTTATAATTGAAATTTTATAATTAATTGTTGTAATAATTCATCTTTCTAAAAGACCAATTGTATATGAACACAAATCGCATAATCGGGTATGACACCCTTAGAGAATTAAAAAGACACGAGTTGCGTTGCATAACAAACATCGGAAGTTAGAGGATGGGCCACAATGTAAAATGATTACGAAATTACAAAGATAGAAAGAAGAAAAGAAATAACAAGGACATCAGGACGACACAAACAGACGTCTTTTGTTACAACAGAACCGTGTCATCAAATCCCTATTGGGTCATAGCGTTTCCGGTCTTGGTGACAGAAAAGAAGGAGAATGGGATGCTTGGAGATCATGTGGGGGATGAAGAGGAGTAGAGATTTACAAGAAAGGTGGCTGTGTAGTGCAGCGTTATGGGCCGTTAAGTGAGAACGGCATCTCTGGGACAGGAAGTTGCTGTCATGACCCTGACCTCTGGACGCACCGCTATTCAATGTGTCGTAGTAGTGTTTGCTGTTGTTTCCAATCGCCCACCCCCTTTTCTGTCTTCGTAATCTTTAATCTTACCTTCCGTTGATGAGCTTTAATTTGTGTTTGTTGCCTTTCTCGTCCACTGTCAATAAAAATAACAGATGAAACACGGAGTGATCAAAATGAAAATAGACAATTTTTATTTTTATAAAATAGTTTTGTTTGCTTGTAGACAAGTTGCCTAATATTTTATGTACGTTAAAAAATAATGTATTATTCTATTTACCACAATGAAACAGAGCAATCCATTGACGTCAAAGAGGTATTCGTAAGTGGTTATTCGTGGGATTTGCGATCGATCGAAGGCAGTAATCAGTCGAAAAATGATGTCCGCTAATCAGCAAACAGTTAAAACATTCAGAGAAGCCTTACAAAAATAGCGTTTAGTATATAAATAGCACGTGATATAGATGAGCGATGAAACTCAATTCTGAAAATAATTGTTGTTTTAAAATGCGCATTTAACGGAAAATCACGTTGTGCCAAGCTTTATTTCAGAGGGGAAAACGGCTTACTAATCTTGTTTTCTACTTCCAAAATATTTCTACGCAGTTTTCCAGAAAAAGCTGGCGATCGATCATTTATTCGAGTCATAATACCATCTCTTAGGATGGCAGGCCTAATCTAGGGAAAATCGGAAAAATAGAAACTGTTTAGCCGTATTTATAATGCTATTATGTCGAGTACATTACACTGCAGATGACAGCTAACTTCTGGAGGTTTCCTTGGTAACATTAACGATATCTCGGCCTATCGTTGAGGAGGTATGCAGTGTCTTTTGGGAGTCAAGGAAGAAAGAGAGGGGTGGGGATGTGTGGGGTGGGAGAGTAGCATTTGCTGCTCAGTAAAATAGCACTGAGTCACGTGGTGCAACAGAAGAGAAAAGGGGGGAGGGGAAGCGATTCTAACGACAGAAACAAGCATCAGGTGCAGAGTGAGTTTCGATGGAGCCGTTCAGAGATGCCGTCACTCCCAGGGGAGACGTACCTTTATGGAGTGGTCCAGCCTCCCAGGACAGCCATCCAGTGTAAGAGTCTGGTAGTCGACTCGCTTCTCACAAATCTCTGAATGAGTGTAAGCGTATGGGGGTTTATCCACGCACGTGGCAACATGGGAAGCGGCGGGACGTGTGCACTGGGTGTACTCTGGGAGCAGTGGGACTGGTAATGGGAGTCGGCAAGTTCAAGGGTCTCACGGTGATTGTCATCACAACAGTGGTGACGGCGCTATTGTTTGAAGTTGGATCGGATATCGGCCAGTCTTGGCATACGAGTCGGACTTAGCAAGATCTTTTCCGTATCGGGGTTATTTGTCAAATTACTTTCGACCATAGCGATATTTTGAGTAAATCTGATGTCTTATTTTCCCCCTCTCCAAAAAGATGAAGTCGGACAGTGATTTCTTAAACCCGTAATCCTACAAAGGACACTGACATTTTAGAGACTTTTTTTTTTTTCTTTCGAAAGAGCTTTTTGTTATTACAGAGAACCTTATCAATCAGTTTGTCTTTCAGACTTAGACTGAAATATATACTGGAAAATGTTCTTTCCACTATATTTCGTCCGAAAAATGCTATGTTATTTTTAAGATGAATTCTTCTTCTTCTTCTTTATCTTCGCCTTCTTCCCATGTTTATATGGGGTCAGCACCAGATCAATTATACAATAATATATTTAAACACCTGCGCTTTTTTTAGATTATTTACCATCATTTTCTTTTTTATGGTATCTCTTAATTAGTGAATGCAATCAACAATCCCAAACATATTTTAAACTCAGTTTATCATCAGCACCGATTTGATACTTTTAAAATCAGTCACCTTATATATTACTGTATAAAATACTTAATTGTGGAATACGTTATCATTATCAAATGACCTTTATAATGTTTGCATATTAATAGGAACAGACAAAACAGGCGCAAAAATTGGTAGGTGATTTTAAACATTAGCCTTTGGCAAATAAAAACTCTTAAGATGGACGAGAAATGGAATTGAAAAACGAAAAGACGTTTAAACCACAATCTCAAAAATCCAGTATAAATGCAGGATTACAAAACAAGCAGAAAAATATTTTAAACTCGATAATGAACCGCGAAAACTGATATCTGGACCAGATCCTCGTGGTTTTTCATCCCAACCAACTTTTGCGAAGGTCGTTATTTCATAGGTTCGTTTTAATGCCGTTTCATTTCCCATTTACGCCTTTTATTGTAAGTGAAGCTGGTACTGTATTTCTTAATTCCTTTATCTTTCTTTATAATCATATTTTATACATTTGCGCTGTCTTATTTACGTGATTCGCATTTTGTAATATTCAATTTCCTCTGTTTTAGTATCAGCAATGCGATTCCTAATTAAATTACATTCTTTACAATGTTTACAATATATCTAGTGATTCCAGCAGTTATGTAGAAGATAACATTAGCTTTAGAGTAAACAATCATCATTTTTAAAAGCTGATGTATATTTTTAATGGCTGAAACTAAAAGGTGTTCGTTGGCTGCATCTAGTGTCGGGATGCTGGAGAAATAAACGAAACACGCGTACCTAAAACAAAAAAAATTTAAAAAGAACTGATATTAATCACAGATGTTAATTATATAACCGTATTTTAAACAAATAATAACGCTTATTTCAAGCGAGCTTCGAGAACAGTTTCAAGCTTATTGTGTTGAAGCATTTATTAACAGAATAAATATCACTTTTCTTAGTAGCTGACGCATTAACTGAAATATGCTGCTTCTAAATAAAATTTATATTTTATATATACTTCAGAGAACCCTTGCTTTTCTTAAATATTTGTTTTTAAGGAATGGGTATGCGGCAAGTTTAATTAAAGACAAATGTGTATAGTCTTTTTTTTTTCTGCTGGAGTTCAGTCCTTGCGCATTCGCATCTGAAGAAGATAAAGTTAACATGTGTAAAGTTTTAAAATTATAAGTAAATATATATGTAAAGATATTATTTAACTGTTTCATATTATCTAATAATTTTTGCGTCAATAAAATGAAGATTATTTTTAAAATTACGATTTAAAATACTTGTATTTTCATTTTAAAATTGAATTTGTGGTTTTATGCAAGGAAAAGAGGATTATCTTTAAAATAGTCTAGAGACTATTTTAAAGTTGGTTTCTGTACTTTTCGCTGCATGCTTGACGTTTTGTATCCTATTAGCATTAATGAATCTAGATTCTGCAGGTATGACTTTAATACTTCATGATACGCAGTAACTCAGGATTCCATTAAGTCTTTTTTGATCTGAAGTTTGTCCCGAGACACAAATTAGTCCATATATTAAAGTTGTGCACGTGTACAATTTCTATATGCATCTCCAAACCATAACAAGGACAGCATGTTGCACCAAGGATTACTATGCATCCCACAGTGACTAGCACTAGTCACAAATCCATTTGTAATAACTAATATGACTGTTGATTTTAATGTGGAGCTGTTCCCTGCTCGTAAGGACAAGGGATGGGTTCCACCCGGAGCGTTAACAATCACCACTGCAGTCACCATAAGCGGGGAATTCCCCACCAGAAGGAGACAACGTGCGTCTGTTTGAGAAAGGGGATGACGGGGAAGGATGTCGATGGGAAATCCTCAGTCTTTTCATTAAGTCCCTTGTTTCGAACTTTGGGCTCTAAAATTTTTTGATGTAAGGACAAAATAATGGAAACTCCTGATATGAAAGTAGTAGTTTTTGTAATGGCCGTATGACATATTTATGAAGATGCAGTGATGATGATTATTTTTTGTTTGTTTCTTGCAGATAGTATTGTGAAGGAAAGATAATAAAAGCTGATGATTATTTAGAGATGATATAAAAAGGTACATGAAGAAAATGATCGACCTCTCTGAATTTCAAAGAGGTAAAATTGTTGGTGCAGGTTTAGCAGGAGCATTGGTGACTAAATTGTAGCAGAAAATCGAAGCGGACGGAAAGAGACTGGCAGACATTGGAAAGGACTGTAACCTAAAAATATAAAACTTCTGCCTCAAAAATAACTTAATGTGTGTCTCAGAAATCCTGTTTCTAACAAAACAGTTGGATGAGAACTTCATAAAGCTGAATTTTATGACAGAGCTGCTATTGTTAAGCCACTATTTACTGATGGTAATGCTAGAAAGAGGATGGAGTGGTGTAAGCAGCATAAAAACGAGACACTTGATGATTGGAAACATATATCATATTTTCACATGAATCATCATTCACACCTTTTCCAACATCAGGGAAAGTTTTTACGTTTGGCGAATGATAATAATAATAATAATAATAATAATAATTTATTTATCCCTATTTTGTGTTACAATTGTTGGGAGTTAACAGCAAGAAGGGAGGGAGAACACATAAGCCAGAGGCTTTTTAGGGGGTGTTCCCTTTGAAAAAGATAACAATAAAAACAGATACATCATGAATCGGACATGTTTCTACATTCCATTACAGAGACTTCGTAAACCAACCACACATGTCGCGTGGTTAACAACAGTACTTATAATTACATTGTGAGTACTTTTACAATAACAAGTATGAAAGAAAAAAATTATGAAATAATTGCGTATAGAGTTACAAGCTTTTTGATAGCTATTCTTTCAACTTGTTTACATAGTTTCCAAGCTGGTATGCATTGTGGAAAGTTCAGTGGAAGGTGATTTATATCAGACATTCCTGGTGATGTGTTCAGTTAGGAGCTTCTTGAACCTGTTTAGTGAAATGGCATTTTTGATATTTTCAGGAAGATTATTCCAGGTTTTTGCGCCTCTGTATTTTATATTTTTTTGACCTATGGCTTTTCTAAAAAGCGGAACCTTCAGGTTCGCTTCGTTTCTTAAATTATATCTTATTCCTTCTTCTTCTATTGTTATAAAAAAGGATCTAAAGAGAGGAGGAAAGTTTGGTGTTTTCAAAGCATTGTAGACAAAAACCGCCTCAGCTTTTTGTATCAGTTGGTAGATGCTTAAGAGTCTCGCTTCCTTATATCTCGAAGTCACCGATGCATTCCAGGGAAGGCCCAAAATTGAACGAACACATCGATTGACGATTGAATTGATTCTCCTAAGGTTATGTTGACTGGTCGTACCCCATGAGATGACTCCATATGTGACGTGAGGCTGTATTAAGGAAAGGAATACTAGTCTGAGAAGGGAAGGAGGTACCCAGGCAGAGGCTCGGGCGAGTATTCCTGCTAGTGACGAAGTCTTCTTTCGTAAGGTGATCATTTGTTTATCCCAACTCAGCTTGTCATCTAGCCAGATTCCTAGAAACTTGGTATCATTCACCCTTTCCAGTTGTTTTCCTTTGTATGTTATTTCGAAATCAATATTTAATGGTTTATTTTTCGTCCTAAACACCATATATTTGGATTTTTCTGGGTTTAGTATCAGCTGATTCTTTTGAAGCCAACTATGCATTTCAGAGAGCAGGGCAGAGATCTTGCATTGAAGTTGGTTAGGGTCTTTATCAGTGATTAGAATAGAGATGTCATCGGCATACGCTACTAGGTGGGAAGATGTTGATCCTTCTCCATGTTTAACGGTTGGCACAAGAGTGCCAACCGTTAAACATGGAGAAGGATCAACAGTTTATCATCACTCTGAACGGGCAAATTACTGCCCCCGATTACCTTGATATTCTGAGTAATCAGGTTTATCCTCGTTTCCAAACGGTACTATGTTTCAAGATGATGATGCTCCAATATACACGGCTAAATGTGTCCAATCTTGGTTTGAGGAGCATGGAACTGAGGCTAAGCATCTCCCATTGGCTTCACAATCTCCGAACTTAAACGATATTGAGGCACTGTGGACATATTTGGAGAGGAGAGTGAGAAGCAGATTTCCTCCATCTTCATCACTCAAGGAGCTTAAAACGTTACTCCATGAAGAATGGTCCAGTATTCCTCTTAAGACAGTTCAAGATTTATTTGAATCTATTCCACGTAGAATACAAGCCGTTTTAAAAAGAAAAGAGTGACCCAACACCATATTAGCGCGTACCTGTACCTCTTATCACGGGTGTTTCCATTATTTTGTCCACTCCCTGTATATGTAAGGATACCCTGGTTTCCCTGTTTAATCTCAGTGACTTGGTCTAGCAGAAACTAAAAGTTTAATTTAAAACGTCGCTAAAATAAAATTAAAATAATATTTATCAATTTAACAGGTGCTTTCTTGATGATAAAACCGCATCCTGATTAATGACAGACACTAGATACACAGACTACCGTACTGTACCCTGGCACTTCTGTCTGCCATCGTGTACACGTTATGATTACTGAGAAGAGCGATTTCTATTACCATGTTTTATGCAGAGGAGTAAATAAAAGCTAGTTGAAAACGTGATGTATTAACACAAGTGCGTGTCTGAAAGTGCTCTTCATCCTCCGGACTTTTGGACAAAACAAATGGCAGCGATCTTGTTCTGAAAGGGATGAGTTTCCCTAAACGGTAGGACATCTTTCAAACCGGAAGTTATGGGAGGAGAAACGCCACAGGAGGCACCGAACGCCGGTTCCATTTCTCATCTGCAGAAAATCCCTCGCATTACCCGTGACACCAGACCATTGGCGGATTATCCCCTTTCTCGTGGTGAGCAGGATTAGTGTACTCAACCAGCCAGTAGACGTTCGGAAGTAAACAGCATTAGAGAGCCGAACAAACTCCACTAGGCTTTACTAAATGTTTCAACTCGGTGCTCCGGGTACAGGCCCATTTTTTTACCTTTTTTCTTTATTGGGGGGAAAAAAAAGAATCTTCCTCTAAGGAGGTTAAAATAAGTAGCTATTCACGACATGAAATCTGTCCTCCTTTAATTCTCAGTATTTACCGCATTCCTCCGCTACAGAAAATACTTCCAGATTCCGCTTTTCTTCTTTACTGGCTATCATCAGCCACTTGGGTTTTTCTCTCTCTTATGAAGAGCTATTTTATAATCTTAACCGCGGAGAAAGAAATGATTTACATTCTTCGGTTTTTTGTATCATTAACGCAGTAAGGCTTTAAAGTATAATAGATTTTTTTGGTGTTGTTATTTGTGTTATCGTAATTTGCAGTGACGTTAAGCTATTTTAATTAGCGAGTGTGGATTTCAGAATGGACTTCATCAAGAAAAGAATGATAGAAGGATTTGAGGAACGTGTAAAAAAATAATAATAAAATCGCAAAAACTGGTGAAGAGAACAGGAAATAACGTAGGAGAATATATGGGAATGAGGAAGATTAAGCGTAAAAAACGGGAAAAGCAAATACAAGAGAAAAAAATAAACAGGGTGATAAAGTTAAAAGAAAAAAAAAATAGAAGCCTAGTATATAAGCGATCTGAAGCGTGAAATAAAAGATATATTTCCGAATCCATAAAATAGAAATGAAAAATAAACGCGTGTAAAACGAAAGCATTACAATTAATAAAACTAATAAGTATTATTAATATTCTTAATTAAACTTTTTAAACATCTTAAATCTATTTAATAAAAAAAATTTCTTGAACGTAATGGAAAGCAGATAATGGGACTACGAAATTTATGTTTATGGAAAGAATGGTAAGATTAACGAATTAGGGTTTCAGGCTCATCAGCGACTTGGACCACATTTCGTCAGATTTATTGTGTCTGTGAGTCGCAGGTGTTCTATGGTGAATTTTCCCGTTTTGCTGAACAAAAAACCTGAGTTTCCTCGGATTTAATGATCAATGAATCCTTGGGTCCAAGGATTAATAAATTTCTGTACCAGTGTTCTTCTTATGGTGGGCGTCTCCTAATTTTCTGATGATTTTTACAAACAAAAGAGAAATAAATTTCTCCCATGTGATGAACAACTCATCAATATATACTGAACAATCTAAATTATCATAAGGGCTGTCCCAAAACAGCTGTTCCTCCCCTCTCATCACTTAAAGGTGGAGTGCATTATCTAAACAGTGCAGCAGTTGGTAGTATTATATGAGCTAATGACGATGCTAAAGAATTGTTTCTTAGCGCAAATATCCTCAAGGAACTCTCAATGCTCTTAGAAAAGCTCCAGGAATACATTCGAAAGAAATATCCTTCAGTAAAGAGAAAGTTCGTTTTGCATCAAGACAGGTTCACGCTGTCCATGCCACAGAACATTTTCAAAATAAACAACACATCTGTACAGATAAGATTTTTCGCCGTGATTCTGGCTGTTTCTCCTCCTGAAAGACTGAGGGGGCAGGGAATTTTAAGCAGATCCATGGAGAAATCAAATCTGACTGGGCGGCACTTCGTACAAACGGTTTGTGGGAAAATTCTGAAAAACGGGGGACGATTTTATACGCTTTCAGCAAGTGGGGGGAAACTTTAAAACAGAACAGCAACAGGATGATGGAGCAGGTACAGATTCAAGCATTTAAATGGCAGCTTAATTTCTTCCACTTCCAGGCCCTCAGAGTAGTACAGTTGGCATAATTGCTGTTCTCTCCACACCGGTGGAAAAGACTTTAGTTTGAATCCCATCAATGGCGCGAGGAATTTTTACGGGTCTCTTTTATACAACGTGGATGAGTTAGTCGGTCTCAGGCGAGGGTGCATGGTTTTTTTGTCCAGAAAAACAGCCAAATCGACCACAGAACAAACGCAAATTATAGGCATAATAAATATGACGCAATACGGTCTAAGTCGCTGATGCTCCTGAAATCCTATTCCACTGCCAGGGCCCCATATTTTTTTTTTTTTTTTTTTTTTCCTCAATACGGGAGAAAAAATATCAGGTCCTGGCAACTGAAGAGATGGAGAGTGTACGTTAAATTACTAATTTAAGTTTTGTGTAAAGAAAATTTATCTTGGTTATCATTGGAATAGCCATTTTATAAAATAATTTATTTTCTTGATCGAATTCCTTTCAAAACTACTCATTTAAATAATTTGACCCAATTAATATATCTGAATAACATTTGATATTAATACATCGCTTAAATAATTCAAATTATATATTATTCAAAAATGATATCGATCCAAATATGAGCGAAGATTTCAATATTAGATTTTTAACAACCAAAAAAATATATATATACACTCAAGTTTTTTTTTTTTTCTCCTCATCGCAATTATAAGAAATCTTTATTGCAATAATAATAATGATAATACAATTCGATAGATTGCAATGTTGCTACCAGGCCAGGGGTTAACAGTAATAATAAATAGAGAGCATTGATATATAAAACATAGGAAATGCATATGTGGAAGTACAACTCAAAACTTCAGGTATCATACAGTTATTTACAATACAATATATAAAGAAGATATTGGTGGAAAGAAATAATTTCATATACATATAGTAATATAAACAGGCAACGTTCTCTGCACTGAACAGAAGTAGTTAGTCCATCATTACTAACTGTCATACTGAAAAGTTAGTATGCCGTCTTCACATCAGGTGGTATTGATGGCTTTCAGCATTAAGACGAGCTTCGAGGAGAAGGATCAGGGACAGGGAAGTACAATTCAAGGATGCGACGTCTATATTCCCTGTCAGAAGCGAACTTATTAAGGTCAGCATCCAAGGACTGGGCACATGAAAGTAGCTGAAAAGGCAGGAACCTAACGGATAGGTGAAGACGGCTGAGATGTGGGCATAGAGTTGGAGTCGCTCTGAGGGAAGACTGAGGCACTCTCCATGAGCACAGGTCCCAGAATGATGCCAAAATCTCGCCAACCATCATTTTATAGTCGTGGTAAGACGTTTCACCCTAATCAGCGTGGAAAGCCTGTGAATTTGAATCAAGCTGGCCATTTCAGTTGTCCTTAGCTGTGGAGGAAGTTTGTTTGTTTATGGTCCATTTTAAGAGCCAAAACTCAGCAGAAAAAAATGGCCTGATTGTGCTAGTGGCAGCTGATGCCCATACTTCTGCAGCATATAAAAGCGGAGAGTATACAGTGGTTTTTATTATATTATAGTTGCAACTTCATTGATATAATGTAGATGCTGTTTGGCAATCCATCGGAGTCGAGCTGCTAGAGTTAGGATCAAACATAACCCCGAGATCAGTATGCTTATTGACGAAGGGAATTGGAGAATTACACAGAATGGGCTGAATATAAGAAGTCGTTTTCTTTAAAGAGAATATCATAAATTCAGATTTTTCTGGGTTTATTTTTAATCCGAACTGGTTGAGGTAGTTTTCAATTTCCGTGAGTGTATTATTAATTGATCCTGTTATCATGAGAAGATCATCGTATGGAGAAATCGGTGTGAGGAGCTTTATATCATCTGCATAACATAAGATATCATACCTGGACTCAACAAGTGGAGAGATAAGCGCTTTGAACAAGAGCCCAGATAAGACACCACCCCGTGGCACGCCTGAAGAGATACTTCGCTCGTATATGCGCCCATGGACAGTAAGCTGGATTATTTTGTTTTGAAGGAGTGACGTGAGGAACTGTAGAGTGTTTTTATATATATTCTATATTCGTATTAGAATTATATATTCTAAATAAATAATAAACAAATATGAGAATTAATTAAGGTGAATTAAGCTTCCCAAATTTTCGCTTTGTTGAATAATATAATTTTTAAGTGACCGCTTTGTTAGTACAGTCATTTTGACAACAGAATTATTAGCTATGTGGGGGCCTAATACTCATAGAGATTAATGCACTGAACTTTCATTTACGAAATGCCTATTTCGTAAATGAAAGTTCGGGATAATTTAACAAAATTTATAAAAAGGAATATAATCACGATACAGCTAAATATTGCCATGTATTATTCAATGTCGGTGTTGCTCAATTGTATGCTAAATACATTTCTTTAAGTTTTCTCCTTTTTTTTTACATTTCTTCTAGTAGTTGGTTCCCAGTTTGCAGCCAGGTATCATTTTTTGTTATCTCATCGCAGATAACGAATAAAGATGAACACAACCTGACTTAATCCTCTATCTGCGTGTGCGTTGGCGTTTTAGTCTGAAACTATTTGCATTTAATAATTAGATTTCTGTTTGAGGGAGAAAAATTGTCACAATTCCGGAGCAGAATCAAAACTTTCTGCTGTGAGCTGAGAGTAATCAACAGCAGAGAATTTCCATCCAATTAGTAGTTAGAATATGAGTCGTGGTCCTCTCTTAAATTTCTGTGCTTCAGTTACAGAAATAAATAGATGTAATCAGGTAAAATAAAAATAAACTTATATTAAGGCAAAGCAATAAAGATTAATTAATCCTCTCATGTCTCTCCTTGAAACTGCTACGGTTGTGCTGGTAACGTTTCCAAGATCATCGGAAAGTTGCCCGCCAAGAGATTCTTTAACTTCCAAAAAGGTAATCACTGTTTCATCAAACAAATGGAAGTCTGTATACCCTATTGGGGTTCGTTGCTGGAACTGTTTTCTAAGATTTTTGAATGGGTTACCTGCATTTTTAGCGTATGCCGACGATATTGTTGATCTCCAGAGCCCCGCAACCACCTCATCAGCCGCTGCAGATGTCCTATCTCACTCAGCTGCTTCAATAAGTACCTGTCATCTTTCTGCAAATACGCCAACTTCTTTGGGCTCCAAATGAAGCCTGTAAAATCGAAATATGTCATTTTCTTTCTTAAAGCACAAACTGACCTCAATCCTGTCTGACTCTCTTTCAGGACAGTTCTTACCCCCACTCATTCAGTCAAATTCTTAGGTGCAGTAATGTAAGAAAATCTGATCTACAAAGAACAGATCCAGCAACTACGCTTAAAAGCGCTGCAGGCACTTTCTGGGACACGAAACTTGACCTCTAGATTTCACAATAAAGAGACCATCAGAAAATTCATATATTATTTCAGATATGTCCCTGGGTATGCTGTGGAAATCTGGTCTGCGGCTCTTAAGTATAGCCTTGAACAGTCTTTGGGGTCTAGAATTCTGGGTCCTAAAGTGAACCGACCATTCGGCTCACCTCCCTTATACCACCTCAAAATCACAACTATGTATCAACGTCCTCTACACTCCTGTCCAGCACTGAGCATATGGGTGGAAAATCACAATGGGACTTGATCTCTGCTCCGAAGTTCCCGACTTTTTTTCAACATCTGGGAGATTTGGGCTGGAATATCCTAGGCAGAGCTTTCAGAAGTCATCCAGTGCTCTGCCCAAACCTGAAAAACCCTCATCTTTCAAACTGTACTTTCCCAACAGTATCCTCGATGCACTGAATAAATCTGATATTGATTTTGACACTTGTGGTCTATGGACTCGACCTACAGCGTCAGCAAGCGCAAATCCGTCTTCGAGTATCTGCACATGCTTGTAACTCTCGAGTGCCTATAATGGGAATCATCTCTTGTACATTTTTTTTTGTGTTTTTCTTTGGCGAATAAAAGTTTTTATTATTATTATAGAAATATCAAAAATAGGGGAGATAGCCATGATTTTAAATAGCCTGATTCAGATTCGCACTCCCGTCTTTAATGTAATTTTCTTAGTAAAATTGTACACTTTAAAATAGTACAATCAATTACCAAACAGAAAAGAATTTATGATTATTTGAAACGAGAAGAAAATATAATCTCATCATCATCATCATCAGAACAAAGGCAACGTTTCTTCACATGCTAAGTTTAAATGAAGAAGTGCTATTTCTAAGAAAACCCTCATATACGTTTTCAAATTTAATTTGTATAAGAATCACGTGCAGGTGGGAACAAAATAAGAAATCTTAGCACGATTTCTGAATTATTTCTTCCTGTTTATGTTATTGGTACACCTCTGCTCTGTTTATTTGCTCATTTATATCAATATTTGTCCAATGTCTCGTTAAATTTAGATAAACGTCCAACCTCCACCAGAGTGGGCGGGAGTTTATTCCAGCAGACAGTCACTCTTTGGCTAAAGGAAAGTTTTGAACATACATTCTACAATTATCCTTTCTCAAATTAGATTTATGGTCCCTTGTGTATGTCACGTGACTAAGTGTAAAGATGCTCTGAGAGTTTAGTTTACTCAACGCCTTTAAAGCCACATCGATCAGACACTCCACAGATGCTTGTTTTCCAAATACCATTACTTATAGAACTCAAGTTCTTCTTCATAAGATACCCCATTGTGACCGTAACCCATCTTCTTCTGTGTACCTGCTCCAATAGGCTACAATCTCCTAAATTGGATCTCTTGGGATTTCTAAGTTTGTACGCAATGTGTAGTCTAACGTTGCGTTATATAATGGAATAATTGCCTCTCTCTCTCTACTGACAACATACTTCATACAATATACTTTTACTATACCGCGACCTTCTAAAGTGATAAATGTATTTGTACGACCCTCCTGCTCCATATAAATAAAGTTAATGATTTCATTTTGGTTAGTTTAACAAGAAATAAATATACCTTATTTTTAATAATTAAATTTTAATCTGTACATCAAATAAAACAATAATAGAACCTTAACAACTTTATTAAATTAATCTATTGCACTGAAAATAAACGGAAAAATCATATTTAAACGCGAGGAAAACTTTTAAATATAATTTGAGATCATCCCTCTTTAAGCTGTTTGCACCAACCGCGATCCATAGTTTGAAAACTATCCTAAAATACACGGAGTGGTCACTTTATTTGGTATAACTGCCCTTTTCATGAAATGGAGTGATCACTAACAGCATCACGTGTTAGTACCATGTGATACAAAGCAGGTGGGCACATTACGTGGAAATTCTGTATGTATGCAGCTCAGTGCGAGAATGGGCAAGATGAAAGATTAAGTGACTTTGAATGTAGCATGGCAGCCGGTGCCAGATGAGCCGAAATGAGTATCTTAGAAAACTGCAACCCTGCTGGATTTTTATGTACGACCGTACCTCGAAATTGGTTCAGTAACTAAATAACATCTAGTCATCCGCGATACTGCGATCGGAAACAACCCGTTGATGCGAGAAGCCGATAGAGGCTAACAAGATTTGTTCCGGAAGGTAAACAAAAAAAGAGAGAAGATTTATAGTGGGCCCAAGAACATCAACACAACACTGAACAGTGGAGGATTTGAAAAACGAATCCCGATTCCTGCTGATGGAAGAACCAGAATATGGCGAAAGCAGCATCAGTCTACAGGCCTATTCTACCAGGCGATGATGGTGGCGCACAATGGGTTCCTTGATACCAGTGGAGCAACATTTCGATGCCACGGGTTATCTGGATTTTGTTTGTGAAAATGCGCATCCTTTCATGGCTGCAACATATCCATCTACGGGTTCTTCCAACAGGATAATGCGCCATATTACTAAACTAGAATTGCACAGAACTGGTTTCAGTAACATGAGAGCGAATTCAACTTACTGTGTTGGCGTCCACAGTCATCAATCTCAATCAGATGCACCTATGGGATGAGGTAGAACAAGGTCTTCGAGTAGAGATCCGCAACCATCCAGTTTGCGATAACTGGTGGAAGCAAATGGGTCAACACGGAACAATATCCCTGTGGCACGTTTTCAACACCACGTTGAGTTCATGCCACGAAGAATCCAGGCTGCTCTAAGGGCTAAATGGAACTTACTCGCTATTAGGTAGGTATATATATATTTTTTTACTTAATAAAATGGCAAGTTATTGTATGTTATGCTGTGATGCGATATACTCAAAATCCTCTTTATAATAACATGAAATATCTTGTCTCCCAATTTTAAATCGAACGATAACAGTAATTGGAAACGTCCGCAACTAATTCAAGATAAGTCGTTTAGAAGAACTTCCTGAGGATACTATAAAGACTTTCTTGAGACGTGCACAATTTATATAGTAGATGAACAAAACAACGATCAAGAGGATAAACGAATATTCAGAGAGGGAAAAGGGACATGATTTTGAATTTCGTGAATTAGCGTGTCAAAAATTCCTTCTGCTTTGGTAATTAATTAATTATCAAAAGATTCAGGATTCTAATTAATAGCTGGATCAGCGGAAATATTTTGTTGGTCCAGCGACCAACGCGGCTCCAATTGCACAACGTTTAGCGAAATATCGGCAGATCCACCATCTCTCCACCAACCCGCCTTTTCTTTCTATGATTAAAACAATCAGACAACAGAGGCTTTGTACCCATTTTCCTACTAACTTATATGCAGCTGTGAATCCATTCGCCTCCCGCTGTATAAAACGAATTTCCTCTTCCTGTAAACAACGAGATCAAGTTTCATGTGAACAAGAGCAAAGTAATAAACCGACCTCTTTTTCTGCAATTTCTGGGATGTATAAACAAACTTTGTAATAAAATGAGAAAAGAAAGTTTATAAACGTGACTTCCTATTCGGTACGGATCACTGCCAGTAGGTTTGTTTAAAAAATTATTTGACACTGTACACGTGTATCCATCAGACCAGACTCCTAAAAGCATCGTGGAAATGGTAAACACATTCTTTCGCTAATTACAATGCATCGTTTTAATGAGAGTACAGCATTGATAAGCTGGCTAACTAAAGGCTAACTATCAACCGAGTATTTGCATAGCTGGTTTGTGTCATGCGAGTACTGAATGTTAATGTAACCAGTTGGCGATGCGTAATTCATTAGCTAAGACTCTTTCCGTTCATGTACGTTATCTTTCACTTAAAACAGAAATAAGAGCGATTGAAAACTAAAAGTAATCCATTCTCTTGACAGCGACTGATTAAAAAAAAAAAAAGTTACAAGAGCTGAATAATGTAAGATCGTAATAAGTACTTAATTTGAGAAAGACAGATGGTAAGTAAGAAAATGCGAACGTATATGATGTCAAAAAGCCCTTCGAACAAACAAAAAACCTTCCAGTGTAAGGTCACGCTTCTCCATTTGCTCTCCCACACGAAAGAACATAAAAGACAAAGCAAACACACGACTCGAGGCACCACTAGGTGGAGCTAGTCTCCATGAAGGACTCATTGTGTTCCTCGAGCAGTCTTCGCTTTCCGAGCTGCTGTTTATTTATACGGTAAGTAGAAATCGTTCATAATGCGCTTTCTATTGATAACACATATGCGGTCACGTCAGGGATAGATCCATATTAGGATGGAGACTTCTTCTAGCTGGCTCTTCCGTCAGCACCGACAGATCCATCTGCTTGAGATCTCCTCATCCCTTGGAATAGTAACAATCGGTTCTTTCACAAATTACGACAGATCATGTTTGCGTTCTTTGTTTTTTGTTTTCTTCTTCTTTCTTTTTTTTAATTTTTTTTTTTAACTTCCAGTGACGACTGATGAGCGGAATCTTAGATGATGTTTTACTTCCGCTAACGTTGTCAATAGCGATTACACAACTTCGATGTAGATAACCTCGTTATTTTATTACTTTAAAGGTCTCTTCCTTTAACACATCGCCTTTAGATAACGCTTTGGTTGTTTTTTCTCTTTAAGTTATGCACGCTGTGTGTTTGTCATTCCATGTCAGTCTGTCCGATTGATTTTCTCAAATATTTAATTATTTGATCGAGTTCATCGCGATGTTACCCATCCCCCCTCTCACTCACACACATTCGTTCTCAATCGTATTCAATTATGAATATTAATAATTACACCTCTTTATTAGACCTGCAGAATATGATCAAAGACTGGAGTGAAACCAACTAAAAATAAATCAAACAAACGAAACCCTTCGCGTAATTTATATAAATACAGACAGAAACACATTCTCCTATTCTGGATCGCTCGGAGAAATGGCTGCCCCTTTTTTTTTATCATCAAAATTTCGTCATTGAAATGTCAGACCGACCGTAGTGAGTTCAAAAATGAATTAAATATTTTAACCTTTACTTCGCATCCATTGCGGTCTATCTTGTATCTTTGCTCTCCACTTTACGGTTAATACGATACCCACTTTAATAAAAACAACCAACTTCCATAAGTTACAAAAATGTAATAATTACGTCATAGCTCGCGCGATATGCGCGCAAGAACGAAACAACTGTCCATTCGTGCGTTAGTCATAAGGCGCATGATTAATGCCGCGAGACGATGTAGCATTTAATAGCAGAAAACGAACATTAAGCCTACACAGTAAGCCGATAAAAATTCTCACAATACTCGAAATCTTCAAACACTCGTGTACGTCTAAGTTTCCATTAAAGGGGGCCATCTCGTACGGATTACTCGAATACGCGTAAGGATCGAGTTTAGTATCAATACGGAAAAAATATTTTCGCGAGATCAATAGAGCCAGCTGTCGCCAATAAAATCAATTACCTTCCAATGACCCTTCGGCTCTGGTACTATATTTTGCGCCATATTTGGTGGATGTTTGCTTGTAACTTGCAAGTTTAACAGACTACTGATTATATGACAGCCATAGTTTACGATATATTATGATTACAACGAAAAGGGGAAAAAAAAAAAAAAAAAAACACGCGAGCAGAAAAAGAGAGAGAGAGAGAGAACATGACAGCTATAAAATATTCCGATTTCCCATAGTCAGAAAGCCAAATGGACTCGCTAATTTTCCGTCCCGTCCCTTCTGGATTTTCAAATATTCAGAACGTTCTACTCCTCCATTTTTATAATTTCTTCGGGCTGAAGACTCCGAACATCGTTTTACTAAAGCCGGCAGCATCCTTTCAAAGCCACCAGCCGAGAGTCACATTGGAGTAATATTTTTGAAATTAGGAAACAGAGTCAGACCCATGGGGGACATAACTGTGAATTTTTGAGGTCCCTAGCCTTCCGTCTCGTGTTTTAGGAATATCATAAACAAATGGTGGCCTAAACAGGTACCCTGATTTCTTGTTACCATGGAGACAGATGTTAGTGGCGATGATACAAGCACGTGCCTCCTCTGCATATTTATCAATTATGTAGGCCCCTCTCTCCACAACCGCGGGAGTTCGTGTTATTCGTGGGCACGTAGTCACGTGAATTTTACACCAAATGAAAACTGGGGGAAGTGACTTGAGGCTGTGCACAACCGGGAAAACAGCGTTCTGTCGCATTACGGCGCACACATCGCGCACAGACATCCACAGATTGCGACAAGAGCGCGATTATTCCTTTTAACTATTCTAACGATAAACAATCAACCGAGAGAAGCAAAAAATGCTTCTCGTTTGTTCAATGAGATCGTTGCTCTCAATAAAATTTTCATTTAAAAATTTCCCATAATTTTTAAACGGTCACTTTGTACCAAAGTGAACTTAAATGCGTATACTGCAATATTTTGCATGTTTCTGGTTGTTGTAATGCTCCAGAAACGTGCATACGTACAGCGAATAAAAATATATTTATTCGCTGTACGTATTGTGCGTTTTGTTATTAAAATGGATACGTCCATTGCTGTCTGTATGAGAAGGGCTGGGTTCAAATTCCTTCCACGATGCCAGAAAATTATGCAAAATTTACAGACAATGCTCGAGCTTGAATTCCTTGAACCGAGGCATCTTTCTGAATGCAAAGGTCAGCGGCTTGTGCACAACTTTGTTTAATTTTCGAACTCCAAGGAAAAGATAAATAAAACTTTTGCCACTCGGCTATGTCAAAGTAAAATTAGTCCATCTATTCAGAACCATGCAAACATCTGCAGGAATAAAAAAACATTGTGCCCACGAGGCAGCTTCGTGTGATCATTTCAGAATCCATAATGGCTATGAATGCCATTATAATCTAGTTTAATTTAAAATGCGCGAAAGACATTAATACGAAGTACAACTGTATTATGTCCTTAAATCGTGATAAGAAAAAAATTCAGTTTAATACAGAACCAAACCCACCTTGTTAGAATATTTTCTATGGAAAAATTATATCCGAAATAAGCGGTTTCGTCTTACGCGATGATTTTGAGGAACGCATTTATTGGGCAACTCGAGGGATACTTGTAGTTCGCACTCATTAATAGTGCGATCTGAAATATAAATTTAAGAATTCCCAGTACTGTTTCAAGCCAAAATGACAGCCAATACACTATAATGGAATAATTGTATTCTGATGTGATCAAAGTGGTCGGTTATTAAAAGATCATTGGCGGTGGCTTTCATCGGAATCGCTACAGAAGCTAGGGCATTTCCTTGGTGATTTGACAGGAAACATATGCCGCGTGGGATTAAATATCAATAAGAACTTTTGCCGTGACATCTGGGATCTTTTCCAGCAAGAGAGGAAAGGGGTAGAGAAGCCGCGAGTGATAAATCATTACCAATACAATCGATTAATAGCCATTGGTCAGGAACTGATTCCTACTTGGATCCTGGTAACAACATCTAAACCGTTTCTGACTCAATTACGAATTGGTTGGAGAATGGTGGAACAATGCGTGTCCAAATCATCTGTAGAATGCTGCAAAGCATTTTTGCTCAAAGTCATATTGATCTAGGGCAGAGAAAGGAACAGGAAGAGCCTTCACTAATTTAGAATTTGGTACAGTATCCTCTTCCTGCGATGTCAATATTTATTTAATTTCGTTATTAACATTTATTAAGGTAGCTCGCTTCTGGTAGTCAACTAAAATTCGAGTGCATGTTTATATTTGACAAGAAACCGATAGATATATTTCTAAAATAAGTCTGTGGTGCAAATTTGCATCCAATAAAGAAATAGGCCTATGCTGCAATATTCGTAGAAATGTACTTTTCGTTTCTCAGCCTTCCAAGTATCCAGTAATGTACGACAGACTTTATTCTCCCCATCATGTTCATGGCGCTGCCAAGATAGATACTTATTTTTATTTAAATAAACTTGATTTAAAAATCCATTTAGATCCATCCAATCTAAATATGTACATGAATCTTTTAAATGTGTTAAAAAACAATATTTATAAGACATAAGATTCATATTTTTATCTGTTAAACTAATATGTCCAGTTAAGTAAAATTAATGTATTTCTGTTCAAAAAATCTGACAACACCACCACAAGTTTTGTTACATTGCTGTTCATTTTTATGGATGTTTCGAGGAATGCTTGTTGCACATTTCCGATCTCGGAGGCTAAGTGCAAATTGGCTGCACTTCTCTCCCCAACTAGCCTTTCTGCCACCCCTCCTCCCTCCATAGACATCTTCAACTTACTACGACTAACTAGCTCGCTCGCGATCACACTTGAAAGTCAAGCATGAACCATCCGACTCCCATAAAATATGAAAGGTGGCATGGGACAAAATTGAAAGAAAGACGTACAGCATTACAATGCGTCGTGGGAATCCAATCGTTAAAAAATGCATGACCCCCAGTTCTGATGGCGAACGCTGCTGGCTTTCCGATTGCAAGACAACATTTTAGTTGTGTGTGTGTACTGTCTCATGCGAATGGTGGCTCGACACTTCGGCCTGAAGTACCTATGAAAACTTGATTGGTTATTTTGATAAGAAAACTTCCCTTCTCGACCTACTGCACGCCACTGGAATCAACAACAGGTTTATCCACCAGGGGGTCTTCTATTTTGTTCCCTTGCCCCTTCTCTATACATATGACAAATGTTAGATTTATAGACAAGGAATGATGGAGGTTCTGTTTTTTTTTTTTTTTTTTTTTTTTTTTTCTCTTCAGAAAACGCGATCTGAATAAAAACTAAAACAGCAAAATTATCAGATACCGTACACCTCATTTATACGCGGAATCTTATTTAATCGTCCTTAAACAGAATAATGTATCTGCTAAGACAAGTCGAGTGATCTGAATGTCAATACAATGAGCAGTGAAATAAAAGGATCGTTTTGTTTCTTTAGTGGAGTACATAATTTGTACTGGGCCATGAGGGGGACCATTACGGCTAACACGTGCATGTCTAACTTATTTACTCTTCAGAGAAAAGTTAAACAAGCTGGATCCGTCCATTCTTTCAATGTTCCATACAAACATTCCACTGTTCGCAGTGGAAGGACCATGCGAAGACGTTGGGCAGTGGACTTTTGATTTTGAATTAAAATGTGCTTTAGCAACGCCATAACTCTGCAATCCGTGTAATCAAAATAGGGTAGTATTCTTGTAGTCTTTCCTGCATTCTCTACAAAAGGTACATCGCCGTCTTCCATTTCTTTGGAGGGGTGTGGGTTCGATTCCCGTCGACAACCAGGGGAATTTCTGAGGTCTTCTTCCATCGAGGCTGTAGTTGCTGATCTTTTCTTCTGCTCCCTCCAGTTGGGAGGGAGGGAGCAGAAGAAAAGATCATTCCTATGACCAAACAGTAATTTAAGTTTACCTTCTGGGTTGGTGCGAGGAGAGTATTGCAGGTTTATAAAATCCATATTGAGCAATTTATATCTATCCAAACCAAGACAAACAGCAGTATAAATAAATACCTTATTACCACAGAATGTAGTCTAATCATAATTGAAGAGTACTTTCTGTTTCTTTGAAAACAAATTTCCGAAATTAGATTGACCACAACCGTTACACAGTTTCAACCAGCAATGCCATGTAGATTGGCGAAATAAGCAATTTTTATTAGCATCGAAAATATTTGTTCATGTTTTAGACACTTCTAACACGTTACTTTGTGTTCAAAGCTTACACAAAGCAGCGGGATCCTCTTATCATAATTGAATTTCAACAAACGTTGATTATCTCTCCGTTCTTTCTCTGTGTGCACTCCGGCATGTCGATGTCCTTAAATATACAGCGGTTTGTAGAACACAATGAAATATTCAGTACGATCACCGATTTCATTAGTGCACGAACTACTTTTTTTTTCGGTTTTTTTGAGAGAAAATGATGGAAAATCTATCTGATTTCAGTCACGTGGCTTCTTGTGATGAAGAAGCGAATCATTTGTTCTTCTGGCAGCGTCTTTATTTAATTTTTATTGCAAACACACGAATGACAACCCCAAATTTTCTTTTCTTTTCAAGACTCAGCTGAAAAGTCTCTGATTTATTCTTTAAAATGATAGTCAGCAATTATTTAAATATTTCGCAGTTTTGTACTCGATAAAATCATTTCTGTCTGAACCACTACGATAAAACTGAGCGACTCGATGGTTAACCTAATAAAAATTTCCGAGTATGTTAACAGACGAGTAACTTGTCGGTTTGAATTTCGGCATCCAGATTTAAAAGTAGCGATGAAACTGGTGTCGTGAACTCCCAATCTAGAATTAGTGACAAAAACTAAGGTGAAGGGGGGGGGGGGAAACGCCCACAGGAAATGGTTGTGACGATCGGTCTTCGTGGTGTCAGCAGGCATGTTTAAAAACCAGGAAGGGCAACACTTAGTATCAAAACAGTGAAGGTTTTCTTTAGTGTGCGTGCGTGTTCTTATGCACGTGTTCGCAGACACCCATGTAAAAAAAAAAAAAAATAACGATAAAACCGCACCGGAAAAGAGGGATTGTAGAAAGACAAACTACCCTAGTTAGTTGGGGACATGCGAGAGAGCAGGGCGGAGCCATCTCTGCTATCCATATCGTAGACACTTTGTAACTTCTCCATTGGACTGAACAATGGCTGGCATCCAAGACCACCCACTGGGATGACTTCTAATAATGACCCCACAAGTAACGATATCGTTTTCCGGAGAGACTCGATGGTGGCCAGAAGTGTATTGGATACAGCAACAGGGCAGACAGGAAGAAACATATCAATAAAAGTGCCTTTGCACCCGAGAAATGAAAACGATGTCATTATTCATGTTAGGGAGACAGGAGGGAATAGTCACCCGTCCGAGAGATAGTGACCTCGTGCCTAGTTAGTGCTGCGAGTAAAGGGGGAGGGGGATAAGCTTTAGCAATTGATCGAAGAATGACAAAAATATATTAGATTTCAACGGAGGACAATTGTCAAATCTTCAGAAACAGAAAACACGTGTTCGAAAAAAAAAATTACAGCAAATTATAAGAGTCCAGGAGCTTGATTATATGGTATCTCTTTTAAAAATGATTATACAACACTTGCTACTTTATAGAAAGAATACTCGTTTACTTCAGTAGCACACTCTTTTATTGACATCTAGTGATTGAAAGTGATCCAACATCGGAATGAACACAAAAGGTCTCGATAAAACATTTTGTTTGCATCTGTAAGCGTATGAGGGATCATGGCAGGGCCCCCAGAAAGGATAAAGCGGCCGATTTTTGAATTAAAACCTAATTCATCTAAGAAAGGTATCCATAATACTGACAGCCAATGCAAATAGCGCATTGAAACAAATCAAGGACCTTAATGCCGCTAAAAAAAGTTGATTAAATATCATTGAACAACAGATTACCACCATCCAACCAGTAACCATCCTTTCTCGTCAGGAGAATCCTCGGGCAACATTTTGGACATTACTGACATTGTTGTAGAGTCCTCGGACAGCGCGCCTTCGCCATTCTACATCCATCTCTGAAAAGGTACAAGGTTCGAGTCCTCTGCAGAAAACCAGTTTCATCTGAAGGTGTAGTGTATCGTGCAGAAGAATAAGTTGCCTTAAATAACCTCCAATTATTTGTAATAACTCGTGTGTTTTCTCGTCCAAAAATAATCTCCAAATTTAATCATTAATGCACTTATTGAACAGTGCACTTCCACTTGTTTATACAGAATTCCTAAAATGAAACGCATAAATTTTGCTTTTCTAAAAGTTCGCGGTGGAAGTTCGAAGTCCAAAATGCAGCGAAAAGAACAAAAGTGCGGCCGATGAGATAGCGACATTACGAGAGAGAGAGAGAGAGAGAGAGAGAGAGAGAGAGAGAGAGAGAGAGAGAGAGAGAGAGCTGTAACTATGCGAGCGCTTAGAAATCCCTGTATGATGAAGGAAATAGCTGTGTGTTCCTTTCGCTCTGTGATTTAAAGCGCACGGGGAAAAAATCTTACAGCTTTTCGGAGTGGCGTGATAAATAAGACGGGCCTGGAGAACGTGTGAAATGGTGTCGAACTAATTGATGAAAGTAGCATCTTCACATTGTGCATAGCATCTGTGTCCGTCAAGATTCATCCGACCTCACCTCCGCTTTGCTAAATACCAACGCATATCTCATCATTACAAGTTGGCCAGTGACAGGCGAGCCCAGCGTGTGTGACAACGTATTTATACGCAGATTATCCGGGCAATTCTTATTTAGTTGGTCCTTAAACAGACCTCAAATCGTGTGTATTCATAGAGCGCGAGTTCCCAGAGGGCCATTACATGTTTCACGTTTAGTAGCTGCGCTGTTTTCAGGTAAATGGACCGTTGCAACGAGCACAAGTTCGCGCGCTATTTGTTGTCGGCGTTGTGCTCTCTCTCTCTCTCTCTCTCTCTCTCTCTGAGTCTTCATGGGCCTCCTCGCATTACTAGGAAACCTGTCTCCTTCTGTCATGTATTGCCCCGACACTTGTCTGTCGATGGCTTTTAGGATGACCGTTAATAATCAAATAATTAAACCTGCTGCGGTTAGCAGCGTGCCGACAAGATATTTATAACTCCTTTTGCTCGTTTCCATCCGCTCTCGGTGCTCTTAGAAGAGAAAGTCCAGAAGGAATAAAAAGACACCTTCCCAATCACTTTTAAGAAATGCTATTAGCGTTGTCAAGCCACTTTTCAAGGAGAACTTGGGAGTTTGCCTCTCGTTCATTCTTTCTAAAACAACAAACTTCCCACTCTAAGCACAACTCCGCGCTCGTTTCATGCAGCCTACTTGGTAGAAGTAATGATTAGAGAGCGAAGCACAAGCTCACAAATCAACTGAATACTTTCTTCCCCCTCCCCACGGCTCATGCATTTTTGTTGTGAAAATATTCGAGTCAGTACGGTGCGAAGTCATTTTATGTAATCTGTGTGAGAGAAAAAGAGTTCCCGACTTATATTTACAAAGAAACGAGCCTAGTTACTTTCAACAGGTATAGATTTTTTCTTATATTTTTCTACATTTATGCACCGACCAGATGGCGCTGTTGCCACGAAAAAATTAAGGTAAAATGAGGGGAAAAAAGAATTTGACGCTGTTCTTTTAGTGAGTGATACGCTATAGTTTTTAAAGAGAAAATATTTCACTCGATACAGTTGATCTTCTCATTCCCTTTCTGTATATCTAAACGTGTTTACAGAAGTAGTTTATGCAGAAAAAAATTCAAGAATCAACTCGATGTACAACTGCTAAAAGGAAATCTTATCTATCCTAACGTTAAATATCCTGCTGGACACTAATTTAGTGCAAAGTAATGTAATACGCCGGGTCTTTAATCATATTTCGCTCGTAGAACTACGAACTAGTTGTAAATATCTTTGAACTGGTATCAATAAAGCCTTAAAAGACTTGTCAGGTGTCCTCATAAGTGCCTAGTTTCCAAATGCTGAAATTTAGAGACCATAAGCCCCTCTCGGTGAGAGTCCCTTTTTGTGCTCCCTGACTAATCTTGTTGCTCTTCTCTTCGTTCATTCCAAGAGATCCACATTCTTCCTAAAACGAGGCTTTAGACCTGTATGCTGTACTGAATTACCGAGACCCATGTACAGTATCTTGCATTTCTTAATGTTAAAACTTAATTCTTAGTCCATGCGCCTAATTTCTCTAGGTCTTATTGTAGTAGGATACCCTGATTCCTATTATTAATAACCCTGCCAACCTTTGTATCATCAGAAAACGTCGAAATTAAACTTGATATACCCTCATCAACAGCAGTTTAATAAATATTGAAAACAGTAAGGGGCCCAGAACTGAATCCTAAGGAATTCCACTAATAACAGTCCAAGAAGAGCAGTGCCCGTTAATATCCACTGAACCTTCCCTTTATCCGCAGCAATAGCTTGCCCTTAATGTTTCAATTTGTACAGTAGTCTTTCATGTGGAACAGTATGAAAAGCTTTACTGAAATCTAAGTATATGATGTAAAAATTATTTTTGCATCCAGATTCTTTGTTACTGCGCCATAGTCGCTAATAATATGAGTCTGAGAGGATATCCCTCAACAAAGCTGCGATTCTAGTACAGCTGCATTCCTGTCAAGATGATTCAGCATTACTTTAACTATTGATTCCATTATTTTCCCTTAAATTCAAGCTACAAGCTACAAAGTCAAGCTACAAGTCTGTAAGCCCTTTGATCCTTCTTTGTGAATAGGGAGACATTTGCACTCGTCAATCGGTACAGACCGTCACTGAATTCAAGGATGTTCTTAAAATTATGCATAAAGGTTTGCATACCTCATTGTTGCTTCTTTTAATATAATTAGATTGCATCAGTCCCAGTTTCCTTATTCACTCTTAGCTTCGACAGTTTCTCTTTCGCTTCTTCTGAATATCACAAAATCATTCAACTCCCAGATAGATTGTATCCTCATCCCTGAAAAGCTTCTTCGCGCATGAATGCAAATGCAAAATATTTATTGTTGGTCAGAAACCTGAACAAGATCATCAATAGTTATAACATCCATATCTAGTTTACCAATGTGGTTCATCCCTTAACTGCTAACGCAGAATTCCTTGGTACTTTTCTTTGCATTCTAACCAAAGTCCTCTCGTAATTTGGCTTAGCCTAACCACCTTAGTGACTTGATTCCAGACTAGAATAAGCTAGCTGCAGTAAGTATACAGTTACTGCAGCTTTCTGTGTCCCCTGATAATTTATAATCATACCATGAATTTTTCTTCCCTTCCATCAGTCTCTTCAGTTCATCTGACACCCATTTAGGTCTAAACTCTAAACCATATCATTTATTTGGTATAAATCCACTTCATTATCATTGATCCACGTCAGCGCGAGTTGAAGTGAATCAATGACAACATTACATTTAAAAATATTATAGTTTTTTTGAGTTTTGTAGATTTTTATTAGCAGTTATTTATTAGAATGCTGAATACCGCAAAGTAAACAGTAATTCTACCGCAGGAAGTGACGTAAGATTCTTGGTGTTCGCATGATTAAGCTTCTTTCCAATTACCATCAGACGTTTCTTTATAAACATTCTCCTAAGCCAACAACGACATTGTACTTTGCTGTTCTATTTAATAAATTCTTTCCACACACTATATATTTTTCTTGAATATAAGTGGTTTACGAGAATGTGTGCATGAATGCAGCTAAGACAAATTTGCGATGATGTCTACAGTAATGACAGGATCAACAGAACAGTGCAATGACCTAAGTGATTGTTGAGTGGCAGTGAAAGCTGACAGATCCAACTGGTTGTAATACCATCATCATGAATCACTGGCCAATAAACTATTTTAAGACTACATCATGTAACACAGTCGGAGATAAAGTTGTGTCTATCTCATGCAAGATAGAAAAGTAACGTCAGAGTTTCTTACCTTCGAAAGACGTAGCCCAGTGGTCAGGAGCGAAAGTGCATAGCACGGTTGACTTGGCGCATTATAGCCTTAGATGCTAATGCGCCATAAAACTCTAAAACAAACAAACAAAGCACACCTTCCTTGAGTGGACCGGGGTTCAAGCCCGTGACTACTAAATACGATAAATATTTGTATTGACGATTTATTGTAAACTCTACTGATTTGGTTGCCGTGCCGGAGTATAAACAGAAAATTTATTTATTTACGCGGCAAACTAGCTGCAGTACATTTTACGCGGCAGATAGTTTCGTAATTATAGCTAATATATTACCCAAAAAATTCTCAAACTAAATAAATATAAAAATGGCAAAGCACGTTAAGTGATACTCAGTAATAAACACTTGAGAATAGGAAGAATTAAAACCCATTTAAAGTATTGATCGTGTGGTTACATTATTGACAGCAGACAGACGCAATTTATAAATATATATATACACACACACATTTTTATAAACATGCCTCTTAATAGTATTTTTTGTCCGAGATTGCTATTAATCTTCGAGCGTTCCAGAAATAATTGTTTGAAATGCACGCTCCAGAAAGTATTGTTTGAAATGCACGCTCCAGAAAGTATTGTTTGAAATGCACGCTCCAGAAAGTATTGTTTGAAATGCACGCTCCAGAAAGTATTGTTTGAAATGCACGCTCCAGAAATAATTGTTTGAAATGCACGCTCCAAAATGAATTGTTTTGAAATGCACATAATTCCAGCGATCGTATAAAAAATAATCCTAAAAATATTTTTGATATAAACCATAAATAATGGACGCATGAAACTATTTACTCAAAAAGTATTTAATATAATTTCAATGCACCAACACATTAGCAATGAAACGTATTGATTGATCGTGTCATATGAACAAAAAATAATTAATAAAGCTAAATTTTCTTCCTCTGTAATGCTGGTAAGCGTGATTTACAGGAGGAGAAACGAGATTTAAAACAAGCAAATTCCTAAAACAAATATTTATACGACTTTCCATCAGATCTATTCCCCAACAGACTGGGACTTGTCAGCGATTTCTACCATATTTTAATTAACTTATTAATTTTTCTTCGGTTCATAGGATGACATTATATTGTTATCAGAAATTTCGTGTCAAAGTATACGAGGTACTCATTTAGGGCAAGAGGATGCCCGCGTTTTTTTCTTTTAACTGCGAAGATCCGAGGTAGAAGGAAATAAGACTTCAAAAAGTCATCGTGAGGGCCCAGTCGTTTCCTAATCTCACCATCTCGTTTCGCGTATCCCACAGTAACGCTTGTTACATTTGTTTTACGGTGTGAGTTTGCTCTTTCCGACACGTTATCGCTCCAGCGGAACTTTCTACCCACAATTCTCTTCGACTATCACTCGTCATGATGAATGAGAGAGGAGAAAGGCAGAAGACTAGTCACCAAAATAAGAAGTGGATAAAGACGTCTTAGAAAATGCTTGGGCAACAGCTGACGGGATGTACGGGATATCTAGTTCATAACATTAAAGATAAAACAGTTTTTTTTTTCTTTTTTTCGCAAACTAAATGTCAGTAATTTTTTTTCTAACACTTCTCAGCGAATCGCACTGAAACGGGGATGTGTCAAACTCTGGGTCGGCCGCGCATTAACAAACAGCAACCGTAAGAGCACTATTTATAGTTATCATTGTCATTTTTCAATAAGCCTAACCTGCAAGTCCTACGTTCCAACCTTCCTCAGTAACGAGAGAGAGAGAGAGAGAGAGATGGTTAATTTTAGCGTAGACATATTTGGCGGAGGTGCCAGAATAAGAAGCTCGCGCAGTGGGCAGGGCGGGCTCTCATCGCCATGGGTGGAAGATCCATCACAACAACAAGGAAGCCGTATTAAGGTGACTTCCTAACCTTTCCTAAAACGATCAACCCGGCCAAGGAACCCTAACGGTTGAATGTGAAATTAATACCAACTTCATTCAGACATACCAAAGAAAAAAAAAAAGGAAAGCCACTTTGTTCAGTTTAAGAAAAATCTTACAAAGAAAGTAACTGAGAGAGAGAAGTTCAGAAAGATCTTAGTAGAGATTTACGTGCAGAAGGAAAGAATTACCGAGGAATTTTCTATTTAACCTTCATATTACAAGGAGAAAAAATATATTCCAAAGTGTATATTAAAATTGCCATTAAATATATTACCACATACTGAAAAGTTAAGTATTTCGTAAACAGCTAACATCACAAAAGGTTCCCTTTTAAGTTTCCCAAATCAATGTCCAATAACAATGAATCCGCTGCCCCTAGAATTAACGAATGTTATGCGCAACAATCTGTTTGGAAATATTATAAAAGAAAAACCGCACAGACATTTCAGAGATGTTCGTTTACCAAAAATAAATATTCACATATTCGTGGGCATACGGATTCCCATCCCACAAATTCCTTGAGCCTTTCTCTTGCATTCTTGTTTAAGGAAATTCAAACTGAATAAGAATATCGATGGCTTTCTAATCAGTAACGAGGATTTGGTCTGAGGCATGGATTATCGTATTTGGTAGGAAAGCGCTAATTGGGAGAACCAGCAATGATGCTTTCTGTAGACTGGACTCCCACCTCTTCCATTTACATGAATAAATTTGCAACTATGTGGGCGAGGAACTTTTTTTTTATTTATATTTTTCTGTTCCTGGCCACTCGAGATTTTCATCCAGCAAAATTAGGCTCACTACAGAATACACGAAATTTAGGTAAGAAACAAACTGGCAAAAACAATGAATTGATCACTTTTGAAATACATTTTAAGTGAATATCTCGATGTTACTGTCTCGGATAATTTCGAGGGCTCCTACATTCTGATGCCCTGAGTGTCTGCGTATCTAGCTGATGCTCAGTTCCGTCATTGCATAAGGTGGAACATTATCACGGATTGTTTTAAACAATTGGCCTCATGGCAAGTAAAGCGTGATATCAGATTTCTTTAATTCAGTAGATCTGAATTAAAGAAAAACTTCGATTTATAAATTTTCGCGAGCAATCCCAACATTAATTTTATTTCACAAAATCACTAACTTGTTCGTAATTGTCATTACTTCTATTTTTTATGCATCTAGATGAAATGCAGAAGCTGACAAATAATCTGATGGAAAAATGGTCAAATCTTGAGCTAGAGTCCCTCAGATATCCAGTGGAATTCATGCGACGATGTGTGTCGGCTGCAATAAGATTAAATCAGCCCTTGTAGATACCGAAAACAAAAACAAGCAACACAAACACGGAAGAGCAATGAATTCACCATAAATTCAACGATACACCTCAAAATATGTAGCTGAAATGCGCCCTGGCCTCTTTTAAGTTGCATACGCTGTTAGAATTATCTCGGTTGAGTTAAAGTTGCAGATTTCAAGTTTTCACTTGCGGATTTTTTCATATTTCTGTTAACTTTCTTTGCTTTTTCGTGCCTCTTCTTTCCTTTGCCTCCATCATTATTTGTATATTAATGACCTAAATCAAATTGAGGCGAAGTCACTGATCTCAGAGTGGAGTTTTTCAGCAGGCTTTTATTATACTGTGTTTTCTAGTATAATAAGATACCACACGAAACACTTCTGTCGTAATGTATGCATGTAATCACGTTACATGCATACATTACGACATTAACTAATTCGAAAATTACTCGGGGAAATAACTTTTATCCTAGAAAATGTCAACTGGCACTTGAAAGGTATGAAAACTGAACATATTTCTTTAGGCACTACAGTGGTCATACTTAGAGGCGATTCGAATTCGTTGTTTACGCTTGGATGTCTTCTTATTTAAAAACATGTATTGAGGATGAACCGTGGTTTATGTCGGTAAGTCGACTGTTGGTTGTTTGGTGTACGGTTTTAGGACATTGTTTTAGGCACATCAGCAACTTAGGTTGTATATATCATGTCTGTAAACTGCGTTTTCTGTGGGCGATTGGTTGTTTCCTGAACGAAAAACTCGAGTTTCCGGGAGAAAAAACTGTGCTATTCTCGCCTGAGACCGAATAACTCGGCCACATTGTGAAAAAGGCCCATAAATTCCTCACATCATTGACGGGATTCAAACTTAAGCCTTCTCCACCTGGTTTACGGAAGGCTGTGATTATGCCAACGGGGCTACTAATGAGGGGAAAGTACATTAACTAACGCTGTAACATATTGGCATAACATGCGCGTACTTATGTTGATTACACCAAGTTTATGATGTTTATGTACGAGCGCGAGACTAAATTGTTTTAGATTAATTAATAGAAGAATGGTGGCATTTGATATGTGGTGCCAAAGAAAACTATTGAAAGTCTCGTGGCTTGATAAAGTTAAAAAAAATGAGACACGGACCAACAAAGAAAGAACCTTATGGAAGACAATATGAAGAAATTACAAAAAGAAGAAATGAGCTAATTGGACACACATTTGAAAGGTGAATCTGTTGAGGACAATCGTTTTCGGAAGAGTCGGGTGAAGCAGAGCAGCTACAAATCACGGCTCGCGCATATCAACCAAATTATACAGGATGTCAACGTCAACTCTTATTCCGAAATGAAGAGGATGGAGGAAAAATGAAACGAGTGCATCAGACTTATCTTCAGATTGAACTACAGGAATACAGGGTTCAAGGAAATATATTTCAAACTATTCCGTTATACAAAATGGAAGTGATTGAAAACTGCTTTAATCATATCGAAATTTATGCTTACTGAATCTTGAATATTTGTGGGTTTTTTTTTTTTTTTTTTGTACTGCTGTCCAAAAGTTAAGAAACAAACATGCAAATACAGTTTTAATTACAACCATTCGTTATTTATGAAACAAAAAATGTCACGAAGACACTCTTTAGATGATTCTTTGAGGTAGAGAGCAAGAGGGGAAATGAACTTAGAAGAGAATCACGTCGAAGTGGTCAGGTAACTGAATGTGACTCGCAGCGTTGTAAGAAGAAGACTGGTAACCAGTTTTAAAACACATGTCGGGGCTGTCTGTGATCATTACGAGTACGCAAGATGACAGTTACTGGTTCTAATTGTCATTTAAATTTCAAAGAACTGCAACTTGGTGGATATACAGGAGAATTTTATCCAAGCACGCTGTTTATAGAAGGTTTCATGAGAGGTATTTATGCACGATGACCAATGTCTATCCTTCCAATAGCACCAATTTTAAATGTGTCGACAGGGCTCACGAATGCTCTCCAGTGATGAGTTGAGATAAAACAAAATAAATTAATAAATAACAGTGGCCAATCGGATTTTCGATGCACTTTCATCTGAAGAGAATGGGAAACCAGATTCTAGTCCTCTGACATCTTTAATGGTGTCTGCTTAAATTACTGTCAATAACCGCAAGGAACTCCATGAGCATTAAGAACCAAGGCTGCCAGGCATTGAGATGAAAGCCTTGTTCCTTGAAAGGTTTAAGGTACAATTCGACAAGAGGAATTTTCTATAAAGACTTTTTCACTCGGGAACCCTAGTTAGCCAGTCTCATGCAAATGTATAAAACTGTCCCATTAGGGCCATCTGATAACCAACGTACCTCATCTGTCCATGTGTAATATGTCCATAAATTGCATGTTTTCTCTGGTCGATTTGCTTGTTCTGCTGGACGAAAAACCCGAGTTTCCGGGATAAAAATACAAAAAAAATCATACACAGAGGAAGGGATCCATCAATCATTCCTGCATAAGTATACAACCTCCATTTTTTTTCAGTTAGAGATCATTCAGAGCGCGGCCATTTTGGACACCTATCTTAAGGCTTTCTGTGAACGCCTGAAGTGAAACAAGTCCCAGCGCTTAATTTATCTTCACAGAAGTGTATGAAAGTATCTGGGACATCATGCATACCAAAAAAAAAAAAAAAAATATATTTTGGATCACTTAGATTAAACTTAAGTATTTTTAAATACTCTTTGGATTTAAGAGGTTAACCAGTATTTACTGTAATTTTATACCAACTGCTAACATTTTTCTTTTATGCTCCTATAAGTATGCTTGTTTTTGACCTCCCTCTCCCCCCCCCTCAACACATAGTTCATTTTGTATCGGTATTGCTTTGCTTTCACACATCACAGAAGGCGATAAATGGCTGGAACCATATGTAACTTTGTGTGGGGGTGGGGGAATGGGGGTGGAGGTAGAAGAAGAAGAGGGAGTTGTTACTTCAAACAAAGGACCGTTTTCATCAATCCAGAACGGTGCTGATCTATCTAAATATATCCCGGCCAATCACTGTGCCAGCCGATACACCAAGAACAACAATGGGAGCATGCACAAGGCTGGTGACAGTTGTTTGTGTATGTGGGGGTGGTGTGGCTATCTAAACATCGTGCGTCACGAGAACGGCTCAAGTGGAGACCGAACGCTAAAATAGCAAACCTACGAAATAAACAGCGCATGGCAGAGGAAGCACCCTCCAAAAAATAACAGTTACAGGACATTGCGTTGGGAAGTCAAAGAAAGAGAAAGAAAATGAATTAGTTTAGTGACCATCTCGGTAGCCAAAACAAGCTTAGTTCTTTGCGTTTTTAATTTATTATGGTATGTTTTCCCCAAAGATATTTTTCGGATCTCTGGGAAGGAGCGGTGTCCACTGGTTGAGCAGATTGTATAACTATTGGAAATGCCACTTCAAGTTGAAATATATCGTGATTACATTGTACGAGGGTTGATCAAACGTAGTGGCAATACACGCGCTCATATGGAGCAGACGACGCTGAAAAAGGAGGCAGAACTGTTTAAAGTTGCTGCGCAAAAATTGTTTTGCTGGACGAGGAAGTTTCAGTGCTGCAAGTGTTCTTAGATATGTTTATAATGTTTTTCCGAAAGGCATACTCGCACTGGGTGAAACATGGACTCGATCTTACAAGCCAGAACTCGTACGCGCTAGAAAAGAATAAACGTGTGACTTTTGCAGTCCATCAACCCAAACCAGTTGATCTTAAGTCGTTTTTTTCGTACGGAAGTTCCTTGTGCATCGTATTTAACGTCACCGTCAGAAACCAAAGAATGGAACAACGGATCAACATCAGGTTTTGTTTGAAGATGGGGAAAAGTCTCACTAAAATACACTGGAAATTTTAAGAATAGGTTCTGGGGATGAGGCTTTGTCCCGAGAACAAACATTTCGATGGTTTAAGCCTTTTCTTTAAAACGCTTCTTGAAAGTGGAGGACCACGTTGAAAAAGCAGCAAAGTGGTCCTCCGTTTTGAAGATTGCACACACTTTGTTCCACCAATTCGGCACTTCAGGTAGTTCTCATGTCCGAAAACGACCTGGAGCACCGAATTGGTGGACAATGTGAAATTTATTAGCAAGTGACTGCCGATTAATAGTGAGAATGCTAGAAAGTGAGTTAAACATGAATAAGGAATCGATAAAGTCCTTAATTACCACAAACTTGGAAACACAAAAATATTTGGGCGAAGTTTGTTCGGCACTGTTTGCGTGATGAGGGAAACTTTCTGGCACTCAAGTAGGTTGCAGTGCTCAACGACACTCCTCACTCACCTGACTTGACCCCAGCAGACTTTTTTTCTCTTTCCCAAGCTGAAATTGAAGTTGATCCCTTGGGGACTATTTTGAGGGGCACGAGTAAGGAAATATTTTTCTTATCCATATTTTGCCTCAAGTTTCCCCCCCCCCACTCCCATCCAAAAAATTGGAACAACGGCGAGGGAATCTGAAAGTGACGATAATTATTGTGTTGGGAAATCTTTGAATATTTCCAATTTCCTGGACATGATTTCGTTTGGCTTTGATTTGCTCCAGAAGAATCATGTCCGAATAAATTTTGGACATCAGAAAGGGAGGATTTCCCATTTCAATTGCTGCAATGAAGCCTTCCCAGCACCAAAGAAGCCAAAAAGATCAACGCTTTCGGACGACACATTGGGAGCAATATATCGCTTCTTCACCACTCTTTAATAACATTTTCTCGAATAATCGAAACTGTGGATAATCATCAAAATGAAAGGAAAGTCACAAAAATGTAAATTTATATATTATATTTATAAAATTGTACTCCAGCGTGAGAATATTTAGTATAAATTTTAATATGTACGCATTCTTTTTTGGAAAAGGAAAACAAAAGTTCCCCTTGTTGTTTAATGTAAATGAGTAGGGTCTCGTTAAATTTAATGCCTCAGCACCATTTTCGTGTTTACTGATAATCTTAAGTTCTTGTTCAATAGAAAGAACAAGATGTTTTAACGTGATGGTCACGGACAAAAATTAAAACATCTGGAAGAAGATGTTAAGATTAAACATACAGTACCAAAATTGAAGGATTACTGAAGTATACAAGAGTGAGCTAGTGCACAGAAAGCAAAGGCAGAAACATTGCAGAATGTAAAAATAAAACGACCGTAATGGATTCTACCTATCTGGCTTTGATTTGGACTTTAAGTGGACGACAGAGACCACAGTTAATCCGTCTCCGGATAAGAGTATTTTATTTCGAAATCTCCAAGTACCACAAGAAACATTCAGCTGGTGATGCAACAGCCACACGTCGGAACCATTCTCTGGGTGAGAGTGAAGGCTCGATGGACTGGAAATATTTAAAATAATAAATAAATTTTCTGTTTAGATTTTGGAATGGTGGGTTACTTCAACTGATTGATGTAACCGATATTAGTCAGTCGGTATTTCGTTTGCTACCTACTATCAGCTACACTGGTTTAGAATGTTGGAATTGAGAAGCAATTCCAACATTCTAAATTCTTTGGCATAGATATTCGATTACGGTAAGTAAGTGTTTATCTGGAAACAACGGAGATCCAGGTGCAACATGCTCGGGACACTTCTTTTAGGTCGAACTGCTGACAACGTTCTTGTGCATTTCCAATATTCTAACTGGAGGCTGACGATGACAACTTTATTTTCATGACTTTCTGCATGCAGTATATATACTAGAGATGCGGGCATGAACTGAAAGACCCCTTATGAGTTTTAGACTCCTCGTTTTGGGTTTCTCCAAGATTTTGCCAGTATGCTTGCATTTCACGAACTGGTCAGTTTTGGAGCAAATGGATGGTACCAAAGTTTCATTCAGATAGTATCTCTCATAGAGTGTTTCCGGCATCCTGGAGCAAATACAGTCTTGCCCCACTACCTAAAGTTCAACTACCAAGCCAGCCGAAGCACTATAGACCGATTTCCACTGCATCCACGCTCCTAAAGCTACTGGAAAAAGTCCTTCTTCCGCATATAACACGCCATCTTCTTCCACAATCATCAAAACAACTCCATTATGTTCTCCCTAATAGATCAACTGTCTCCAACCTTCTGGCAGTCCAAACGGAAATTTTAAATGCATTTGAGGCCAAATCAGAAATGGCGGTTGTTTATGCCGATATTGCAGCTGCTTTTGATAGCCTCAACATCTCAGCCCTTCTGAATCTCCTAACCAATTTCTTTCCGATCAAAGGTGACGTTTTCGCTTTTCTGCATTCGCTCCTCTGGAATAGAACAGTGTACCTCACTCATCGTAACCTCTGCTATACCCGATCCATCAATGCTGGTGTGCCGCAAGGTGGCGTTTTATCGGGGTTACTTTTTACCGCCCTCCTTATTCCGTTTGTGTGTAACAGAGATGATGTCATTACCTACGCCGACGATATAAAGTTCCTAACGGAAATACCACCATCAGCCGACAGGGGAGTGATCACATCGGAAATCTGTAATAAGATCACAGCTTTCTCTAGCCATCTCAACCATTCCGGTCTCAAACTGAACCCCCAAAAATCCGTTATTATGGTTTTTTCTCTGAAGAAGTGTCCCACATCCATACAACCCTCACTGCAGGGTGCAGTTATTCCAAGTGTTACTAAACACAAAGATCTCGGTGTAACCTTCGACCCAAACCTTAGGTTCAACTGTCACATCGAATGTGTTCTACGCAAGATCAACCGAATGCGCTGGATTGCCCGTCAACATCTTCTTCATAACACAGACGCAAGAACCACAATCAGATATCTGGAAACCATTGTGTATCCTACCTTTCTGTATGCCTCTGAAATATGGGCATCCGCAGTACCTTCTCTCATGAAGCCCATCTTCGCCAGTGAATACTGGATATTGAAGTGGGCAACCCACAAACATCGACTCCCCCCTCAGCAGAGGACCACCAGCATGGCCGACCAACTCCAAATCCCGCGGCTGCCTCAAATAATCAGCATGAGGAGAACTGCGACCACAGTCAAAATGCTGGTTGGCAAAATCAACTCCCCTGACTTCTGGGATATATGCCAGTGGCATGTTCCACTTCCGTCCTTACGAGCCACCCCTCTTCTTCAGCTACAACGGAACAGGCTGAAGATCAGTGACAGATTCCTACCTGGACAGGTACTTCCTACAGTACAAGCTCTGCTAATGATCGGAGTTGACCTCCAGAAATTCGCTTCTGATCGCAATTACAGGCGCTCGTTGGCCGAACTTGTTCCCCTTTTGTTTGGCCCCTGATGTCGACTCATACTGATATCTCCATCTGTTATCTCCTATGAGGTGCATAACGGCACGTCGCAGGCAAATCGACGAACTGTCTTCACAAGAAAATGCAATACCGAACATCAATTTGGCACTGTGAAATTTTCTGACTTGTGTGAATATGCTTAAATATGTGCTTTGTACATATGAACGTGAACATACCTTGGTGTACTGTCTGCCTCACAACTATGTACATACTCATATCTATTGAATGGCTAATGTTACGTTTTTAATTGTTATGTTATCTTTTATACTGCACAAATTTTTATACCGTACATATTTTTATATTACCCTATATCACTGTCAAGCCCCTGGCCTCCTGGCTGTGGCGGGCACATTATTGTATCTTTACTGTACAATAAAGATTTTCTTCTTCTTCTAGAAGAATTCAACTCAAGAATATTCCAAACGGGCAAAAAAAAATCTAGAATATCTCGCAGTGGTAGAGAGGAGTGCACTGGCTAGAATTACGGGTTCCTTATCAGGATATTAATGTAGTGACGGTAGTTGTGTGTTAAGCGCAAAAGTAACTAAGGCTATGAGGCGTCAATATTAATTAAATGTATTATTTGGTCGGTTTTATATTGGTTAAAAAACGCAATGTTTTTTCCTCTTACATCAACGTCATAGATGAATTAGTTTGTCACTTCTGAGACCGACTAACTCAATAACTGAAGGAATTTTTATAGACTTTTCTTTTTACTTTTTGAAAATGTCGATAAAAATTTTTCGTGTCATTAATGAATCCTTAGCACCCCCTCTCCTATTTTCTCTCCCACACACGACTCCTCTGTTACTTAGGAGATACAGTGTAGGTAAACAGAGGAGAAAACAACTATAATTCAGTTCGAAACCAGAAAATGTGGAATTTGAAGAGTTATCAAGGTTACAAAATGACTCTAGAAGCATTCCATATGCAAATGAAATGAAAATCCCATTAAAATGCCCAGCTCTCTCTCTCTCAGCTGAATAAAATACCTTTTCCTGATTTTGATATTATCAGTAAGGTCAAATGATGCAAGGAAGCGGACTTTTTCTGCATTAGCAAAACATAAATAATAAATAAAACAGAATATTCATACCATTCCCATTCTTACAAGATAACTATTCAATTCCACCGGAATTTAACCAGAGTCACTCTCTCTATTTGTGTCCCATGGTTCTTGTCTCGCATACGGAAAGAACAGAACCTTCCTCATTCATTTTATTTTGTCCAACCCCTTAAGCTCCTTATATACCCGAATAAAATCTTCCCTTAGATGTCCAGTTGTCAAATTCTGTAGTCCACATCCGAGCTATTCTTCATATGTACATCGATTTACACTCATCACTAATTTGGTGGCTTTTCTTTGAATCCTCTCCAGAAGTCTACCGCTTTTTCAGATGCTGTCACTGGATCTGAATGCAGTATTCCAAAGGTGGTATAACTACCGTCTTGTATATAGGAAGAATGACTTCCTTTTCCCTAATAACAAAGCTCCTATAAATCACGGACAGGACGCCATATAACTTCCCAGCCGCCTGTTTACACTGCATGGAAAATTTCATATCAGATTGAATCGTTAGTTAACACCTAAGTTTTTTTTCATCTTGAACCACTTTCAGCTGCTCTCCTACTAGCTTATATGTGTTTCTATGGTTTATTTTCTCCACTGTTACATTTAGAAGCATTAAACTTCAGTTGCCATTTCCTGGTACCATATCTGGATCCACGTTTTTTTGAAACCACATTTTTGAAGCATAGTTCGAACTGTTAACCATCATTCTCGCTTTCAAATTATCAGCAAACTTCTGAAAACTTCTCTTGAATATCATTAATGGAAATCAGAAATAAGAGGGGACTAAATACCGAGCACTGAGGGATTCCAGCATTGGTTCACCCTGAAGATCCAGTTTATACAACAGTCTATACTTTACTAAAGTATAGGTATATAATACCAACATTATTACGTGCATCCAACTGTTTAATGGCTACATCATAATAATTTACAGATTGGTCAGGTATGACCATCTCCTCAACGATCCGTGCTATGTTCTATTCAAGATACCATTTTTGTAGAGATGGTCCTGAATCGCACCTTAACCACAGATTCCATGACCTTCCTAGCCAGGTGGGAAGGAGCAGCAGTGCGTAGCACACGCTTCTTGATTAGACCGGGGTTCGAGCCCGTCACCACCAAATACGGAGGATGCGGAAAGGTCAGGGAATTACCACCGCATATCCCGGAGCAATATGGCCTTAGTTGCCAATGCTCCTAAAAACCAAACAACAACAACATGACCTTCCCTACTACATAAGTGAAAGGCATTGGTCTATAATTACTCAACACCCTTTTTATCACCCCTCTGTGGACTAGGAAGACATCAATACTTCTCCAGTCCAGGGGAATCTACCTGGAATCCAATGACGCCCTCGTAACATTCCTAATATTTGATATACTCATGCAGCCTTTTTAATTATAATTGAATATATACCATCCTTGCCCTCCTTTAACCTCAGTAGTATTTTCTAACAGATGCTTCTCTGAGATCATCATATCACTTATTTTACAGCAATCTTAATCCTTATTCTCCAAAGATTCGAGCTTACCCTCGACTGCAAATATCGTAGAGAAATATCTGCTAAACTCGTCTGCCATTTCTGCTGGACTTTCTATGGAAAGTCCTTTCCACCGCAACCAACTAAAGGATTTATTCCCCTTTTTTTTGTACTTCACATATGAAAAAAAAAAGCCGCCCCAATTTTAGTCCTCTTTGCTAGTGCTGCTTCTTCATACCCTATCAGTGTTTCCATATTCACGCATATAATTCCAAACGCTGCAGATAAATAAATATTAGCTGTTTCTAGTCTTGACAGTTCGCCACACAGACCTCAGAGGTCGTCTGCGTGCACAGAGTAACACTTTTTATTCCAGATATGCCCGTTAATTAACGAATCCAGTCTGTCAGCGACAGGCCTGCTTTGCCTCGTGGTGACGCTACAATGCTTGTTTCCCGGAATAACTGCGTAACCTTATCCACCTCGCAATCAGTTAGGAACGGCTGCATATATTAACAGAGGTCAGGTCTGTGTGGCCGTCAGACGAGCGATATTCTTATCAGTGCGCGAGTTTGGGTGTAAATGTTGCCGCCTGTGTCAGCTAGTTTCAGACCCATTGGGTCTTACAATGGCTCCACGTGTTGGAGAGCAAGGGATCGTGTCAGACGGCGGTAACGCACGTGTTTCATGACTCTGCGTAATATAGTTGCCGATGTAATCATGTGCACCAGGATTAGCCGCGTGCAATAAAAAATACAGATTTCATAACTGAAGATTTCATTCATGTTTACTACGTGTGTAACAACTTTATTGCGAGGGGTGAATGATCACAGCAGATCGTGATCTTAACTTGGGCAGAATCTTCTTCCAGCATATGTCGTAATTTGCTAAAAAAAAATCAAAGAAAAATCATGATGATACTCTGACGTTATCCTGCACATTTTCTTTAAACAGCATCAAAGGACTTGATGAAAACGTCCATAAATTTTCACACTAAAATGTCATCGTGTTGTCCGATAATTATGATTCAAAACCAAACACCATAAAGTGCGCTAGTGAAACAGCGATCAGGGAGTTCCATCTGTGGCCTGAAGAGATGAAAATCATCTCTTCAGGCCAAAAAGTTTAGCGACTATATTGAAGAAAAGAGCCTCCTATTCATTATACATACATTTCTTTTCATAATGACGTATATTGTTACCATGTTTATTGAAAAGGCTCTATGAACCGTTCCAACTTTGAGTTTCATCTTCAAACTTTGGAAGAACCATTCGTCAGAAGAAAAATAATAAAAATAAATAAATTTTCATTTTTTATTTGGAGACTATCACATATGGTGATAATACTTAAGAGGAAGAATGCATAAACCAGTACTGATTATTCCTCGCACTGCTAAGATGCTAGTATGAGTGGGAAGGAAAACAAGCTACGCTGCTCAACAAAATGAACAGAACACATAGAAAACGTGGTGTAACTCGTGCAGCTTGTGATGAAACTGGACAAAATTTGGTATTGGTGTGTACCATAGAATAACGATGATGTGAGGAGACTGCGAGAAACTTCGGACTGGTATAATGGTAATTTATAGGGGTTGTATAAGATTTACCAAAGAGGTCACATTACAGAAGTCGATATAAGATTCTCGAAAATATGGTCACATGACATCAGTACGGCGTATGATACCCTCCAACGGCTAAATAGGCCTGACAGCAGTAAGTTTCATAAGATTCTGTGGCAACAAATCACTTTCTTCCACCAGTGCAGATCTTAACTCACCAAGTGACCGAAGTGTTGACTTCCGGCGTCCAATGCGACGCCCAAAGGCGTCACATGTTCGATCGGATTTAAGTCTGATAATCGTGCTGGCCACGGATATCGTTGAATATCTTCAGATTTAAGATATTTCTCCACCACTTGAACTCTGTGCAGTGGTATCGTCGTGCATGAAAATAAAATCTGGGCCAACCGCACCCCTAAAAAGTCGCACATAGGGTTCGAGGATATGTTGATTCGTCCCACACGAGAACACCGCCTCCACCGTGAGTATTAGTAATGGCCGTATGGTGCAAGAAAGCTTACAGCTTATGCTACACCAGTAAAAAATAATCTTCTTTGTCCTCGCCTTTTCACATGTTATATGGGATCGGTATTCATGTTTCCAATTCACACTTTACATCCTCCTCTAGTTGGATTAACTTCTTAACCGGAACACATCTATTGGTTTTGGCATAGTTTTTACGACCGGATGCCCTTCCTGACGTCAACCCTCACCATTTATCTGGTCTTGGGATTTAAGCTACCGATCTACTAAACTTGCCGCAGCCATATAAATGGAGTAGCTCTTATTCAGTGATGAAGCTTCCTCGTGATGTCACAATTTAATATTTTTACGGAATTTATGCCGAATTTCTAGTCACCACTGAACAAGCAGGTGGCACTGCTGTAGTTCTTTTATCTCCTGGAAACATCCAAATGGCTGATTCGGTAGAATTACTGTGACCTTGAAAATGCCAATAATGTATAACTCAGCAACACGTGAGTATTTTTAAATACAATTTGGTATCCTTAAAACTTCTACATCAAAGCTATCAGGTAGCATAACTATTCTACTAAGAATTCCCAGTGACTGATTATAGTTCCTTAAAAATTTAATGACCTTGAAATTTCCTATGTTTTCCTATGTCCGAACATAATAATGATAGCCATTTTAAAAAAGCTCACAGTCCGAAAAATAAAATCCCCTTTAGGTCCCAAATCTTAACCTATCACTCACCCACACTTATTTTATCTAAAATGTAACTTCTTTTTGAGCAACACTCCCGAAAACCTTCTTTATTAATTAATTTTAATAGCGCACTAATTTAGCTAGCATACAGCTCGTGCCACCAGCGCCCCTTGGCGAAGGGCGCTGGCGGCAAAAAAAAAAAAAAAAAAATTTAAGAAGAAAATTAAAAAAAATAATAAATAAATAATAATTAATAGAAGAAAAGGACAACCTTATGCGTTTCCCTCCTCCAACTATCCAGCTGACTTTTAAATTTCCCCAAATTGTCAGCCTCTATCACCCACGTATGTAACTTATTCCAATAATTTATAACTCGCTGGCTAAAATAAAACTTCCTTTTAAGTGTCCCTTTCTGTGATGTTGGAGGGATGGTACCGCATTCTTCCTTGTCTCCAGATAAAATAACGTCTAGAATCTGTTTGTAGGCTAAAACGGGACATCAAAGAACAGAACTGTACTCCATTGGCACCAGTTTCGACGAGCTCTTCGATGATTTGGGATCAATCGGATACAAACCACAGGATTCCTTGCGTAGAGCCCGCTTGAATTGAGCCTTCTTAACAGAGTCCGGTTGGAATTGTTTTCAGCTGTAGCGCAGCAACCTCAAGAGACAGCTGATGACAGGATATCGTAGGGGTTCCATCTTGCTGTTAGACCGAGATAGCGGTCTGTTCTTGTTGATGTAGCCCTCGGGCGACATTGGCCACTTCTTGTAATGGTTCCTGTCTTCTGAAACAGCTTCAATAAAGTGCAAAGTGGTCAGACGGCACCGGAAATTTCCACCATCTTCGCATTGCTTTCATTGTCGTGTGAAACAGAACAATGTGTACCGTTGTTCATCTGGCCTTTTAGTCGTTGGGGCCCACCGTTGCCCACACCAAGTCCCGTGGAGGCAGACCAGGTACACCCGTACAACTTTTATTTTTTATTTTACTTTGGCAGGCTCTGCCACCTAGTTTCCTGAGATTTCGGTGGCTAAAAAAAAGGGGGGAGGGACACTTAAGTTTAGAAATAGCCAGGAGAAGTTGACAGTTAATACAAATGACTGGGGGGGGGGGGGGGTAAGACAGAAGTATTGGGTCGATAGGGAAGGCAGCCCCAGGTGGTCAGTAAGGCATGTTCATGCCTCACCAGGCGAAGTATGTGGGATTGCAGGGGGAAGGAGACAGACAGACAGTCTCTTCCTCCCCCCCCCCCCTTCCGGGGAGAGGAAAAAGGTACCAAGCAAGGGAACTGGTACAGATTGCCATTTGGCTACATGGCAGTGAGGCTGCAGCAGTCGTAGTGTAGTCATATAAGATCATGTGCGGTAGTAGAGTCTCTCGTGGGACAGTGTCCCGTCCAAGTTGAATGTCTTTGTCTTTGGTTCCCTATCTTCGGTTAGTACATTTGTCAGTTTTACTTAGATCTCATTTTTGTTGGCACATAGGCAGGTTTCTTGGTTCCAGTGTTGGTTCGTATCATTGTAGGAAGTGCACCGTCACTATTCCTAGGCAAGACAGCTAGTATCTTACCTTCTGCCTCATACCTTCAGAAGTTTCTCAGTTTAGAGTACTGGTTGCTTAGATGGATGAACAGGGTGGTAGGCCACCCCCTAACTATCTCCAGATCTATCCTACAAGCAAATCTGGGCACCACTCCCTGGAGACATATCATCATGACAAAAAATGTCCTCACGCTCGCACGGCTTCTAACGAGGCGAATTGATGCTCCATCAGTATCCACATTAATCTCTGGCCCGAGGAGGGCAAGGGGGGAGCACCCCGACTCCTGTCTCCCTCTACGCCTTATGCTGTCAAACATTGATTCCCTGAGGAACATGTTTCCAGCCAATTGTCTTCGGATCTTCAATAAATTTAGGATCCACCCTGATAGGTTCTGTGAAGACAAGCCCTACAGGAAGGAAATCCTCAAGAACTGCTACCAGATTATGAAATTATAATACTCACCTGCTCCTGGATATGACAGACTGTTTTTTTTTTTTTTTTTTGTATATTACTGTACATCTTGTATATTATTGTATATTTAATCCTGTAAATGTCTCGGGTCGAGCACGCATGTACTCTTGTTTATTGTGCATGTGTTCCTCGCACCTTAGTCTGTAAACATTCACACCCTTCTGGCACAGAGCCGTCCCAGGGTGACCCAAGGTTTCTTGGGAAATAAACTGATTTAATAATAATAATAATAATAATAATAATCTTCCACATAATTATCATTCCGGGGTGTGTCAGAAAGGATGTTTTGATTTGTTATCTGGCCGTTCCTCTTACACTCCTGGTGTATTGCATTTAGCGTTCTTCTTGAGAAGAGTTCTTGAGGGAAGTTGGTCAGGGCTCTTTATTCTTCCTCTGAATCCAGTAGGTGAAACTCTTGCCCTTTGGGGAGTTATCTTGTACTCGTGATAGGATGCACCTGAGATCCTCGTATTGCGGACAATCGTACATTAGGTGTTCCCAGGTCTCGATCTCTCTACATGTACAGCATAGGTCCCCTACAAGGGTGAAGTCTGTCTTTGCGTTGAAGGGGCCGTGTCCAGTTAGTAAGTACGTTGTTTGCAAACCCGGAAAGAACCAAGTAGGCGATTTTGGGTAAACAACTGCTTCCAGAGGACACTGTGTGACACATTAAGTCAACTCCATAGTGCCACTTACGACTGCCCGGCTTCAAGTCGTCCAATGGCTCGCCATCTCAAAGAATCATCTAAACGACGATGACTTGCCATTCCTGAGAAAACCAAAAAACCAAAATGAAGTGATGTGGTCGCAACCCGTGTTTTTATAGGCATGGATAATTTACATAATGTGTGTCTCTCTCTAAAGTGGTATATCGATTTCTATTGGATACTCGGAATTTGCATGCCCGGATGCCTGTTATATCAAATATTCGCCTTCGGCGACACTGTTCACAATAAAATATTCATGAAAAACGTTTTGGTCTGTTAATTTTGTGGAGCAGTGTATTTTCAATTGAGTGCTAATTTAAATTTATCAGCATCGGCAGAAAAATGAAAAGTCAATATTTTTAAGTGCGCATTTTGGCATTTAGCTAACTGATGAATTCACTAAATTTTCCATCTATATTGCATTATTAAAACCATTCCTGATTACGCGTTTGTTCACGAATTTTACGTCTACAAAGATAAATCATATTTTATTTGATAAATCAAAACCAAAAAAAAAAATTAACCCATAAATTCGGGTTATGATATTAGTCAAATTTAATAGTAAATTTTTAAATACGAAATTAAAAGTAACTGATGTACAAATGACTAATGGATGTTATAAATCGGGATATTATAAGCACGTCTATAACAGTTGAATCAGTAGTGTAAATGGCCAAAAGATTTTCATGCGTTTATTTTTGCTTTCAGTACACGTGATCCACTTCAAACGTAGGGCCCTCTCTCTCATTATATAAATGAGAGATTTAAAAATAAATTTATTATTTTTTTAAAATTAACGAATGTTTACAATAAGGTTAAAATAGAGATTCCAAGTTCACAAAGCTATTTAAAGGAACTGAGCGCATACCGATGGTAATATTTTCCAAGGCGACTTAGCTAACCAGATAAATAAGCAACAGTTGGAAGAGCGTGTGGGTGGTGCTGGGCTAAGTAGCAATTAACTGCGCTACGAGAATTAATGTCTCCAGCTATTGTCACATGGTCGAGTTCCTTAACATCCATTTCGTCATCCACCTAAAGATGTTCACTGGTGCCACCATTGTCTGCGAAGACAAAAGACAACAAATACAGCTCGTATCTTCAAGAAACAGACCCGCCATCAAAGTTATGCAATCGACACGCTGTGAGAATAGGTTCGCAACCACCAACAACGTTCACAGTGTGAGGTCTGGTCTAGAGAGGGTAACAACGAAACTTATAAAGCTTAGCATCGGAGCCTATGTTTAGTACAGCTGCTATGTCAAGGCCCGTATTTCCCCTGTGGACCGTGCGCTGTGCCATGGCTCGTTAGACCCATTATGTGAGGTCATAAACAACGCCGGTGACTGATTGAGATCATCCCTTGGCAGTCCGAATGGCGACTGGAGAGCAAAGGATTCAGCACATTTTTCCTGTGTTTAAAGAAATTTTAGCCTTGTAGTGAACAAGACCATTTGTGGCCTGAGATAAAAGGATGTGGGGGAGAGGATTACTAAGTTCAATACTTTGGTGTGAGGCGTGGGATTAAAAATAACACCGGAAAGAGGGTGCTCTGTTATCTCTGCAAAACAAAAAGGTAGAGTAGAAATAAAGTTTTCGAGCAGTTCGTGTTTCAACAGATGCCGGTTGGGTGGAAATACAAATCACGAAATCAACTTATTTCAATTTATACTATCGTTCTTTATTTTTGGTAAAACATGAAAGGGGCCGGGGGGGAAGAGTTTCATCGTTTGACCTTGCCGAATTCGGAAAAGTATCTTCTGATATGATTCTCTCTTAAAAATGATCGTATCAGCAGCGATACTAGGTTTCTTTCATTGTTTATTGATAAACATTTTTAGGGAATTAAATTGAGAATTTTGAGTATTATATTTTGTTGTCAACTTATTCTTAATCATTTTGAAACACTACGTTACAAAAAAAATCCAGCTATAGGCCTAAGGTTGAACTGACAATCCATGGACAAAGATTTCAGAACCATTGACTTGGTTCTTTCGCACTGGATTTTGCTCGACCTTCCCCTCTTGAGTAGTACGCTTTCTGTTTACACTCTGGCACGACCACATAGGTCAGAGGAGTCATTTGACCAAGAATATTATGGATTTCAACTATGGCCAACTGAAATGAGTGCACTACTGTATTTGTGCAGTGATGTGGAGTTTTATGCGCTTTTTTCAGAGCATGGAAGAGTTATTCGGTCTCAGTACAGAGTCGTATTGTCCTTCTCTCCGAAAACTCCAGATTTTCATCTAAAAAAATAGACAAACCGACCACGGAATGCACGTAATTTCCAGATACAATAAATTGATACTTCGTAACTGTAAGGAATCGCTATCTACGGTTTAGATGCTTTCCATTAAAACACCTGGAATGTTTTCTTATCTACGATCTTGGATATTTTCGCAGAAAAACAAACAAGAAAAAAAGTACTGCTCCATCTTTATTTGCAAGTAATACAATACCGAAGAAACTTGTTAGAAAAATTGGAAGGAGTTCCAGTATGACAGAAGTGCACGGGAAAAAGAGTTTTAATTTTCTTCAGCTGACAGGAAAACATTTAAAAGGGACAATATTGTTCTAATATTCTAAGCTGTTTGCATAGGGAATGTAAAGCCATCAAACATTTCGATACAGAGGAAGTTTAATGGTGGCGAGGTCTAACTGGTCTTATGTTGAAGTCTAACTTGTGTTCTAACCTGTTCTACTCCCCAACCCCGAATCATTTGCTTATTGCAGGAAACTTCGGTACCCTTTCACAAGGTATTATTGATCGAATGGACTCACCTAATGTCCACAGCCTTGTGGCATTCTCAAGGCTGGCTCTCAGAAAATTCTATCAACAAAATGTTGCATACAGCCATCTGATTTTACCTGGAAAAACAAACCGGACATTCTTTTCAAAAACTCCTCCATCAATCACACATTCAGGGGCTGTAAGGGTGTAGCCTCTCTTTTTCTCTCTCTCTCTCTCGAAAACAAAATTATACAATTTCGAACCGTTTTCTTTCTAGGAAACCAGTTAAACGCATACTTTGTCATCATTGGATTAACTGTATTCACAGTCTTTAGAATAGTCATAGCACGAATACCACTGTCCACTTGTAATGCAACATCCTCGAATTTGTATTACACCCTTGATCGAAGAAACACTTTCTATTGGTACTCTGAAAGCTTCCATTTTACAATCAGATGACGAACCCTAAAATGGTTCAGAATCTCTTCTATGGAGATAAGCAGAATACAATCAATTTATAGAAACTGGCAGTGCTGAGAAAATCACCAGGCAGGCTGCGTGTGGCAGAGGAAATGGTTGAATGAATATTGTGTCCATATTGAAATTTACTGAACAAAAAGTAAAATTAGACTTTCTTGACACTTTGTGACAATAACCACAGTTGTAGCTTAATTATTTAATAAATTACAGTGGTTTAAAATAAAAATATTCTTTTATAATAGGCCCTTTTAAATTGTGGAAGACCTTCCAGACTTATCACGAGAACATAAAACCGGGTGCTAAAATCACCCCTTAAGCTAACTGGCCTTGGCGCATTATAGCCTTAGTTGCTAATGCGCCAATAAAATCCAAACGAAACCAAACCAACCCCTTAAGCTAACACCTTCAGCCATCACAAGAGTGCAAGGAACTGATAATATCGTTGGAAATTCACCAGCACATATCTCTATACAAACTTCTGATTGACTTTCAGACCTGTTTGAGTCTGCTGGCCTTTCCAATAATACACACTCAACATTAAGAATATTTAAAGGAGTCTGTACAGCAACTTAATTATGGAGATTACGAACGTTTTCAGGTGGGTCACTGCTTTGTTTTATATTTTTATGCTAAAGCAATTAAGGCCATGAAGTGTCAATATACACGTACAGTCGGATCTCTCTTTAACGAATTTCCATATAGCGAACTTTTTTGAATTGGTCATTACACATTGAAAACGGATCGCCGTCCTCCCACACTGGGTGGAAAAGACCCAAGTTCGAGTCCTGTCGAACACGGTAGGAATTTTTATGGGCCTTTTTCACAACCTGGCTGAGTTAGTCGGTCTCAGGCGAAGGTAGCATGGTTTTCACTCCCGGAAACTCGTTTTTCGTCTAGCAAACAGAAAATCGACCTTAGAACACAAGCAATTTATAGACAATATACACGGAGCAATATGGTCTTAGTCAATGCTCCTAAAAGTCTACTACAGCAACACCCACTCAAGAAATTTCATGTGATCTCGGCGGAAAAAATCATGCCATCCAATTTCTGGAATGCTGAAGGAGTTCTGATGCTGATTATTATCAGCTAGCGCAACCCCCTTCAGCATTCCAGATACCATCAATTAACTGGAATAAATGTTTTTATTTTGAGCTTTTAAATCGAACCTTTGGGGTAAGAAGAGTGAAAATCTATAACCAGTGATGCTTTATCGAGACAAAGTGGCCGTTTGAAGTTGCAATGCCTGCCATCAGAAACGTGTATCCAAATTATCTGAACGCCATTCCTACTCAACAGTTTGGCTTTCAGTGATTTTTGTTTTTTAACCAAAACTGAAGAACACCTTCGAGGGCTTAAAAACTCCCTTTTGATCAAAAAGTGATGCTGTAAATGTTTCGACAACCAAAACAAAGATTTATATGTTATTATCATCATTCTTCTTTTCAAATGGGTGCCGAGCTTTGAAGTGCCGCTGAACGAAGTGCGTTACAGTTTAAGGGTAATACGCTGAAAAATAAAGTGAAAGCATTTGGCTGCGTATACAGTTTTTTATTCCCTAAAGAATAACGTTTTAATCACCTTGTATCTTTGATGCAAAATATTTTTTTCCAGTGGATAATAAATTTACTGCAATATAATAAGGAATGTTGACACAAGATATCCTCTCAGCAACAACTTAAAAAACCTGGACAGCCATAAGTCGTTTTTTTCTCAGAGAACACCATAGACCTTTTTAATCAACTAAGAACTGAACCAGAAAATCTCTGTAAAAACAAAGACATACACGTTGCAAGTCTTTGCCGACTAGTATCGTCGCATGCAGTTTTAGTGGACATCTATTAGATAAAAATAGCTGCCAAAGTTTGTCCCTGGAGTTGAAGTACAAGAATATTTTCACACTAACGCTTATTGTGAAAAGATTCTTTTAAGAAATTCCGTACTGCACTGCATTATGCACCTATGATAAGGGCTTAGCTTCATGGAGTGTGTAACCTCGTGCTCGTGGAGGCTGGCTTCATACGTATACACTCCCTTCAAAACAAATAAATAAAAAACCCTTAAAAAAAGCGCAGCAGTTCACACCAAGCATTCTAAGCTGTATTATTTCGTACCAGATCAGAGCTGGATACCTCATTCGTTTCGTACTTCTAACCTTCGTCCAGTATGTTCGTATTTTTAGAATGGATTCATGGACGAAAGCACCCAAGATCTCACGTATTTTCAAATGATTTGTTCTTAGCTTTTACAAAACTTCCAATGATATTCAAAGGTCCCATAATTGTACAGAAATCAGAAAATCGCAGTTAAAATTGTTAAGTTATATTCAAGCGTAGACTGGTTTATTTGCAATTAACACATTGCAGCTTAATCAAGATGAATCAGCACAACTGTGGTAGTTCGATGGCCTAGAACCATTGTTGGAAATAACTCTTAACGATTGTGTATTCATCCAGCGGTCTTTCTTTCTTTCTACTACTAGTAGTTGCTGTTGCAATTTTTTATTAGATTGAAGTATGGAGGGAATATAGTTTTTTACCAGGGAGTTATTCTGGAATGTTCAGCCTGCACAACACGTACATGGGCTAATAAATACACACACTTGCGAATAATAATTTGAACTTTTTCATTTTGTAATTCTTGCTGAAAGTGATCATTCTGTTGCAGCCTAAATACAAATATACGATATTAAGATAATCTTTTACTCAATCTCCAAAACCTGTTTCTAATAGGTTTCTCCAAATAATTATATATATGGTCCATCGTGCAAAGATTTATCTTTTTGTTGTAAGAGATGGATTTTATTCGATTTGTTAACCAGTCTATGAAACTATCAGAGGGACTGATGATCGCCACATTGTAGCTGTGATCGGTGATAAAATACCAAGGCCAACTAGACATTGTCGTAACCGTTGTTGGGTACCATTACCATAGAGAGTGGGCTGTTATGCATCTCTCTCCGTTTACAGAGAGATAGCGCTGAAGCAACTCAAGATTAATGACTAAATCTGAAATGTACCGTTTCTTTTAGCCTGTCCGCCGCCCACACCACACTGTTAAGTAAGGTTTTTGTTTTCTCAAGACTGCGTTGCTAAACAGAGCAGCTGCTCAGCTTTGTTCGTTATGACCTTGATCGTGAGAAGACTGGTTCTGAAGAAATCAACATGTCGGCAATAAAGATGGCGCCACCGTATAGATTACCGAACTGCTTGCCTGATTGATAGAAACGGGATAATCTGTACAAGGTGAGAATGCAGCTAAAAATTGGATGGATCCTTGGAATTCGCGGATTGGCCATATTTGGAAGAGGGGAGGGGTAAAAGAGAGAGAGAGAGACGATAGCACAGAAGTAAAGGAGAAGAGAAAATAAGCAACAGAAAAGCAGAGTGACAAGTGCACATAATGAACATAAAATGCAAGAAAGAAGATGAGGAAAAAAATGCTTCATTTTACTGTATCAGGAGAAGAAAATGCGTGTGTGACGTCAGAGTTGGACAACATACATACATGTATACATACTACTGTATCAATGTAATCAAACTCTTCAATCAACACTGCCCTTCGAGCAGAGGCGCCTGTTTGGGATTTAAGATAAGGATGTTTCTTTTCTCAGATTCCTCTCTGGCAAGAATAGTGATGTCCGTCGCCCCACGAGCCAGTCTTCTGCGGAGTTTGCAGAAAAAAAAAAATATCAAAGGTCACGTTACACTATCCATTCCCACTAGTTCCTGGGTACATGTATCAAATATACGAGACCCCTTTCCTCCACAAATTTGTGACCTTAAGTAGCAAAAATACGAACTGTCCTCACCTCTCGCTCTTCTTCTCCAAAAAAAAATGAACTGTTTATTTTCTTTAATTAAGTAGCTGAATATAAACTTGTTTTGTGTACGTACGAAACCTTTTGTAATGTAGTTGGCCTGCTTTTTTGTATAAATAATCGCACGTATATTCTTTCTTAGTGAACAGGTGAAAATATTAGTCTCTTTGTAGGTGCATTTAAAATCCAAGCTTTGCAAAATTCCATAACAGAAAGACACCGATTTTTTTAAAATATAAAAACGAAATTTATAAGTGATTCGGATTTCTGTGTGTTCGCGCGAATGGGAAGAAACACTCTGAGACTCGATATAACTGTTATAATATATACGCTCGATATAATTGTCTGATGAATGAATACAACCATCCAGCCCTTTCCGACACCGACTAACTTGGCCACGGTTTGAAATAAGATCACACAAGGCCCTACGTCTAGAAGGGATCAGAACACAAGCCTTTTCCACACTATGTGGAAGAAAGGAGGTCGTAGCCAATTGCCAGGGTACAATGTGATCTTTCTTATATAAGATCCGTCGTCTTAGAAGATGACACCTATTGTAAAGAAGCAATGGTTACAATCTGGATAGCTTTATGGTAAACTGTCCACAGAGTTTCTTCTCTTCATATGTATTATTATACTGATATCTTTTATAACGATCCAACTGTATTCCTAAAGAGGGCCACGCGATAAGACAAATTACCAATAAGAACAAAGCAGAAGCGCTTGTATGTATATCTTCTGTCTGCTAATGTGATGAAATAAAGGATAGATACAAGGTCCACGTGCTCATATAGCATATTGATATGTGTCAGGAACAAGCCACTATTAGCAAAACTCTGACAACTGGCAGCAGATGACACAGATGCAAGTGCTCCATCAGACTGACATTGCGATGCGATCTGTGCATTACTGCAACCCTCTCATTCCCTAAGCTGCAAGCCACAGGAACGTGACACACGCAGTAGTAACACAATTAAAGAGCACGGATGCAAGAAATCACGCTTGTCGGAAAGTATGGAATCATCCTATCGGTCAACTACTGCATCACCTTGGTCATATGTCATCTCACTTCCTGTCCCACCCATTCAATATTACATATTGACATTCAGTAGACGGTGGAAGAGATGAGGAATATTTCATAAACCCTGCATTCTGTTATAAGGTAAAACCTACAGTTGACGCATGCGCTGTGTCTGCTACACGTCCAATTACAGAGAGCCGCACAAATCACTCGTAAGGGAGTTGGAGCGCGCATGCATGGTGTCAAACTCGCTCACAAAACTCACATTAGTGACAATCGTGACTGACTCGTGCAAGGAATTGCGCATGACCAGGCTTTAATGAGATCTTTTCTCCCAAACCATACCGATAGTTGACAGAGACTCCAGGCTTCTACACTAAGAAAGGTTCTTGTTCTGAGACATTTAGAAGGACTGCATTATGCAGATGGTTAAATATTGAGGACACAAACTTCGCCTTTTTTTTATTATTTTTTTACTTTTGCCTGTTTTGAAAAGTTTTAATCACCGCGTTATTTGTTCAAAGAAAATTCGGTCGTAAAAAAAAAAAAAAAAAAAAAAAAGGTATTAAAATGATACCACAAGTGTACAAAAGAAGATCGAACACTTTTTGACAAAACCAAAAATGATAAAACTTTTAAGGAGAAACACTTCTGGAAGTTTAACGATAATCTCCATTAAGATGCTACCAATATCCGGTTGCCTAGACCTTGCAGGTTATTCTAGGAGATGTAAATTAATGATTTAATAGAGGAAACAGAGATGCCTGCAATTTGAATTTAACAATTTTGTTTCTGGGAAGACAAGTCAGGATGCTTCACGGCAACGATTTGGAAAATGACATCCGAACAACCATAAAATGTGCTACTTGGAGCTAATCTGGTTACTGACTGATGTTAATTATCCTTCTGTAGTATTAAGGGAAAGTAAACTCTCAAATCATTTGTCCATCAAGTCTCTCTTCTACGTACACAACTGCTCTCCTAAGAAGATGGATATTGTAAAGTTCATTTAAAACACTTCTTGGGGTAAAAGAAAAAATAAAGTAAATAAAAAAAAAATCAGGAAGGAAGTCTCGAGTTTTTCAAATTCTTTCACGTGATGACAAGCCGGAGTGAAACAGGAGACGACATCGTGGTAAGAAACGCGTTCGTCGCTTCTCCGCTGTGGTACTGTCGTTTAGAGTGGTTTGGCGTATTTCTTCGGCTGCATTAGAAAGTGAATGTCTGTCTTATTTCGATTTTAAAGAGTTTTTTTTCTTCCCCATCTCCCTCATTTCGTAAGACGAAAATAGAAGAAAGATGATGAGTTATTAGATGATGGCAGCGAGCTTGTTACAGCCTCCCTATACAACTGACACACATTTACTTGCCCGCCTTGCCAAAGATAGTCATCTCCTCACCACTCTTCCCCTGGCAACCCTTGTTTGACGGAGATGAGGGGATGGAAGGAGAAAGGGAAGATTAAAAAAAGTTTCCGAATTTTTTTTTTGAGGGTTTTGTAAGAAGGAGGTGGGAACCATGGTTCGCTTTCCCCCTATGGAAAAGGCCAGATTCTGACATTTTGTCTCTCACGATAGCTTCATCAAGACAAACAAGCACACGTGAGCAGGAGGAAAAACTGACAGTCATGGCAATAGAATGTTGTGCTTTACGACATCCCTCATAGATTGTTCCACCCCCACCCTCGTCTGCTTACTCAAAGTACTGTTCCTTTTCGCCCGCTGCTGGGTTCGTTCAGTTTGACATTTGAGTGAACAGTGATGTCAAGGATTTCCGTGTTCCCGCTTGATCACTGTCCCTCCCCCCTTCCTCCTCACTAGTACACTTTCCACTTATATTTTTGGTCTGTTGTTTGTCTCTGTGTATCACGAATGTTTGTTTTCAGAATGGCATTTAGTTAAGGCCCCTTTTAAATCTGTTTTTTCGAAGAATAAAATTTCAACTAACGTCTCGCATATCGCTTGTTCATAATGGATTGGTTTAGTCTGCCTTGTGGTTGCCTGCCTTGACTCAATAGCAAACTGGGAACATTAAATCGGGAGTGAGGCTTTAAATAAAATCCGGACCTACTCATACTGAATAGAAGGGCTACTTTTTCCAAAAATTAGGGGCTAACCGGGAATGCTTAAGTGCGACCATAGCCAAATGGTTAATGAGCCACTATGTGATCGAACTCATGTGATACTGATAAATACGATAAAATCTTTGTAATTTACGCTGTACTGTTGTAAATTCTCCTCCCCTGACCATGTATACCCCCACCTCGGAATATAGGCTTTATATTCCGAGGAGGGGGGCCTTGATTATTGAATTAAATTATTCAATAATCGACTACAAATGTATAACGAGCATTAGTTTATTGTAAATTTAGTTTATTTGGAAGCACGGAATAATTTACATTATTATAAAAGAATTTTCTCTGATCCCTTTGCCAAATAAATGATCTTGATATTAAAACATGATATTAAGAGATATCGAAATCAACTGACAGAGTAAACCCTACGAATTACTAAATATACCACAAAATATGAAAGGTATCTTTATTGCATAAACATTCTTCAGAAATTCAATTCTACCATTAATAAATTCTTTCTTTTCTCGATCTTCTACAAACGCAAGATAAGGAACTATAGGTTCATTAACCCCCATTGAAATTTACCTAAAAAAAAACCACTTTTCGAATCTGAACAGGCCTAGTGGCGACATCGGTGATAAAGACAGGGTCGAATCCTCTTGAAATCGTATATCGGTAAGTCGTGATTAAAATTAATAGAGGATGATGAGCGTGAATCGTCACAGCAGATCATCCGTGCACAATTTTCACGTCCACCCTTAACGACGCGAGCCATTTTCTGATTTTTAACGTGCTTTATGAAAGTGTACAGAGACGCTTAATGTGACAATATCCTTTTACAAGAAGGTTCCATGAGGGTGCAGCTAACGTTACTATTCCACCGCATTACCATTCTAACGTGTAGTAGCAGGGTCGTGTGGAAACCTAGGAAACACAGAGTGACACATGTTTAGTATACGCTTCCTCGCATGGAATGACAGCGCGTAGGGGGTAGAGGAGAGGGGGATCATGAATGGAATGGCGTGTGTCACGTACTCCAAGCGGTGACATTCACGTGGCGTCTCAGTATTTAAAAAAATGACACAGTCGTCGGAAGTGGTAGGGGGGGAACCACAGATGGGGGGAACGGGGAAGAGATTTGCAGAGTTTTCGTACGCCGAAACCGTTTTCTTGACATTTGTTCGACTCGTTCCAGAAGTAGATGCAGTCATAATACTTAGTGCGTTGTCCTAATCAGGTTAGACTAACTAAATACGTTTCCCCGCGCTGCATATATGATATGTCTTTTTCTTGGTCATCCCTTCACTTAACTAGTCGGAAATTATTGCCCTTTTCGTAGTTTTTATCCGAGACCAGGCTAATAAGTCAGGTCTCGACAAATCTGTTGCTGCTGGTTGTTGGCAACTGTAACTTATGAATTATTTACTTTCCCCGCGGGTACTGATGTGATTCTCTGTGTACCGTAACAGAGGAAGAAAGTCGCCTCAGTATGAGAGGCCCAGATTCAACAAGCAGGGAGAACAATGGAACTTTCTTCAATAGCAATATTTGTTTTCATCCTTGGTTTTGAGTGGCACGCTTTTTCTTTTTGGCTCTTCACTACTTTGTTTGCATTGTTCATTCTTTCTTGATCCTTTTGATGTATTTGTTTAAAGAGCACACACAGATGTCTTTTTTTTTTTTTGGGAGGGGGAGTTATTCGCTTTCACCTCTACATTTTTATTTTTCCATCCTCTCCTACAGAACCATTCTGTAGATCAAGAACTCATCTTCGCTCACTATTTACTAAAGATGGATTCGCTCGTTTTCAGCAGGTGTATAACGAAGAAAGGTACTTTCCATGACGAAGGGCAGTTATATTCGATCTTTAGCGTGCTAGATATAGCGAAGGATCAACTTCTTTTTAAGTGGTAACTGATAATTACTATTTAGAAATTAAGCAAAAGATATGCTAACAGATTAGCTAACTTTACTTCCATTTAGGGATGAATTTACCAAAAAGGCTAAGTAGGCATATAGCTTGGTTCAATGGAGATGACAACAAGCGATATTTTTTTTTTTTGGACAATTTATGAAACAAGTTACAAACCTATTCCTATTCTTAAAAAGAAACAAGGATAAAAACAGTATATTACAGGTCCAGTAGAAGATAAATTATTGTTGCTTTCATACAAGTACGATTGCAACAATACAAGTTACAATAATTCGCTTCTGGCGGAAGCTGAAGATGACGTCACTTCCGTAACGCTTCTCTCATGACGGTTTTTCGTTACAATTTTTTTTGAAATAACGCCCGTAAAAATGTTTTGAACATCATAAAAGATGAACTTAGTGAGAGGAATCAGGAAGAGCTTGATTTTATTGTTTTATGTAAACAAAGAAATAAAACTGAACTCAAAGCCTAAATCAAAAAATAAAATGCATTTACATTACTGTTATCATTGGTACCAATCATCTTGGGTTGTGATTTGCAGCAACTAGTTGGTTGCCCGTAGCCAAGTTCGTGCCTTGAGTGACCGGAGTTCAAAGCCTATTACTGCTAAATACGGCGCTGTTTCTTGTATTCTCTATCTTGTGAACTCCTCTGACCGTGTGGTCGTCCCAAAGTATAAACAGAATATTTTTTTTAATTTTTTTTGAATCTGATTGGCGAATCAGGATGGCTTTTTGGATATTCCTTGAGCGGCATGGTGCTTAGGTAAACTATTATTTGAAGATAACGCACTCAAACCTACTTTGGTTTAATTATGTTTGTTTCCAATTTGGAAATATATACATAATGGAGTCAAACGTTTCGTGGTATTTCCTTGCCACTTCTTCAGTGACAGTTGTCGTCGCAAAAGATCACTTAGGTCACAAGAACAATAAGATCTTATGAGCTAAGTGATTTTTTGAGATTGTGATATTGCAAAGACAGCTGTCACTGAAGAAGTGGTAATAAAATACCACGAAACGTTTGACTCCATTATGTACACGTTACCAAATTGGAAATAAACAATTAAACTAATGTATGTTTGAGTGCTAAGGGTTCTTGTTTTATTTGTATACCTTGTGTATACAAATACTGACTGACTCTGAAAGCAACTGATACGTCCAATATATTCTTCAACTAGCGACATTGTGTTGGACAAGAAACTGAAAATAAATGTTTTAGAAGAAACAACCACGTTTGTTGTAGCTACTGGTCAATAGATGTCCATCTATTGTTTTAGTTCTGAAGTCTGAATTCTTTCTGTTGTTGCACTAATCCACTGTAGAAGAACATAGGGCTTATTCTCCAAGAGTTAATTTAACTCTTTTGAATTAGTTTCCAAGTTTCTTTTCCAAAACAAAAAAAAGTGATGCAAAGGTTTCTTTTCTTATTTGTTTATTTGCTGTTGTTATAGCTACGCATGCAGAATTAATGACGTCAATGTGTAGATTTCTAAACCAAGCAAAGAGTTTGGAAGAGAAGTGAAAGAATTTGGTGACGGACAGAAAGACACGATTCATGAATTACACCCAAGTTGACAGTCCCACTCCAGTAACATCCGGGAACCGCCGCTGTTGATAGCTCACTGGCATACACTAACAACTGATTGTTTTCCCTCTTCATCCCCAACATCCATTAGAGAGCGCCCAAAAAGTATCTCTAGTTCTCTGATGGACAGGAACCATTAAAAGACCCGCTCTCGGCCAAGGCAGGCTGCACTTTCAAGTGAAGTCTGATGAAAGACAGGAACGTTTGCTGACTCACGTAAAAATTTCCCTTCTCGTGACGTCAGCTTTTGAAGATCGTACGAAATAGAGGTTGAGGCGTTAAATGAACGCGGAGACAAGTGGAAGAGTATGCAGCTAAATGCAGAGGAGTCGCAGCATCCTTTATGCACCAACAAGACACAACAGGTGTTAAGATGTTATCTTCTTGCGTTCTTTGCACAACATCCCGAATACACAGCCTTTATATCTTTTATTAGCTTCCTAAATATTACTCGTGTGTGTGCAAAGCGTTGTTTCACATTTCTTTTCGCGCAGAACATTATAATGGATTCAATCATTATTTGCGCTTTTATATTTTAATTAGTTTTATTTATATTATTCGCACCAATAAAGAAAACTATTTGCTACAGATGCATGACATGTTTCCTCTACTAAATAGTGGCGCGTGTACCTCACGTGAATGAAGTGCACATGTCACTTGTATCGTGTTCACATGCCTCACGTTCCCTTAACTAGTTTTAGCAACTTTCAAGGTTGTTTCGCCACAGTAAACAAGCAGTGGTTTTAAATCGCCAAAAGGAACAACAAATGTACAGTTAGATTAATGATTACCAGACAACCTTGTGAGTACGTTTTGCTACAGGTTTTTCACTCTGTAGCCCTAATCACTATAAAGTAAACTGGCAAAGTTCATCTTTCCAGGATTCGATGTGTAAAATAGTCCTATCTGAATTAAATAAAATATGGGGTGGGTATAGAGGGACAGCACGAGAAATTTCTACCTGATTCTGCTGTTGTTGCTGAGTGAGCAACTGTTCTTTAAGTTGCTGTAGCTGATTGATCATTTCTGTCAATCTTCTCTCCTTTTCGGTAATGCTGTCTCCAGACAATGCCACTCGAAGAGCTTCACTGTCCACTACCACCATAGGGCGGTCCTTTTCGACGTGTACCGTGATTGGTGGAATGGGTTCCTCACTATTAAAAAAAAATAAATAAATAAGAAATTAAAATTACAATGTGAACTGAAATTATGAAAAAAATCATTTAATTTCAAGTTTTGAACACATTACTTCAAAGAACTTAGGATATTTGTTTTAAAATGGAGTCTGTGTTATTATATCGCTATTTATTTGAAAATCTTGCATTTCAGATATTAAATAACATACAACTCAGGGCAGTAGCAGCAGAGGAAGAAGCCCTGGGTACGCACGCTTATGCATCCTTTCGTTTTACCACTCGGTAAATCAAACAGAAAAAAAAAGTATTATGCAGTGTTTGAATTAAAAGGCAAAGTTTCGCCCGTAGCTCTTCCTCGTCCTCGATTTAGTTAAGAAACTTCATCGGTGTACTTCTGAAACGTGGGCGCGTAAACCAATATCATTTCGAGAAAAAATAAATAACACAACAGTTGCAGCTTGTGGAGACGTGACAAAAACTGCTCTCGTGCAGACAGCTAAGTACTATACAGCTGCGCGCGTACTACAAAGTAAACGTCATGGAACGGTTGTGTTCCCTTCTTCTTCAAGTAAAGTCGGTTTGAGTTCGGTTTCCTAATCGAACGTAAACCGATCGTAATCAGTAAAGTTTTTAGACTGTACCGAGTATGGGGAACGTCTTTCGTGTTAAGGAAAAAAGTAGAGGATGAGATTAAATTTAGAAATCATAAAATCTAAAAAGTAATACTTGGTCCAATTTTAACATCAAATTTAAAAAATCAGCCCAAATATGAAAAAAAAAAAAAAGTTCAGACAACAAATAAACTAAAATAACGAAACATACCCCGGTGCCTTTTGAGGACAAAAGGCACCCTTGCATTTCATTACAATAAAGAATACGCAATATATATGTATTTATTTATTTTTTACCATGCAGTCAAAAATCAAACAATACATTAAAAAAAACAACCTTATTTTAAATTCACGATCAAGCTGAGAATAGATGGACTGAACAGGGGAACGACTGGAAATAAGACAGACAAACACATTTATTATAATGACAATAACCCATAAACTGTGGGCGGCTGGTTTAAAAGACTTTCGTAAACACAAACAACATTACGCATCGGGAGCAGCAGATCACCATCTTCATCATCGCATCAGATGGAAGAAGCAAAATGTCATTATTACAGGCCATCAGACATCAAGTAGGAACAATTTATTTGGAGATTCTTTTACCTCCAGGGTTCATTCGAGACAACACTTCTTTAAACGCGCAGAAGAAAGTAAAGAAAGTTTCTCGTAGGCTGACATCGAAGCTATGTTCGGGTAATTTAATCAGTGGGAGGGAAATTAAGGTGAAGATGTAAGCACCTTGCCAGTGTCACCATTAATTTTCTTTTGTTAGATTGCCTCACTTTCTAACCTTCTTCTGTTATGAGATCCAAGCGACGGCCTTACTTACAGTTCCAGTGAACACTGTGGTGTTAGTTAACAAGCTTAATATAGCTCTTCAGTCCACAGCGACAGGATATTGAAAAACTAACTAGTGCTTTCTCTCTGTCTCCAACAAAAACTTTATCGGTGTCGGATTCCAGTTTTTTTCTCCCCTTTTTCCTTCTGGTTGGCCCCTTTCGAAATGGCTCTGTGGAAAACAGAGGATCTGTGTCTTATCGACGGAATGACACGAAACAAGAACTTCTGCATTCTGTATCTTGAGTCTCATGGAGATGTGTGCTGACTTCTTTCCTTTGCAAGATTCTTAATTTGGATAGGGGTTTGCTGATAAGTTTATCTTGCAATTTGCTCTTTCGCTTTTTTTTATCATTCTCATTCTTTTTTTATATTTCTATAGTTTTGTTTTTCCTTTCTCATTCACTTTTTTATCTCAGCGATTCTGCATTGTTCTTTTTTGATCTTTCATTTAGGTCACCATTCTTTAATTTTCAGCTTCATGCAATATGACTACATGTATTTCATTTTGTTTAGACGCACGCTAAGCGCCTATTGTCTTTACCATGTTTATCCGTCCGCATGTAATAGAGGAACTCCCAGTAGACGGATTTTAATGAAATTTTGTATTTGAGCTTGTTAAAAATATTTGTCGAGCCAAACAAAATTTCATTAGAATTAGACTAATAGAAATGTGGCAATTATTATTTCTTTTTTCCACACAATTTATATGGAAATGAATAAATTCATAGATTAAATGTAGTTTTAAAGCAATATTATTAGCCAGTCCGTGCACCTCCGCGTGCATCGTTATGCAAGACTCGTGAACGTGATGTCACTTGTGAATAGACACAAACAGCATATACAGAGAGAGAGAAAGTAATAAATATTATTCAGTTGTAATTAAACTAAATGGCTAAGTTTAGAGAACATAAGCCTGTACAGTTTTATTAACTGTTCTATAAATTTATTATCTTAGTAATTAATTGATAAGGAGATAACTATATTTACTTTTCATTTCTATTAATCACAGAAAATGAAAAAATCATTTAATTTAAGAAAAAAAAATATATCGAACGCGCCTGAAATGTAACGCACTGCTTACATTTTTTAACTTTCTATTTTTTTTTTAACCTTCTTTCTTTCTAATGAGCGCGCATGCATTTTTAATAATCTTTACGGTACTTTTACAGAATCATTTCAATTCTTCCTCCACCCTTATGTACATTATTCTCAGTTATTCATTAACTTATTTTTGGTTGATTTTCCAATACTACTATTAATGCATCTCGTGAGAGTAAGAAAGGGATAAAAGAGTACAGAAATACAGTGATCCTAAGCACAGATATTAGCACTGGATGTAATTTGAAAACAGCGTGCGATTAACGTGAAACAAAAAAAAAAAAAGCTAATGAAATTCGGACAAAACAAACTAAAATTTCAATCGCTGTTTCAATTAGAGAAATAATGTTGACAATCTAAGGGGGACTGCCTTCTATACTGAAGGCAGTCACCCGTAGGAAGTAAAACAATTGCTAAAAGAATATACTTCGAGAAAGGTTATTAAGAAATAAAAGACGGACAAAGAGAAGACAGACGAAAAGTTCAAAATAAAAATGTTTTCTGGATGAAAAATTTTAATAAAGGAATAGTAAATAAAAATGAATGTACAATGAAAGCCGGGCAATCTATGAGGGACTTGGGAGAGGTGTTGCACAAATTTTCCGGTTGGATGAGCGTTCCTATATGGGTGCTCATCCGACCGGCGCTACTCCTATAGGCGCCTAAACTATGCAATGAAGTGCCATAATATAAAGATCTTAATCACACCAGACGCTGTCCTGGAAAGACAATTGCAGTGGTAGTATTTATAAGTTGGCCACGAAGGCGTGAATGGCTTAGAGAACTTCTTAATGACACCAGTGTATATGCTATATTTTATTTCCTTTAGTTTCATTTTAAAATACAGCTTTCACAACTTATCAACGATTGAGTTTTTATGAAAGAAATAGTCGAAAAGCCAAGACCATTCTCCTTCAAGTTCGTTAGGGTTCTGCAAACATCCACTTTCTGTATTAAGGTCAATACACGACTTCTACATTTATGACCAAACTTTCTGATCTTTTTCGGATACTATACGGATGGATGGGTTATGAATATAAACAAACATGCCTAAGAACCGATACTTTAATGGCAGCGAAGGACAGACTTCATACCAAGTACAATAGTGCTTCTGGTGGTCACTTCTGATGCAATGTAAACAATAAATATGCTATTTTCCAACTCTTAATCTTTCTGAAATGTTTTTAATATAATATTAATTGTTGCCTTGTTTCCTTGAAAGATAAGCTACTTAAATCGAGCACTTCAGGTACTGTTTTCATACAAATGATGCCAGGATGATAATTATGAAAACCGAAACATCAAACTAGCAGAATGGACAAATTATCCATCAAAACGATATTCTGATTGTCTCCGTCTCCTAAGCTTTCTCTGTTTTATTGGGAAACCTTTTTAACGGGGGAATATCGCAAAGTAGCGTGGAGATGATAACTTTAGCAATTGAAGAGGGCAGCTAGAATTTATGATTTCAAATAGCATTGCAGATTCTTTCATTGTAGCTCTTTTTTGAAGTACCCCTTTCCGTGTAAATACAAATTACCTTAGAAAAATTAAGTCTGAAACGATCAAATATGTGATGGGGTTCATTTTTATCGCCAACTCTATTGCGGATGTTTATCCTCCGTCATTCTCGCGCCCTATTTGAAAACGGCCGTTCTCGTAGTATCTATTAGATATATTCTTTTTATCGTAAAATTTAATTTTTAGCTTTTTTGTTGAATTGGAAAAACCGTATTTTAAACATTAGCATTTACATAATTTATCCATTCCTCATCGCATCAGATTTCTCGTGCTACCTGTTTTATCGCCCGCTTCCATCAATTATCGAGGTATTACATCCAGTAAAATAAATAAATCTTTATTGTGAAGTAGATTTACAGCACAATATCCCATCACGGCGACGAGCGCCAGGGGTTCACATATAGATAACATAAGTACAAATTCAAATGGCTACAAAATATAGCGAACACATACAAAAGGCTACAAAATACAGATTACAAATGCAAAAAGAAATACAAATACATCATCAAAATAAGGAGCTGAACACAAATAAAGAAAAACAAATACAAGTTGGCAGTGATTCAGGTTTCAAGAGCTTTGATAAACTTGTGTCTGTCCTTCTTTTTACTTATTATGGTGTCGATGTCGGCGTCCACACGGTTGAGGGCAGCGAGCATCTGCTTGGGCAGAAATCTTTCGGTGAGTACAAGCCTGTTGTGGTGAGCCACAAGTGCTGGTACCGACCTTAGGCTTGGCTGTGGAATCCTCCAAGAGCAAGCATTCCAAATATTTGGAGATGATATTTGGCCTGAGATGAGTTTGGCTGTGAAGACCAGCCTCTTTTCAACGATCAGGAACTTCAACCTCGGGATGTCGAGTGCTTGTGCCATCATGGTAGTTGTGGTACCACGTCAGTAAAAAAAAATAAAAATTGCTAAAGTCTTATGTACTTGTGACAACTGACTCGGGCAGCAGGTATTTATCATTCTCTTATTCACTGCCTGAAGATGAAGTTCCACAGTGAATTTCGAAACGTAGAAAGATTTTTGTGCTGATATCGATTACAGAACAGATTTTGTAATTTTATCTTTAACAAACCAATAAACTGAACACAAACATAAATATTGTAAAGTGTCTCTTTATTTCATTTATTAATATAAACGCTACGTATTTCTTTATCCAACTTCATTAATTCTCTCATTGAAGTCTTGTAATTGACCTAAATTCTTTTAATCTAAGGTAATGTATAGTAAGCTAATCAAAGTGCCAAGTTAGGTTAGGTAATCAAGCGTGACGTATCAGCGTTCTTTAACTGTACTAAGAAATATGTTAAATCACGTCATTTCCTAATGAACACAATGCATTAATTTTTATTATAAAATAAGAATACACAATACCTTTATGTAAAATGCAGGATTTTTAGTTTAATTTGGTTATTAGCAGCATCTTTCGCTAGAAAATATTACTTTATAAAACCTCTTTTGGTGTAAAATGATTTTCCGGATTTTAGTTTGCCGCAATTGTCCCTGATATTGGTGATCCAAGTGAATCGCAGAATATTGTAGAAGTGCAAAAGTAAAAAAATAAGGTTCTACTTTAACATTCAGTTTTTTGAAAACCAGTGGTTTTCAAAACCGGTCTGAAGCAGCAGAGTAGTCAAAGTTCGGTAGGCTAAATACGGTAATGTCTTAATATTCTGTATCTTCAATAGAAGATTTATTTTTATTAATGGTGCTGTCTTCTTACCATTAAATAATTGAGTTTTTAATTATCCTCACACCATATAATTCACGTTCAATTGTTTTTGGACACGAATTACATTGGGGGGGGGGGGGTACGTGCTTTGGAACTCACTACGCTATGCTTTAAATAAGAAAGTTAGAATTACACAAAGATGAAAATTTATATGACAGAAAAGTTCAATATGGAGTACGTGAGATGGGAGAAAAGTTCTGAGAATGGAGTATAAAAAACATATGTACAAAATTCTGTATTTTTTTTGTTTTTAAATGTATTCACCTTGAAGTTCAATACGCTTATTGTATTTAATCTGCAAAGAGTTTAATGCTTCAGGTTAGGCCTCAAACCAGGCTTCCACAGCTGCTTTTAGCCATTAATTATCTTTAAAATGAGTTCCACGAAGATGAGATTTGAAGTTTCTGAACTGTTTAATTATTCAAATCCACTATTCATGAAGTTCAGCATATGGAATTCGGGCTTTTTACACAGGTGCATTGTCATGGAGAAGCAATACCCGATGACCCAACTTTCCTCGTCTTTTTTTTTTCTCGAATTGCAGCTTTTGACTTTGGCATATGGTTGGCGTAATGTTTTCCTCCTATCATTGTGAGTTTAGGTGCATGGTAATCAATTAACAACAATCCTTTTGTGTCCCAGAAAACTGAGGCCAAACCTTTCTCTTATGCTTCTATTGCATCCTTTCTAATTTGTGTTCAGGATCATAAAAATATAGCCAAGTTTTGTCACCAAACGGGATAAAAATCTATCTGGACTAGCAAGAATTCATTTTAAATTCCCTCGATGTCTCTAGTCTTGATGTCTCTAGAAGTTAAAATGCTTCTAGAGAATGTTATGTACTGTATTTTTCTTTTTAAGTTCAGGCTCTTTAATTCTTCTGTTTTCTAAATTTTTCTTCATATGATGCTAATCGTTTCAGAATTGATTACTTCAGATGGCCAACCAGACCTTGGATCATCCTCAATTGACTTCCCTTCCTCTTTTCAATTCTGCCGACCATCATGCAACTGTAGCATAACTCTCCGAACACTGACTATTTCTTTCTTTAGCATTTCTGCCCTCTTTGGTCAAAAATTTGATTACTGAACTCATTTCAGTTTTCTGGATATTATTCTTCCACCTACGAACGTAAAAAATTAAATTTTATAAACTGCATTTTAATATATACATTGTTCTCAGATCTTTTTGACCACCTCGTAGGGCCATAGCTTTCATCTCTGAAAGCTATGAAGTGCAGTCATTGCAGTATAGAAGCTGCTATACTGAAACGAATATGGAAAGAAATCGATTACCTGCTGGATATATTCCATACCGCTAAGGATAATCACATCAACGTATACTAAGGTAATCAATGAAACTTCGATTACCTTACCTTAGATGTCCACGGCATCTATCGAAAACTGCGGAAGTCACTACATCTATCACACAAATCAAACAAGAAAGGAACAAGTGAAACATTGTCAATGGACCTTTCTCTGTATTAGTCGAATAATTGGGCAGAGAGCTTCACCACAAAGTGTACTGCAGAAATTTAGTCGGATTTATTTATAGTAAAGTGAGGAGAATTCGCTGCGCCTAACGGATCTATTTAAAGAGATTAATTAGTTACTTCAGAACATATGAATGAAAAAGACAAAGACATAAACTAAAGGTTCTTAAAGAAACACAAAAAGAAAAACTTTCTGTTGAAGATAAAGAAAATTTTTATATTCCAAAGGTCCAAGACCCTGTCTTTGTGATGAGAAATGATATCTACAGAATCTGCATGCTAGTGACCAAATTATCCTTGACGTTCCATTCCAGCAAAGTCCTTGGGTGTTCTGTTGAGTGGCGTTAAGTAGTCCACGGCTGATATAAATGAACGAAGCTAAATAAAAGACTAATATACGCTACTAATTAGGTTAACAACAAACGGGGATCTCGTAAAAAAGCACACACTAAATTACTCGACAATTTCACCAATATAAGTTCCAATTATAAAGTCACAGGGTTGTAAGTTAACTACTAGCTAAACAACGAACAATTACTCAGTGGCTTGAAATTTGTCTGTATTAATTGCCGGTAATAACTGGTTTCACTACCGTAATCGCCAACAGGTAGAATTCATCTGGTGGTAAAATAGGCTTATAGAGGAAGCTGCACCTTTCTTGGTAATGAGAATGAAGGATATTTTGTAGTTCCCACAACAAAAGAGAGCGGATAACATTTTATTAGCCATTCCAATGGTTTCTCATATAAAGATATCGGTTTACCATCTTATTCTTTTTTAGAAAAAGATGAGTAATATCATAATATAATAAGTAATTATTATAACGGGGTAAATCCTTTATCGCTTGATTACGTTGTTGGATTTTAATGTAACTTTAGATCGATGCAGACTACAAGAAAAGCCATTAAGGAATTCTTTCCTAATAAAAAATCAATTCCTTTAATTTGTTTTATAAAATCATTCCGTGGTATGCTTATAAAATGTATGTTCAGAAGACCACTATATACGACTTTGCGATTAATGGATTTATTCAAAATAACTTTCGAGCGTGAATGGGTCAGGACTATATTCCAGTGTATTTGAAATGTCGAATATTCCAAGAAATGCAGAATAAATCTCAGATTTAGTGACACCGGTACTGCAATGAAATTTCAGAGGTACTTCAATTCATCCAGTCACAATTCTTGAAAACCCCAACTCTTTATGCTACTCGTACTCGTTGAAAGACTACGAAGTAAATCTTTTTGCTGCTACTGCCACGTTAGTTAGTGTTCCTGCTGATGAACGAGCAGACTTTGTCTCCTTTTATAGAGGGGCGATGAAGAAATTCGTTACTCGCGATTGTACGTTTTCCAATTTCTCATGGCCAGTGCCTAAATAAGACGGAAGGGATTTTTACAGGCTTTTTTCAAATAATTCTAAGCGTCATGATGACCAGAATTTGTCGATCCTAGGGTTTAGGATATTAAATTGAGGATCTAGGTATCAAGATACGTCAAATGAGCCATTTCTTATCTGAGACGGAAAACAAATAAGAAATGCAGGAACTAACTGGAAGGGCAGATGCACAAACAGAAATTAGCAAGAATTGATATATTCTGCAATGCCCAAAATAAACCACAGCGACTAAAGAAACTGGCGCACTATGGACATAGTTGCCGATGCGCCTAATAAATCCCTACAACAACAACTAAAGAAACTTTGAAAAAAATATATTTACATCTCTAAAATAATCATATTATATTTTTCATAATATAATACACGGATATTACAAAAAGGCGTACATTCTGTGACTTCTGAATGACGTTACAAATTATACCATCTTTAATTATGATCGCTTCACCCTATTTTTTTTTTTTTGTATTCAAGTTTAGATCCACCAATCTGGTTTAAGTTTTTCTTTTATTAAGTCCAAATACAATTTCCTATTTAGTACCCAAGCATTCAGAAACGGTTAGTCCATTCAGAGTCACATCCTTACTTTTGTATAATTTAACTCAAACTTAAGATTGATTGGTGTTCTAGGAAAAGTCCTTTTACAAACGTAAAGTTCAGTTGAAAAGGGCTGATTCCGTCAAGAAACATTAAAGGTGGAGAATCAGACAAATTTGAGCAACTGCAATTTGCGGCTTGCATAATTAATGCATATCCAGTTTTCTGAACATCTCATTTCGAGCGTTTAACCTCTATTATATCGAATCATCGAATGGTTAAATGTATTTTTCAAGGTCATACCAATTCAACGCGTAAAAAAATTCTAAGTTTTTACATATATTCTTTAAACCAATTTTGCGTTGTCGTATTCTATCAATATCCTACAAAGAAACAATGTTTCACGTTTAAAATTTCCTACTTCAGTCTTGATCTTTCAATCCCGTCTCCTTTAAAACCTGCTAACTTGAAACGCGAGAAGCAGTTGCACAAGGAATATGTCTCATCTTTCTTTCTCGCTAACTTAAAAGGTTTCATGGTCAGCATGGCAACACACGTTTGTGTACGTATTATAAACAAAATTAACTATGCAAAGTACAAATTCTTACTTTTTATTGCAAAACACAATAATGATATCATCATTAGTATTTGTACTCTAGGAATTTCTATTCGCTTTTAGTGGATTTTCAGTTGAAAAAAACATCGGCCCATGAGCACCCTTCTACAGACTTAACCAAATGAAGGCCTAAGCTGTTGATGTCCCATAAAACCAGTAACAACAACAATACGCATGTGCGAGATTTAGTAAAACTGATGCAGCCTCAAATTCAAATAAGAATTATCGAAATTGTTAATCGTGTTTGGAGTTCAGCTCAAAATTAACTTCTCTATTTGATTTGGACTTCACAAATCTTCTCGGATTTCCAGTTATCGCTTTAAACCTAACTTAGTTTCGTCAAGGCGAGCTTCTGCAGTCTTACGTTTATGCACTGCCTCATGTAGTAGTAGTAGTAGTAGTGGCACATGATGCAAGAAAGCAAGTGTAGGAGCTTATGCAGCATCAGGCAAAAAAAAAAAAAAAAAAATCATCACACCATTCCCTCCAAATGCCTGTCCAGTTCCTCCTTAAATTTATTTAACCTATCAACTTCCACAACGACAGATGGAAGTTTGTTCCAGCAATTAACCACCCGCTGGCTAAAGGCAAATTTCCGCACATCTATTCTACATCTGTCCTTTCTTAATTTGAACTTATGTCCCCGTAGGTTCGTAATCTGAACAAGTGGAAGGATCCCATCAGAATTCAGCGTGCTCAACCCATTCAAGGCCTTATAGACCTCAATCAGATCACCGCGCAGGTGCCTAGTCTCCAGCCACTGCAATTTGCAGAACTTAAGCCTCTCTTGGTAAGAGAATCCTTTCATTCCCCTCACCAATCGTGTTGCTCTTCTCTGTACACGCTCAAGCAAATCTACATCCTTCCTAAAATGAGGCCTCCAGACCTGTACGCAGTACTCAAGGCGTGGCCTGACCATTGCCTTATACAGAGGGACAATCACCTCCTTTTCCCTGCTAGCAAAATTCCTATATATCATTGACAAAACCCCATGACCTGCCCTAGCAGCCTGTCTGCATTGCTCAGAAAACTTCATATCTGACTGCACAATTACTCCCAGGTCTTTTTCATTTTCTACCACCTTAAGTGTAGTACCACACAGTTGGTACGTTTCTCTGGGGTTACTTCTACCCATATGCAGTACTTTGCATTTGTCAAGGTTGAACTTCAGTTGCCACTTCTTAGCCCATCTGCCCAAATTATCTAGATCCTGTTGCAGTAGCACACTGCCATTACTGTCATTAACAACCCTGCCAACCTTTGTGTCATCTGCAAACTTCGACATTAAGCCTGATATACCTTCATCAATATCATTGATAAATACACAAAACAACAGTGGACCCAACACCGAACCCTGTGGGACTCCACTAATAACATTAGTCCATGAAGAGCAGCACCCATTGATTACCACCCTCTGTCTTCTCCCACTTAACCATCCTTTTATCCATTGTAGCAACTTACCCTTAATACCATTCTGCTCCAATTTGTACAGTAGTCTTCCATGCGCAACAGTGTCAAAAGCTTTCCTGAAATCCAAGTATATGATATCAAAATTATTTTTCGCATCCAGTTCCTTTGTGACCACATCATAATAACCAATCAAATTTGTCAGACAAGACTTTCCCTTAACAAACCCATGCTGTGTTTGAATTATTGCTGCATTCTTGTCTAGATGATCCTGCAATGCATCTTTAACCAGTGACTCCATTATTTTACCCGGAACAGAAGTTAAACTAACTGGTCTGTAATTACTCGTGTCACCCTTCGATCCACCTTTGTGAATTGGGGACACATTTGCACATCTCCAGTCCGTGGGAACCTCCCCTGAGTCCAAGGATGCTCTCATAATTATGGCTAAGGGTTTGCTTAGTTGCTTTGCCGCCTCCTTTAAAATAACTGGATAGATCCCATCCACCCCAGGTGCCTTTCTTATGTTTAACTTCAACAATTTCTCCTCCACTTTGCTCTCAGTTATTACAAAATCATTAAGCACACTGCTACAATTTGATAACCTTCTTCCATTTTCAAATTGTAATAATTCCTCACGTGTGAATGTAGATGCAAAATACTCATTCAGTTTGTTTGCTATCTGAGCAGGATCATCAACAGTCGAACCATCGATGTCAAGTGGACCAATCATATTCATCCCCTTCCTTTTAGAGTTTATATAAGTAAAGAAATCCTTGTGTTTTTCTTAGCATCTTTTGCCAAAGATTTCTCGTAATCCGCCTTTGCCTGCCGAACCTCCTTTGTGACCTGATTACACACTAGCTTATATCTGCCACAGGCTTCTGCGTCACCTGATAATTTATATGCATCCCATGCATTTTTCTTCTCTGTCACGAGTCTCATTAGTTCATTTGATAACCATTTAGGTCTAAACCTTGAACGATATTTCTTAATCGGTATATAAAGCCTAGTAGCTTCCACGATTAATTCCTTGAATGCTTCCCACTTAGAATTTACTGTTGGTAACATCGTCAGTTGATCCCACTGTACAGAATTTAAAAACTGTCTGAGACCACTGTACTCCCCTTTACGGAAGCAAAAACCCTTTCCTTTACCCCTGACGGTAGTTACCTCTTTGAGTAAATCCCACTTCAGCACACTGTGATCACTGCCACCTAGTGGTTCCTTTATCTGCAAATTCTTAATACACGAATGATCACTGCTGATAACCAGATCAAGAGTATTACTTTCTCTGGTTGCCTCTCGAACATGCTGCTGCAGAAAACAATCATCCAATAAATCCACAAAAGTCTGACTGGTGTGTGAGTGACCAACCCACAAGTTCCAGTCAATATCTGGGAAGTTAAAATCCCCCATTATAAGACATTCAGATTTACTGGCCCACTCTATTTCTCTGTACAATTGTTCATTGTACTCATTCAAGTCATTAGGCTTATAACACACTCCTACCCTTATTTTTCCTTTCGCAGTGCTTATCTCGCACCAAACTGACTCAACAGAGCACTGTTCATCTATATTAACTGGGTGCACTTCCTTTGATTTTATGTTTTTCTTAATTAACAGCATAACACCCCCTCCCTTTCTGTCCTGTCTATCCTTTCTGTACACATTGTACTCCCCAAATTCCAGTTCTGCATTCCTTATATCTTTGTGACACCACGTCTCTGCTATCCCAACAATATCCGCCTTTGATGTCTTGACCAACACTTCAAATTCATCAAATTTATTTACTATACTTCTAGCATTGGTATACATGCAAGCATACATGCTCCTATGCCTATTCCTTGTTACCCTAACACATCCCATATACCCAACTATTCCATGATGACTGCCATCCGTCCCTGAAACCCCCAACACCCCTCGCTCCAGGTCGCTTCTTATTCTAATAGAAGTTGTGCAAGAATCACCTTCACCTCTGCCTGCGGTTACTGTTAAACTATTAGTCTTTGTATCTCCCCAAACTAGCAGTTTTCCGACCCACCTAACACTGCCTCGATAGCATCAGCAAATATTCTTGCACCCTTTCTATTTAAGTGTATCCCATCCCTGTAGAAGCAATCTCTCCTGTTAACAAGTACAGTCCAGGCTGAAAAAAATTCTACCCCTTGAGCCTTGCACAATCCTTCCAGGGCCGAATTGATCGACAAGGCTCTCATCATGTACTCCCTCCTATCGTGTCTGGGCAGAATTGCAGACACTTTCAAATTCAACCCTATTTCACGGCTTTTTTTCAACAGTGACCTGTACTTGTTGAGTAATTCTGCCGGTCTCCTACTCTTAATATCATTAGTGCCAACGTGTACAACTATATCACCTTTTGTGCCCTTGAAAGATGATATCCGCTCTACAACGTCATCAACCTTTGCCCCTGGCAGACACCCTGGTCCTGTTCCACCTATCCTTTTTACAAAGGATGTTCCCCGTTTCCCTGACAATAGAGTCACCAACAACAACTAGTTCCTGTGGGACCAGCGCATTCTGCCTTAGGGGTTGCCGCTGTGTTGCGTGATGACCAAGTGCAAGCTCTGGCGTTGATGTGGGCAGCTGAGAGGCTGATGGGCCCCTCAATTTAGTTCCTTCGAGGGCATCCACCCTGTCCTTCAAGCTCTCATATAGGCCCATATGTTAACCGTTGCCTAATGATGCACGATCACTCCATTGCTCAATAGCATTATCCGTCAGCCAGATATCGCACTAAGCATCGATCCTCTCTAAATTGTTCAATATATAATTTTCACATTTGAGGCATTTTGTATACCTGCTCGATGGTACTCATATTTGGTAGGTTGGGCTCAATTGCTGAACGCTAAAGGGTAAAAGAAACCATCACATACTTGCATATCGAGTTCTGCTGGAGATTTTAATTTTTTTTCTTAAAACTTTGAGTTTCTCTGTGCATAAATGGAAGTATATTTCCGATGGTTCTACATCATTTCATAAAGAAAATCAGACACACCAAATTTTCAAAGCATGTTCTCCTCGTGCCTGAGAAGATTTTAGAATTAATTTCAACTCGACAGTTCTCCCCTCCCAGCAGAAAAAAAAAAAAAAAAATCAATCAACACCAAATTTTAGAATTTTCAGCGCTATGTTTCGTTCGTCTCTGGGAAGCTAATAAGACTAATAACGATTCCACCGCCAGAAATTATACAAACGCAATGGTCAAGAAAATATGAATCTTTATTCAGTATCGAATCAGGCCGCCTTTGTTTCGAAAAACAGCAAGCGTGCTTCGAGGCATGGATTCCATAATGAGTTTTAGTGCGTATAATTGTAACCATTCTTCCAGAAAAATATCGCGTACACCGAAGGATGTGGACTTCATTACCGAATAGCTTCCTCCATCATGTCCCACACATTTTCAGATGAATGTGGGGGGCCAGGGAAGACGATGAAAATTTGTGCCATGTTCTCCGAACTATTCTGGCACGGATGCGCTGTTACCATGTCATCCATAAAGTGGCAGTCACCTTCGGGATAAAAAGTGTAATATTGCAGGGTGCAGTAGATTTAATACAAAATTCAGGTAGTCCCCGGATGGCCTTCCACCGGTATCAACGGACCCAGTTCGTGCCAAGAAAACAAACCCCCATACCATCTCCGGATCGGATGCTTGAGTTGCCTTAACAAAACAAGCAGGGTCCATCGCTTCGTGAGGTTATCGCCACACTCTCTACCAACCATCAGTGCAAAACAAAGTGCATCGTGATTCGTCTTACCACCTGACTTTCTTCCATCATTCCACTGTCCAATCACGACTTTCTCAGCATCCCAAGCATTTTTCTGTTTTTCTCTGAAACAAGTGGCTTCCAAATAGACAGGAGGCTGCCACTACCCAGTTTCTTCAATTCCCTGCGGATGGTACGGGTTGAAAGAGGGCAGTTCATGGCTTGGTTGAATTCGTATGTTATTTGTTGCACAGTGGATGCCCGTCCTATTTTTCAGTACAGTTCCACAGCTTCGCTCTTAAAGTATTGTTTTTCTGCCACATTTAGGCTTTTGAGAAGATCCACTTGCTTTCGGATCATTAAAAACATTTTAAATGTATGCTTTTGAGAAACCAGCTATGTCTTTCATTTCTTGAATCGCGGCTCCTCCTAAACAGGAGCGCATGACAAGACCTTTTTCACAAAGTCTGATAACGCGTTTTCCCAATTCTGGCTTCAGATTACTGCAGTTGAAGAGCTTGTGCAATCTTTATACTGAACGATGCAAAGGGGCATTAACTCCACATCAGAGCTTTCTTTGCATTTGTTCTATTTGTGACTGTCTTAATACAAAAGTTCGTATTTTTATGGCCGATGTGCGTGTATATATATCTTATCGCAATGGAATACCTTTTATCTAGTAGTCACAGGTGTTTTTTTTTTTTTTTTTTTGTTTATCGTTATAATGAGAAGTCAATGGATGCAGACTATTAAATTGCAGTTAATCTGGATATCATAATGTCCCTACCGTGGTTGAGAGTTGCAGTTGGCTACACTACCTGAAATATCCGTTGTCAGCACAGTTCCTAGCTAATATTCTACAGTACCGTTGCTGAGACAATCAGTACCTTTCACACAGTTTTCGGTCTGGATGGATGGTGTTTGATCACTGTTTTACCAAAAGTCATATCCATCCTTCGGAATAATCTTTGTCACGGCGGTAACTTTCACGGTTTGTGAAATCGTTCTAAAGAGCAGAGCACTAATGATTAACCTTTCCGATCTGGAAGTGGTTGCCAGTCTTTGACATAGCAATATGAACCAACAATGTATGGTATCTGTACAATTTTGTAAGGAGTATATGTGCCTTTTACTATCGAAAGCTATCTTGAAAAGCTGGAAAACATCCAAGCAAAATTCAAAGAGTAGGCGAAAATTAAGGTGTTTTAACTTTGGTTAATTCTTCTGTTTATAAAAATTAACGAGTGAACTTACCTGGCTACTGAGCCTCTGTACATACTACTGTGGCAAGCACCAATGGTTGCTTGGGTTTCGTGTAGGGTGGCGCTGCTGTTCATTTTCGAAGTCAGCCTTCTCAGAACGTCGTCCATCGACCGCTTGCTATGTCCTTGCACAGTATGCGGTCGTAAGCTTTCCTGGTGGTTTATCAGTTTCGGAGAACTGCGAGGGTCGCATAACAAGTGACCTCCATCGGAAAGTCCGTGAGCACCATTCAGACATCCGTCAGAGTCATACTCAGAGTCTGTTGTCGTTGTCTCAGAACGCGCGGATGATACACTCTGAAGTAACCTTTGCTTACGAGAGTGTAAGATGGTCGACGTTCGTGCTCCATTGTCACTGGCTAAGCTGTCACAGGAATCTGCGTCCACATCGAGACTCGGTCGAGACACATGCAAGTCGTGCACCACTAAACTGTCATCGTTTGCCATGCTGTTGGAAGTCTGCATGGCATCTGCGAAGTCGTCTTCTGCCAGTTTGCTCAACAAGTCCCCACTAACTCTATCGTCATCGTCCAAGTGACAGTCCAAGGTATGGTCACTTTCGTCAGGGTCTTGACTGTCGTCGTCTAAGTCGTTGATATTGTCGGCATCCAGCTGTACATCTAGTGGTCCGTTGTTTAGTTCATCCGTCGATAACTTTGTGGGGGGGCTCTTCCGTTTAGAGGACATCTTCCTGTAAGAGAGAGAGATGCAGAACTGTATAAGACACGCATAATAAGAAAAATACAAATACAATAACTATATTAATGGTTTTACTACACATCAGTGTGTGTTGTATTGTGCGTGTTGTAGGTGAGGAGTTGAAAAAAAATAACGCAAGGCTAAATTTTTCACCAATTTTTATTGACGATCGAATCCCCACGTGTCCGCCATTATTTTCTAATATGTAATAAGTTTGGGATCTTGCAGGCCAAGGATGTGGAAAATGGCGACTGATAATTTTCTCTTCGGCGCAGATTTCGTATAGGAGCTATTAAACATTGCCAATATAGAGCATGTCACCATCCTGCATAAAAATTATGCTTCCATACAAACCACGTTCGTTAATTCTAGGATAATTTTGGTCTTCAATAGGCTAAGAAATCGTGCTGCTCTATACATGTCTAATGTGTCAAAATATCTTTGATTGTTAATAGTTTCAAAGAAAAAGGGATGAATAATAGCGTGTGCCAATAAACACCATATTGTAGCCTTTAAAGAAAGGAATGATTCCTCAAAGTGCACATGAGGGTTTTCTCTAGCCAAACTTCAACAATTTGTGCCACAGATCTATCAAGGTGAAATCCGGCGCAATCTTGTCAGTCGTCCACTGGGAGAAATCACGACAGTACTTGATAGTCTTATGATTCCAATCGATGCGAATGTTTGATTTTATCGGAAAACAAGTGAAGGCCTTCCCTTAAGGTTTTATGTACCATGCTCGGGGGAATACCAGTTGCACGAAATGTATGGCGAGCACTAAATAATCTCAACGAATTTGATCGGGCTTGATGTTGCCCTTATAAATGCTTTGATTCACTTTTTGACGGTTGACCATTTCTAGGCTTAGGCGATAGGTAGACTAAACTTTAATTAAAAATGCTCAATCTTTAGACAACATTTTAAAACTGGACGTAAGTTAGAGATTTCAGGGTTATTTCATTTATAAAGAATGCAAAATTGTTCAATGGAGTCAATTAATCGCAGAATCCCCGGTGGTCAAATTTATAATTAAATTTTTTTTATTGTTTAAAAATTTCCACTTATACTGATGCAATAAAAACCAAAAAAGCTTTTCGATACGATCTACAGATACCGAGTTATTCATTTTTAAAAGTGGGAAAGGACTTTATAACCATCCTGTATATTATGGCGCAGAAGTTATACGTTGTTTTTGAATATCCATTATAAAGATTGCCGCAAATCTCAAATATTAAAAAGTTATTACTAGATCCCCAATCGGTTTTTGCAACAGAGAAATGTTAATATAACTTGCAGGAGCTACTGAATCTAGCACTGAAGACAAATGGCATCCCCCTTCTGCCCCTTCACAAATTGAAAAACAATACTTATCCGATTGGAATTGCCAACTATCGTTGTGGACTGAATGCCCCGGTTCTGGTCCGATGGGAATCAGCTAGAAACTGCAATATTATTCCTTCCATTTCCAACTAGTTGCGTTGTCTCCCATCCAAAGTTACACACTGCGACTATCCTCTTAAATCAGGCCTGTGCAGCTCTGGTATTTATAATAATGTTGCTGTAGTTTCAATCGATATGTGCGCAATGGAATTGGATATTTCACTTTTTATATCTCCTCGCTTTTATTGCATATTTCAGCCTTCCCCACCCTAGATTTATACACGCTTTGCCAAACTTTTGATGGAATTGGATTTCTTTCCCTTAGCACTAGAGACGCGTGAAGTAAGCGGTGAGTTGGACATTTTATTGTTTCTCAATACAGTTATATTGTTTATGCAAATACCCACATTCGCTATACGTTGCTCGGGTAGACGCTAAAGATAAGTGAACCTTATATCTGCGAAAATAAATTCAAACATACGTCTGATAACAGCCGTCCGCTCATTGTATGGCCGCCAAGTCTTTTCATGACTCGCTTGCTCAAATACCAGATGGGTAAGTGGAGTCATATATTACAACCCCACTTCCACCTGAGGAGTGCAAATTTTGGTTTCGCTAGCAGATACAATTCTTGTATATATACACACCATCGTGGAAATATTTCTGGACTCAACGCATCCGTTTTTAAATACGTAAGAATTAAAAAGGGGTGGGGCCTCCGGCTCATGAATTGTAGAATTTTTTTTCTTTTTTAAAGCATTATTATTTATTTATTTTATTCGTTGACCCTCCCTACATCCAAAAAAATACACGCATTTTAATATTAATGGATGGATTATAAGAAATAATCCATCAACCCCTCTTTGAAGGCCGATTGACCTCTCCAGGGGGTTAATATCGACCCTGCTGGGAATCCAGTACATGGGAAGACTTATCACCTCATCCATTAATAGTATGCTAAACTAAGTAAACAGATTCATTTGCAGAGTTTTGCGAAGTATCAGAAAAGGTTGCCACTACTTTCTATTGAATCCTCGTTCATCAAAAATGTCCCAGCGGATCCACTGTGATAACTGTCAACTTTTGGGTCCAGAGAATATTTTTGGAACAAAAAGGAAATACTCGTTTACTTGTGGGAGATGGGTAGCTGCGCGCAAATAAAATTTAAATTTTAAAACTGCTTCCTAAGTTTGATTTGCAATAGGCTAAATGAATTTGTTCAAGGCCTCCTACCACCATTTATGTTTCTTTGAACGCTGTCCCCGTTGATTTAGTTCACCCGTCAGAAAACAGAAGTGACCCACTTTATTTGCTAATCTGAGATGAGGAATGAAATTGTAGCCAATCGTTTCTTACGTTTCTCAATCCATTTCTTCACTTCTTATAATTCTTATTCGCTTTGTTTTAATTTTATCCACCGTTTGGAAAGTTCCCCCATTTGGGTGGGGGGATTTACATAGCGGATCTGAGTTCTTCTTTGATGTTTTCTCTCTCTCTCCATTCAGATTTTTATTTCTCCTTAAATATTACTCATTTCGATGTTTGTGTCCTTCTCTCCCTCTTTAACTGTTAGGCAGTCTGCTCATTCATTCTCCCATTTGCAGCAATAGCGTCAAGTTGTGGGTAGCAGCTACCCTGAATCAGGTAAGTATTCCACATCTCTGTTCTGCGTTTGGCGAGCGAGACACAAAGTGATGAAATGGCGTCTTACACAATTACCTTTGAGGATAAGAAAGGAAAGAGAGCATGTTAAGAATCTGAAGCAGACAAATGATGGTAAGCACTCACTTCCTCGAAGGCGTGGTGTATAGATGGGCTAGACGAGCTCCCTAAATGTGACCAACGACCTATTACTTTGTTCATTTAGAGAAAGGAGGAAATGGGAGGGGACTGGATCCGCTCCGGAAAGTGGCAATGTTGAGTTTCGTAGAAGCCGACCGCACGAAATAGCGCATGTGTCCATTGCTTTAAGCTTTCTCATTTGTAACTGTTGCCTCACATATCTCCTAAAATAGACGCCATTGGCTTCGTGGCATGTAGCAGTAACTACCAACTTAATGATAAAATGAACACGGTGAATGGAAGGAAAGAGAGAAAAAAAAAAAAAAAAGAACGAAGAAATGAAAAGAATGAAAGGCAGAATCTAAAAAAGAAAATTCTCTCGCTTTCTATTTGTTCAACCAACAAATGAAATGGAACTAACTAATGAGTTCCGATACATCTATAGATTAAAACACACATAATTGCGAGCTCATATTCCAGCATTACATGCATTGTATGTAACATGTTTTATAACCTCCCCCCCCCCCACCAACGTGTACAGTACTTGGCATTAGACCAGGGAATTCGGTTTTCAATAAAAATGTAGCTCGGATTCATACCTTTTTGCAAGGGCCGTGATAAGCTCCTTTGATAGATGATCTAAGCAATTTCTATTGTATTTCTCACTATTTCAAACATTAAACACGAACTCCGATGATGTGCATATGGAGCATTTTGAACTGTCTGCTTCTGCTGTCTTCGGCAACCTATTAACTAATTCATTCAATTATATTAATCCCCAGGTAATCCGAGAATGCATTTCGAAGTACCATCTTTACCTTCAACGAATGGCTGAGCTCAAAACTCCAAATTATTTATGTTTCGCGGTGAAATTCATGTGAAAAAAACAACTTATGGAAGTCTACTGAATTTAATATGATGGATATGATCGATATCCGTTTGGGGAGGCAGAATTATGCAGTAGAAAGGGGGGAGGAACAGCCATGACCATACCGATCATTACAGAGATTCACCGGAGCTTGTAATGTCGTTTTGTGTACCCACAGGCTATTATTGGAGCTGTAGGATATTTCCCCAATACATCTTTCCACTCTCCCTATCCTTTCACACCATCGACCTCATACACGAAGATTTATCGCCGCCACTCTAGAAGGACCGTCTCGGGCACAGTACTGTCCACCAACAGGTAACTAATGTCCGCTTTCTATGAGGGTGTGACGTTCCGTCTTCGACTATTAAGCAATCCGTTATGACAACGCTGGGCAAACATCTTAGGCGAGCTACCAATAAAGGAAACTGCCCGTCAACGACGGAATTCGGCTCTTTCCGTCTCGGCCAGGTGACAAATTGTATTATGACCAGAAAGCGAGGTCCATGCGGTGACCAGGTGACTAATGACTGGGGAAGAATTTTGTGACCTGAAAGAGGAGTCGCTGAAGTGCTTGGCGAGGTGAAATAGGCCTACTCACTGAACGCTGCGTAAGATATATGGGCAAACGTTTCTTAGCCTCTTCTTTAGTGGAAGAACGAAGTGGGCACAAGTAATTTAGACTAATAAAAAGTATTCTTATAGTATCCTACTAAATCAGGTTACGACTTGTAATTTAATGGATTTTTTAAAACGAAATATTTATTTTTTTTAGTTCAGAACGGAGTTAGTTAGTCAGTCTAGTCGGTGGTTGAGAGGATTTTCTAAATGTTCCAACGTTCCTTGTGATCTTAGAAAACCTATAAATTCATTCATGAGACAATCATGACGACCTGAAGATGGCTTCATATTTCTGCTTCCAGAAATATGAAGATAATAAAACTTTAAGACGCAATTTTACAATTGATAATTTGATATTTCGATAAATGCACTGGTTTTATATATGTACAAAGGGTACTAGGAAAGTTTTGCAATATGACGCAACAATGAATCACAGGAAGCTGCTTGTTGCTGCATGTTGAGACATGTTCATACGTGCATAGTAGCCGCCGCGCCAAGTCGATGGGCTCAGTTATTCATTAGTAGTGAGAGTGTAAAGTACTTGCGATGGCATCTTGGTCACGAAATGAGATAAGGACAGTTTTGCGGTATAATTTCGTGCGTGGTTTAACCATAGACCAGTGCTTAGAAGAAATGACTCTTGCACTAGATGATGATTGTCTACATCGTACAACGATATTCAGGTGGTATAGAGAATTCCAAAGGGGAAATTTCACTCTGGAGAATTCTGAGAGGCCGGGAAGGCCACGAACGTCAGTTACGGAGGAAAACGTTACTGCTGTGAGGAAAATGCTTGACGAAAACAGGCAAGTGACCTACCAACAGATAGAGGATACTTTGGGCCTAAATGCACCAACAATTCGTTCGATTCTGCAAGATCATTTGCACGTGAAGAAACTTTGTTCTCTCTGGGTGCCGCATCAACTGACTGAAGAGCAGATGACACGACGTGTGACTTGGTGCCGGGAGATGTTAAAAAAGTTTGATAAGGGACAATCTCGGTATGTGAACAACATCGTGACAGGTGACGAGACTTGGCTGTACTATTACGATCTGCCGACCAAGGCTCAAAACAAAGTTTGGGTCTTTGATGATGACGACACACCCGTAATTGTCAGAAAAATCCCGATCTGTAAAGAAGAAAATGATAGCTGTATTTTTCAAATCGAGTGGAATTGTGGAACGTGTCGTTTTGGACATGCAGAAGACAGTCACAGCTAAGTGGTATACTGAACAATGCCTGCCTAAAGTCATTGGATCTATGAAGAACCTGCGGCCAAAGTCAAGAATGGACACCTGGTACCTCCATCACGATAATGCTCCAGTTCACAGTGCCAAAGCCTGCACCGAACATTTGACCACGACAGGACTGACACTTCTCGAGCACCCTCCCTACAGTCCAGACCTTGCTCCCTGCGACTTTGCACTGTTCCCGCATGTGAAAATGAAGCTAAAAGGGAGGTAGTTTTCCAGTGATGAGGACCTTCTACGGGCTTGGGACAACGAGTGTGCTTTACTCCCTAGTGAAACTTGGCAGAACTGGTTTAAAGATTAGTTTCGGAGGATGGAGAGGTGTATTGAATGTAGAGGAAATTACTTTGAAAAAATTAAATAAACAAAGCTGTATTGCAAAACTTTCCTAGTACCCTTTGTACATCGTTCTAAGTTAGTTTATTGCAACAAAGTTCTCATTGTTCCTCTTTAATAATGTGCTCTTATCTCTTTATAATCGAATCTATAAAAAGGACGTTATTATATAGGAACAGTATTCACTCTGTCCTTGTTTTATTTTTCAATGTAATTAAACAGGTGCTATTATTAATATTGGTTAGCACTGTATACATTTCGACGTACGTTAAAATTGCTTTGTTTAATAAATTATCCAAAGCTTATTACAACCCAACTTCCATCTACTCCTGCTTTTGTAATTGCGTAATAAATAATGATTAATAAAAACATTTGCCATTGCACGAGAGCCAATGGAGCTGCACAGTGAAGCGCTTAAAAGTCTAATCTGACAAGACACTCCCTACAGCCAACAGCTGTTACATTTATGGACATTCCACCGCTGCATTGCAAAGCCATAAGATTCAACAGCGATAAAACCGGCTGGTCTGATGACGAATACTGTGGCCAAATCTTGATATTTTTTATGCATTATGCAGCTTCCCCTCCGTGGGCTTCAGTGTCGTAGTAGCTTGTCGCTTTCCACCAGTTCAGAAAGGTCTGGATTCGAAACCTCCGACTGGAAAAATTTCTTAAAGGCCTTTTTATTCGGGACTGTGGTTAGGCCTAGTTAATCTCAGTTATTAGGTCAAAATAAGCACTTACTTACACTCTTCATACTTTTTGGCAGATTCCTTCTTTCAAGGTACCAAATCCACCGACTTCCCGGTCAGTATGGTTGCATTATTATCATTTGAAAACCCTAAAAACTGCAACCCCATGTAAACCCTATTAATTTTATCTGCATTAAGCAAAATTTAATGTAAACGAAAAACAATAATTGATAACAGCACATGTTTTATCAATCTAGAATCTTGTCTATCGGTAGGAAACTCCAGGTACTCGTTTCATTCTTTTGGAGCGTGAGTTGGCAAATGGTCGATTATGTTGCAAAACATATTTTAATCGCTCGTGATGCAAAGAATAATAACAATAAAAAAAGGAATAAATAATGGCTGCGCGTGAAAAACAACCCAAAGTTCCACCAAATTTATTTGTACGTTAAATTATGCACAATGTTGATGACCGAGTGCCATCAACAACCAAGTCTTGGATAACGCGTGGACTGATGTGATTAGTCAGAGTCGGATGATGGCTTCTCACACACACTGCACGTTTCGCAGGTCGGCTGCAGCGTGGCTTTCTCAACGCAGTACTAATGGAAATGCAAGCCCATTAGTACTGCATTGAGGGGCTTCAATTGTCATGTTCCAAAAAGCGAAGGAGGGTTGTAATAAATAGTACTGCTAAAAATTATGCACTTTTTGTTTCCCAAAATATTTTCGGTCAACTATTCCACTGCTAGAAATATCATTAATTACTTGCTGATTTAGTTTTTAAGTTTACTCCAAATTTGAGTAGGTTTGTCCAACTTCTCTGTACTTCCGAGAACAATTGCTGCATTCTGGTAGAACTAATCTCCTTATGCCAATGACCAGTCGGTTCATCTTGCGATTGTTTGGGGTAAGAGATCAATCCCCTTGGACTGTGCCCAGTTACCCCTTGTAACTGGCCACAGTCCAAGGGGTTGTTTATGTCAGGATCAGAGTGAACAGAGTATAAATATGGTCAATAACTATATTCATTGTTAAAATGATTAATTCTAAACTCTTCTGACCATGTGGTCGTGTGGAACATTTATTTTTAAATCTAAATTGATATACCTTTGACATAATACATTATTAAAGTCGAAATAAGAGCTTGCTCGAGTACAAGAGTTTTCAGAAAATATGCGCGTGACCATTTGGCTTTGACCCTGAGGGTATCTGGTTAATACAATGATTCTGCGGACACTAAGAAGAATTAGAATGAAATATTTTAACGTATTTAAGCTACTACAAAGTAAGATTTTTGCATTAGAAGTTTATTTTAATAAGTATTTGCATATTCACTTTTTGTTTTGCTTTTCAGTGTCCAAATTGGGCATAAAAAAAAGCTTAAAAGGATTCTTTTATTTTTATTTTCTACTAATTAACTGTGTAGCTAATCTAATTATTTTGTTTTTCAATAAATACTACATTAGAAGCTTAAATCTGTTTAATTATATCCAAATTAAGCAAACGAGCTTTAAAAACAAGAAGAATGTTCTGAATTTAATTAATCCATTAAAAAATGTCTCATTGTTAACTGAACTTGACTTCGTAGAGTACACTGCTCTAACAAAGAGAGGGAGAAAGTGTAGTGTTTTAAATATAAGCTACTATTGAGTTCTATAATTTCGTAATTATATTATCTGGGAACAGAGAAGCATTCAAGTTGCTGCTAATAGCACCTTGTGTGAAATTCCCCCATTTAAGACGATTCCAACAACCTAGGCTTCGGTAGTTTTGTGTGCTATGAAACACTGATCTTGTAATTCTTGGTTCTTTTTAAGGAATTGATGTGAATAATTGAACGAACGTCCGGGGGGGAAAGAGAATTAGGGGATGACGACTGCGGATAAAAACTCATTACGTTTGGCTCAGCCGACTGGCAACTGGGAGGCAGGAAAGAAATAAGAGCTGGTTAAAGAAATTAAACAATAAACATAGCAGTCGTAAGACAGAGAGAGAGAGGAAACTAAAGGTTATTTTCATCTTTCTTCTCAGATTGGTTATTTTAATGGATCCAGAAGTAAACCTAAAATATTCTAACTTCTCTTGAAATATTCACCCGGACGAATTTAAACTAGGAATAAAGACCGAAATGAAAAGTGAGCAGCAATCAAAACACGTTTTCTTGGAGCCGTATATGTAAATAATTGAAAGTACACAGGAGAAAAATGGTTGATGTCTGGGAGATTAAAAAAATTGTCCATCGCTTACAGCTGTTAAAATTTGATCCAAGAATTAAACAATATACTTGCCAAAAGGGAAAAGAAACGAGAAAAAAAAACACTATTTTTATCCTTCCTTCCTTTCTTAAATTGTCGTCTTAGTGGCCATTTAAGAGTAATGTCCTTGGCCCTTGAAATATTTACGACAATAGATTTAAATTATGAATAAAAATATAAAGAAAAGGTATACAAGCGCAGGACATATTTTTCTGGTTGTCAGTTTTTACTGAAGAGAGCGATCATTCCGGGGACACATGTCCCTGTGTATGGGTACGAGCTTCTACTAATATCGGGCTAATCATGCCGCGCTTACCATCAGACGAAATAGCTTCTGGAACAGGTTGCAGGTCACCTACGGAGGTCAGAACCGGCAACCAACAGAATGACTCGATTAATTGGAACATACCTTGAAGCTGAAATGTAGCATTATCCGGTAACTTATGAATTACTCTCTTCACTGTCATCTTTGATTTATTCTAGCTAATAGTCCGAACGTTGTCCTGTGAATACTAAATAAATCAGATAAAACTATAACAACCTGGCTTTCTTATAATCAGCCTTACATTAATGGAAGTGCTGCTCGCTTACGACAACCAATTTAAGAGACGGAGGAGTTTCAATCTGATATTAAGAAACCAGGATCGTGTACCAGAGAGAGTGAACATTAAGATGCATTCTTAAATAGGCTTTACTGCTCTTTAGTTTTGCTTCAGAATTGAACAATTAATAGCAAGGGCAAGGAACACAAAGAAGTACCACGCAGAGTTCAATTCGGTCACACCCTTAGTTAAAATAATTATTTATACTAGAGAGAGAGAACGAAAAAAATCAATTCCACTGGTCTTAAGCAATGTTTCTTATCGTGGATTAATTCGTTTAAAGAACAAAGGATAAATTTTAGTTAATACTACATTTTAATCGTACTAAAAACGCGAGCTAAAAAAAGCATCCGTTCCAGGGTATTTAAATTAACTTAGCCATGCAAAATAAATAAAAACATGGCGTTCAATACTGCTTGCTTAAAAGAACAATTTGATGATGCATTGCTCAGACATCTCTTAGCTACTGCAGCAACTAAGTCGGGAGAAAATTCGAAGTGTTTCAGATGATCCCAGTCTCTCCTACTTTTTGATGATAATTAATCTGTCGTCAAATACAAGACAAGTGAGGTCAATACGGCATACAATGCCAGTTCTGTTTTTGACAAGAAAGCGGTCATGACAAAGAGGAAAGGATTTTGCCAGATAAAATTGTGAAAAACCGTACAGTTTTACAGATACAGCCTGAATTCGGAAAGATGCACTTTGACTACTCTTAACAGCGTCTAGATAGAGAGAGGGAACAGTTCCTTCACTCTATCTAGCTGTCCCGGGCGCGGACATCTTCTGGAGGGAAATGGCAGACCCAGTGAAACTACACCTCAAGGTCAATGCTGCTGGCTACTCGAGTTTTCCTATTTTGCTCGACAGCGCGTTAATTATCGGCATTCTGATCGCGACTCTGAAGAGACTTCCTCCTAGGTATCATTTTGCCAAAGGCATGTTTTTAATCTTTGATTTACCATGCCGATTATACCCAGAAATATGTTATGTATAGAAGGTATGTGCTAAAAGAGAAGTACAATGAGAGTGAAGATGCATGGCTTTGCAGTGGATACGTCACCCTGCAATGATCCACGGTTCAGTTTCTGTCATCTGAGGTCAAACCAGAAAAATTTCTGGTCTGACCATTTCTGGAATGACATTTTATCACTCGCCACTGTGGTTGGTCGTTCTCAGACGCAGCCTGGGGGTTTTACTCCCAGTAACATAAGCGTAAACTGGCATTAAATACACTCAGTTTACAGACAGGACATGATGATGCTTCATGGTCTTAGTGGCTTCTCCATTTAGTTTTAAACATCCTATTATGCGCGCGCACGGTAAATGCATGGTCTTAGTAGTGGTCGCGACATCATGTTCGTTTTTATCATAGTGTGCACACGTCGTTCATATAACCGACAACATGTCAAGATGATGCAACTATTAAAGTTACCGTGACCCATTCACACTTTTCAGAAGTAGTCCTGCGTTGGGTTATAAAAATGCTGACAGCGCTGTAATTATTTTAACATTGAAGTAAAAGCTGAATTCGTTTATCACATGTGCGAAAATAGTCATGATACGATCGTGCAATTTATGCCCTTCACGTAATTTCAGACCGTTTTTACTGATGTGGAGAATAATAAGGAACAAGTTTTCAACGTCATGACCTATATGTTTTCTTTCTATTTTAGGAAATGTCCCTTGAAATAAAAAAAAAAGAAACCACTGCAAGGAAATTACAATAATGATTGGCGTTTCCAGCAAAACAATTTTCAAGATCAAAGCAGAATGGAATAAAGATTTCTACCCTGGGAAAAGAACTACCAGGTTCCGTCAGCATAAGAACGTCCCAGATGATGTATAAAGCACTACAGATAATATGGAAAATGTATTTAGTTAACGCTATACTCGTAATACTCTCAAAAGTATTCAGACAGCTTCACATAGTATTGACAAATTCATAGAGTTTCAAGCAAACGGAAAGTTATGAAAGAAATTAATAAATGTCTTTTCTTTTTAATGGCAACCACGATCCTTCTGGAAATATTTACACAAAAGGCAACTGTAGTCGAAGAGAGCAGTGCTCGTCGTGCCCTGACCCGGTGACCTAGCATATCCCAAAGATGATTTCATGCAGATGAGTACGGTCAGCGCTCTGTGTGTAGCCCAAATCTGCGATACCGTTCTCCTCAAAGTGTCTGCAATCCTATTATACAGTGTTCTCGATGCACGGCATGGCTGAAGAGTATTACGCGCTATGATCAATAGTTCTGCTATGAAAGTAACCTCCCCCCTCGCAAGAGGTAGGTGATTACAATCACTCTGTCCACACCACACGGAAGAGCCTATGTTCAAATCCAGTCTATCATAGATCAACCATAGTGTGAAACCCTTCGAATCTTAACGGCAAGATTTTTATGGGCTCATTCTCACACTGTGGCCGAGTTAGTCGGTTTCGAGTGAGGAGTGAACCGTTTTACCTTTCGAATATTCTAGACAAATATTGTATACATTCCATGATCGATTATATGGAATGAAAAACCATGCGACTGTGAGGTCAGTGGCTAACTCGGCCACGCGTGAAAAATCCAAAAAACTCACCCCCTCTTGTCAAAAATTAAAAGGCATACATTAATCGCATACGGTAACAACCGTTCTTGCTTTAGACAAATTTATGAAAATGCTTATTAAAAATAAGAGTAAAATAAAAATTTGATAAGTGAAATTATAATTGAACAAAAAATTATCAATGTAATTAAATCGTGAAAATGAGGCTTTGATTAATAATAATAATGGAATGTTTTTCTATAATATATCAGCAAAGTGACAATATGGCTGCGAATCTCTTCAATTTCTTCAGAAACTAAAATGGAAATCAAGATGTTCCTATTAATTAAAAAGTTATGGAAAAATCTTTTTGTTCTGGAAGTTTTGCACTCATCCAGCAGTAGGCTCATAAAACTTATGATGTCCATCTGAAATTCTAGACTATCTTTTTCAGTCCGTTTTCTGTTGAGTTAAATCCCTTCCCCTCAGTCTCGGAGGTTTGCTTCAGTGTCAACTCCAGCATCAATTGCGATTACAATAAGAGTTTTTCTTTTGTTTTTGAAAATACGAAACATATTTCCAAACGCGTTTAAAAAAAAAGAAAGCATCGAAACAAAAACACTCGAAGCAACAGGTTGAAATAAATCGTTATCCAGCCAGACCCCAAACCCACCCTGAAGCTGCCAAACACATGACAGATCTAGCTTTAGCGCGTAGGCGACCACTCTTAAACCTGTATGGTTGTGGATATCATTATCGAGTTCGGATAATTGATGTTGCGATGGCACTCGCACTAATAATATGCATCGCATACTATTAATGCGAGCAGCCTTGCACGTCAGTTCTTGTAGAGCTAACTCGGTTAAACTCGTCTGACCTCGGTATTACCTGTGTAGGTCAGTAGTTGAATGAACACGTGCGTTCTCAGCAGTTGACCCTTCAGGATAATGATTTTAGTGTATCATTAAGTCGCACACCACTACTACTACTGGAAATAACATAATCCTTCGGATAGGGAGAAACTTGAACTGTTTGTATTATGCCAGAAGATCAGACGATGCACCCACCCATTTAATATTGATGGTAGCTGGTGACATTGGGAAATTGCGTCCCTATTAACAGAATAATTACAAGACAGGAAAATTACATCATGGGAAAGATCTGCGTTTGTTAGTGGAGTTCCTTGATACTTTAGACTCCCATGATAGTAGATGAGGAACCTTAACTTTCTCACGGAAGTGGACACAGTTAAAATTCCCGAAGTGCACATCTGGATTGTCTTTGAATGCTTGTTGACCATGATTTTATCTAAACTCTATAAATATAGATGCCTTTTCTGTAACCAACAAACTTTGTTTATTGGCATCATAAGCTTCTATAATGAAGCCTTAAGGCATCAGAATATTTTATTTTTTTATATAGTCTTATCCTGTATATTTTAAAAAGTCGCCAAGCGTGACTAATCAATAATCTCTACTGCCTTTAGACACTTTTTTTGTTGTTGTTTTTCTCTTTAAGAGTTTGTTGTCCGTTGTGTACGTGCAAAGATTCTTTATTTGTGAACTTAACACAACTGCAGGAAAATAATGTACACGGTATTCGTCAAAATTCATAGGTGGGCTTGCTCTTTTGATTTTTCCTTCGTCATCTGCCTATTCTGAATCTAAAATCAGACTATTCAAGAAAACTGAGAGTGAAAAGGAAAAGAGGGAAATCGGAAAAATAGAGAGAAGGAAGAAAGAAACTAAATATCAATCAAGTGGCACTCACCTTAATTTCTTAAATGCTTCCATCCTGTTTAAAATAACACTCTCCCCTATAATGGTTCTAAGCTCGTATACGTAAGCCCCCATCTTGATGCCCGTGTCAAGGTCAAAAACACTTAATTGATGATGATCCCCATCCTCCGGAAACATGGTACTTGCATTACACGGATTTGGAATTTACGTGGCCATTAGATTTGTAAACCCTACTTGTAAATTTACCTTTTTTTCTTGAAAGAGAATATCATAAAATGTTCTTTTACAAAAACTAGGCCATAAATTCATAATACTTAACCCTTCCTGACAGCAAGCAATTGCCGTCGAGTTCAAACTGGAGTTTGTTTCAGTCACTGGAAGAGCAAACAGATGTTTCTATAAATCATGAGATGATCACTAACACTAAACAACAACAACCATATTACGGCTATAAAGTTTTCTGAGGACCAGAAGTGCACGAAAATGCTAATCTGGAATACGTCTTAATTTTATAGAATTATAGCAAAAGTTACCACTCTCTGTGACCTCTATATTACAGAACTTGTTGGGAAATTTATAACAGTTGATAAACAAATGCGTCGGTCGAAAAAAACGAAATGAAATGTTTGGTGGGTGAGTTAGGCAGAGACCTGTATGTAGTCCAAAAAGATGGAAGAAGAAGAAGAGCACGCACGTGTTCAACAAGATTCACGCAATAATCTAATTGAACATTTCATTGCCATGCAAGTATGAAAATCCAAATGACTGATTAACAATAATCCAAGTTCCGCGTAGAAGATGATGGATATACTCATTATTCGTAATTAATAATCACTTCACTCATTTCAGCGAGAATATTTCCAATTAACTTAAGGAAAGAATCTTTGTTGGAAAAGTCCCAAAATCTAAATATTAATTCTGTATTTTTATCTTATCTCAGCGTGTCAACTGCACGAGAGCAGCGCTGTTTTGGCTACCTTCCACAAATATGCCCCACATATATATATAATAACCGCGAGTGGTACCTCTTTTTCATTTCTAACATTAGGTGCAGCTGACAGTTATGCACACAGATCAACGCGAGAGAAGAAGTCGGACTTCGCAAGACAAGGAAAGAACATAAAAATGATAAAAGTTGTACCAGGTGCAACGTATGCTGTTTCACAAAAATCTTCTTTATTTAGTTTAATCGGTTATTCTCTCTTATATTATCAACCGGACCTGATTAATATACTGTATTAAATTCGTGACAAAAAGACGAGGAAGAAGACAGGTACGCATTTATCTATTATTCCATTTGAATTTTTGAATGATTCATTTCTGGGAGTATAAAGAAAAAGATTACCAGTTTCTTCAGTACGCCGTCATGTAGAATGGAAGATAATCTTTGTACAGTGCAAGATAGATGGTTGAAGAGAGAGGTAAACTAATATTTCATTGCTAATATTTCGGTACATAAAGCTAGAAAATGGAAAAGAGAAAGGATCCATAAAGATGAGCAGCAATCAATAAGAAAAAGAATCAGAAAAACTTTGCAAGACAACTACAAGAAAGGAAAGCCGGTCTTTTCTATTATACGTATATTCGTTTGTGAGGAAGACAGCCAGGGTAACTTCTTTAGGCAGAGAAGAAAAATAAGCCAAAAGAAGAAAGGATCTGTCGCTTGCATCGTTCATCATTGCCATCCATTTCTTCTATGATGATTCATTGTAAATAGAAACTTGTACTTCCAGTCTATAGTTTATTTGGATGTATTTCAGCCAATTTGAACCAAAGTACAATGAAAATGGGGAAAAGGGGGAATTAACAGTCTCCCATAAAAAAAAAAAACTCATCTACACCCATCAGTGGATGTTAACAAGCAGTACTTTACATAAAGACCGCCGTGGCCATAAACCCGAGTGGTTTAGGGCGTCTACCATCACTTACTTCTCGTGTCAGTCCAACCCAGGGGCAACATTTTCATTTCATCCTGGCTAGAGATACGGCATTCTCCTCTACTAGCCCACATAATCCCACATCGGAAAGTAATAATAATGGGGCCGACAGCTTCATGTTTATGTGCATACATTTTTGTGCTCCGCCGGCTTGTCGTAAGCCGGTAGCCTGCTCACAATAGTCCACAGATGCCGCGAACGAGCAATCCACACATCATTTAGGGGGCGGACATTTTTCATACTTCCGAGCCCAATGAGCCATACTCGTGGCACGGTGCTGTAATGACACATAATGCCGTAGCGCAGGACTGATGAGGACCACAGAAACGGTGGTCAAACTGGGCTATTTTTAATGTCAAATCCGCTTTTAACTCGGCTAATTTTGGGAGAATGACATTCTTCAATAGCCATTGAGGCCCATCCAAATGTTTATTGTCTCATCCACGCAGCATAATGAAAATGCTAAGGCAAAAGGCTGGCGTGAACTGTGTGTAGTCTGTAAGTGGACACAAATCACTGAAGAGAATTATTATGTACCTCACTTGTTGCTCCTTTACCTTCTGATCAACGTCTTTTTTGCCTCTTGAGAGTGTCACTGTATATCTTACTTTTATCTTTTCATGGCTGCATTTCATCTTAAATTACATTTATGTTCAGGAATTCATTAGCATCATATGGATAGATGAATACGCATATATTACACTACAGTAATTCCCCATATACCATCGGTATTCATCTTACAGTTAGTATTTCTTTGTATACTTCTGCTCATGTGCGGCTTGGTGCCAGAAAATTGTTGTATGCTTGCTCTCTCTTTCCTTCCCTCCCTCCCACCCAGATTGATGACATTGGAAAACCTTAAATGAGGACGTATACTTGTACAAGGTGATACACGAAAAACTGTGAAACGTGTCTTTAAGGAAAGCGATCGTTATCCGAATACTAATTCTTTCTCCCACCTCCTCCACACAGGAATATTCTGGGACATTTATACAGAAATAAAAATAAGCTATATTCATGGAGGAAACCATCCAAGTTCATACCTGATTTCCATTACTACTTTTCAAGTTGAATTAGTTGGTCTCATGGGGTGTGGAGGTTTCTCTTTCCTAATGTTTCCACGACAGACAACTGTCCATAGATTAAATGCAATTCATCAATACGATACACTGGCTTCTTATGGCACGAGCTGTTTTGGTGCTAACCCAAATAATCCCTAGTTATATATATTTTTAATTTTTCGCTATCTGTCAAATCAAATGTTAATTATAACAGGAATACTTCAAGCTGGAAAGATCTCCAAAACAGCTTTGTCTGCTGTAGTATTTATATTTTTAATTTCTACGGGATATTCAGATTCTGCAAACTGTTCTGTCGCGTCTTTGGCATTGAGTAGATGAAAAGTTCCATCTTGCAAGCCTGGATGGAACTTTCCATTGCCCATAACATTTTCCATGCAGATTTTCCCTTTCTAGATAGTTGTTGATGTAAGGGAAAAACTAAGAGCCTTTCCCCCAATTTCCTAGGTGTAGAACTCAAGTTTTCCACGCAGTGTGGCAGGACTGTGATTATAACCACTTGCTACCTGTTAGGGTCAGATTGGAACTGGTGTGGATTGCGTGGTACACGAACCCAAAGCTAATGGCGTTGTTTATTTCTTACTGACGAGCCTACCTATTTCTCTGCAGAATGATTTGAGATGTACACTCATTCAGAGGAAAGATATTCCCCTGATGGTATCATTTAAAGGAATATCTCTGGATAGGGGGACAGAATGAGCACAGAGGTGACATTCTGGAGACCTTGCGCGTATAACAGGAGACAATTTTATATTACAGGACGATGATGCCCAACCACACTGCACTAAATTGACCAGTCTGATGAACACCATTATCCAACTGACGTGGCCAGCGCCATCTCCTGACCAAAATCCAATGCATGCAATGCTCTTAAATACGTACTGCTGCCCTCCAACCCCTTTAACAACCATCCACGAGCACTGAGGTGCTCGGGTGGATCAGTGTTGCCACACGAGATCCCTAATAGCCTCATCAACAGCATGCTGTATGGCTCTGAATCCTGCATTGGAAGCGGAACCATATTCAAGATTAACAGAGGAGGTGCAAATTCCCTATTGATCAGCAACTGATATTCTATCCGTGATGTTATCTTGACTAATGTGTCGTCATCTATGACTTGCATGTGTATTCAGTGTCATTAAGCCTGACGTAGCCCAGTGATCAGGAGCGAGAGTGCATAGCACGCGTTCCTTGAGTGAACCGGGGTTCAAGCCCGTGACTACTAAATACGATATTTGTATTGACGATTTATTGTAAACTCTACTGACTTGGTTGTCGTGCCGGAGTAGAAACAGAAAATTTATTTAATTGTAATTTTATTTTTATTAATCTGTTAGTACTCATTAGAGCCGTCTATCTGTAAAGTTACTATGAAATGTTTGTATTACTATCATAAGTGGCAATGATACAAGGAAGCAGCCAAAAAAAAAAAGAAGCAAATTTCATCATCATGAACTTGGTCCGGCTTAGGTCTTTTAAGACCTGTTCCGTTGTAGCTCTTGGAGGTGGTCTTGATCTCGCCATCGTTGTCTTGGTCGACTAACATCTCTCTTTCCTGTAGGTTTGTAGTTAAAGGCTAATTTTGGGATCCGGTCTGGGTTCATTCTTTCTATGTGGCTGATCCATTTTTCCTGATACCGCTTTATGTCATTTACTATGTTATTTACTTTTAATTTCTCGCGGATATCTAAATTTCTTTGGTGGTCTAGTCTTGTAAAGCCTAATAATGGTCTTAAAAATATCATTTGTGCTGCTTCTAGTTTGTGCGTATCTTTCTTATTTATGACCCAAGTCTCACAGCTGTAAAAGAGGGCTGGTTTTGAAGTGATGTTGTGCAGTCGTAATTTTGTTTCAGTTGTCATTTGTTTTCAGAAGTGGCGTTTAATCATTCCATTCATTTTATTATATTTTTGTAGTTTAGTGTGGATGTCTTTCCCTTCATTTGATATTAAATTTCCCAAATAGGTAAAGTCAGATATTCGTTCTATTATTTTATCATCAATAACAATTTTGACTCTTTGTATGTTTTTTCCACATAATCCCATTGATTTTGTTTTTGAGGTGGTGATTTTCATCTCGTACTTTTTAACCTATTTTATTAAGTTCATTTGCCGCTATCTGTAGTTCATCTTCGGATTTTGCAATTATAACTTGATCATCCGCATATAATACAGTTTGGATTTTATTCCTGTTGTTCAACTGTATTCCGTTGTTAATTGTTTGTTTCCATTCTTTAAGAATTTTATTAATGTAGATATTAAATAAATTAGGTGATAGTCCACATCCTTGTTTCACTCCTTTATTGGAGTTAATTGGGTCTGATAGTTGGCCATTAGGATATTTTATACAGACTTGAGTTTTTATGTAGGCTCGTTTCCGGAGTTGGGTTGGGATATTTTCTTCACGTAGAATCTGCCAAAGTTTTTCCCGATTTACATTGTCATATGCTTTTTCATAATCAATAAAGAGCAGAAATGTTGGTAGATTGAATTCTCTTCTTTTCTCCAAAATTTGCTGTAGTAAGAAAATGGCATCTATTGTGCTTCGCCCTTTTCTGAACCCACATTGTTCTTCTAAGAATTGTTCACTGTATTTATTAAGTTTATTCTTTAGTATATTAGAGTATAGCTTTGTAGCAGTTGAGAGCAGTGTTATCCCTCTGTAGTTGTTAGGGTTATTTCTGGAGCCTTTTTTGTGTAAATTGATTACCATTCCTGTTTCCCAATCTTTGGGTATCTAGTGCTTATGCCATATGATGTTAAATAATTTTAGTAGTGCGTTTTTTAGTAAGGTGCCCCCATATTTAAATAGTTCTGCATTCAAATTGTCTATGCCTGGGCTTTTTCGGTTTTTTGATTTTTGTAATATTAACTCTAGTTCTTCCATTGTTATATTTTCTTCATCTTTGGTTATCACAGATTCATCTTCCAATTGCCTAGTGCCTGGGTTATACCATAGTTTGGAATAGTGTTGCTTCCATTCTGCTTGGGAGATGGAGTTGGTTTTTATTTGATCATTTGCGTCTAGTTTAATTTCTTAAAACTTTTAAAACCTCTTCTCTGTGGGCCCGTGATATCACGTTCTAAAGATTTAACAAATTTATCCCAGTCATCTCTTGGGATTCTTCTGGTTAGTTTTCTGAAGAAGCAAACTTCTGTACATATATCCTGCAACCATCCTTCAATTTGAATCTATGCTCGCTCATGTGTGTAGTCTCAGCAAGAGGAAGAATACCATCAACACTGAGTTTACTCAATCCATTGACGGCTTTAGATCAGATTTCCTCGCAGGTGCCTAGGATCCAGACGCTGCAATTTGCGGAACTGAAGCTGTTCTTGGTAAGAGCACCCTTGTTCTCTTCACTAATCTCGGTGCCTCTTTCTGCAATCGTTCCATCTACATCCTTCCTAAAATGACGCCTCCAGACCTATATACAGTACTCAAGATGCGGCCTAACCATTGCCTTTAATCCCTGCATTTCATTGACAAAACCCCGTGAGCTGTCTTGAGCACTTCATATCCGACTGCACAATTGTCCCCAGATTTTTTTCATTTCCCTCTACGCTAAGGTACCACACAGGGCTTCTTCCCCCGCGATATACCCTAATTAAGTGTTGGAAAGCACTATGCTTTAGAAAGATTATGAGGAAAGTTTTAAAAAATTGCCTGAAAAAAACCCTTAAATTAATAAAAAAAATTCTTTTGTTGAATTCATTTATAACATTTAAAATGCCTAAATAAGCAATTTGTGGAGTTTTGTCAAATAATTTATATTTCAGCTGCTTTGATTTGCTTTTTAATGGATGGACCGGAACGGATTGAAATTTAAATTTTCCACAGACTTCGCAGTGCCCTCTTTCAGAGCAACAGATTCACAGATGAAGCATATTATAAGCCATCAGGAGGTGTTCAAACTGTGGTTCTTACGCAAAGCCTGGCTTTTTGATATTTGAGGTGCAGCTCTCGGAGAGATATGGCATGGTAGAAATCACGTCTCCAACCTTGAGGCATGTATGATGGAAACACGTGATGGGTGAAGAGTTCAAGACTAAACACCAATAAATGTTACAGAAAATGAGACGAATAGACTTTAGCAGACATATAGATACCGTCCTACGAAAAGTCAGGGGACACCATTCAATTCACAGTACCAACAACAAAATATGCAAGTCTTTTGGCCTAAAAGTGGTCAGCGGTTATTCAAGAATTAATTTCAAACGTGTAGCCGAATGAGTACAAGGGAAGAGCTAAGAGGGGGAAATGCTGGTTGGATATCACGTGATAAAAATGTCTGTGCGTGCTCAGGAGTTCAACGTTCCCAAGTCGACAATTGACAACGTGCTGAAGAAATTGAACCCCACAGGGGACATTGAGCAAAAGAAACGGCCAAGTAGACGTAAAAACGTGTAAAAATACTGAAGCTGAAACGTGTAAAATTCAGAATCCTACGCGACTTGAGCCAATTGGTCACTTCAATCTCGCTATCAAATGCCGAAGGGCTTCAACCCACAAGCCTTTGATAAACAGAAACAAATAAACATCGTCACTGGCATGGTGCAAAGCACACCGAACGTGGACTGTGGATGAATGAAAATCGGTCCTGTGGAGCGAGGAGTCACGCTACACGCTCTACCAGTCTAAAGGACGTGTTTGGGTATGGAGGATGCCTAGAGAACGTATACTACCTCAGTGTGTTATCCCAAGTGTGAAATTAGGAGGCAACGTCATGATCGGAAGGCGTTTCTCATAGTGTATAGACGAAGTCCACTGGTCGCAGTGCATGGAACGATAAATATTGATACATTGATATTCTGAACACTTCTGTGTGCTACATTGCGACAATTTTAAGAAAGTAGTCCTTATACCTTCCAACACGACAACGCTTCATGTCATAAAGCAAGGACTGAACCCGTGGTTTGAAGGAACATTGCAGTTTTCCAGCAGATTAACTGGGATATAGAATTAGGGCAGGCCCAAGAAGGTACCCTTCGTTAGTGGAGCTCGAGAATGCTTTAAAGAAGGGAGTGGAAGACATTAAAAATAATTCCTGGTAGAAAGTTATTCTATCAAAAATTAGTAGTAAGGCTTCAAAGACGCACTGAAGCAGGTGACCAAAGAACACGTTATTAATTTCTGTGAATAAACATGTTTGGTTCTTAACTACAAGGGTACCATAAGCTTTAGTAAGACAATGAATATTGATATCTGGACAATTGTCGAAATGGCAAAAGTGGCCATCAAATAATGATGAGAGCATTCGTGGCATCAGGACAAGTTTTAAAAGAATGGTTGTTGTATTTCAGGAGCATCAGCAACCGGTGTGGGGGAAAAAAATAAAAATGGCAAGAAATTAACAATGAAGTATAAAATATAATCGATTTCGGACACACTATCAATTCTTTGGGGTCCCTTCTAATTAATTTTGCGGGCAGGTCCTCGCTTTTCCTTCGTGCCCAATTTGTACAAAATAAAAAAAGACTCTTGTGGCTTGAAATTAGAATAATTTTCCATTAGAGGGATCGGGCTTATAGATTTTCCGACACAGCAACTAAGGACTTGAGGCTTCGAGATATTGTGATAAAGAGCATGTAACCAGTAGCATATCATCCCGTGGTGCATTTTATGCATCAGAGGAGGCCCCAAAATGAAACGACTAAAATGAGAACGCCACCATCGGGAAAAAATAATGAAACGTTTCGCCAACCCTCAAGCTCCTAATGATTTACCACTCGCATTCCACACTCGCCCACGGTGTGAAAATAAAAAAGCCCCCATAGAAGAAGTCTCTCCTGCCTTGACAGAAAGTATGCAAAATGTTTTTAACTTCTACAGGCGACTGGAATCGAATTGTGGCCTTTTTAACCTAAGAGAGCGCCACTGTAACCTGCAAGAATTCCATTAGAGGTAAATTACGATTTTCCAAAAGGGTGATTAAGAGGTATAGACAACGGAGAGTGGTTAAAATTGACCATTGCCGTGATGGATTAACGTCACAAGTAGGTCCCAGAGGGTTCGATGCCGAATCCTTACAATAAGTATGATAAGTTTGATACGAATTCCTTCCAATAATACGAAGGTGGGAAAATTAATTAGCTACAAAAACTGGAATATGCCACTTCAGTCTCAATTAAGGTACAATGCAAGAACCTGCAACAGACGTCATAGATTGCGCAATGTTAATAAAAACAAATATATAAATACCGATTACTAATGGCATTAATCAGAATAATAAAATAAGAGTATAAAAAGAGCTTCTCTTAAATGTAACTGCTTTACACTCTTATTTCAGCATTTTAATGCGAAGTAATAATAATGGCTTTCGGCGTCGCTTCATTAGTTGGCAGAGCGCGTGATCATTCCATTAGAGTAAACAATACGTATTTATTTGAGCATGCGCAGTAGCGTAGGAAATAAGCTCCGTTCATTGCCAAATCCGATTTTTAGTAAATATTAGGAGCGCTATTTAGGGAATTTTATTTCTTAAATTTAAAATTTATGGAGGCGCCCGCTTATGGCCTACATTAATTTCTTACTGCATTTGTATGAATATGCTGCGCAGTTTTCTTTTAACACGAATCGAAATCGACCAAAAACTTCTCTTTTATTATAATTGACTGAATGCGTTCAGTGCTCATTTCCAGGTATTCTGGGTTAGATTAAAAAGTTTTAAAGTTTAAATTGAATTAACAGCTACTTGTTCGTTCCCCCCCTCCCAATAACAGCTTTAAGTTCACCGCTTGAATTTCCTCAAATACTGCTTCTTTTAGTATTCCAACCACCGAACAGTGGTTTTTCTCTTCTGAGCGATGCGCCTTTAGATACTCGCATCTCTTTTTCTCTCGCGCATTTGGCCTTACGTATGCAAGCAGAAGAAGCAAAAACAGGCAACAGTTCCCCATCAAGCTTATAGGTGCTTATTAGAGTAGGTAGCGGCAATTTTACTTGAATTAAACTTCTCTTTCTGCGTGTCCGTTTTCTGTTACACTAAGCCTAATGTAATGACATCGTATATTTAGCAATATGTGCGCCTTAAGGCTTCAACAATACTCCGCCCACCAACATTAGCACTTTATCAGACAAAAACTTCTAACTCTACCCTGACGTCAGGGTGTAGCGAGTAAAATTTCTCTGTTAGATCGTGTGCGACTCCTAATTATGGAGGAACGCCAGAGGAGAGTCAAGGTTTTAGGCATTGTTGGTATACACAGCACACACATATCACACTTATGAAAAGAAACAAAAACACCGAACTCCACGCAACTCACCACTGCCTTCCCCTCCCCCCAAATCCCACCCTATCGCGTTCACGAGTTTGCAGGCCCTCTCTCTCGGCCGCTCTCACCTCCCCAGTTCGCCTGTATCAAGCAACGGACCATTCACGGATCATTAGCGGCATTAAGCTGCACTGGCGGCCGTCACTCCAACATCCATCTCGGAGTGCGAGAGGCAGCCTTTATTAAACCTCGGCCGACGGTAATGTAGCGGCAGTTCCGAAGGGGAGGAAAGCGAAGGGGATTGAAAAAAAAGAAAAAAAGAACTGTGGCGCACGATCCACTTGATGAGCAAGATACATAAAACAATATGAGAGGTAGGCATTTTCGCCGTGGTCGTCCTCTCCCTCACCTCATCCCCTTTGGCGTGTCTTTAATCCGTTGTTTCCCTTTATGATGGCTCTTTGGTAATATCGGCGCAACTGGTTTGATCTCCAGACAGTTCCTGTGCACGGTGTAACCGAGGAGGGACTCGCTGCGAATTTCTTTTAAACGCGGTCAAATAGCAGGGGTCATTCTTCAAAGATACCTGCGCAGATTGTGCGGTCCTAATAACCCCTTCCACGGGAAATGCTTTGAATAATTGTGAGGTTTATTGTAAGAATCGCGGTAGATGAAAATTAGACTTTTAAGGCGGCCATTTTGAAAATTGGTAATCCACCATCTTATGGATTAGCCACTGGGGGTTACATGAATTAAACAATTGGCCGATGTCGGGTGTGGGTTGTAGGATATTATCCCGTAAGCTGTTGCAGGTTTTTCAGCCCGCAGAACACGAGAATGCACGCTTGCGCAGTATTATCACAGTGGTCGATGCACTCAAAATCCTCAACCAACCAGCATCTCTGAAAGGTCTCTCTCTCTCTAAAATTTACTCGGAATTAGATGGTTTCGTATTTTTGACTTCTTTTAAGGCTACCGGGTTCTCTGAAAATGTTGGAGCGTACCAATCGAATTCCAAAAATTCCGATCCCATGCGTAATTCAACGGTTTCCAGCCTGCGAAGCGAGCCTCCCGGAAGAAAGACTGTACAAAGGAGACTGAGGCACGCAATGACACAGGATATATTGTCGGATTAGTTTTAAATATTAAATTTCATATTTAAAAAGGCTGGAGGGCGGATTACTATTTGGATCATATACGGGTAATGAGAAGACGAACATTTATGCAAGGCAATGTGCTCTCATCTCATAATGATATACTATTTGACACACGTACAGTGATTAAAATACAGAATTATTCTCAAACTGATGTACACTGATGAAAACCTACAGGGCTGTTGTAGAAAAATGTTTCTTTGCAATGAAGTTACTGTCTGCAAGTTTCTGAAGTCAGTGCAATAGTCACTGACGGTCGTGCTGGATACAAAAGGTCCCTCGAAATATCGGGACATGCTGGATCAGGATAATACATTTTTCAACGTATTATGCTGATCCAGCATGTTCCGATATTTCAATGGACCTTTTGTTTCTAGTTCTACTATTGCTGCCGCCCTTCAAGTTTCTGTGGTCCAATTTCACCAGACATTTTTCTGGATTTCTTCAGCAAACAGAAGAAAAAACACTTCATGCCCACTCATTTTCAAAAATATCCAGATGGCTAAAACAGGGTAAATTACTCTGTTGGGAATAAGCTTTATCTGCATCCTTTCTTGAAGAGGCCCGGGTTCGAGTTCCGTCAAGGTTAGACGAATTTTTATGGATTTTTTCGCAAGTGATCAAATTGTCGATCTGGGGCGAGTGTTGCATCATTTTCTTTCATGGAAACATGGATTTTTCGCATCCGGCAAACCAACCATAGCATAACGTAATTTACAGACACAGTACACTGATGCTTCATGATGTTAGATAGATGGAAGCTCCAAAAAACAATACAGCATCCATCATGAACATTGTGGATAACATTAAGACGGTTGTCACAAAAGCCATAATAATACATTCTGCGAAGTATATTAAATGAAAATGTGTACGGATCTGCAATTTATCATTGCTACTCATCATGAAACTAAAAACGTTTCAACAGATATGCTTGGAAGAGTAAGATAATTTCAACCACGAAGGAAACAAACTCATTCCTTCAACAATATTAATTTAAACTTATAAAGAGTTGTCGGAAGTTGGATGGTGGTTTGTAATTCTTCTCAGGGCACCCTATACATATTAGCGTTAGCCATACGATACAAGAATCCCCAGGTCCTCACTCTTCAAAAAATGCCATTCTTCTGATTTTTCAATTTTCAGGTAGTTCAGTATGTGTGATATTAGGACCGACGTTATCCATAAAATGGCATCAAAGGATCTCTTGTCTGTACCTATGGACAGCCCAATACGCATGACGAGTGCAATCACTGATGGTGATGCCAACGTATCCTTTTCTCTGACAGTGGAGAACTAAGTTGTCGTTCTTCTTTCTGGATTAAAACGTTTGTAGGTGGTATTAAGAGTCAGTAGAGAAACTCAAGTCGGACGATTACTGGTTACTTCAAGTGGTAAGTTTGCAAAGCCAACGAGGTGTTCTCTCGTTGGTTTTGCAACCATTTGGGGTGAGTAGGAAACTGTCCTGCAACAGGTGACATCAAAAGAACTCTAGTAGAGCGCTTTGTTCTCATTTTGGAGTAAAGAGAAATTATCGTATTATGCAAAGATTCTCATGTTTAAAAGCTTTATTTATAATTCATCTTTAATGTTATTATTTCGGTATTTCAGTTATTGCAGCTACTGCATTAGTTCGGTGAGGAGAAGAGTCATTCATTAATTCAAAGATACGCAAAATATATGATTCTCGCCCTCCCCCTTTGGATGAAAAACTAGATTCTAAGTTTATGGAAACAAACTTAAAAAAATATACTACGTTTATTTACTTAGAATGCGAGTAAAACAGCGCCACTTGTCTGAACAAATCTGCCCTTAATAAAATTCATGGATGGAATTCAATTTTGGTCCACACTGAACAATTCAGACCACTGCTTCACGTATTTCGCGTTTCCATGCTTATATATATTAAATACGTGGTTGCTGATCTCCGGTGAACTACTTTAATCTAACAATCGCAACATGGCTGAGTAGGTCACGCATGTGATGCTCGCCTGTGAGAGATGGTATTCGATTCGACGTTGAGCACGTTTGAAGCAGTTTGTATTTCTTGTCATTTTTGGAGAAATTGCCTTACTGGACGTTGTGAGCTTCCCGTTAGTATTTGTTTGTATAAAATGGCAAGATCGTCAAAGCAAAAGAAAGAAACTGCGAATCTGGACAGGATTATACAATTACGTACAAATGGACACAAATAATTGGAGGTATAGATAATCTGATAAGGCTGAGCCATTGAACAGCTGGATTAATAAAAACTGGAATATTTGGCATTCTTGTTGTAGGGATTCAGAGTTCAGGGATTTCCAGAAAAAAAGGAGTTAACTGATAATCTCAATGAAGCGCATGGCTGATTCTGACCATGGCAACTAGGATGCTATAAGGTCCCAGGTAATATTTAGTAATGATTACTTCGATGCAGAATTTTAAGGAGTAATCGATTTACGTCTAAGACTCAACAATGGTTTTTGTTCTACTTGAGGTAAGTTCCTCTTTATTTTATTTATGAAATCCCCAAACACGAAAGGCATTAGAACCTACAGTAGTTAGTATCGTGCTTGATTGAAATTAGACTTGAATTGTGGGAAATTCCGTGAAGGAATCTTGTTCCAGAAAGCAGAAATGAAAAAGTTGGTCCATGAGACTGAAGTTGGACAGTAAATGGATGCTGACTGGTTGCAGTACATGTTCGGACTGGTTTGGAAGAGATAGGAGGAATTATAGATGACAGTTTAGAAGAACAGTTCCGTGAAGTATCTAAGGAAAGGGTATGCAGCAGCAACCGAACGTCTATGGTACAGTGAAGGGAGAGACGGGTCACTAATTGACCTGGCTGCTGTCTTTTGAATGGAGTCAAGGAGCTTGAGAGATGCGGGAACAGTATCTCTCAGGGCAGATTTGGGATTTGTGCAGAGTCAGCATCTATTTTGAGGAAAAGTTTGTTTTTAATTATGTTTTATTTTATTTTTAATAACAAATTATACAGAACTGGTCTAGCTCCTTTTCAGCGCCACAACTTATGCCAACTTAACTGTCTAACCTAGTTCAAAATCAAACACAATGTACAAAAAAGAAGAAGAAAATCCCTAAACGTGTATGTATTAGCATTACCAACAACAAGAATCATATTCAAGTCAGTAGGCAATCATAACAAGCTCTGCTGATTGACACTCCCCCCATCCCCTTCTTTTCGGTTCCCCACAGGATGATCGCATACAATGGTTATTATGACACTATCGCTCTGGGAGCTATGTATTAGGGAAAAAGGTGGGGCGAGAAGAACACTATGAGGGAACAAGAGTCAGTCATCTACGGGTATGGGACGAAGAACGGAAGGGGCTATGAGTTAGGGGGAATGGGGGAGTAATGCTAACATGCTTTTCGCTTCACGACCTTTGTGGAGAACCGGCGTCTTGGGTGAAACGTAATAACGGCGCGTGACAAGCCCTATCAATCACGCACGTGCGATAGGGTGAAGAAGGAAATGGAGCAAAAAACAATTAATCACCACCGACACCAGACCCGGACAAGGTGGCAGCAGCTGACTGGGAGGGACATCGTACAGTGCGGTTTTTTAAGTCAAATATCCCGTGACAGGCCAGTTGCAGTTTGTTCTTGTCCAAAGAGTGGACGACACGAGACACTTGTTGAGGTCTGACAGGCATACCGGGCCAGAGTGAACAATGGACATGCACGAATGTAGCCCACGAAAAAATGGTTTCTTTGGCTGAAACGACGTGACACGTTTTCACGTACATAGAAAGAAGCCTACCACTGTGGAATTAAATAAATACCGATGAACAATGGTAAATTAATGATTTACATTTTTGATCTTTAGAAAACAAGAAAAAATATTCGTATGAAGTATTCTTGTGGGGCATGAGGAAGTAATTTTCCTCTATTATACAGCAATAGTACACGACCCTCTGGTGTAGAGCTTTGGCGACAACTCTTCAAACAACTTTTTCACTGTAGTCTTCAGATCACTGGCAGTTTTAAAAGTGGTTCTCCATGGAGCAAAGATATGATAATAAAGAATAATCAAGGCTGTAGGGAAGATGTATGGGCGCCTTATATATCCGCAATAACGCAAATGCCAGCGTTCTTCATGATTGGATGTTTGGCTTTAATTGCTGCATGTTTCCCAACAGCGTTGGAATTTAAATAGACCATGTGGTAGAAATCCTGAATTGAGATTCAACAAAAGGTCACGAAGACCTTATACACTTTGGCGATGCCATAAACCACCGCTGACAGACGACAGCTCTCATATTTCCAATGCCAGCTCATCATTGTTGCGTTCTCGTGAAGAGGTTAGGGGCCCCTCATGGGTCGCACAATTGGTAGAATTACCATCCTCCTCACATTGGGTGAAAAAGACCAGAGTTTGAATCTCGTCGATGATCTGACGAAATTTTATGGGCCTTTTTCACAACGTTGCTGAGTTAGTTGGTCTCGGGTGTTTTCCTTGCAGAAACTCGGTTTTTCATCCAGCAAACCGACCATGGAACACGCAATTTACAGACAATATACACGGCGTAATATGGTCTTCGTCGTTGAGCACCTACAACAAACAAACATAAGTTAGGTATGCGCTAAGCGCAAAAGCAACTAAAGATATGAGGCATCAGTATATTGTGTGTTCTTCGGTAGGTTTATTGTTTGCTGTACAGAAAACCATGCGACCCTTGCCTGAGACAGTTTAACTTGACCACGCTTGTGAAAAAAGCCCATAAAAATTCCTCGTGCCATTGAAGGGATTCGAACTCGGGCCTTTTCTACCGAGTATAGAAACACAGCGATTATAACCGTTGTGCTGCTGACAAGAGTGACAGTAATTGGCTATGAAATGCATTGTGGTGTGTTGAATCTTTGTCCGAATGATGAGGAAAAATATGGTAAAAAAAAAAAAAAAAAATCCCATCAGATCTCGCCACAGGCGAAAATTTGGTGGATTTTACAGTCTTTTTTTTTTTTTTTTTTTTTTTTTGTAGATCACGGTGTCTTGTCACTGATATTCAGGAATTTTGCTAGTAGGGAAAAGGAGTTGATTACTCCTTTGTATAAGGCAACGGTCAGGCCGCGTCTTGAGACTGCGCACAGGTCTGGAAGCCTCATTTTAAGAAGGATGTAGAGTTGCTTGTCGCTATAGAAACAGAAAATTAAAACTATAAGCTATTAAACTGCAACTTATGAATACTGCTGTGGCGATCTTTACATCGAATAAAGAATGCGCGTAGGCCCTCCTGGTGGAGGCAAGTTAAACTATTAAATAAACAAAAGCGTACGCTACATGCATATAAAAAAGAACGACTTTTTAAACGCGTTTAATTTCTTATCACATTACGAATCGACATCATCAGGCGTACAGTACGTTTCTGATGTTGGTGGCTAACTTAACGAAATGGTGTTTCTTTGTTTTTTGTTTTTTTTAATAATGCGCCGCGTATTAAATTATTTCCTTTGATCGCTCCTCTTCTGATCTTCCTGTATAAGGAAAGTAGCAAACACAAAGTGAGCTTTCTTAGAGACGAAGACAACAATTATGTGTGTGTGTGGTGGGGGGGAGGGTGCGCGGATTATATCCCGTTCAAATAACTGCAGCCACGTCCAAAACGACTCCGTTTAAGTGTGAAGCCAAATCGGGCTAAGCCTATTTCAATACTTTACGAGTTCTTTGTCCGATCATATTTTAGAATTGTGTCTGGGCACGAGCTCGCAAGGAGCTTGTGCAACCCCTCCCCTGTTTGGTGTCGCTAATGGGAGAGGAAATTGTAAATGCAGAGAAAATTACGTGGATCAGGAGTAATGGCTAAATGCTGGGAACAAATTGATTTGACGAACGATCTTGTAGAAAGGAAGCTTCCATTTCACAGTTCAGCTGTAGCCTTGTGAAATAAGGTAAGTAGTGAGGACAGACGGGGGAGGGGAGGGTAGCAGGGCGAGATTTGAAATTCAACAGATGCAGAGTCAGTGGAGGAGGGATGATTAATAGCTCCGAGCTCCGGTACAATAATTACTTTTTGCCATACTTTACCAAAGTAACGCACACCTTCGAGCTCGTGTCGCCACTGATCCCTGCCTCTGTGCAACAGTCTCTGATAATTAAATTGTTTACTGTGGCTTCAAACGCACAAGACTTAGATGGACGGGTGAAGCGGAGTGCATAATAGCTGGCGACGTAAGGCGGGACTGTTGCAAAGCAGAAAACAGAGACTGTGTTTAGATTCGACTGATTACTTTATAATGAAAGGCTGTTTTCGGCCGTGTTAGCTCACTTCTCCAACGAACGAGCTAATCGAGTTGAGTTCCAATCACGGCTTGATTTGACACACTTGTGGCACCTTTGCAAACTTTCTCGTGGTAAGAGTTGACGGCTGCACTTCTAAAGTTTAAAATGACAAGGGCAGAAAGCAGCAGCAGCGTGCGTATGACGTATTTTATCACATAATCACGTGGATGTCGTAAACGCACCACAAGAGAATAAACTGCAGCTTGCCGATACACCTTCTTCGCGACAATTGTCTGCCTTAAAATTAACCAGGTTTATACATTTATTGAAGCACATAAGCCTTAAATCCTCGCACATAGAATTATTTGCTTAATTTTCACTTTTTAACGTGTGTATTTAAAATATTTTATCATGAACTTACCACAATTAAATCTAAAAGAATTAAAAAGAAGGCCACCATAATAGAGAGGGTATACGCGTTTCAGTTGATCGTGGCTCTAGCCCACGTGACTGCTAATTATGGTGCTGTTCTTATAGCTTGTAGGCCCTCGTGGATAGGACAGTTGGTACCCACGAGCACCTGGGTTCCGTTGATGACGAGAGGAATTTTTATGGGCGTTTTCAAAACGTGGCCGAGTTAGTCGGTCTCAGGCGAGGACAGCGTGGTTTTTCATCCAGTAAACAAAATCAACCACAGAACAAACGGCTAATGTTCCTAAAACCCATTGTAATACCAAAAATAGAATTAATTTTTATTTCTAACACTAAGACATATTATAATTCGTTTTTTTTGTTTCGTAAGGGGAAAAATAAAATGCTCTAACGAAATACACTACACTGAAAAGGTATTGGGACACCGTTGGGATTTGGAATAATAAAGCATACCTGTTACTGTGTGTCGGGAATAGGAATAAAAGCAAACTGCGTTCACATTAGAAATAAGCACACACAAAAAAAAAAAAACGGCAAATGAGTCAAGGCATTGAGCGGAGCGAATTTCAAAGGAAGAAGGTCACCACAGGACGCAATATTAATATTCATCTGCTCCTGTCACTACAGCAGCCTAGTTGAATGGTGTCTGAAATAATCAAATGGAAAAGTCAAATTGAAAACCTATTACAAAGGGAAATGTTCTAGTTGAACTCCGAAATTGACAGAAAGAGACTGTAGAGTGCTCAGAAGATTGGTACGTCTCAGTTCTCATCGAATACTGCCAACTAGGAGTTTGGGAAAAGGGCGAGAGAGCACAGGAACTGCCATTAGTACAAGAGAGACATGTGGAGAGCTGCGCAGCATCGGATTTTATGGAAGAACAAAACATTGCAGCAAGAAATGAGTAGCATCCACTTGCTTGGTCACAACCCATTGTAATCGGTTCCTGGAGTCTAATTGGAGAGCTGTTATGGTATTAGAGAGCAGTGTTATGGAGCGATGAACCATGGTGCACTGCTTTCTGTTCTGACGGCTGTTTGGGTCTGACGGATTCACGGAGAACATTATTTACCGGGGGGGGGGGGGGGTTGTTCCAGTTGTGAAGTTTGTCGGAGATGATCTAGGACTGATTCTGATGATATGAATTTCGACCGTTCGTCGTCGTTCCTTGAACAGTGAATGTCCGGTATATTAGTATGCTGGAGAATTCCGCCGTTCTTTCTATCCTGTGGCACCAATTTTGGGAGGCGAGGGCCCTTTTCTGTTTCAGCATGACACGTACTGCACAGCCTGTACGACTTTGTTCGAAAACTGTTTGCAAAAACGTCATTGATCTGCCCAGAGTGCCAATTCTAACACCACTGAACACCTTTGGAATTAACCGGAACTTCCTTTTCGAGCCAAGCCAGCATGCTTGCAATAAGTAGCTCGATTGACCGTTGTGTTGAAGGAGGAATGGATCAAAATACTGCCTTCCTGATAACAAAAATTGGTTCGGAGTCTAACGATAAGAATAGTCTGTGATTAAAGCCAAAGGTGGGCCAATACGTTACTAAATATTTTGAAACGTGCGGGGATTTGGTTACTTTTGGCAATACGGAGGAACTGTCCATGGTCGAATTTCCGTCCTCTCCACAGCGTGTGGAAAAGACCTGAGTTCGAATCCCGTTTATGATTTGAGGAATTTTTATGGCCCTTTTTCACAATGAGGCTGAGTTAGTCGGTTTCATGCGACGACAGCATGGTTTCTTTCGTTCAGAGAACAGGCAGATTGACCAATACACATGCAGTTTACAGACAAAATGTATACGGAGAAATATGGCCTAAGTTGCTGATTCGCCTGAAATCCTACAACAACATTCACGATGAAACTTGGGTATAGCTCCAGCTGATATAACTCGCAGCCATCAGGCAAACATTTGGTACATGTACCTCATGTGCTTTCGGACATCCAAACATCCAAGAGAACTCAGCACATGCTTCAATGTGCGAACATCGCATACTGCTTTAATCTGAATTACTGATCTTTATCCTTTGGCCTTTTGCAAGTATCAATGGACAAAAATCATAGGAATGAAAAACTGTACAGAGCAACTGGTGAGAACACCACTGATGTAATCTAGGAATGCTAGTCCTAGATATAAGGAGCTTACACGCGGAACTGGAACACATTTAAGTTTCGTATCTTAAGATTTTTACAGAAAATGTACGACGTTGGTGCCCCGGTCCAGAAACACGTGATTTTGATGTACGAACACATGGCCAACCTAATGTGTCATAATCGAGTCCCAACATTTAAAAAGTGAAGAAATGAGCATTGACTCTGAAGGCTACGTATTGCTAGATCTGGGCTGAAGCTAAATCTCAAGTTTGGTCGTAAGTTCTAAAGGTTCGGGCTAGAGTCAACGGTTGTCCTTACACTTAACAAACCGATGCTGATATATCCACAAATTTGTTATCCCAATAAGCAAGAAAAGTAAGTTTTAGACCGTGGCACAATGCTAGTGAGACATTCGTTTTAATATGTATTAATAATGCGCAACGACTTGGATAATTGCGATTTGAAATTACAGATTTATGCAAATGAGTCATGCGTTAAAAATGGATGAAAATTTCTGACCGGTAAGAGTTGAAAGGGCAGTATTTATTTTGAAATGTTGAGTACGAGGACTACGGTATTTTAACAGCAAAGCCTTTAAGTATACAGAACGATAAAGATAGCCAATTGCAAACTGAAGTGACACTGCTTGAAATAATTTTTCCTCAATAAGCATTACTCCCATTTATCCAGGATTAATGCGAATTATTCTTAACTATACGAGAAACGGATGTGCCATTCAAAAGCGTAAGTTGTTTTTCAGGGCTAAAAATAAAAGAAAAGATGACAGTCGGAATACAACTAAGAAACGGTGTGACATTGATGAACGCTCTAGGGTTCTGTCTAAGTATCGTTACAATGTTTACAAAAGGGAAAAAACTAAACAAAAACAAAACAAACAAAAAGAAACATGCAGGATGACAACCAACGACAGGCCAAATAGATTAAGACAGCCAAGGATTTAGAGAATACACCGTCTAATAATTATCTCTCAATTTTTTATTATTCACGGGTTCGGTGTGGGATGTTTGGCCACTAGAAGAAGAAAAACAGCAAGATTTTCTGGAAATTTCTTTAACAGTTACCATTATGGAGAATGGAGTCGTTTATTGATATTTTAATTCCAATATCACATGGGTGGCCACTTCCAAGTGTTATATCAGCCGTATTGGGTCTGTGTGGTTATATGATGTTAATTAATCTTTCAAAAGTTTCCTGTATGTGATCAGTACACGCTGCATGCAATCAACAGAAACCTGTTTCTATCCCCAACTCAACGCAGTGACCATCAATGTTGACAATTGAGAAATTTTTCGATTAAGAAGGAGGAACTTTTATTTATTTACAGCGCTGTCGGACAGCAGTTTTTTTATACGAAATTTTCATCCCTCAAATAGGCATATCATAAATGCAATTTACAGGCACAATATACTAACGCCTCATGGTCTAAGTCACACCTCGGTTTAAACTCTAAACAACCTAAATCAATGTCAATATACGTCTCCCATTGGTGAGATGGACGATCAATCGCAGCGCTGTAATATTCTGTGCTCAAGTAATGTAGTAGTTCGCTAAGAGCCCTGTAACCACAAGTGGTAAAGGAGAGAGTCTCCCAACCATCTGCAGCAAGTGTTGAACATCGCCATGACGTGTCACATTGACTTTGGAAGTATATAATTCCACGTTCCAGAAGTTAAAGCTGTTTCTAACGCGGCGTAACTTATAATGTAACACGCAACATTAATGGTGGACGAAATGGTCAGATCCCAGAGTCTGAACGTTGGTCCTGTGAGTTTGAAGTTGAACAGTAAAAGGATGCTGAATGGTTGCGACACGTGTTCGAATGGTTTGGAAGAGAGAGCTGGAATCATAGAAGCCTTCTAACAACCCTTCTAAGTATACGGTCGAGGTGAGTAGTACTATAGGCACCTCAGATCACAACTTGATGATGGTCTCTTCTCCAATGGAACCTTTTTCTCGTGGCCATTCCAAACCTTGTGTTGTTTAGCATTACAAGAATGCACGATGGGATGATCTGCGAAATTTATTTTCTTTGGTCGGATTACTATTTCAAATCTTGTGATGTCTTGCGATCCTGTAAGTGAAATTATTTTGGTAATGATAAATCTTCTATTCCACACTCCATCTTAAAATCTCGTCCTTTATCTGAACCTTGGTTTTCCAATAAATGTGCTAATGCTGTTCAAGATAAGAATGTTGCATATCGGAATTGGCTTTCATCCAAAATTTCCACGTTCATTTTTTGCCTATGCCTACACCAGAGTTTCCAAAATTATGGGGTGCCCCCCCTCCTTGGGAGCGCTTGTCGTTTTCATGAAGCACTTTTTTAGCGAAATATAGGCAAACCATCTCACTAATCCACATACGAAGCGTGTTTTAGTTATTTCTTTGAGATTAAATATATTAATTTATAAAAGTACATTCGTAGCTAAATTTTAGACCAAATCCGTTTATTTACACATCGTTCTGGAACTTGGCCGGGTGCCTGAAATTTATGAAAAATTTTAAGGAGGCTCGAGGTATAAAAGTTTGGGAACCTCGGGCCTACATCAAATCTAGCAAAATTTGCAAAGCAGTTATTAATCAGTCAAAACTAGATTTTGAACCGGCTAAGAGTAGAAAACTTGCTTCTTGTCCAAACGGTAGTCGAGCATTCTAGTCTCTTGCTAAATCTATTGGCCGCAACTTTTGCCCACCTCTGCTGAAATCTGATGGTTCTATTTCTACCTCAGCTAAAGATAAAGTCAACCTGTTAACATCCTACTTTGCTTCCAACTCTTGTATTGGCGATCTTGGAAAACCATCTCCTACTCTCTCCAGTACAATCCACTCAATTCTTCTTGTCTTCCATCAAAAGGATGCCTGAAGAATTTTGAAAAATCCTGATGCCATTAAAATTCCAGTTACTGATAGTATTTCTCCAATTGTTCCCAAAAACTGTGCTCCTGAGAGTACTCCAGTTCTGTGTCGTCGTTTTATACTTTCTTACTCCACTGGTGCCTAACACATATTGGAAGTGACCTACAAAGGCTCATAGAAGATCCGAAATATAGGAAACAAACCGCAGGGTGGTTCGCTGAGGCTACTATTGCCTAGTAGCCTCAGCATTTCTGTAAAGAACTGTACGCAATTGAACAAGTGTATATCTCGCACAAGTTGATTTAGTGGATGTGATGTTAAGATGAACTTTTGTACTACAATTGCCAGGACTCTAGACAGAAATGCAGTGATGAGTAATGCAGTTTATATTTCAGCTTTTATTGTATATTTTAGCGATTTTTTTATGGTAATCCCATGGCATTTTCTACCGTGAAGGGGAATTTGTCACTTACCAATAAAGATTTATTTATTTATTTTTCCTTCTGCTTGGAAATTGCTCATATCCATCAAGTTCCTAACAAAGAGGAGAAAAATCCTTCCCATCGAATTACATACCCTTCGATTATGTCTCATTACATTTACCTCTAATCTTTCTAAAGTAATGGAGAAATCCAATAACCGCCAATTCCTAAAATATCTTGAAACCTTCCATTTGATCAATAATCGCCAATATGGATTCCAGCAGTGTCGATCGATTGATGATATACTGGCTTATGTTATCCATCTACGGACAAACTCAAGTAGTTGCTCTTGACATTTAAAAGTCTTTTTACACGATCAGAGTAAGATAATCTAAGTAAGCTTCTATTTTGTGGATTGCCGATGGTTTTTTGTAACTGGGTATCCAGTTTTCTCTCTGATCGTCCAGTGCAGGTGATGGTATATGGTACTTCTGTCTGTTAACTTCTCCACTAATGCTCGTGTTCCCCGAGTTTCAATTTTTTCTCCCATTCTTTTCCTCTTGTATATTAATGACATTCTTTCATTGATTGGAAATCCTATCGATAGTTTTGCTGATGATAGCACATTGCATTCCACCTTCCAGTTTAAGAAACCTTACTCTGCACAAACAGCTTGAACTTCTCGAATATCCACTACTAATTCCTAAATATTGATCTCCAGGTAATTCTCTATGGGGCAAAGAAACAGTTAATTTCTGTCTTTTATCTCGAAAAAGGACTCAGATTTCTAGACAAGATCACATGTCTCTATTAGGGATTATTCTCTCTCTTTGGCATAAGAACACATATATTGCTTCCTATGCACCTAAAAAACTTGGCTTCTTGATTCCATTCAGAAGAGGGCAGTTAGGTTAATTAATGATGAGTCTCTCCACTCGCTGTCTCATAGACGTACTGTTTCTGCTGCATGCCTCTCCTACAGATACTTCCATGGACACTTCTTCTGAATTGGCTTCTACAATTCTCCCTCTCTCTCTTCCAAACTAGTCTGAAGACTTGCCGCAACCAGTCAATATCCTTTTACTGTCCAACTTAAAATTCACAGAACCAACTTCTTTATGATTCCTCACTTGTCCCTTCAACTTCCTTCATACGTATTTCCTGAAAAATTAAAATCTACAGAAATTCAAGTCTAATGTCAACAAATATCTTCTCATTTTTCACCTTCAACCCACTCACTGTCCTAAGTACTGTAAGTTCTAATACCTTTCGTGTTTGGGGTTTTGAGAAAAAAAACAAACAAATATTACCGTGATGATCATAAATTATTGTATATGAGAGAATATATAAAGACTCTACGTCATATCGATGTCTTCAAGAGGAAGGCACCTTATTATATCTCCGTTATTGGCTATTCTACCACCAAATACAAGGGTATTTGGTGGTAGAATATCCGATAGATCGGTGGCCGCACTCTCAAGGTCATCGCCTACTTAACGGGACCACCTAGATCGAACCGTGTCCTCCCTCCTGGATCATCGTTGTGGCGTCGCTTTGGGAAGACTGGCCTCCAACCCTTCCTTGATTTCTTGGCGTGAAGGAATTGTAATTATACATGGATAGTGTTTCTAACCATTGCGCTAGGCAGGAGGAGAAAAGGAACATGGAAGTGGGGGGGGGGGCAGAGAGAGAGAACGTGTAATGTACTTTGTGGTCTCTGCAGCCCTGGTCACATAGTCCATTTTATGACTCTGTATCTTCTTTCGTATTAATGTTTTTGGCAAAAACAGTTGATAGTTTATAAAGTCGATTCAGCTACTATTGGAGAATTGAGGACTGGTGTTGATGGCAACAAATCCAAATAGATTCTTTTTCTTTTGGTTGGGCCCCTTAAGGTTTCTCCGAAGTGGACTGTTTTAAACAAGCGCTGCCTACTGTAAACCCCGCAAGTTTATTACGGCAAATCTCGATTATTTTGCCCAATTATGGCGGAGCAAGTGTAAACATTCGGCGTATCATTCCTGCTCCATAAATTATTTTAGCCTTCTTTTATGAGGCGTGCGTAGTGTGTAACCCTACGGGCCACTTAAAATTCCAACACATTAGAACAACGCGGTCCCCTTCCCCCCCATCTCCGTTTAAAGCAGGAAAAGAACGGACGCCGTCGGCATCTCTTTCTCTCTCCACCCCCCACTCTCCCAAACCCAAACTTGAATAATAAGACACGCGAAGTAAACGCAAAATGCCCCGCTCGCTTGTGTGCGCGCGCGTCAGCGCGAGATGCAAGTCCCGCAAGTAGCGGTAACATCTCCGGTAGTGACAATGAACGCCAGCGTACTTACAAATCCATTTTTGCCGAGACACAATGAAAGCGAGACTGCTGGAAGCCGCGAGGGGGTGTTCTATTGTGTCGGGGCGCCGTTACACACAGGGCTAATGGGCCCCAGAGGCACTTTGGCTCAAAGAGAACCGCATCCAAGTTTCATCAGGGGTCAGGTCATATGGCGGACGGCTGGACCACAATAGCGACAGCGAAACATCATGAGTCACAGAGGATAAATTAATGATGAATAGAATCCCCATCCTTCATCCTAATCTGCCATGGAGCTCGCAGAGAAGGACTTATATTCGGTGTTGTCCACACTAGTGAAGTGGGACTGCATATATAAGGCTTCCCCCCACGCACTCTCTCTCTCTCTCTCTCTCTCTCATACATCATTTGTTAGTTTTGCTTCCCTTTTCGCGTGTTTCTTTCGATTTTGTATGTATTTTTCTGCTTTTACAAAAGACCGTTTTGTTTTTTGGCAATTATTCATGTCCACTTCAAGAAAAAAAAAAGTCGTATCTATTTATAATAAATATTGTCGCATCTTAGGAGTGAAAAATGTGAGGTTTATTAGGTAAGAATACGTATGGAGAGTTTTTTTTTTTAAATAAAACGGGATGAAATGAAGAATGGTGAAAACAAGATCTCGCATATTCTCTAAAAATAATAAAGTAGGCAGATATAGACCCATTAATGACATCTCCGAAAACTTTCGTATTTTAATTTCTTTTAATATCAGTACGTGTCAGAACCACGTCCATTCTCGTCCACTCTGCCACACACGTATTTTTCTCAATCTGCATTTTAATTGTAGCGGCAAACAGTGATAATATTATTACGCTCATCTGGTATAGAATTATCCTCGATTTTAATTGCATCCGCGTGCTACAGAAATGGGAGATCACCTAAAAGTAGTCACCTTACAGTTAATGTACAGTAACGTTGTTGTAATATTGAGTTTGAAGTATACTAGTTAGACCAGAAGATGGAAGCACGCTGGACGTTCAATAAATATTAATTATTCTGCGAAATTCATATAACTGTTGCTTTTATTACATTTATTTGCAGCATTATCCACTCTTGATTACACTTACGCCAAATGATCTTACAGATGACTGCCTGATGCCCTCAAGTTCAGCACGTAAGACTAAAATGACTCTGTTATTATTGGAAAGAAATGCTCAAATGGAAATGTTTCAATTATGCTAAGATTAAAATAAATAATCTAATAAATGCTTCGTATTCGCCCTGCCAGATATTTATAGTTGTGTACGAAATGTCTTCCAACATGTATTGGAACAACGAGTGGAAAAAAACGTCTGGTTAGAATATAAAGGAAATTTAAATATCGAGAACGAGTCTCTGTGGCTTAAATGGCATCGGTAATCTTTGGGGGATTTTCTAAAAGTTTCTGGTGTGTTAGCATGGATTAGGACGTCTTATTCTAGCTCTCAACTGATGTTCCAAAATGCCAAAGGTCTTCAACTGAATTCAAACCAAAGCTCTTCAAAATTCTCATCAAACCACTGTTTCTATTGACCACGATTTGAACGGATGCTGATTCAAATACGGCTCCTCTCCAAAGAATTACCATGATACGGGTAAAGCAGAATATCACAAGTTCTCCATACTATCGCTTTTAAAAAAAAGGGGGAGGGGATTTTGTGTTCCTGTTAAACAGCTTTGTTTTTTCATTCGTTTATTTATAAAGGAGATTTCGTATATCCATTGGGCTTCGAATAGTTTTAAAAGGGGAACTGAATAGCCTCACTATTCTCATGAATTTATACAAGTAACCTATAGTGTTGGGCGTCTCTGGGAAGGGGATGGAAGACAGATAAGTGAAAATTTTCGCTCATTGACCTTGAATTCCTGGTTTATAACTATATAAACCAGGCATTTATATGCTAATAACTTTGAGCATCAGAAGTAGAAAACTGTTTTTGGAGGACACTTTTTAATCGTCTCACTTCAGTAGTGAATAAAGCCTCGGAACTCCCACAGCGGAAAATTTTTAATTCAAAATGTTCTTCATCTCCAACTGCTCGCCGTTTGTTGTTATCTAATCTTAATCTAACATTCAAAATGGACAACCTTTTTGAATTCTTTCTGCAGATTCCAACACACGCGAATGGCGCAACTTGAACAGCATAACTTGTTCTTTATCTTATCCTCTATAACAAAATTAAAAATCATTGGTTTCTTTCATTTTTGCAACTGATTGTGCCTATCTGGTGGGACTCGCTTTGATGATAACATCAAGTCTGATTTCCGCAAAAGAGCGTTTGTCACGTTGAGCATGAAGGACCAAAGTGCAAATATACGTACAAATACTACTATCAGTGTCAGCGGGAATGACCTACATAAATCCAGCGTCTCCTCATCATTCACATGTACCATTAATCACTGCCTTCCGTAAACCTATGGTGGCTTTATTCAGCTGATCCCTCTTCGGCTCTTCATTAGGGAGATCTCCATCCTACGGGTCGGTACCGGGCCGTGACGTGTCCATTACCTCTGGGATACTGATATTGTACGGTCGTCAGATATATTGTCCCGTCACCTCCGTGTAGCGATGCTTTGTTCTCCTCAGGTCTTCTTCTAGCGTGGAATCTCGTGACACACACAAATGCACGCACGTACATCTTCAGTTGGGTTCTGGTTTAGGTTTCACACGGTGAGGATACTGCAGCGTCTAGCGCATGCCAACCATGCCTGTCCCTCCGTGCCGGAACAAGCGACTCATTGTGCGCCGCTAAGTGTCTCCGGCCCGTAACACTGCGGCCCACACAGACTGGCGTACCTACTCGCTGGAGTGACGACAGCCCCGTGAAAACGGCAGAAAACCAGTCGCGAACAAAACTCCTGAAAATGCTCGAGAATATCCCAGCAGATACCAGACATTGTGGACCACGTTACCCACCCCGCAGCATATCTAACAGAAAGGCGATAGCAATTTTCCTAAAATACTCTAAAAACAGGAGTACTGATATTGTTAGCGCACGCTGGCAATTCTTTACCTTGTAAAGATTCGCCGCATGCTCCATTAACTTTGAAGACCCAAAAGGTTTTTGATATATTCCGTTTTGTTTGAAAGTATGGTGATTGGTATTATTGGATTTTTCAATAGATGCGCACTTCATCAAGATTCGTTAAGGGATTATTTTTCTTCCCAATTATCGGGGTTAAAAGATACGCATTCAATCAAAGCGTGTCAAGATGATGTGTACTGCATGACTAAACAAAAGACGATAGCTCTAACACACAGTGGTCTGATTATACTTGGCCACCGATAAGCAGAATACAGCCAAGAAAGCCGATTCTTCAGATTGAATGCTTTTTTTGTTTGTTTTGAAATTGTCTTATAGAAAAAAGGTAAACTGCAGCTATTATCAATCCACTACAGGATAGAAGCCTTAACGATTCATGTTGGGGGAAACGGACCATAATCTGGCACGCTTGTTCAATGGCTTTAACTCTGGTCTACTAAAAGAGCGTGTTCTACAACAATTCGAAGTTCAAATCTAGCAATCTGAGTTCCAAAGAGTTATATCGCTTGAAATGATATTCTCTTTATAATGCAATAGGGTTTAGGTCCCCCAAACACTTTACCGAACAGGATATTCAAGTATGTGCTACCCACATAGAATATTTTCTTTAAAAATGTGGAATTTCTCAATACAATACTGTGCACAATTTACTGCTTTTATACATAGGCCTTCATGGTAATCACAGTAATTTAGTAAGTTTTTTTTTTTTTTTTAATGGAAACCACAAATCCGAAAGGTGTTATAACCTGTACTACTTCCTAGCATGCATAGTTTGAAGGTTGCGGAGGTGAGGCTGGAAAAGATCTGAGTTCGAGTCCCGTCCATGACGAGGAGAATTTTTATGGGCCTTTTTCACAATGTGGCCGAGTTAGTCGGTCTCAGGCGAGTTCCTCTAGAAACTGGGGGTTTTCGTCCAGCAAAACAGACAAATCGACCATAGAACACACGCAACTAATAGACATAGGACATAGCATGGTATATGAACTTAAATATTCGCGTGGCCTAACATAATAGTTTGGTTTTTTTTTTTTTTTTTTGGTCTCAGGCGACGGTGGCATGGTTTTTCATCCAGCAAAACAAAATGGACCACAGAACACACGCAATTTATAGGTAGTATATTACAGAGAAAATATGGCCTTAGTCGATAATGCTCCTAAAACCCAATAACAACACAAGATACTTGTTAACATTAGACTTGAATGTAATTTCCAGAAAATAACATGTGAGGGATGGTTGTTCCAGAAAACAGAAGTTGAAGGAATAAACGAAAAATAAAAATGGTTGGTTCTGTGAGTGGATGCCAGAATCTCTCTTGTTTGTTTTAACTTCGTTTATAACAAACAAGAGAGATTCCGGCAGCAGAAACCAATCGAGAATGGCTATTCACAGTTTTTACCACACACCCCAATCCATTTCTTCTTATCACGTTCAATACATCTTTAACATGAAATGATTCTCAGCTGCTTTCCTTTTAGTTAATTTGGACCGTTTATGTATTGCACATATTGGTGTTCTTTGGTAAGTTTTTCTGCCTTTTATAAGTACTACATGCCCACTCAGTAATTTGGCATTGTTTCGAATGGATGGACTCAAGAATCATTCTTCATTTGACTACTCTATCTGTATATGTTATTCCTGACGCTGAAGACCTTGCCAATCTGCAAATGCTGCTTAAACAGCGCCACCATTGACTTCACCAACAATTATATTCTATAACTTTTCGTGCGTTGCTTTTTAATAAATGGAGTGTTTAAATCCTGGCACCCACCTAAGCATCCAACAGAAGTGACAGCTTATTAAGTAACACTAGTAGTTATTTTCATAACCGTGAAAAACGTCAGGAAATTAGTTTAAAAAACGTAGAAGGGGTTTTGAAGTAAAATGAACGTATTTTGTACGCTCCTCTTGAGAGAATTCTCACTGAAAACAAAACTACTCGTTCTCCATATTGTTTATGTTATCTCTGAGATCCATAATACAACTCGTGTAGTTTTCTGGGGGTATGCTGTGGATTTGAGAAGTTATTTATTTTGTTCCAAATGCTCGCTACGTCGGTGTCCCGCAACAGGGTGATATGAAAGACGTCTTTCACTCAGCAAACGCTTAATTAATTGTCTTAGACAGGTTCCTTCATTTATCTGGGGGTAGTTCGTGTACAGTGCCCGTTAGCCCGAAGTCTTTACATACCTCAAAAAGTGCTGTAACGCGCCATTTCAAAACAAACTTTCTTCATCTCTCTCTCGCTTATAATTGTGGCTACTATTGCCAGCAAGCTGTTAAGCCTTATCTAAGATCTATATTAAAATATTAGAGTTTTTATTTCCGGTTCGTAAACACCGGGACAGCAGAACAACTGGGTACAGAAATGCGAACTTTAAAACATAACGACAGATATCTTAAGTTCGTTAGTAATATTTTTAAATACTGTATATTTATGATGTCGTTCCAGACGTGTCTAGCAATGCAAGAAGATAGTTAAAAAGGAGAGGATGATCAATATTAGAAACTTACAGAAGCAATTGAAATACCAACAGCGCTTCTCATTATTAATTAATGTTTTATTTATAAGTATTTTTAACTTCTACTTCTTCTGCCCTACAACGCGTACTGACAGGTTAAGTAAAAGTAATAATTTTTTTTTAAATATTGATTAATATATAGAGAGAAGGGAAAAAAAATTGGAATTATTGAAATGGCGTTTTTCTGATGTTCGGCGCAGTTATTGCGGCTAAGTCGGCCATCTTTCTTCAGAAATGAGCTGGTCGTTAAATTACTTGGCGCGCTAAGTACATATTGGCTACATATTTTTGTCTTCTGTTAATCCAACTAAAGATCGGTATACGAAGTTTCCATTTCCTTCCAGTTAGCGGGTTGTTTGTGCGCAATCATTGCGCACACGCGCACATCAAATGTCCCTGAACAGAATCGCGTTAAAAGGCTTCAGTGTTGAGCTTTCCTCCCGAGCACCGAAGAATTCATGGCTAATTTCTTCACAGAACCAGGTAAGTGTTTGTGGCAGCTCGTTAGCAAACTGCAATGAAGATCAAGTATAATGTGGATGACAAGTCCGTAGCTTTATTTTACAAAGAAACAATTTACATCTTCCCTTAGGCAGAAGAAATAACTGAAGATCCCCTTTATCTCGGTTTTTGCCCATCCATCAAGGTTTCTTATAATTAAATGGGCAGATTAGACTAATGAAAGGCATCACGGCAGAGAAGGGGGAACACTAACAAGTATTAAAATCTAAATCACTCCAAACAGAAGCCCCAAGGCACCAGCTTGGATGGGGCCTAACAGTGCGTGCAGCCATCGAGAATAATATGGTGGTGCATCAAAGACAAAAGGGCATCGTTATTATTTCAATAAAACGTCAGCGAAATCCTCAGTCATTATAAGAGAGTGAGGACGTTGTTAGTTGTGGAATATTCTAAGTGAACTGCTAAAGCTTAATCTGTTTTCAGGTTTAGAAGAACGTCAACCGGTGGAAGATGTGATAAAGAAGTTAAATTTATGATCGTGGCTGATTGTCATTGCACAGATATGAAGAAGTTAGGTCCTGTTATTACTGCTGCCAACTTATTATTTATAATAAAGTAATATTATTAATTCCAAACATCCAGCAAAGTTAAATATTGAAGAAGATTCAAAAAACCTTCCTGATTTTTATTTAATGACTCAAAAAGCGTATTTTGAAAGGCAAATCATCTGAAAATGAAACAGTACACAGTTGGTCAAGTTAATGCTCAGAAAGAGGAAGGCCGCATTTGGAGGACATGGCCATTGATGAAACAGTCCAGAAAAGCTAATATCTTTGGAGCTCGATGTAGTGGAAGTGGAATGTTGTTGTTATGTTGTTGGAATGTTAATGCCATTCAGGAAAAATGTTTTGGAGAGCTGGAGTACAATTTTGTTGGAAGTTAAGGGTGTGATAAACGCAAAGATAAGTTTACCGGGTACAGAGGATGATAAGTTTAAAAAACACAAACATCAAAATAGTGTTTTAGAGATAGTGAACCATTTATATTTTCCCCGAAAGTCGTATCATTATACTTACAACACGATTGTCTGCTTGATAAACACTAATCTAAAATAGTGTTTCTCAAACTTTATTTATTTTAGTGAAGCAAAAAACTGTGCACCGATATGTACTGTATACGCAAAACAACAAGCTTTTCTCATATCCACATGGGCTGGGCTGTGTAGACTCTCTCTCCTTCAGGTATTTGTCCTTATGTATCACATCCTGTTTGTGGAAGATGATGATCAGCATCGTCTTGATCGTGGACTTCTGTAAACGAAACCTTTTTGGGTGTTGGTGATTAATTTGAAGTCCACTGCATTCTCTAACCCTTTGTCTCTGGGTCGTACTGAAACATTAAACATTCATCTCCAGCGGCAATACAGTTGAGGAAATTAGGATTGTCTTGACAAGTCTGGATGAAGCCTTCGCATGATGAAATTCTTCGTTGCTTCTGCTCATCACCAGAAACAGTTTTTAACATTTCGTACGTTTTTGTTGCAGATTTCCCCAGTTTAAAGCAAAATTTGATATTCGTGACACGCTACTAACAAAACTGGTTCTACAATGCAACCTGTAAGCCTACTGGACAATCTCTGTATCACCATCTGCTGGAGGAAGTTTGAAACTACCACTTCCGTTTATATTTAAACTCATCGAACATGACAGTAACAGCACCAGTCCTTTCTTTCTTTTATTTTAATGTATATTTTTAATTTTATATATTTTAAATCTCTCCTTTTCTATTACAATTATTTCTTACTGTTTGTTACCCTTTTCACTCATTTCAATTTTGAAAATTTTAGGGAAAAAACTTTCAGCTGTTATGACCCACACAAAAATTTAAATAATTTGCGGATAGCTGATTAATTAAATACATATTTTTATTTAGTTAGAGAGTAACAATGCAAAAGTAATATTTTAGAATAACTGACAGGCTAATGGACAATAATTTCTTTCGCAACACACACCAAAGAACCATGGACCTCTTCCAAATACACACTTAACTACCTGTACTTGTCACACAGACATTTAAGTTAATGAATTTAAATTCCTTCTAACAAATAGGGGAATGTTATTAAAAGAAAGCCCGAAGAGTACAGATACAAGTTAATGAATTCTGCTGGTACCATAAGACCACAAATTAGCAGAGTGTTTGAGTATCAGCCTCATCCATCGAACGACAATTGATTGACTTCATTTTAGTGCATGGAGTTTAAACCGCCAACCGAGGGTAAATTTGAGAATAATGACATTACAACAGATTCTTCATGGCTTAATCTGCAAGCTCCGAGGGATAACAGAAGGCTTTGAATACCCCTACTCCACTCAATGGGGAGTTTTTGTTCCTTATCGAGCCCCAGGAGAAGATCCGTGACTAGCGTTAACGACCTGTATCACGTCGAGGTGGTGCACGTGAGACAGGAGATACACTATACGCACTAGCATAACTTCGGAAAGAAGTTTGGAAAGTTTTTTTTCTTTTCTTCTTCCCTGTTTAATGCATGAAACAAGTAATGGTTCCGTCCTACTGTCTAAGTCATCACTCTTTCTATTAGTAGTAACAGAAATAAATAGTCTTATTCAAGGATGCCTATTTGACTGCTACGTTGAAGAGTATGAGAATTTTATTTGTATCTCCCCCTCCCCCCACCGGTCTAAAGCGCAAAGAACAGGAGAAAATTCGTAATCTATTCTAAGTGAATATTTTAACTGGATACCTGAAAGATGATATTCATCGCACGCGTTGATGGGAGTGAGACATTCCTTTTTATAATGAAGACAGGAACATGAGCAGTTGGACAAATCAACGATTTGTCCATGTACCTGCAACCGACTAACTCAGCCATGTTGTGAAAAACGCCCATAAAATTTCTCGCATCACTGACTGGATTCGAGCTCTGTTCTTTTCCACTTGGTGAGTGGAGGAGGGTGATTATACCAATTGTGCCACCCACGAAGGTACAGTGAGTCGCATGGAATTATGCTGTTATCTAATGGATGCATTTTGTATGAAATAAGAGATTGGTTTTTAGCTGTAGTATGACTTCCAGCAAAGATGTAATCTATCGGCAATTACTCTCTGAAAATAACATTTCAAAGATAAATAAAAGCTATCATTTAATAATACGCCTTCGTTTCATTATTAATTTAAAATATTTCGATTAAATTATCGAAACGAAATGAAAAACAACTTCCAGCAACGATGTGATCTATCGGCAATTACTCTCTGCAAATAATATTTCAAAGATAACTAAAAGCAATCATTTAAACAATACGCCTTCGTTTCATTATTAATTTAAAATGAAAAACAGCATTCTGGAAGCAAACAGTTAAAAGTAGCCAGGAATTTCAGAATCAGGTGCGGTGATTCTAAATTGCGCCCGACTGCATGCAGAACAATTTATATTTATTTAATTACATTTATAAGATACATCAATTGATATACATTTTAATCCCAGGACAGTAAAAATGCATTAAGATAGAAAATAACATTAAAGTTCCAGCTTATGATACAACACTATTTGGCAATGCATGCAAAATTTTAAGACTGAAGTGATCTCCAAACGTTACAATGGTGATTATAAAAATCCGTATTAAACACTACGAAATTCTACATGCTTCGGGGCACTCAAATATCTCTGAGAACTGTCACACAACGAGTTCATATTTCAAGGTGCTGATTGGAAAGTTCGTTAGGAATTGTGGGTTTTGTGCACAGTGAGAATTTGTTTTTGAAAAAATGCTTATGCAGGTATGTACTTCCATCTTGTGGTTATATAATTTTTGAGGTTCGGTCTAGGGATTTCAAGGGGTTATTTGTAGGGCTGAGAGAAAGATACTTTTGAAAATCGTAGGTGGATTCCTTGCAGATTTATTGAGTCGCTTCAAAATCCAACAAAGTCCAAAGAAATGGTTAAAGTATGTGGGCGGAATAGATGACCGGATTGGTAAGACAAGAGAGAGAGACTTGGTAAATGCATCTTTGAATATAATGAATTACTAATTTCAAGTGTGGGGGTAAAAAAAAAACAGTTAATCCCTGCCGATCAAAAGGTCGCTATGCCTTTTGATCCTGTCTCCTTGAAAAGTTGCTTAAACGTTAGGTTTTCATCCCGCACAACGTTTAAATCTTTATGGAACTTTTTCTTCTGAAGTGGAGCATCATCAGTAATTAGAAATTACGTTTTCCTGTGTCTTTTTTTTGAGAAAGTTATCTGTAAGATGGAATACGTGCGTTATTGCTAGATGTCTTCAGGTTTCCTGATTCAATGAATAATTCCAGGTCATAGGCATAAAGAGGTCAAGTGTCTAGATTATTTTCAACAGGAGGGAGTAGTCCCTTCGCAAATGAGGTTGCTCTCTCTTGAGGGACACCTCTGGGGTAAGGAAATTTCTGTGATATTCTACATTATTTGTGTTAGTGATCGAATTGGAAAAATATTAACAACCGGAACTCTCCTATTTAGCTACAAAAACAAACCTAAACGTTTTGTTGAAAGTTTATCTAATGCACGCAAACAATATATATATATATTATTGGTTCTAATATTCGGAAATGGCCAATTCATGCGAATTTGCCAGTGTACCGTACAGTACTTCGCTTTCATTTTGAACACAGAAATCAACGTGATGACAACTGATTCAGGAAAACTTCATCTAAAAGCGGCTGGACAAATCCTTAGTTGCTGAATGCTATTTGAGCAAACGCTGCGAGAGAAATTATTTTGAAATCATATATGAGAGTCCCTCCCTCCTAGAAGCGGGTATTACAAAGAAGGACGAGTTATACTAGGTGTAGATTCCTTGCCTAGGGCCGACCTAAGCGGATGGTCACAGTACATTTCAATGCCCCCACGCATACTGCATGTTTTGTAAAATTATCTTCAGAGCTCATCCATGCACTGCATGTTTTGTAAAAGTATCTTCGGAGTTCATAATTCATCCTAATCGCGATATTCTCTACAAGGGCTTCCATAAATCTCTGCTAACAGACGTCATTGCGAATATATATCCTACTATTCCTAGAAAAATTGTTTCGTAATTATTTCCAAAGGAGGTTGGGATTATTTATTTAGAAGTTTCGAGTTTCTGGTTCAATTTCCTACTCTTGATGCAGACTATAACAGCAAGACGCTACATCCGGGAACATACCAAGAAAGTCTACACAGATTGTAGTGGGCGAAGAAGGATGGACGATGAAAAAAAAAAAAAAAACATACGCTATGACCGTTACAGACAAGGACCATCATTGTATTGCCAGATAACTCCAGTAGTGCCCTTGTCTGTAGTGAGATGACTTCCCATCAGCCTCCTTTTTCCGACACGGGGAGGGGAGGGGGTGGAGGGGATACAAGCAGTTCTTTTTTGGTAGCCGCAACAATACCAGCCTTGTCCAGCAATCAGCTGGCCGTGATGAATACCACAAATTATTTTTCCACGTCCTGAACAAACACACAACTGGGGACAACGGAAAGTCACCGCTTTCCCCCAGCCAGCTCTCTGTCAAGAAAAACACCGAGCCTGTGGCTGCAGCCAATGTAACAATACGCACACCCTGACTTCGTGTTCGCTGCCGTTGCACGAGAAACGAGAGATGAAAAATTACGATACTCTTGCTCCAGGAATGATGAAGCCTCCTGCCGGTATTATAGGAAACCAATCAGCCATGGCAGAGATGGAGAAGCCTATTACTATAGTCGTTCGGACAGCATGCCAACACAAGTCCCTGTCCCTGTGGGCAAACAATAAAAAACAAACACTACATTCATCTTCGACGCAAAAGCCTTCTCCAGCTCCCGCGCCAGCTCTATAGGACTGAAAGCTTTGATGTGCCCGCTACGCACGCGCCGGAATGGTCACAGAGACAGCGGCATCGTACTGTCCGACTTCATGCACAGCCACCTCCAAACATTGGTAAACACTATGGACAAAAGATGGTATTCCTCCTGAGGAAACGAAAGATCCCCGCTGGATCGAGCAAAGTGTTATATGTTCTAGGTGCTTACAAAAGCTCGATCAGCATAGCGGAAGCCTTTGACACATCGTTGCAACCTCTTCTTCCCCTCGACTTGTAATGTTCTACGTATACTATTACTGGCACAACAGGTATCGCGTTACTCCTTCAGATTACACAAGTGACGTATTTCTCTCTTCCTTCCAAGCTGCACATATCTAAAGAATGTTTTCCTGCAATTTATATATCGCCTTTCTTTGAGTTACAGATGTGTTCGGTATAAAGCAATTTCGGGAATGCATCGCACAACCCAGCGAAGGGAACTTAATTTATCGATAAGACAAGAAATAAGAAAAGACTTCTTTTTTTTTCCCACTTGATCCGACATCAATACTTGGGCATTGTAAATAGTTTCAAAGTCTGGCAAGCTCTCGTGGAAATGACTTTGGAATGGCAAAGTGAATTGCATTGTCAACGCGTCAATTTTAAATAAATTAAGATTTTCAAATAAAAAAACGCCTTTGTTATGGTGTCTCACAACAATAAAATTCTAAATGCGGCCATTTTAAAGATTCAATTTTCAATATACGCACGAATAAAATAAATATTTCTCACATAGCGCAATTCATTTAACCAAAGGACAAAAAAATCATTCTTTGCTACATGAACTATGAAAAAGAATGTGCAAGTACGCGGTTAAAACATTTCCCCATTCCTCGATGCGCCATTAAAAAAAAATGATGCCAAACTGAAAACAAGGATGTAGCTGTTGATGACTGTGTGCATCTTGTGATCCATTCGTAAAATCGTGTGACGAATGACAGTAATCCCCAACTATCACGCGCTTTGGAACATGTATATCGTGACCCTTTATTGATACAGAGTAATAACGAAAGGTACCGATGTACGAGAGCTATATATAATGTTTTTTTGTTCCATTATTTGCATCTAAGAATCGCCAATATTGTTCACCATCTAGATCCAGCGTAGAAGAGTTCTGTCTCGTCTATTTAATTCCTTTAAAAAAAAAAATTATGTTCTTGCGAGTCTTATTTGTTGAATATTCAAGACAACAACCGAAAACGAGATATGAAATTTCATGGTAAAATAACCCATCCGGACATAACAATAACTATTAACCACCGAAAATTCCATCAGCGTCCTTGCTCAAGTGTAAAAAACAAAGGCAGAAATTATTATTTATTTTCGCGAAGTTTTACAGATAAGAAATCTTAAAATGTCTCATTAGTTCCATTCTCCGAAATAAACATTTTTACTCCCATTATACGCGCGCAGTTATCTTACAGGCTGTTAGGCGCCCAGCAATTTGCTATAATTAAGTAGCGGGAGTTGTATATACGTGATATTTTTATCTGCCATCAACCGTGACATACTCTACCCAGAAGATCGACCACTACGCAACTCGTGCACATGGAGGGGACAAGGAAGACGGTGTCTGGTCAAGCAGGACCACTTGCTGGACACAGTGGCTCCTGCTTAATGAAGCCCACATGGTTTGGAATCCGAGGAGAAAGGAGAGAGGATGGGGGGGAGGGTATTTCCGACATATTCCTCTGGGTAGTGTCAAACACTGGTCGTGTCATTAAGTCGACCAGGAAAAATTCTGATTTGATACCGACTGTCAGTGTGAGGATAAAATGTCACGAGTGCTTAACTTCCGTGGTTCTTAATACCTCAAGAGAGAAAGAAAAGAAGAGTTATTTGCTCTCGTCATTATTTTGCCACAGAGACGATCCCCCTCCATCTTTCTACTTCCCCCAACTGTGTGTGTTAGTTGTAACTAAATATAAGCGGGAGCGTCAGGTTACACGGTGTTTTTGTCCGATATAAACATTACCAGCTATCCAATGCTCCAAATATGAAATGTGTTCACAGGTCTGCATTAACTCACAACTGCTTTCAAACATTTTGCTTTCTGTTTGTAAGCTTTAAAAAGTAAGAGATGGGGGCTATTTATATACGTATCTAGGAGTTGGAGAAATATGCCAGCATTGTAGAGGAAGTTACTTTTTAAAGAGATATTCAATCTACTCTGGCTTAATACAAAGTATTTCACTTAACACACAGTACCTGGGGTTCTGGAGGAGTAATGATTCGTCAAGAATCATTTATGACTTGGAGGATAAAGATAAAATTATAGAGCGAAAATTATTCTTTTCGTTCAACGCTAGAACAAGCCTAGAGCAGTGTCAAAAGACTAGCTATTGATATATAATCAAATCGGAAAAGAAAGAAGAGTTCGTTTAAGACATTGAAATACAGTTTATGACAAGGGAGGTTGTGAAGCAAAACATGTCAATGAAATGAATCTTACGGTTAGAAAGAAATCCAGAAAAATATCTCTAGGATTTCAGAGTTAATTTCAACAGCTTTAAATGGCTGGATTGTATTTTAAAATGCAGTGCATCGAGATCAACAACGTGGCTCACTAAATTCACCAATCTACCATCGTCATATTTATCTGCCTTGAGTGAATCTCTCTCTCCTCCAGACACTTTGATAACCTCGCAAAATAAAACAACCCATGTCTTGTCTTCCAAAATAATTTCTTCCGGTGTGCAGACACTTCCTGACACACACACATGAAAAAAATCACTTCCGGTATGTCATCTAGTGCTGCTTCACCTCCATGGATGGATGAGTAATGTTGACTAGGGAGCTTGCAGGAGAAGAGTATAAGCTTATGGAACATCCGGAGTATGCTCAAATATCGATATGTAAAATATATTTCAAAGATGCTCCTCTTCGCTTTTATGTCAATCCTATATTGGAATATACATCGCTTACTATCCCCAGAAGATAAAGGTTCGCATCACTCTCTGTGTGAGCGCAAGTAGAGAAAGGCGCAATAAGATGAGGGAAGAGAAATGAAAAGAAATCCGAAAACATACGGTTGTTGAATAAAACAACAGTTGAGATCCTTCACTTGTACTGCAACCATGTCAAATTACCTAAAGATATATTGTCTTTCGCTAATTCAGCAAAACAAAATAAATTGCCCAAATCGTTGCTGTATTCAAAGGCCCACTTTCGGAATCTCGATACGGTGGTATCTTGGCCTATCGTATCAAGTTCGGAGGATCAATTTTAAGATGTCCAATTCCTCACTGCCAGCAAAATGCGTTTCATTTTTAGAGAGAGAACAGACCAAGATTAGTTTCCCAAACTCAGATCAGCAGTGAATGCAGATGGGCGGAAAACGTAAATTGTTTCCCAAAATAGCTAATGCGAATGCGTTCAAGTCCATTGTGGTGGGTAGGGTTGCTCGCTTGTGATGGAAGCCGTCACAACAATAGTGACAAATCAGTTGGACTAATTGTTGTCAGGAAGCCAGCGAGGACACAAGATCGTTTACTCGCATGCATCTGTTTCCTGTTTCAAAGGCTTCAAACAGAAGAATAAAAAGTACTAGAAATTAGACTGAGGAGGAAGGTAAAGTACAAATGAGCACTATGGTATCGGATGACTGCTGGTTAAAATGTACTTTCATTCGGATCGCAATCATCTAACGAAAATTAGGTCACATTTCAAGTAGAAGTTAGCCATCTAACAAGAAGAACTGCTTATAAACAATTGTTCTCGCTCTGAGAGCCTTGTTTCTTTTGAAGATCCGACTGAATACTAACATGTTCTCCAGAATGAAAGAGCTCATTTATAATGATTTAAAGCAGGCGCATTCAAGATATTTTTTGTTAACCTACCCCTTTCAATTCAACCCTTTTTTGTTGACGTGTCCATTTTCTCGAAGAACGGTGTATCCCCGCTCTATATTTTTTAAAATTAATGTCGGTATAATAAAAGATGATTTCGTAGAGTAGCCTTCGAAAGGACCTCAAGTACGCCGAGGATACGTGAGGTTCTTTCACCACCGGATTTAAAGAAACTTCAGAATATATACACTGGTGGACAGAAACGCTCGTTTTTAATCAGTGTCTTAATTATCGTAATAACTTAAATGGTGTAAGTTACCTTATTTAACTATACAAAAATTTCCAAAAAAAAAAATAAAGATAAAATAAAATTTGTATGTTTAATATTTCGTGGAATGGAGCACTTACCACTTCGTAATGGATGATGGACTTTCTGATGGGTGGAGGTAATCTGATCATAAACCAGTAGCCTCCTGATCTCAGCCTTAGCACTACTGTTCCCTTGTGTTCATCCTCCCAACCCCACAATTTCACCTGCAGATGAAAAGCTATCATCATTTAGAAGATAACTTACGATGGGGATATTAGCGGCTAAATTTATTGAGAAAGATGGTACGACACCTTTGGAACCATTTGAAGTTCACATATTGGACGTAAACCGCAATCTTATGCAGAGAGCCCAGAATCAGATCGTGTACGGGTCCATTCCTCACCACAAGAAAATTACACTTGTTTAATGACAAGGTAGAATAGCGAGACATCACACAAGCTTGTTTGCGGACTCGGAAGGATGAACGCAAGGGAACAGTAGTGCTAAGGCTGAGGTCAGGAGGCTACTGGTTTATGATCAAATTACCTCCACCCATCAGAAAGTCCATCATCACTTGGAGACATGTTGTTGCCGATGACTATATAATTTCTACGGAGTCCATAGATAGTTTGGTTCTAAGCCAAGGAATCCACGCTTGTTCCTCTTAAAAGTCCAACGTAGTCGAGGGATCATCTTATAAATATGTGCATGCTGCTTGTTGAAACAAGGAGTTCACGACTAAATATGGTAATATCCTTGTAAACCTCTCTGACCCTATGCGACTGTCACAAAGTACTAATAGAAATTTTATTTATTTATTTAAAATTCGAATAGAGTAGGGATACCGTTGTCCCAAATTTCCCGTTTATGGACAGGGGCCTGTTTCCCTTGTGTTTAAGAGCTGCAGAAGTCAATAAAAACTAAAGGCATCCAAAGAATAGAGTGGACAGAGAGCTTTCCAGCTGGAAAACCCATTGAACATTCAGTTGAAATTAACTTTCGCAGAAGAATGAGATTTGTTGCCTCGCTTTCTTGTGGGCAATCACATATTAAGGACGAGGCAGCAATGTGAAACCTGCATAGTCGTCAAAAGCGACCACATTTCATACTGACTTCATCTAGGCATGTCCGTTTGAAGGTTTAATATTCGTTTTGTAATGTAATCTTCAGAACTCTATTATCAGTGCACAAAATTTCTTTTATATATATGTATATAGCCAACTTTCATGATGATGGGGCGGGGAGGGGGGGGCTCAAGCCCTTGACTGCTAAATACGGTCGATCTTCCAATCTGCACTGGACCAGCGTGGTAGATTATGGTCCATTTCCCTCAACATAACTTGTTTGAGGACGCCACCATCCTGCACCGCATTGACAATGGCTTCAGATTTATGGTTTATTTACATCATGTAAAATAGGCATTTTGTAATAGATCATTTAATTCTTGCAGAATTAAAATTAAAAGTTGTTCTTGGGTTTCTCTGGCTGTTACGTTAATTTTACCCACCAGTCCGCTTTGTTCCATTTATTATGCATTTCGTTAACTGGATTAATATTTCGGTCTTAATTATAGTACTATAATTGCCATAATCAGTGGCATTATCATTTCTGACGATGCGCCATGTACAGAAAATCATTAGGTTCGTTAAAATTCATTTTAACGTTAGCCAATTCTCTTAATTTTATCTAATGTTAATTGATGATTTGGTGAAGGTTGCCAATCAGTGGGGATGAAGGCTAGAGGAGTTCACGAGAAAGGGAGAATACAAGAAACACACCGTATTTAGGGGTCATGTGGACTCGAATCATGGTCACTGAAAGCCCGTGTGCATATTATACCCTCGCGCCTGGATATGGCGATTAGATTTTCTATGAATGTCACTTCAGACAGATGGGATGCTTAATAGAATAATGAGGTTACTATAAAACACACAAACGTTTGGTGTTTACGAGTGAAAGTTAACTCGAGTCAATATTGAAGTAGTTTCTTTATTTATCGAATAATTGATCGCTGTGATAGAGCACAGGCCTTTCTCTAAGCGCGTGACTAATGAATGTTATTAAACGCAGTGTTCTAAGAGATCGTGAATCTCTGCAATCAGGAATTCGCATCATAATAGAATTATCACGTCTACCAGGTGAAGTACTAGTTGATGTGAGCCGGATGATTACAGTTTAGGTTTTTAATGGGGAATGAGGGTGGTAGGTTTTATACTTTAAGGGGGTTTTTGGATTCTTTAAAACGTTAGCTTTTTAAACGAAACAAAATATAACGTACTTTGCATTTAAAACAAGCCTAATTTTGAATGCAGTTTGTGAATATTTTATTAATAAAGACTGGTGCCAAATTTAACATTTGTTCGTCGATGATGAAAGAGTAAAAACAATTTAGTCAAAACTGTTTTATTAGGCGAGGTAGATCAGTGTCTGGTGGCCAGCGTTATGGCCACGAGTTCTGTTAGCACTTCTTGCTAATATTTCAAACATTTATATATAGAAACATAAATAATCTTTAATTGATACACTTGGGAACATTTTGGCTGACAAACATTTGCCATTATTGTTTCTGTTTTGGATTTATTCGATCAATCACATCTTTGAAACCAACCTTCGAGCACTTCTGACTCTTCGTATCCTTTCCACACACACCACGGTAGTGGATGTATGGTAGCTTCACCACTATTTACGTATGTGGGTGTGTGTGTGTGCAGAAGCGACTCTAGAGTAGCTGCCAGAAACCGGTGCCCTAAGCGAGCAATGCAACCTTCAAGAGAGTACACGCTGAGGTTTATTGGCGCCCTAGGTGATTGCCTAGTCGGCCTATATAGGCAAGTCACTCCTTTGTGTGCGTCCGCGACCTCACTATGCTATCTCAGCTGAAACCCACAACGTAGTAAACAAGGTTTTTTGCGGAATAAAGGAATGCCAGTGTTGTTAACAACTTTACCTTAACGAATATCGCAGACTTTCCCCTTTGTAAATGTTTCCGTTTGTTGACACTACGCACAGAAGCAGCGATGTTTTATTTCCAGTGTGCACTTCGACGATTTACGAATCTGGGGACGTTTACATTTGGGTTCCTAACCCCTGCACTCCCTTTCTTCATTCTGCAAAGTTATTGTCGAGCGGGATGAAACATCAACAGATCCGCGAAGCTGACATAGAACCAGTGTTGTCAGTGCAGTGACCTGACAGAAGGAACCCCCCCCCCCCCAAATGCGGTACGAATATTTTTCACGGCACTAAATATATATTAGACAGTAGCGAGTAATGTAAACAGATCACCTCAAAAATAGTCTCGCAAACAAACACAGCAGCGCGAGAAAGAAAAAAAAAAAAAAAGAATCATAATCACGCGCTGTGTTGGTTAAAATAAGGACAGCGAATAATTGCTGTTTTTACATGAAAATTCGAACTCTGTGAACCGAAAGGTGATTTTTGTTGTTGTCGTTGCCAGTTTAGGAAGAAAATTTTAAATTTGCGCTCGGTAATTCCGGGTGTAGCAGTCTTTCGTCAAATCCACCCACGCGCAGAGAAATATCGACTACCGGAGAGTTATTTTATTAGTTTTTCTATTAGAAACAGAATACGCAATGTTCCCCCAACAGATTCGTCAATAATTTTCGTACGAAAAATAATTTAAAGGAAATAATCGAAACTAATATAATTATCGGAATCAGCAGGCGATCACCCGACGGAAGCTGTTTAAAATTAGAGCACCACCAGAGACAAAAACACTTCCGGTGTGAAGGACCTCTTGTCTCTAGAAGGGGGAGGCAAAGAAAGTGCGAGCGAAAGAGCTACAGAGAGAGAGAGAGAGGTGCAGTTGAGAGGTACAAGGCGTATTGAGTTACGGGTCTTCCGGAGATTGTAAGAGTTTTGGCCATTCCCCATCTCATTGTCGCCAGACCAGGGCCATTACCGCGAACGTCACTTCCCAGAATCCCTGCCTACACACTATAAGGTCGAATACTTTTCTTACTTCTCACATGTCGACTCCGGATACATAACTTGTAACAGGCTTCGTCTCATGGGCGTCCGAACTTCACAAAGCGAGGCAAAAAAATCGCCGCAGTATCGGTTACTGGTTAATTGCCGCGAGAATTAATAACTAGAAGTCAAATAAAAGACGCGAGAGGGGCGTTGGTTTTCGCCCTCTACTTTCATAAAAATGAAAGCGTCGAGTCTGAGCTGGGAGAAATTGAAACTACATATCTTCAAGCGGACAGATTGTTTTCATTATCATTTAACTCGCTTACGCAGAAAAGACAGCGAAAAAAATGTGTCTTCCTTCCTTTCTCATTGTAAAATGGTTAGGAAAATTAATAGCGAATTCCAAGAAAGGAGGAGTTAATGAATTTTTCCATAATCTGCCCCTCCGTTGTCAGCTATATACGCAACAGAGTGTTTAAGTACCACAATCTCTGTTTATTTTTACAGTGGTTATGGCTTACTCGGTTCTCGTCTTAATTAAGTGTTATTTATATGGGATTATATATAAAAAAAAAGTGCTTGGCGTCTTGTTAATTAAGAATAAATAGGACGTGGGTACAAAGACAGTTAAGATCAAGTTTTACGAATATAATTGTGTACTAGAAGGAAGACCGAGACAAGAAAATCACTGTCTTCAATCCTTGTGAAAACAAAAACAAAAAAAAAAAGGAAAGAAAGAAAAGAGAAAATAAAAACATAAAATTGCTGGCCACTCCTCACGGAAGCTACAAACTGCGCCGACTCAGATTATTCACAACCGTAAAAATCGCAAATCTCGTTCTTTTTGACACGAGAAGTATTTGTGAGTATTCACGAGCAAAATGCTCGTGAATTGTGCAAATTTACGCATCGAATTTTTCTACTTTAAAACAACGATTAACGCAGAATTGCTTTTTTAACCTTTTTATGGAAATACGTACGCAAGCATTAACGTGTAAGATGAGACATATTCAGTTGGCGTTTTTTTCTTTTTGTCAAGAGCGTTAACAAGTAAAGTGAATCATTGTACGGGACAAAGGGAAGAAGAAGAAGAAAGTATCCGCACATTTCGTAGAAAATGTTTGTCGTGCCTGCACGAGGCAGTAAAGACGAAGGACAACGTTGCCGTTGGGAGAAAATGCGGGATTCATCATAAGACTCGATGAAATGTCCATTTGTCTTCGTGCCTGTACAACAAGCGCTGGACAAGCAACAACATTCCTGCTTTATGGAGACATTTATATGCACACGACAAAACAAGTCCGACGAAGAGGACCTCGTTCGACCAATAAATTCCATTTGCGCTTACTGAACGTGATTTGATCCTCCCCTTACACATTCCTCGTCGTATGCGTACCTCTTTAAGTTCACGGCTGTTAAAACTTAAGGGCAGAAAGCCTCAAACCGTGCCATTGGCATCGTTATTATAACATTTCATATTGTGATATCCTCCACAATGAGTTGCATTCCTCCTCTGGTTCGAATAATACTTAAGAAGTGTTTCTTATTCGAAGAATAGTTTAAATTACAATAGCAATGATGCAATTGAACTAAACAATATCATAGTTTGTGTTATCCCAGCTTCTGGAGGTGGAGGAATTCTTTGACAGAGAAAATGAATGCGAATATTTGGATATTTAACCATTAATTCCAGTACTAATTACAATGCTACCAAATAGATTATAGCTATCACTAATATTTTCATCCAAATGTACGCACGCTCTATTTCCACCTTAAATTAAGATTCCTAATCCATTAATTATAGTCCTCCAGGATACTAAGGAAGGAAGTCTCGTGGCCATTGCTGTTTATCATATATAAGATAGTCCCGTGAATATATTTAAAGTTCTTACCTTCGCCGCTGTCTCTGATAAACGGATTTCCAAACTGGTTAAAAGAGAATTATCCTAAATATCTGTTGCAGTACGCTTTCTTACTGAGATTTTGCTTCAGTCAGTACGCCCTCATTGAGCTCAGCGTTTTTGAAACACTTCTGCCCACAAATGATAATGGAAATCACAGTCTTAAGCAGCAGAAATGAGGCATTTTCTCAGAAGAATACATTTCCGTCTTATCTGAAGATTCTTCGTGGTAAAGTCTACAGAAGTTCAAGAACAACATCACGGGGATGATTTCACCCATTCTGAGACACAAGAATATAAGAGGTCAAGTAGCTATAATGACAAACATCTGATAAATCATTTCCCGTGGAAGACCTTCAGTGGTAATTTCTGAATACGTATTGTATCGAGGCTAGGTCATCGGTGGAGATATCTTACTCAGGTTTCTCAACCATTTGTTTACAATGTCCGCACGTGTACCAAAAAAATAAAAAGTCTACACTGATGGGTTAGACTCCAACCTAGCATCCTCCTTATCACAACTCCTTGTTTATTTTATAATATGTTGCAAAGCAGTTTATCACCTTCGTAATTTTCAGACATGCGGAGTATCATTTTAACCTTTTTTTAAAAATGTGGATCGAATAGATTTATGGGGAAGATTGATTATTCTTAAATGGAGAGGTCTGACATTACACTTTAACATACTGTATTTGTTTTCCTTTGGTGCATTATGTATCAGAAATAGTCGAGGACAGTATTTATTCACTCGCTCAAGCTTGAGTGAGTGAATCTGACTGACTGTTCGGTGTTAACAGGAACACAGATAAGAATAAACTAATGTAGAATGCTGAAAAAGAGAAACGAAAAGGAGGTAATTTTTTTTCTGTGCAGAAAGAGGTGGAATTTCCCCTAGACAGTTGTCTGGGGCCTATAAGAGGGTTTGTGACAGCTTCCGGATCATGTTTTGCTGCATTAAATAGATTATCTTTTGAAATTAGGATCGTGGAAGCAGTTAAGAGTGCACGCGCTTTCAGTAACTGTGGTTCAGGCTCATGTGACTACTAAACATGGTATAATCCTTGTTTTCTGTCTATATGGATTCCAGCGTTCCACTTAGTGGAACGCTGGAATCCATTTCTAATCTAGGGATTACGGCAACAGTTTACTCACAGTGATGCATTTTAGTGCTGGAAGACCAAGTTGTGGACCATCAGGATGCTGGTCAGCAAAGAAAAAGAGAATAAAGAAATCTGTGTGAGTATTGAGCATGCATAGTGGAAGTTACGTGAAACTTCTTTTGTAACGTTTATCATTTCAACTTTACAGTGGTTAAAGTTTTTACAGATCTCTCCTTTGTACTCAATGGAAGTGGTTTTGGAGGTCGCATTACACGTATATTTGCTCTATACGTCTTACAACTCCCACTATTAGTCTTCAACATGTTGAATTATAATCTTTTTATGAAATACAGTAGAGAATGACGAAAGATATATTTTGGTTTTTAAATGTTTAAAATCGGACAGCTAGAAGCTGAGATAGAGCGATTTAAAACGTAAAGGCGACACGCGTGTGAGTTACACCGTGGCCGCGCTGCAGGGAGTACACTGGTTGCATCATGCTTCGCTGCTACGTACGGTGCCGCGTCGCTCGGTACCGTACGTAGCAGCGCTGCCACTACCACTGCCTGGTACGGAGTGGTAAAATAGTGGGGGAAGATGAATCATTTCGTGTCGCATTTTCGTGGCGATTTTTGTCAATCCACGGATGCAAGTTACTCCCATGTAAAAACTGTCTGGGGTGCACCTAAAGAAGTTTCACTTCAAAAACTTTACATGCGCAAGTCCGAGAACCCAGTGATCAAACTGAAGAGTGTAGCAGCACTCCATTTGAGGTGACTGGAGTTAAAACTCACGTGGTTGCTAAATAGGGTTAATGGCGGCATTCTTGTAAAAATTATTAGTTGTGAATTTTCTAGCCTATGGGATCCTGCCTGAGTATAAACAGAATATATATATATATATATATATATTTTTTTTTTTTTTAAATCTACCAATAGAGTGAATAACAATTTAATTTTGATCAGAACTGGGGTGCCTTCTGTAGTGTGTTTTATCTTTTTTTTGTTTTGTTTTAGAGACATACTGTGATGCAATTTTGTCTTTTTTTGTGATCCAGTTAAAAAGTTAGGTCTTTATCTCTGGACAGCAAGTTGCTTTAAGGGTTTACAGCCACTTCTGACTAGTTGTAAACTCCGCTAGTTGATATCTATTGGATATCATTTATAGAAATGAGGATGTAATTTTTGTTTTTATGGTAAAAGATTCGTACATATGTATTAGAATCTTTTTTTCAAGGTCTATGGATTGGGGGAGTCACCAGTTAAATCCCCACTTTTTAAAAGTTGATATGAGTTTCGGTGACCAGCTTTGACAAAACATTTAAAATCATTTGCAGAGGAGTAGGAGGCATTCTAGTGCACCTCTGAAGAGAGCGGTGGAGGAATGCCATGCCTATTATTGAACATTAATGGCGGAAAATGGTTAGGCATCCAGGGATGTTTAAAAATACGCGACGGTGTTTTGATTAATAATACATCGCGTGCTGACTTTATGTCAAGAAATATGTTGGGAGTAACCATTAAATTTCTTTTGGATCCTCATGAGGGTTTCCAAAAGGTTGGATGGTCTGTTTTGGAAGCAGACCGTGCAATGTTTATATTCTTTACAGCCAATGGCTGCATGGACGACCTATAAAGTTTTGACTAGACAGCGCCAACAAATATAGGTCTTTAGCTGTTTTTAGGATTTATTTATTTTTTTTTTTTGCTTTGCGTATTGGCTTAATATGGCAAGAGGTGAATCTTTCCCGACGGTCACTTGAAGGTGTCAATTATGTAGTTCCGCAAACCTGGATAACTAATAATGGGACCATATCTGGCCCCAGAGTAGTTTGTTGAAGTTTCTGTTAATTAAGGCAATCATTAAACACAAACAAAACGTAACGCATATTTACGTATCAAATATGCTTTAAAAAAATTAATAACAACTAAAATCCGGAAGCGGGAATCTGCTCCAATTCATGAAAACCGGAAATAGCCCGAAAAAAAAACATCCAGGAATGTTGGCAGGTATACTACTAGATAATAAGTTTTGAAACACATTCCATCGACTTCAAAAATCTAATCTAACAACCGAAAAAGGTAATGGGCTCGCGTTCACCTCATCAAAATAATCTGATGAACTTGAGCAGTTGTTGTTGCCTGATATTCGGGGTTTATGTATATCGAAATTAGCAAACGATTGCCGCGTTAACTATATAAACATTTCTGGCGCAGCATCTATGGGAAAGACGCGCTGCATCTGCGTCGAAAACTAAGACAGGCATTGTCCTCGTTATGTCTGTAGGAAATGATAATGCTTGGGCTTCAGACAAAGAACCATAGTATCCTCTCTCTTTCTGTTTATTCAGTGCGGTGTGTTCCGACACGTCCACTCCCTACAAGTAAAGAGAGACATCTGGATACCATGTGATCTGCTATCTCGTACCAAGACCGCAAAGGATGTAGATAGCTGTTACGTCATAAAAGGAGACTTTTGCACTTAAAGGAATTTCGCTCAAGAATTGTTTTTCTAAGATCTCGAATTAATAACGAATTTTCTTTAAATATAAGCTTACCAACTTAGGGCATCACAAGCAGGGAACACTTACAATACCCGATGGGGAAGATTAATTTATAAGAACAGTTTAATGGGTAAATTATAACCAGCTTTTTGGGAATGCTCTTTTATTCCAAGATAAATGAATGAACAAGGAAAAGGTTTGCAAGACAATATTCAATTTTAAATGAATAGAGTGTGGAAGCACGAGGATCATTCTTTTGTTGTTAATTTGTATAAACGTTTAATCGTCAACGAGGTGGACATCTACAGAGTGGTGAAAGCTACGCAATCAGATTTCATTCCTTCTGAGATTAGTTATTTGAAGCGTGCATTTTAATTTCTTTTTTTGAATTAGTTTTGCAAAAGGGAAAGGTCATTATTCAACAAGCTGAAAGATTGATTTGAACTACCGAAGAAAGAAGGGCGATTAGAAGAGATCTGTTCGTGCATGCGGAACATGATATTCACATGGCTTCTGTATCTCAATTGATACGACGAAGCATGCAAAGCACGTGAATTTGAACGCCAACTGTAAAATTGCGCAAGAGTACTCTACTAGTACCATTCCTAATATCCACGAATTGAAAAACTACCTGAATCTGGAACCAACCTTACACGATTTCATCAAATCCCTTCATTGCACTCGTAGTTTTACAAACGTCAAGGGTCGAAAGTCCAAAGGTTGGCAGAAGAGGTATGTGTGCACCTGACACAGCTATTGGGAAGACTCCCGCCTCCCTTACTAAATTTTCGCCATTAAATCCCTTAACTACTGTGGCCCTTTTAGCCTTACACTTGATACAGGTACCTCGATCTCACAGCATCATGGTTGTTGATATTGCCCGCCACGCTTTCAAAGCATGGGGCAATACCAATATCAACGAATCCGTTGGTCTGTGCTAGGGTGGGACCGCGCATGCTCCCCAAAGTGCAAAGAGGAAACGAATCTGCTCGGAACTTAAGCGGGATGAACAAGCTAGGAGACAACTTTCTTTCACGGTAATAACTGGTGACGAATCCTGAGTTCAGCACTGTGAAACTCGAAACTAAAACCACATTCGAAGGCCAGCGGCGACGAGCGCGATATGTAGGAATGTCACGAAAATACGAGCAGATAACTTAGCTCTTTTTTGGAATTTCGCTACGTTCAAACAACACTTGAATAGTAATGGTTGTTGTTGTTGTTGTCTCCAATCGAACAAGTGCCCACTGATTCCTTTCAAACGAACCACTTGTTATTATTTGCACTTAATTGGCCTTCTCATTTCAGGTACATCAACAAAATTTATTTTTAAGAGTAATGCAAACGTAATCACCTCAAAAAAAAAAAAAAAGGAACAACGTGAAAATAATCATTTTGAAAATGGGATGAGAATCGCTCCATACTTCTTGGTCCAAGTCTGAAACAGTTCATACCACACTCATCGAATTGTGATTGATGTGAAAACGTCCATAGCGGCACCTAACGATGGAATGTGACGGAAGTTTAGCAATGATGACACACTACCGGTGAGAAATGTGATGCGAAAATAAAGCGATAGCATAAGGGGCCACCGTAGCGTCGAGGTTCGATTCGAGCGCCACCCTTATGGGAATATTCCCACGAGTTTTCTATTCAGCATTGAATTTGGCGGTTTCAAACCGTGGTCGTGAGGTTTTTCACCGGGATTGACTCCGGTTTTCCCCTCACAACAGACAAACCGCCCTTCGCGACACGGGGGGTACACGAAAATGTGATAGGGCTAGGGACGCGAGAAGACTAAACTCCGCAGCGTTTTCGCTGCGGACTTTACTCTTGAGGGAAAGGGGGTTAGCGGGGCAGCTGCGCCAACACACATGTCCTGCTCCTTAAAGGAATGCATTGCATGGACTAAGGCAGCTGCAACTAATAGTTATGCTGTTCGGCAAAAATCAATTGCTGGGTTTGCACATGCACAAAATAGAGGTTCATTAAAAAAAAAAAAAAGGTAACGTGCGCAGAGAATTTCAGTTCAGGCGTGTTAGCAAACGTTAATAATTCACGATTTACAGCAAAAAAGAAGGCGTGAACAAAGAAACTTTCGTTTCTGCGCATGCCAGCAAGCATAATATTCAGTGCTTCAGCTACAGTTTATGGATAGCCCACGTGATACATATTACAGTAATAATGTTGGTTTTCCTTTAATTAAACATAGGAAGGGTCGACAAATCTTTCTTACAGAGCGAAATATAAAATCCATCCACTGGGAAGTGTTATTACATGCAGACGGACGGACAAAGAAATAATATTTGTAGCATTTCTATTAGTCCGAGTTTAATATTTGGAATGCGCAAAAAATCTTTCTAAAAGGTCCAAATATTTCATGAAATTCCGTCCTGAGCATTGAGTTGTCACAAGATAGCGGGGGGAGGGGGCAGGCAGGCGTGGTGAAGGCAGCAGGCGCATTATGCATATATGCTACTGTTCTTAACAACGGGACCATATTTTACAAATCGTGCAGTGAATTGCATCGTTAAAGTACGTATGCTTACTTTTATTTATTTTTGATGCGCAAACATCTGTAGCGACCTAACAATGGAATGTAACGGAAATGCAAATGTTGCGGTCAAATATTTCTATTGTTGCAATCGTAATTCCAGCAGTAGTAACTGTAGGAAGTATGATTGTGACATCATACTATTCTACAAATGGATTTCGCTAACCTCTTCAAGCCAAGGATGTTTCCACATAAAACATCTTTCGTGCGTACAGGGTACGCACGCTTTATTTTATTTTTTTTACTGTAAATTGTGAATTATTAACGTTTGCTAACGCGCCTGAAATGAAATGCTCTGCGCACATTAACTACTGTTTTTTTTTCTGTAATGAACTTATATTTTGAGCATGTGCAAACTCCAGCAATTGATTTTGGCTGCAGCTGAAAACCAGTGCCTTAGTTAATGCAATGTATTCTTTTAAGAAGCAGGACATGTCTGTTAAACAGACTGCCCGCAACCCACCTTATGATGGTGGCGCGGTTGCCCCACTAACCCCCTTTCCCTCAAGAGTAAAGTCCGCAGCGAAAACGCTGCTGAGTTTAGTCTACTCGCGTCCCTAGCCCTATCAAATTTTCGTGTAACCCCCCACCCCGTGTCGCAAAGGGCGGTTTGCCTGTTGTGAGGGGAAAACCTTACGACCACGGTTTGAGACCGCCAACCTCAATGCTGAATGGAAAACCCGTGGGAAAATTCCCATAAGGGTTGTGGCTGGAATCGAACCTCGACCAGCTATTCAGCAAGCCGGCAACGTTGCCTCAAGGCTACCGAGGCCCCGTATGCTGTCGCTTTAATTTCAGTATTTCACACCAGTCACGTGATTGCTAAACTTCCGTTACATTCCATTTTAGGTGCCGCTATAGACGTTTTCACATCAAAAACATACACCAAGTGCACCTTTATTGAGTTAAAAAAAAAAGTAAACTGCAGGATGGAAGCTTCCTTCATCAACGATCCATGTTGAGGAAAATGGACCATAATTTACCACGCTGGTCCAGTGCTAGTGAGCAAATCGACCATATTTAGCAGTCAGGGACTCAAAGAGCATGTGCTACTGCAAGCACCTGACCACTTGGCTACGCAGGCCTTAATTAGGTTTCCCTTCAGCCCCCAGAACACCTTGGATTCCTCGTGGAATGGAATCAACGAGGTGACAAAAGCACCACACCACAAGGATTCCTGCCAATACTGATTCATTTGCAAATTGGATAGTTGCGGATCTCTATTCCGAAGATACTGTTCTACTTCATTCCCCCTAGTGCTCAATTGGATTGAAATCTAGTGACTGGAGAGGCCACGTAAATAGACCGATTTCACTCTCATTTTCCTCGAATCACTATAAAATTGTGGTGGCGTATTATCCTGTTGGAAGAAGGGGCCGTTGACAGATGGTTACGCTTATTGTGTAACCATCTGAGGTAACTGTGATCGCATCACATCACACAGTTACCTCAGATTTGACAAAGGATGCATTATTTCCACCATATCCCATAGATGTTCAATCGGTTGGCATCCTGTGGCTGACCTGGACAAAGAAGAATGATAAGGTCATTTATGTTGCTGTCGTCATACCCTGGAATAATTGTAATTGGGATTCGTTGGATCAAGTAACATTTTTACACTCCCCAGTTCTCCCTTGTCGATGCTTCTGTACCCGTGCTTTTTGCGGACAAAATTGAAACTCATTTAACTGTCTGCATCTATACCCCATCCACGAGAGAGACCCACGCATTATACGTTACGATATAACCCATTGTGCTACTATTTGACCGATTTGTAACTGGTATGAAAAATAACATGATTCTTCTCACGTCAGCAAAGCTGCGTCTGGCCACAGGACTGTCACTGGCTGGATTCTAGACCAGCGATGGCAACCAGTGGCACGCACCAATCTATGGCTTATACTACAAAAAAAGTATTCTTCATTTGTCTTCATTTGAAGCCAAATTTTGTTTCATGGTTTATCAGACACTCCTAGTAGCGAAAACAGTTAACTATAATTGTGTGCAAAATTATGCAGCAGCAAAGCTCTTATCAAATTTTATTCTCTGTGGAACTCGAGAATGCATTTTAACTGTTAAGATCAGCTAAAATTAAAGCTTTCAAAGTTATTTATTAGAATTAAGAATGTTTTACATCGTGGTAAATATATGTTAAACTTGAGCGTTTTGTGTGAAAAGGCAGAATCAGAGAGAGACTAACCATGTTAAAAATCTATTCATTTTAAAATAAAGTCGAAGGAAATAAAAAAAAAACAGGAAATGCTCTCCTGTTTTCTGTACACAATGCCAGTTTTGCACTGACATCCATAAGTATGCATCCCTGCATGCACAAACGTTTGAGTTTATCAAAGAGTTAAACAGTTTTTTCCTTAATTGTTTTTGTTCTGCTGATGAAAGCGAGTGATAGAGAGAGAGGGTTTGTTATTACACTTCCAGGAAATACGGGAAAAAAATGTCCTTACGAAGAACCAGCATCCTACGCGTGGCCTACACCACTCACAAGAGTAAAATCCACGAGCTAATCAACATTCTTTGTATACTTACCCCACCTTCTGTGATGGAAGAACATGTTGACACATTGTAAAGAAACGGAGAAACCAAGACACGAAGCGCTAATACACAAGGCGTGGCTTGAAGATGCCTTTGCCCAGATATCGTGTAAGACCACGAAAGTTACAACAACAGAGAACCTGCGGTTAATGTGATAATTCCTATTAGAAAGACGAGTCGAATTATGCGTTAATTTATTCAAAATGGCGAAAAACGTTTGCCTAATAAACAGCTAGATTGATCAGAGCAGAACTTCCGCAACACAGGGGGGGGAGGCATATTGTTCTAAGGTGGTTGAAACCGCTAATACGCTAGGATGACGGATGGGAAGCATGGAGGAACTCGCTGACATTAGTCATGAATTTGTGAAAGTTGTAGTGTTTTTTTTTTTTTTTTTTGGTATAAGGAGAAATTTAGAGGCGTAATAATTTTTTTTCTGCAAATAAATAATAAAAAAAAAAAAAATTCCACACGGAGTGCAGTAATATACGCGTTTAACTGATCGTGGTTCGAGTCCACGTAGCTGATAAATACGATTAACGATTGCATTGTTATCAAAATGATAAACAATCACCACTACTGCACACGATAATGCTTTAATATAAAAATTAAATACAACATCGGAGTTTTGATGTTATTATTGTACATTTTAACGGTTTTAATCGAATGCTGTTTATCACTTTTATCAGTATCCGCGTTCTATTTTATTTTTATATTAAATCCGCGACTTATCAACATCGGTTATTTATTTAATTTCATTATAGTTAGTCGGAGAATGCAAGAACGCTGTTATATTTTTGTACACGGAAAGAAAGGGGAAGTATTTGTAGGGTAATTGCATTTGTTCTCTGCTTTGCGAGCTATTTAAGAGTAAAATTTCAACAGTAATACTCGCTAAGTTCGTCATATTCTTCAAAGATTTAAAAAGGGAAAGAAACTGAGTTTGAAATTATTGTCGAATTAAAAAAAAAAGAAGCTTCTTTTAGATGAATGATTTCGAGTGCACGTGGTATAAGTATTCCAAAAGTGTTCACTCTTCCAAACCGAAGCGTTCCATTTAAGTAATGAAGATTTAAAGATTGAGATGCAATTTATGAAACAGCAAAGAGAAGAGGAGATTTTCACGTCACTCTTCCTCCTCCAAACTGAAACATTCGCTTGTTGTAAATGTAAAATTCTATCCTTATGCAGATATGGTTTCCCCATGAGGCGGCAGCAGGTAAGCCGACACTAAATATCTGATGGAAGAGAAAAAAAGGTTAAAAAAAAAAAAAAAATGGTGGACGAGAAGGCAGGAGGTTTCGGTAGTGGATTGATACAGCAGCCCTACCATCACGAGGGCTAAATATAGACAGGTGGACCGGTAAGATGCAGAGGTAAGGTTGCATACTTTAAGGAGAACCTAACAAACAGGGAGGCAGACGGGACTGCGCCGCGTTGAGTGACATCGTGCACCATTGTTAGTCTGGGTGCAGCAGAAAGGGCGCTTGGGGGATGAGTTGGGGGGAGGGAGAGAAGAATATGTTCGATACATACGCACAAAAGGCGCACGCGGGTACTCGATTCAGTTAAAAATATATTTAGATATTCCGTTCATTACCCGAAGGTACTGAACGGAAAAATAAGGAACGTCGCTCCCGACAGTTAGTGAGACGTAGTGATGCATCGCTTTAAAAGTTCACTGCCAAAGGCATGAATGGGAAGTCGGAATCAAGAGTGTTCTCAGAGACCTACTGCACAATCCATTATTGTGCAACTCTACATATGTACGGGGCAACAGCTCGCGTACAATAAGGGGATTTCGCTTCGGGGGCTCCGTTTCGGATTTACTGGCGTCGATAATTAATTTTTAAAGCAAGCAAACAACATAATCTTGAGGGTGTCTTTGCTTCCTTTGATGTCACGCTGCCAATTTAATTCGCATTATTAGAACGACAATTAAAAAATACCGCAGTTTCTGAACCCTCGTAAGTGTGTGAGGGTTGAGAAATTCCCGAAACGAAATCCAGCTTCGACTGTAAATCAGCAGCTCGACTTGAACGTTTCAAAACGTAAAAGAATTCATAAATAAATAAACGAGTCGAGTTCAAAATATGAAACTAAAACATTTCAGAATTATTGCGTCTTTAATATCGATACTTGTCACCTATTAATTATTAATGTCCATTAGCTTTGAAATAAAAATAATTATTGTCGATGACTGTTGAGGTCAAATACGAAACATTTAGGGATGGCCAAATAATTCAACCTGCTTGGTGAAATGAAAAAAAAGAAAAGAAAAGAAAATGGAGTTTGATAATTGCACGTATTGCATGCAAATTTTATTATAGGTTATATAGAGTTTCATTAAACTAACGTCTGTACTTTAAAATGTCGAAAAAGAAGAAGAAAAAACATCAAGGTTCTTGGAAAGATTGAACCCACGGACTTGTCAGATCACATTGCTCCAGTTCTTATGATATTCTAGTTCACACAGTCTTAGAGAGACAGCCTCCAGTCTCGGACCTCACCAAAGGACTGGAAAGTAACAAAAATCTATACTGAGGACAATCTATTAAGGATCAACCAGTGAAGTATGCAAAACACAGACGTGTAGAAGTTTTAGATGGTAAAGACAAATTTTACTCTGGCACCTTCACAAGAGTAGTGTGGCAAATGTTCCGAGGTACAGACCAACAACAATTTAAAATGAAGTCCGAGCTGGTAATCTTTGCGAATTCATTCTAAATAGTCCACCAAAGGTGACTTTCCAGCGAACTTCAGTTCATTGGAAAGTCATCGAATATTCATAAGGATTTTATATTGAATTACTTTGACGATTCTTACGCTGACAATTCTTATATTCAAACAGAATAAAGAAATACTCTTCTTTCGTTGTTGTTTGGGGAGGAACGGGGAAAAATTTATGTATTGTCTGAGGTGGGGGGAGTGCTTAGATCTTTCTTTGCTCGATTGTATAATTACGACAGTATATGGATGAAAAATTCCCTATAAAGTGGTTAGCCGGTTGTGGATCTAACCTAACCAATGCTGCTGAAATCATCCTATTTAACTGCAGCAGATTTTTTTCCCGGGGAGGGGGTTATCTAAAAGAAAAAGTTCATTATCGTAAATATAAAACTATAGATATACTCTAAACTAAACTACCTTTATGTGCTTTGACGTTTGGAAAATTTGTAAAGAAAGCATGCTGTGTGTTGCGAGGCAACCATTTTGAGCACTCACCCTTCAAACTGACTTTGGATTATTACAAAATTTTAATAAATGTTTAATAAACATTATCGTAGTTATTTTTATGTATTAAATTGGTCCTCACGAGTATAACAGTGGTTATAATCACCATCCTCCCGACACCGGGTGGATAACGCCCAGGTTCGAATTCCATCAATGATGTACTCACTTCGTGGCTGGGTTAGAAAGATAATTTCTCTTGGAAACTCGGGTTTTTCATCCAGCAAAAACCGATCAGAGAAGATACGCAATTTGTGGACATAATAAACATCAGTTTTTTTTTTTTTTTGATTTGGTAGTTGTTGGCGCATCGGCTTCTGTGGCCATATTGCACCTCCCAGGTTTTTGCAGTACTTTGATCCAAGCCCGAGGCGGGAATCGAACCCGCGACCTTTGGGTTGCCGGGCAGGTACTTTACCCACTCGGCTAGCCCGGTCGGCTTAAACATCAGTGGTGGATGCAGTTGTTCTCAGGTAACCCTAATATAACTTTTTTCTTATAAATTAAACTGAGATGCTATTTGCATAATGCGTTTCATGATATGTGACTCTTGTGCGTTACAGTTTTCTTTAAAATGTTGTTTTGCATTGTCTGATGTTCAAAAACTTGCACTGACGACCCTCCTCGGTTGTTGTGGCTGTTTTCTGGCAATGGCCACATCTTCGATTTACATGGGGAGAGAGAGGTGTGACAAGCGAGCAACGGATGACAACCGCTATGGCTACACAACCCAGATGACGACCCTGAAAAGTGTAAGCTGATTGTGGACAAACTGAAGGTCATCTAAGGTTAAGTCGAGAGCGACAGAAGAAATCCAGAGCTGACCAATCAGAATACCAAACAGCCGACACCGTCTCACATTACGGCGTAGTGGTGGAGGAGGAGGAGATATACGAGTTTCTACCATTCGCCTCCAGTTTGTAACACTTTTTTCTTTCTTTTTTTTTGCAAAAATAGCTTTCACAGACGAACTTTTAACCCCTAGAAATTAAGACTGTTCGCTCGAACATTATGTAGCATGTGCTGTGCGTAAATAACAACAGTTTTTTTTCGTAATGCGAACCTCCACAAATGAATAACAACAATTTAAAGGAAAAACAAAAGGAAAGGACAAAAATTAAAGGGCATCAGTGCCATAACAGATCTAAGACTAAAATTTTGGACAGAGTTAAATTAAATAAACACAATATAAAAGTATTTATATATAACATCTAAAGTATGTCAAAAATTCAGCCGCGACAGACGAAGACAATGCAACTGAAAACTTGTGACAACTATTCTCACTTCCTTGCCCATAAAGTCAGGACTTGAACCCCGATTTCAACTTCAATGTACATTTTATAATATAATAAAATGCAGCTCTGTTCAGATCGAAAATAAATATATAAATAAAGTTTAAAAATGCTGAAAAATAATGTAAGAGTAGAAGAATGTCCAATGTCTCGATCGATGTTATTTCAATCCGAACTATCAGTTCGTTAAAGCGAAAAAAAAGTGATGACCCAATATTCTTTTATTCCCATAACGTTCATTAAGAAACCTTAATTCCCACAAAGAGTTCTTGGGTTGTTAATTAACGTAGTCCAATTGCCTTCAGTAATAGACTCTAAAAAAAGGAGGTGGGAGATTCAAATTACCAGCCAACTGTGTGAGAGCTGTCTGAGAGTAAATACCATGCCCCGCAGCTTCCCAAACTAAGGGTCATGACCTGAAATTGGGTGAGGTCATAAGAAGAAAAAAATTGTGCAGTGATTTAAGAGAAGTTTAACCACCGATCATAATGATTTAACGATAATTTAATTCCATCAAAGGGATGATGCAATAAAAGAAGTTTGAAAATAGTTTCAATGCGCAACAGAGAGAGAGAGAGAGAGAGGCTGTGTCCTCTGTATCTTAGCCGACTTGGGCGTTACTTGGAAACTGAACAACTCAGCTAGTAAGTCAATGTCGTTTAACGTTACTTGTAGACCCACTCAAATAGACCTCTTTTCTCCGTGACTCTGACGGTTGCCGCTCTCCCCCTACCCGCTCGCTCCGACTAGAGTAGATTACACGAGGAGGAAGTGGTTAAGGGACGCGCTGTTAAAGTCAACAATGAAGAGCACGTGGTGGCCGACGATGCCCCGTGGGCATAAATCTAGTGCGGCCCTGTTCAGATTGAAAATTCCATGGGGGTATCGGAGAAGCTGTACTGCAGTTAGAGCCTGAGAACGAGCCACAGAAAGGTGAAGAGAGAGGGCGGAGTTGTGTGCGAAGAGGAGAGAAAATAAAAGGGAAAAGTGGACAGACAAAAACGGATACTAAATGTGAAGTTTGCATACAGAACACGCAGAAGGAAATGAGTAAAAGATGAGAGAGAGAGAAAAGGAAATTTCTTAAATGATGAGGTTGTATACTAATAATAATGTGATACCCAACGATGATTTAAGTCATAGAGGTCAAGATTAGACATTCTATATGGATCCGGGGGCGGGGGTGGGTGGAATGAGCCTTCACGTCCGTCGACCAAAGTATTATGTAGGGAGTAGGTGGCCAGAAGGATTTTGATATCCCAAGCATTGCCACATGCTCATGAGACCCTTTAAGTCAACAATTTTGAGAGGACTTTTTAAGGATTTATGCTAGTTTATTTATAAATACCATACCATAAAATAGGTCCAAACGCGTCCACGAATATATAGTAATCTTTTCTACTTTATATTAACGATATTTTTCCCTATCTTTTAAGTCAGAAAGAAAATAGATTAATAATCTCTGGCACGTCTATACAACAGCCTCATCTTCAGTAGATAAAATGGCCGATGAATTTAATATTTCGCAATTTGTTGTTGATTGCGAATATTGTATGCACATAATAACAATACAGATGCGAAGAGATGATGGTCGGGAAGGCGCCCTTGAGACTTTGGCTTCCCGGACTGCGTGTAGGTCACTGGAGGCCTGTAGGCTGAGAAACGCTACTGATAGCATTGTAGTTCAAACCCGCCAGGAGGAGGAGGTGCTAACTGATCACTCTCCTAACGCGTCCACGAATATTGTGCGGTTAATACGAATCCGTGATCATCTAACAATGACTCAGTGTACATCGAGCACTGGTAGATCACAGCCGATCCACGGAAAAAGAAGTTGAAGTTCTTTTTCTGGTTACGGCACGATATATTCGTAAAATCGAGATTCCCAGCTCCATCTTCGCCGGTTTTGAAAGTTTCAAAAATGAATAAATCTGAAGAGAAAAGTCCAAATTAAATTAGCGTTATAAAACCAAGGATTCGAAAGTGCCAAATTGTCACAAATTCTCTCTCACGTACATACGTATTTTGTCTTTCAACTCAAGATGTTTCTGTTCAGATTGCATAAACCGTACGCTATGATGGAGATCCAAAGAAGGTTTGACTTTCATCCTTCACAAAGAATAAATGAACAGATCCCATGTTTATATAGTTTAGAAATTATAGGCAACTTAACAGGCGCAGAAATTCTCTGTTTTCATTATTCGCAATCTGTTAAGTTCAGTAACTAGAACACTTTTTGATACCTTACTGGGCAATCTTAATAAAATGACTTGTTTTCTTAAAATAATGTAACTGCAACCTTGCTATTTTTATCTTTGATACTACGCCAAACTGTCGTCACAAGGGTCGCAGTTCAAGCCGTATTATACGAAATTAATCTTTCGAAACTTCATTGCGAAAACACGTAGGCCTAACTTATTGCATGACTCAAGTAATACGATATACATGAGATACATTCACTTGTTTTTGTCGATGAATTTTAATCAAATATCTTCAGCAGTTTGCGGTGTTGTTATAATCGTTGTCCAGAATAAATCATTCACCTCATACACGTGGATCCCGGCGTTTTCCACCAAAAACAATAGTTTAAAAATTCAGACACGCTCTGCGCAATATACGTTAAGACGTGTTCAGATATAGAATCGATGTCCAGCACTGAACTCCATTGGAAGTATTTTAACGCTGGTTCCCATAGGAGAAGCTCGCGTTCATTCATACAAGGAAGGTTTTTTTAATTTTCCTAATAGCTGTTTGGCAGTTGCAACCATCAGAGGGAAGTGAATCGTCCGTAGGCCAACAGCCTCTTAAGTCAAGCAGAGTTAGGTCATCCACTCGTAGATGAAAACTTCATTCCAGCCAGTTACTATTGAGTATATTTCCCGCACCTGGAGGTACCCATTCCTAACTTATACTGAGGAGAAATCTAATCCACAGAGCAGAAAAATCAAAGGTATTAAACAGTCCATTTCTTATCGAATTCTAGTTGTTGTCCAATGAGTAATCTACCACAAAAAGCATGAACCAACCAGCGATTATTCTGCACTGTGTTATGTCTGTGTGTTCACGGTCAAGCCGCCTAAAGACGAGTACATACGGGACGAATTATATCGCTTATAACTGAGAAAGACCTGGAGCAATACACGGACGGTAAGTGCAGTGCGGACCCGACAAATCTTGGCGGCGGCGGCGCTGTCACCCTCGCACGATACATGTACCTGGTTGGCCACATTCCGTTAGCCGGCTTTGTCATGATCAATGGTTTATGAACTGCAACACGCTGGGAACTCGCGCTTTTCCGTAGTCCTGCGGATTAAAGTTCCAATAGATTCATTAAACTCCTTGCTCAGCATCAAATAATGCCGCTGAACAAGACGAATCAACATTAAAACACATTGCGAGCCTCCCCTCGCGAAGTAATATCCCATAAAGCAATATTCAACTTTTCAGCATCTGTCGCTATCCCCCTGTTTTTAAAATTGCTCGTGTGCCAATTCATATTTGAATTTTATTTTAATTAAGAACCGAAATGGACTGCTATACTAGACATCAGAACAAGATTACTACTGCTGCGCATAAAATAACGTTGTCTTATCCTGCAGTGAAGTGTCAACTCAATCGGCATTAATTTACGTATAGAAGTAGTCAATTTTTCGCCGACTATATATGTACAAAGAAATCCTAAGGAAGGATAACCCACGGTTACGTATTTCTCAAAGAATACACAAACTGTAATTTAAAAATCTTACTGGTACGTTGACTTTCAGCGTCGTTGAGGACCAAAGATTCATACGTTTGAAAAATAAGGGATTCATATTCCTTATATACAATCTCCCAAAAACGCGAGCATCTAAAAGACAACACTTCTAAATATTCCATTTAACTTTTATCACATGTGCTTTGAGTTCAAGTACATTGTACGTATGTGGGTGGAATGACCTCCTTCAGAAGGCGCCGAGAGTGGCACATATGAATGCAACTTGTCTTTTTACCGCAACTTGTTTAATTAAATCCCTAACTTACTGTTGTAGACTTTATTAAATCTTTGAATCCATTCTACTGTCCAAATGGCTCTGTGACCAGTTAGCAAGTTTGGTACCTGAACATTCCTGTTCTAGACTTACAAAGTTGATTTCTTCAACTAGATCATCTTCCTACTGCATTTCTGCCAGGATTCAAACCACGAATCCCCTCGCATCCTATTCCTGGTCATATATTTCTGTGTCCTCTTCCTGTCTCTTCGAATAGAGGGATTATTATTAAATAAAATAACAATCATATAGTCCAGATTCTAATATTATTAATTGCATGGATCTCTGCAGACACGAGCTGTCTCTTTGGTCATCTTATAGATCGGCATTGAAATTAAGCGATAAGCTGTCATATGTATATATCACAGTTAAGTTGAAACTAAACCCCAAAGGTGAAGCAACACCCGATCAATGTGCAATTTAAAAAGAACAGCTATTTGCGTGTTAAAATAAATGAATAACCGAAACATTTATCATCCAGTCAATAATGAAAAGAGAAAGACCATATTTTAAAATTAATATAATTTAACGGTAGAAAAGTAAATAGTTTTGGGGGTGTTTACCTGTTGCTTTCTCTAAGCAAACTCAAAACTAAAAAAAAAAAAAATTAATAAATAAAAACTAACCGAAATTGAAAAGACAACACGGCATTTCGAGAAGTGGATACTTTGTGACTATAATTTATTGCCATTTTCCATGTTTAAAGAGAGACTTTAAATATCCCATTCAGCGAAAAGATATTCTTTTAAATTCTCTTAAAACATCAATACTTCAGCAGAATTTCTTTCAACGGTCTCTGAACGCAGAATTAAAAATGAAACTGCGGGTAATTAGAACAGCTCAGTTTGTGAAATGTCACTCGAAGAAATAAGGTCTTCGCTTTTTTATCTTCCCATTCTCTCTGATAATAGAATTACAAGATATTTGAGGAGTCCGAAAAATTTAAAACTCTTCTACGGTTACGTGTAATGTCGCCTTCAGCGACACCTCGTAAATATTCTGTGGAAACTTTTAAAACTTTTATTCCTTTCATGTATCGAAACTTACAAAGTTAAACCAAAGAAAGGGAACAGAAATATGAAAGCGAAAGTCTTTTTGGTAAGAACCAAAAGTAATGTGTTTTGGGATTTATAAATCCTGACAGGAAGATTTCATCATCCGCATTTGTCTGTCTAAGGCCCATTATTTATCTGTGGTACAAAACTCCTTTTTTTTTTAAATAGATGTTGACATAATCTCCATTCTATGTCCAAACTCCACATCGGATATTTAAATCAACGAATCATTCGCTAGTGTTAAATTTTATCTTTAGATAAATAAACGAATAATCTCACTCTTAGGAAGATTCTAATTCTAGAGTTAACGAATACATTAATCCACGATGGCATGTTTAGGTTCTAATGGTAAGATCCTCAATAAAAACTTACGCTCATCTTTAAGTCTGATGCCTTCGCTTGTAGTAACGACTTGGAAGAGTCAGTTTGGTCCAAATGGCTAAGATCGCCACAATCCTTGCAGTGACATATAATTTGTACTCCAAAGCGGGGAAAGATTTAAGACGAAATAACGTTTGCTTCACCGCCTACGGAAACGTAACAGTAATCTTCAACTTTGAACCGAAAATCTCGGCGCATAAAACTACTCAAGTCACTGTAGCACAAGGAAACCAGGAATGAATCAGAAGTTCAAGCTGTACAAAGAAAGCGATCAAAAAAACACGATGAACCGAGTACACTTTCTATATCACAAAATAGTCCACGTGCCCACCACCAAGCCCTTCTGTACCAGAAACAGGAACCTTCTTTTTATTCCCCCTCCACATGAAAGAAGACTGAACCTTCCAAATTTAGGATAGAGTGAAAAAAAATGCGGCGGGGGAGGACTGGAATTCACGTGGCGAGTCGGTAAGCTGACGGATATACGCCACGAAACCGGAAGGAAGAGGAGCAGCTGTCTACGCTTAGTCGCAAGCAGCAGCACAGGCAAGCGGGCGCTATACGGGGTCGTCACTGACATACAGGAGTTTGGGATGTCAGCGTCGTAATGTGTAATACCTCGAGAGTGGCCACTCAGATTTCATAAGTTCATACTGTGTGTGTGTATGCGTGTCTGTGTGAGTGTGTCCGCGCGTGAATGTCGGTGTAACGGGTCTGTAAACGGACCATCATTTCGATTGCGAAAGAGCGCGTAAGTCTACAGGTGTCTTCCGACGGCAACGAGCAAAGTGATGATCAGTTCAGGAACTCTTCGGAGTACCCAGAGGAGGAAGTACCACAATCGTTCTAAGCCATCTATACGGTGGAAATCAAAACACTTTTTCCATATTCCCGAGGAAAGGGTAAGTAAAGCAATACATTTACTTAAAGAACGGATCAAATCTTAAATATATTTAAAGAAGAATATCTGGTTGTTCCCATAACCAACCTTCAACCCTTTCTTTACTGCTAGTGTCGTTTAAACTACATTCTTCGGAGAAGTTAAGAGACTTTCTAAGAGCGATATGCGAAATAAACTGATTGCATAAAACCCATTGCCGCTTACCCTTGAAGTATTTTTTTCAGCCCCAAATAATCTAAATGATTTTAGCCGCTTAATACTAGTATTAAATTGTCGCAATGATATAAGAAATCAACTATGCCGCTTTCCAGGTTTTCTTTAATGTTAACATAAAAATATACTGAATTACAGATGATTGTTACCAGATATATTAATGGTAAACTGCGGCCATTATCAATCCATACCAGGATGGACGTCTCCTCAACAATTCAACATATTGATGGAAATGGACCATAATCTGCCACGCTGGTCCAATGTAGGTTGGCAGATCGACAGTAATTAGGGGCTTGAACTCTGGTCTACGCAAAGAGCGTGTGCTACAGCAAATAGGACATTACTAGATGACCAAGGACCAAATAAAACATTGCTTTTATTTTCTTTAAAAAATTGACCTTAATTAACATTCAAATACCATTGTTCAAATGTAATGAACTCCAGTTATTATAAAATAAAACCTTAAAATTTTCCATTAGTTTTCACAAAATTATAAATTCTGTTCAGAACACCAACAGTTTTCTCGTCTATCATCCGATACATTACTCAACTAAGATAATGACTTCGATGCCAAAAGAATCAAAACAAAAAACCAAAAGGCGAAGTGAATATTTTAGCTGAAGCATAGTACCAAACAAAAATAGACCACAACACGACACGCAAGCAGTCAGCGCACGCAACATGGATGACCGGTACTGAGATTGTTATCAGTACAAGCAACTAAACTTTCCGATTGCTTTTTTGATTATTAGAGAGAAATTTCGGCACAGAAAACGACTTCTAACTCTCATTGAGTCCAATTTCGGTACACTTCATTGATCACCCGCAGAATATTGAATTACTTCGAGACAGTCTTCCGACATTGCAGAGTGGCCTCATACACTGAACACGATAACTCAACTCAATCAGGTTGCCCAATAACAAAAAAGCCAAAGTGAGATTTATAAGTACCTTTTAGGAAAAGGATAGTCCTTTTCCTAATTTTAAAGGATTATTTATACACACATAAATAAACTTTGTTTACACTCTAGAGCAACCACAGACTGCGAATGCCATTCCAAAAATTGGAATTGCATTCGAAAAATCATTCTTGACATCAATTATTATTTTAAAGGAAACTGCACTATATTTAATACTTTTGCGCAATAATTATTTATAAGAAGAAATATAAGCTAAAGGAATCCCGCATTACCCTTATTGTCTGCTTTATTTATTAACTTTATTTTTAAAATCTACAAATGTCGAAATATTTATAAATAAAAACGGACAAGCCTAGCTGTAAACCATTGTTCTGCTTCATATGCAAATATGTCAGATAACAATAAAGGCTTTATCGTTGAAAACAATAAGTGGTGTATTAAAAACAAAGTGAACTTCAAAAAGAGCTTTTAAACCATTTAAAGGCTTATTTTATTGTAATTTGTTCATCCATAGTGAAAAGCCACCATTTTGCCAAAATTAGAGCATCGTCTGTGCATCGATAGAGAGTGCATTCTTTTAGAGGCGTGCTTAGATGAAAATTAAGGGTACTTACAACACAACCATGGAAGAATACAAGTTGCTCCGACCAGCGGGAACCACGACGGCAGATGTAAGCGGATCAGACTGACACACAACAAACGTACACTATCTGAGAATGCTCATCTGAACGTTTCGAAGGGGAATTGTTTTGAGGGACTCGAGGTCTCTTAGCGGTTCAAATCGGACGTCCTACTGTTGGTGTCCCAGGCGGGAGCAGGCTTCTGAAGCGTTGCCTGCCTCGGTAATATGACCGGAGAGCAGTGCCGTACACTTAGTCGGCACTTTGTCTTTGGCGAACAGTAACGACAATGGAGGTGCGGGTCCAATGGCATCCGCCTCGGCTGCAGCTAGCAAATGAGACGTGCGGTAGGTGCGGGAAGGCGGTGGAAAAAGGGCGATCGACCAATCACATGTGCCCTTGTTGTGCGTAGTTTTAACAAGCGGTTCACCACAAAGCAATGCAGCAGGCATTGTCGTTGCTGTTGTCGGGATCTTGAGAGCCTGTGCCAGCCCCCTCAAATTGCTCCTCGCCATACTTCTGTTGCTCGCTCTACGCAAGTCAGCAGACGCTGGCGCCAGTGCCGCGATGCATCTCCCGTGAAACTTCCTGTGTTGCGCTGCTGGTCACAAGAAATGGGAGGGATAAACAGCAGATATATAATCGGCAGTGGCGAAGGACCAAGCGCGTGCTATTCAAACTCTTCTCCCCCCCCCCCCCCTTTTTTTATCATAAGATTGATGCGGATGCAATAATGTCGATATGAAAGGGGGGGAAAAGGCGAAGCAATTACGAATTGAAAAGAAAAGGAAGTTATGCATATTGGAAAACTCACTTAAGCCTATTTTATGGATTTGGAACAACTCAACTGTTGCTATTTTTTTAAAACTTTTTGATTACATTTCACCTCGTTAATACTATTTTAGTTTAATTTTCGGACTCTTTTATATAGGACCCTTCGATGCAACATTAAAAATCTTAAATAAATAGTTGTTATTAACGTGTGAAAAATAACGATAATTTTTATTAAGTACATTTAGCATTGGTGAGTAAATGGTCAGTTCCTCATTCAGAGCTGTGTGGATAGCGGCAGAAGACAGCGACTAGCTGCCCTCCTTCTGGTCAGTGATTGCGAATTACCGGCACCAAGTCTATAAACTGGCGATTTAAATATTGGGCCAATGGTGGGAATTGCCCACCATTGGCTATTCCCAAAAATATGAACTTAGCGCAAGCTAGGACTCGTGCAACGCTTATTATTAATATTTAACCCCATATATCGAAGAAAAATGGCTGTCCTGTAAAAGTCGCTTCCCCGCATAGCGAACAATACAAATATTGCTTTTAATTTTAAAAACTAAAGATAGAACTGGATGTACAATTTAGTCTCTGTTTGACCACTCGGTTAACAACGCTATTAGGGATATCGTATAGGACTAAGGCCGTGGTCGGTCAACACCTAACTCTATATTAGTACATTTAGGTCCCCTTCAATGGCCAAAGCAGGTTTTTAAGCGGGGTTACACCTCGGTCTCATTTATAAATACAGCCTCGATTTTTTTTTGCAAAATCTATCTGAACTTGCCAGTTATTTACAGCTAAATTACGAATTGTTTTTATTTAGTTTCAATCAAGATGAAGAGCCTTGGAGTATTTAAGAACAAAATTAAATGTTATCTGTTCAAAGATTCGTCGCAATTTCACAAGAAACTTCAAAGGAATTTAAAAAAAAAATACATGGCATTGTGCCTCTTATTCTACCCCCTGATACTGCCATTACTACCGAAAGCTCCATGCAACGAAATCGGATGCAATAGATCAATGTTTCCGATTGTGATGAGCCTGACAATAACCTATCTGAATCAAAGATCTGCAAAAAAATTGGTAGAGACATACACGAGGCTATTATGCGAACAATTATCTCTATTTATGGAGAGAAGATAAGAAAAAATATGAAACTAGAGACAGCAACGTGGATCTCCAAAATTAACTCAACAATGAAAGAGGTTAGAGAAGTCAAATCGCCAAGGACTGAGCTCTTATCTCCTGAACAGACATCAGTTCGGCCCATTCTCATCTCTACCTGACAACTAATGTCAATAGGTGTTTGAAATTCAGCTAACATTGAGGCAACTAGACTAGCTTAAACGAACAGGCTATAGATGTCTTTATGCAAAGAGATGACCCGGACGTTGTCATGCCTAAAGAGCTCAGGAATCGGATCACTCGAGCGTCAAAGACAATAATCTGTCTGCACATGTGTGCTGCAACTATTTTCAACAGTTGAACTATTATGAATAGATCAAATAGCCAATGCTGGAACGGGCAGTGAAGCCACTCAATGGCTAGATCTTCAGTCCCTACCGCATCAAAACACATGCCCGTCAGTCCTCCGAACTCCATATTTGCATGTGCCAGCTCAGCGCCCAAAGACAGTTGTCAAGACTGCTCCTACTGGAACCCACTACCATTTCGTTACTGCTCTCGTTACTATAGACAGATTGTGAAAGGTCAGCAAGTTTCGTCTTGCTGACCTTTCACAATCTGTCTATACTTTGACAAACTAATCAACATGGGCTAAAATCCCATCCCCCGGTGTATAGGAAGTCCTCTCAACTCTTCATCCAAAAGCCACTCAGTAGGAGCATTATCATATGAAAGCTTCCTCACCCAAATTGCAGCAGTCATTGTAAACGGGCTCAAACTAAAAAAGTCAGGGCTACTCAGCTCTCAAACTGAAATATAATTGGAGAATTTCTTATCCATTCAGCGACCAATTGGAGTAATAGTTCGGCTATTTTATGAGGCCTCGCTTAGCCACAGCTAGACTTCGACGAGTCGACTCCTAACTCACTTGGTCAATAACGTTCTAAGACAAAGTCAATATTCTTGCACGTTATCACATCTGCCTCCATTTTCAATTAATCCCCAGCCACTGCCTTCTTGATCTTTCCGTGACAGACCTATGCTTATTTCCCCATGCACTCTCAAACAGATCAACGTTCTACAACCACTAATAGAATCTTCACAACAACATTTGAATATTGAATAGGCATGTGATGATCTGAATGTTCTATCTCCTCTAAAGCCGCTTGAGTACCTCATGGATACGAAATTCTGGCTTTCTTGAAGTCTCTACTTCAAAATAGTACAGTTAAACTGCCACGAATAATATCCAGTACTCCCCGTGCTCTTTTTCACCACGCAGGATACCTTGATGTATGCCGATCACTTAAAGATCCTCACACGAGTCAAAGAAAATCAAGATCGTACCAAGTGATGCAAATACTCACTACTTCTCTGTCATCAATGTTCGACCTACCTAACGAAATTCAGTCTATGCATCAATCCGCAGAACTCAGAAACCACGTTCTCACTAAAACAGCACCTCACAATCATCCAGCCTATTCTCGAAGTGGTTGTATCTCACTTTTTAAAAGTCACATAGGGATCATATTTGATCTAAAACTTTATTATACTCACGCTGCTCGCAAGAACAACCCGACTTAGGCGACTGTGTAAACAGCACTTGCAGTTGTAACTGACAAATCTATCATGGTCAGGTACAGAATCATCAATTGCTTCTGATTATTGGCTCCTCAAATGGGCTTTCTGCAAGCTCAAGTTACTGTTCCAGCAATGGCCAACGCCATAAACATTCCGAGGCTCCCACACAACAGACGCCATCGTGTGTCCAGGACCTTTGTATGTACGGGATCCTGACATGAAGAAGTTTGGTCAGGATCCCTTACACTTGAAGGCTACTTTGTGAACGCGGTCAGAGACCACCATAATCATCACATGCTACTCCACGGATTCGAGTTTGACTGGACTGGACAAAGCCCTCTAGGCCTAATAAATTCAACCACATTTTTAATTAAGTGATCTTCGGCCAAATATTTGGCAGAAGATCTCATCTTTGACAGTTGTGCTTTAACCTCTTTCTTTTATTATTATTTTATTTTTCTTAACCTAAAAAAGTATAGGTTAAAGAATATTCTCATATTTTATTGTAACATGCAGTTTGCCCATCGTATATATGTTGCAATCAAGACATTCTCTTGCTCAACATGAGTGCCCTCGTGGGGAGCACAGTTGGTAGAATCGCCGTCCTCCCAACACCGGGTGGAAAAGACTTGAGTTCGAGTCCGGTCGATGACGAAGAGGAGTTTTTATGGGCCTTTTTCACAACGTGGTTGAGTTAGTCGATCTCAGGCGAATGTAGCATGGTTTTTTCTCCCGGAAACTGATTTTTCGTCCAGCAAACATGCAATTTACAGATAATATACACTGAGCAATTATGGCCTTCGTTGCTGGTTCTACTAAAATCCTATTACAACAACAATCGACGTCAGTATGTGTATATTACCGGTCTTTAAATGTTATTCTTTTCTTAATGGTAAAGGAATGATATTAAAACACGGAAGAAAGGGTGATTATCACTACTGAACACTAATACTGTTCTTATAAACTCTTCTGGCCCTTATTTGACCATCTCAGAGTATAAAAAGAAGTTTTATTTTATTTTAATGTTTCCCCTTAGAATATAAATTTAATTTTGGACAACAACAACAAAGGTTGCGCTGCGTTGTCTTGAATTTCAGTTTGAAATCGGCCCTAATGTACACATTAAAAAACAGTTTATGAAAACTCTTCCCGTGGAGAAAGAATTCGAACATTTTCCAGACTGCGTTGCAAGAGACAACGATTATAGCCACGAGTGGTTATAATCGTTGTCTCTCGCAATGCATCTGGAAATGTCCCTATATATACATAAAAGTTTACACGATTTATAAGGGTCACGAACATTTTCTTTAAGGTCGGTACCGTGTTAAAAAACAGGGTTGAGTGACGCTGCTTTAGCAAGTTCATATGCTTATATTAAATAAATAATTAACAGAGCACAGATATAATTATTTAATAGCAGTTGTAATAGTTAAATTATGAACCGCCAACTATCATACTGCTCAATAGGAATCAGACTCTGCAAATAAGCGCAGGTTTTATTAATGTATTGAAATTATGAGGGAGAACATCGAGCAATCTGTTATGAACTTCAAGAAAGCCATAATGTGCTCATTAACAAAATCATAAAGTGAATTTAGAAAGCTGAAAAGGACTGTGATATTCGCAACAGAATGATTTCGAATTCATCGTACGTTTCTTTCCTTTCAGTGAGTTACTCAACGTCAATTATGATTCGGGAACACCTAATGAGACAGCCAACTTTTTGAAATACAGAGCACAGACAGACAGACGAAACATGTCCAGCCTTTCGTATACAAGAAAGTATAATCAGAAGTGACTGGACAATCTTCTTAAGGAATCAACCAGAAAGAGACAGTGGGCAGATTAGCGAATCTTTGATAAGATAAACTTGTCACATTAGATACCACAAAGTTGTCTACTTTCGCCTGTTTTGAGATATAAAGCAATCCGGTCTTTCTTATCCTTATTCATTTCTCAATTATCCACGTTCGTGTGGATGGCCGCGTGCAGTTGATGCATATCTCATTAACACAGCGCAGCCATTTGACACGGATGAGCGACCACAGGGATACATCGGTCGGATATAAATCGTGACCATTGCAGGATGGGAACGGGCAGAAACAGAATATAAACCTAACGATTCTTATCAGTTATTATTCCTACAAGATTACAATATAAGTTTAATCACAAAAGCTACAATCTCTAGTCTTTAATAATGAGTCACAAACTACGTCCCTCGCTTCTGTTTGAGGATTCTGCAATGTCCTTTCGGTCTCTTTGCTCGTTATGAACCTTAATGTAAGCCAAACTATAATACTGTAGTATATATTTTTTAAATAAACTACGATATCGTAAGGAAGGTAAAAATTAATTTATTATTTTCTTCCGATGACAAATAAAATTGCATTTTATTTGCAGAAAAGAGATCAAGAGGCGGATTATTCAAACATATTCGATAAAGCGCGATTAAAATGATGAATTCAATTTTAATACAGCTATATTTAGTTAATATATTAACAGCAATTAATTAGAATTCTATTCAAGTTGAAATTACGGTAATTTTCAGTTTGCTGATGAGAATTTCGAAATAGAATATTCCAAAATTGATAACCAAGCGCATCAACTATAGTAACGTAATCTGCAAATCAAGCAAGGGACATTTTTTATGGATCCTCGTCGTGTATGACCATTTCCTGTCATACAAAAGTGTTGTGGGGGCTTCAACCTTCATCTGAGACAGACTGACTATTACAGGGGAGTTTGAGCCTCCAAACATCGGCATAACTTAGAAGTAATCTTAAAAGTACAGAAAACGAACCAATTAGAGATTTAAAATTTTCTATTCGCCTCCTATTAAGCCAGAATGATTATTTTCATTTATTCAAATAGATCCTGAAAAACTAGGCAAAAGCAAGTGAAGTTGAGTTTGCGCACACGGTCTCGAGAAGTTTTTTTTTCTCCCCCTTTTTATTCACCATCTCTCAATACCAATTATTCCATGGACTGCAGTGGTGACATTTATCTTCGGATACTTATAATACCACCCCCGTCTTACCAGGCAATTAGCATTAGAAAACGTAGCGAAATGGAAATCAAGAAGATCCTACGGATTTTATTACACTTCTGTGTGTGTGAGAGTGAGAAATATTTTATCCAAAAGTTATGAAAACCTTAAGCTCAACTTCACCTTCAAAAACAATTATAAATTCTAACGAAACCGTTTTGAAATCTTATTCGTGCTTAAAGAAAACAGAGATTTATTTACGACAACACCCATGCTGACTCATCATTAAGTCTTATTAATAAAAGATTCTAATCCTGGCTGAGATAACAGAAGAGCTTAAATGGAACTGATTGTTCCATACAACAAAACGATCTAAATTAGAAAAACCCTCCGTGGTTTAAATTTTACTTTTCGTATATAAAAATTACTTGTCTAGCCAATTCACCGAATCTTTCCCTTTTATTATTGAGGTCCTCTGAGCCTCGATGATTCAGACTGATGGGACTTTGATATCCTTAAAATTGCGAGTTTTTAATTATATCAGATAAGACTAGTGTAACTCAAAGGTTAAGAAACTTTGCATAGCTATTAAAATCTTAAAAATACCATCGATCATCTAATGGTGGGCTGCAGAAGAGCGCCGTGATACTTACCATTGTCAAAGATCGTTTGCCGAAAGAACAAATCAAATCGCTGGTATGCCACTAACCAAAACGAAGTATTATCCAGATGTTTTTTATAGTCAGGGAAAGTCAGCGAGTTCCAGACGGTATGGACAACTTAATTAAATGCGTGTCGTACACTCAACCTACAGCCAATCGGAAGCTCTGCAGAGTCGATAATATTCTAAGCGAGGCAGCCATTACGGGTTTATGTCTGTAACTTTCCATGTCATCGCGAGGCCACGATTAGCATGCTTCCCTTAGTCCTCGTGCTTCTCATTACACCGCGTCGTCTCTCGTGCAGGCCTAACTTCACCCCTGATCACGTCGGGTGAGTGTGGTTTACCATACCGTCAATCCGAGGCCGTTCTGTGGGCTCTTTGCTCTCACCCACTTCCGGTGCAGTCGTAAGCTTATCTCTCGGAGCCCATTACCACAGAAAAGGCTGTAAAACGAGCGACTGGAGCGAGAAGAGTTACGGGACCTACGAGTAGAGAATTCCATGTCCGTAACGGTGCAACTGTAAACTCAGCCAGCAGTAGCGGAGCGTCGACGAAGTTAATAAAAATCCGAAATGAAATGAATGTGTAGAATGAAACTCGACCTGTGGTGAGGTAGAAACGTCGGGGTTGACTTCCCCATTGAAATTTCGTATAAAGTTACCCAGAATTTCTTGCAAACAAACTACTGGTGGTTTGTCGCGAGAGGAAGAATATCATCGATCGCATTTGGGAGTATCATTGCGGATACACGGATGGAGATGTTGCAGTTATTTAACTGGATTCTGGAATAACGATTTTATTCCAAAATGAGAAATGAATTCCATCGATTCATTGATGGCATTCTTCTCATTCCATCCCCTCCTTAACGGCGAATCAATAGATCACTGGTCTATTGATTTTGTGACTCTTCATTAAGTAACAAATTATAGTCTACTGAAGATCAGTTGGACATAATAAAGACGTCTTGTATACAGGAATGCAGACACAATACAGCGTGAAATTTCGTAGATTAATAAAGAGTAGTTTTGAGTAGTTTAAGAAGTATTATTTTATTTTGTTCTGATGGGATTTAAAAGATCAGTTTTAAGGTTTTATTTTATAATTACATAATTTCTGGTTGACTCGATATAAATCCTTATTTCAAAACAATATTCAAACTACTTGATTGATCACTAGGCCTTATGTCCCTTATCGGGTCTTTGATCCGTCCAATGTTTCAGAAAGGTTTGAGATTAATAAAGAGATTTTAATATCGTGGAACAAACTACTGAAGTGTTCCCAAGAAATAAATATGACTATAAATGCTCGCTGCTAAATGTCAACGATATAGCATGTATATGTAATTTATAAAATTAGTTTTACTTTTGAAGAAAGTCTCAAGAGCGATTGTCACTTGTTTTACAAGAAAGAACAATGCAAGTTCCATTACAGCAATGATTTCACATAACTTTTCATCGTAAAAAAAATAAATAAAACTTCCCATGATAGTAAATTGCATGGAATTCTTTTATATTCGTCGTATTTAATTAGGATTCTGGAATATAATTTTTTTTTTCCCCAAAATGGGAAATGGAATCCTTCCATCTCAGTTTCCCTAGTCCAATCCTCGAAAAATCAGCAGAAGAAATCGATCCTCTCCCATATAATTGTTCCTGCTGGAATTAATGGTATCACTCGTTTATCCAATTGATTTTTTCTGCTGCCTTCCACACGTACATTATTAATCTTCTTCCTGCAACGTTTGAATTCCATTTTGTGATGACCTGTGTGACTGTTTCACTCGACACGTTATCTCAATTCATCCAGTAACGGCTTTGAGTGAAACATCTTCTTTAAGAAAACGACCAGAGTTTAAAGTTTTGTAACTTATCTTCTGAGACCTTGTATTATCATATATTCCATCTCCTGCTCGTGTCGTCTTCGTACGTAGCGGTGATCCCTGATGTTATCATCAATGTTATTACTACTAGTCAACTTGCAAATAACATTACTTTTCACTGTACGAATTTGCTAGAAGCTGTTAAGCGTATCTTTCCCTAATGATGCGTAGCGCTCACGGATTTTTCTATCTCTTTAGAAGTGTTTCCTTGGGCGTGATCGCAAGAGGAACATGGCGTTTGAAAAGAACGTTTTGCTTTACAAAATTCCATTTCGTTTAACCTTTTCCTTCTTGTGTAATGCCAGTAACGCACAGCAAAGGATCCATTAAAGGATTATAGATATTTTTGCGTATATAAAATCCCACAGGGAACAGTAGGTACCATACCGAAAATAGAAATAAAAAAGAATACAGATGTATATAAACATCAGCATATTTTTATTTGAGACGGATGTTTAACTACAAAGTATTAAAGCGCCACAGGTATATTTTTTAACCAATTAATGGTTCCTTATCTCCGCTATTTGGTGAGCTTTTATCATTGATGGATGAGGATCGAAACATCAGAATATTACAAAATGTTTTAGCTCTCAGTAGTAGTAGGGTTTTAGTCGCCGATGCGTCAAAGACCATATTGTCTGTAAACTGCGTGTGTTCGTTCTGAGGTCGATTTTCAGTTTTCTGGGAGTAAAAACCGACTAATTCAACCACGTTTTGAAAGAAGACCATAAAAATTCCTCCCGCCATCGATGGGACTCTTAACTCAGGTGTTTTTTAACCCTCTGCGAGGAGGACAGCTGTGCTACCCATGGGGGCGTTTAGTTTTCTCAATACTGATCTGGTAGTTCCAGATTCACACAAATTCAGTACTCCCCACGTTGGAGGTTTTGGAAACTGTTCATGGACAATCGTTGGTGGTCTGTACACTGTGATTACACATACAATTCGCCAATGATCAACGTGTTATTGATACGATATACTAAATTTGATTAAACATAATAGAATTAATCGGAATTCCTAGTCTCTTTTGCAAAACCTAGTTCCAAAATGTACAAAGCCAATGGAGCTGAACTGCACACACACCGAACGAAAAAATAAATAAATTTCCTTGTTCCTATACAGTAGCTTCTCTGCGCAACTGTAGAGTTAATAAAGAAGCCAACTTTGATTACACGCAAACACAGTAACGTTCTATCAACTTAAAAAACACACCCTTTTCCTGATACCGATGTTTGCAAACAGGAAACAAAAATAAACCTAGTCCGCGACCAAATTTCCACGAGGAACTTAATATCAAACAGAGTGTAACCTCGCTGGCTCTAAACGAACTATAGATCTCGATATTTAGATAGTTTCCCACATTTCTGTCGTCTTGGATGATGCCAAAAAATCGGATTGTAGAGAATCTAGCTTTTATATAAGATTTTTATACTATTTTGGAGTTCTTTGGGAAGTAATCAAACACTGTCATCTTACTCTGCCACTGTCTAGCGAAGGTAACTTGGTGGGTTGCGAGTGAAATTAATTTGTCGATTGAATTTTCCTTCCGTTTGTGTAAACTCTTCTCCATGCCCTAGTTTTCTACACATGCAAACAAGAAGTTCATCAACCAGCATCAAAAACATAATGTCATCCGAAGGTAGACGTTACTTGATTTGAAAACAAAACAAAAAAAAAGATCGCTCGTTCTTATAAGCATACTCTGAAGGCCCGCAGTAACTGCTTACAGTTCACTTGTGGAAAGATGTCTTGAGTTGAGATTATAGATCTAAGGGAAAAGACGAAACAAGAAAAGGATAAATTAAAAGTTCGAAGAAATATGACAAACATAAAAGGAATTTTTTCTCTAGAAACTAACCTTATTGGAAGTTTACTCAATAACTATTTCAAGTTACTGATGTGCTAAATTTTGACAAATTGGTTTATTTTCATTGCAATTGATGGAACACATTAATTTCTCCATTATCAAAACGAATCGCATTTTCTATATCTGGTGGCAAATGTTACTTTTTATTGTCGCCATTAGTAGTGATTAAAGAGGCTACAATATTGGAAAGAAGTTCCCTTTTCACTTAAATTAATGAGTTTTACGCTAGCAGAGACCAATATTCAGCAAAGGAGGCGGCCGTGGAAAAGCGTTTCTGTATACAGAAGGACTTTGTTTTTAACTAGACTAATTGCGTTTCTATGAAAAAAGAAAGCGAATAATCGATCTGGAATAAGATGATTTTTATCTTTCAGAACCCCCCCTTCCATAATCGAAAGAACACAAGGTAAAAATATACACATCGATGTGGAAAAGACGTAAAAGAAATCTGGGAATCAGAAGGGGAAAAAATGCCGCAAATTGAAATTGCAATTTAAGTAAATTCTTTAAAAAACTTCAATTCTAGTTTTATAAGATAAAAAACCAGTGTCACTTAAGAAGCTGTTGAAAGAGTAGCAAAAGCATTTATACATCTCACGAGAGAAAAATAAATAGTATTCTATAGTCCAACAACGTCGTGTCGAGAAGAGCTGGAAGATTACACAGCTAATTTATAAATTAGCTGTGTAATGTTTTAAAAAACATCCCTCTGTTTTATATTCTTTGTAATCCGAAAGAATTGAACTGGAAGTTGGCTATAAAGGCCAAATTTACTATTTAGCATTCTCTGGTTAGTTGATTTAATCAAGAAATTCCCATCCGGGGACGTCCTTTTTTATTTTAAATTTTTCTATCAAAAGAATCAAAGAATAATTAGGAAAAAACGTACATGAAACCCTTTTATCCATTACAATAGTTCATAATTTGCGCAGACTCATCAAAAAACAGTGTCACTTAAAGAAAGAAACTGTCGAAAGAGTAGCAGAACCATTTATACGTTCTCACGAGAGGAAATAAAGCGACTTGCAACGTTGTGTCCAGAAGCTGTGGAAAGTTTTGCAACATATCCCTCTGTTTTCCATTCTTTTGGGCCCTCATGGATAGGATCGCCATCCTCCCCACACCAGGTGGAAAAGACCTGAGTTCGATGACACGAGGAATTTTTATGGGCCTTTTTCCCAACGTGGCTGAGTTACTCGGTCTCAGGCTTGGATAACGTGGGTTTTTCATCCAGCAAATCGAAAATCGACCTCAGAACACACGCAATCACAGACAATGTACACGGAGCAACATGGCCTAAGTAGCCGATGCTGCTCCTAAAATCCAATAACAACAATTCTATTCTTTGTGATCCAAGTGGATTGTAGAAAGGATTGCCATTGAAGTTTGTCATAAAGACCAAATATAAATACTATTTAGCATCCTCTGGTTAGTAGATTTAATCAAGAAATTCCCATCCGTGGACATTATTTTTAAATTTTCTATCGAAAGAATCAAAGAATAACTAGAAAAAAAAGCATACGAAACCCTTTTATCCATTACAATACTAGTTCAACTATTATCTTGGTGTTTATACGAGTAATGTCCTGATTTACAATGCCATTTGCGCAGACTCGTCAATTTCTTAACTTCGTATTTATAAATTAGCTCACTCGAATCGATTTCTGGCCGAGACTTTCGAATAATATGTGATTTATCTTTATAGATGCAAAACTCGAAGACAATATCGTGAACAAACGTATTCAAAAACGGTTTTAATGATTTAGAATGGAATGCAGTATCAATAGAGTATTTCACTATTAGCTATTATTGATGTACATTGACATTTATCGTTAGCTGAGAGAGAAAACTAAGGAAGAGACGTGGTTAGTATTTAAGTTTCCCTTTCATAATACGATAGTTCTTACAAATTAAAATATTTTCAATTATTTCAAATATTTGGAGTCTTTTTTTTTCCAAGGAGGCACATATCTTTCATTCCTCTGATAACAGTTCAACCATTATTATACCTCAGAGATTTTAAGAACATATACTGTCTCAGAAGTAATACTTTGTGTTTACTTGGAATCAATCGGTGTACAAGAGCCGTTTTAAAAATAAGTAATACATAAACTGATATTGCTGAATTTCTCAATAACTTATAATAAAACTACGTTTTGTTTCTCTTTATAGAACCACCTGCATTTGAAGAGACGTGGTCAGCAAGTACAGGTGAGCTGATGCAGTTAACAGCCTCACCATACTCCTTGGATTATACAGCAAACGAATTAAACGTGCTGTTAAGGTCAGAAGTGAGCACCAAAAAGAAAGCTGATTTTTTTTTTAAACAAAATTCTAGGGAACTTATTATTGTTTTTTTTTTCATAATGCCACAATATTTGAAAGTAACCGATAGTCACATGGTTCAAATAGCTTAGAGAAAAGCTGTTACGAACCGAAACAACGGATGATAATTTTTGATGTGAAAACACCTAACAATGGAATGTAACGGAAATGCAAACGTTGTGGTTAAATATTTGTATTGTTGCAATTATACTTCCTGCAGGAAGTATGGTTGTGACGTCACAATCATAAAATTCTAACCTCTTCCAAGCCAAGGATGTTTTCACATAAAGCATTTTCCGTGCGTACAAGGGTACGCAAGCTTGAATTTTTCTTTTAAATCTGTACCTTCATGTCGCAGGACAAAAGATATTAATAATACAGTTGTGAGTGGTATAATCTTAGATATAAGACTCAATTCTTTCCAGAATAAACAGATTCAATTCTTCATTTGTCAATGTCTCTGTGAATCAAGCCACTCGTCTTGATCTTATTGTGATGTCTGGCGTCATAAAGCATACAGAAAAAGAATTTTAGACTCATTTCATTAAACTAGTTTATTTGTACGAGCCACACAAATGTACTTTTGTCGTACATTCATATTAAATTTCTAATTTTAGCAGAGCAGCTTTGTTGCCTTCAATTTCATTAAGCTTTTTTACATCTTTGCTTCGATTTCTTAACTTGTGCACTGAGTGTGGGATTATTATTCTTAGATAACCCAATTGAGGTTGCGGATGAACTGAATAGGTACTTTGCATATCGGTCTTAACTGACGAAAGAGGTTGAGCCATATGAAATTACAGACGATTGTTTATTAGAAAAACCTTTCAGCATAAAGGCGAGTAAGGCTCCAAGACTTAATGGCATTAATTGAATTCAACTCCATTCCTCATAATTTTGAGGAAGACCGCAAGAAAGTGTATTAAACCATTGAGGATAATTATGAGGACATCTCTGGACTCTGAAGAGTCCAGAGATGCCCTCATAATTATCCTCCATAAGATTCCTTTAGACTGGAGAAGTGTGAACGTATCGCCACAACATAAAAGCAATTCTAAGAGTAAAGTTGGTAACTACAGACCAGTTAGTCTGACTTCAGTGGTAGGAAAAATCTTAGAAGCAATGATTAAGGGGACATTCTGAAGGACACACAGCATGGCTTTGTTAAGGGAAAATAATGTTTAAGTAAATTACTAGGCTATATTGGCAGAGGGTTGTGATTAATGGATATTCTGAGTGGGGTTGTTTCTCATTTTCATAAATGACATTGACGAAGGGATAGAAGATGTGACGTCAAAATTTGCAGAGTCTTTAATGATCAATACCAGGCAGCGCTCCTTCAGGGTGACTTGAACAGACTTCAAAGATGGTCAGAGAAGTATGTGTTTTAATGCTGATAAATGCAAGGTGGGATTGCATTAAAAACAGTGCAAACAGGCAGCCATGGTGCCCTATCGATGATTTATCAACCGCTATCCTGTAGAGGCAATTGGAATACTGTGTTTAAGTATGGAGACCTCAACTGAAGAAAGACATTGAAAGGGTCGAATGGTGAGGTCGGAAAAAGGACGACCGTAGGAGGAAAGGCTCCGCTTATGTGGATTATAGAGGTTTATAAAGCACCGAGAGTAGAACGGATGAAAGTGGAATTTTCACTATTGTAAAGAATTCCAGAACTAGGAGGCATAAATTCAAATTACAGCAGGGTTGAGGTTTAGATTAGATTGTAGGAAGTTTTCTTTATTATTTGACGAATACTATTACCATTACTCACTTGTTACAAATACAAAGCATATCTCTGTACTGGTTTATTGCCCCCTGCTGTATTAGTAATAAATGATTTCACACTAGAGAATAAATTGTTTCCGAGCAGAGAAACTATCAGCCCAGGAGACAATGATTATTTTAAAAACTGTTCATAACGAGTCAGTCCTTCAGGTATGTTTGATTAATTTAAACTGGTACCAAGGTAACCTCACAACAGAGGTCAAATTGTCGTGTGTTCTAAGGCCAGTTTACAGGTGAAATGCCAAGAAAAAATCTTGCATCCAGTCCTAAGAATTTAATCTATTTCGAACTCAAACGGGAAGCAGGTGACACGGTGACTATATTGCCAAGTCTTCCAATAATAATAATAACAGAAGCTACATTTGTTGCTGTGAAGACAACTAAGGCCATGAGGCATCAATGTATAAGTTCATAATTTGTATGTATCCTATGATCGATTTGTCTGCTTTGGTGGATGGGGAAACTCCTACCCGACACCGACTAACTCGGCCACGGTGTGATAAAAGTAAATCCCACCCATCTCAATAGGATTTGAAAGCAAGAAGCCTTTTTCACGCGATGCAGAAGAAGAGCAGCGAGGATGAGGATGCTGCATTTTTACCATTCCCAATTATTTCAAATAAAATCAGATTGCTAAAGATAAAACTTTATTTTTTTTTAAAATTTGCATAAAGACTGGTATAATAATAATAAAAAAAGATTTTGTAATACTGATTAATAATTCAGTTGTAATTACAAACACGAACTGCTATCTTGTATGCACTATTAAATCTGTATAATAAGAATGGCAGTAAGTGAATACTGAGATGAATTCTTCTTAAACAAGATCAAGTGCAACCTGTCAGCTGTCTGTAATAAGTAAAAGCCTCCTTAGAGATTAAAGGTTTGTAAGTTTGTTGCAGCAAATATATAAAGACATCGCCTATGACCACGTAACATATTTAGAGTCATAAGTAATAATGAGATAAATAATTGTAGATTGATTTGTTTTACTCTTTTATTTTTCCTCTGCTGCCTAATCCATGCGATGGTGACCCCCTTCGTTTCTAAACTCACTTCATAACTCGTCAAGCTTGGCATCTAATTATAATCGTATTTCTGATAAAAACATCACAAATGACATTTCACAAACATTCTCACCAGTCCTTCGTTAATATTCAACAAAGATTACTCGCTCCGTGTATGGAAGCGGGATTATTTCTTCAGGGTCCTACGTGAGTTGATTAGCTTCATACTGTTTAGAATATATTTGATTTGAATTAAGTTTAGAGGTATTATAAAGAAAAATTACCATATTTATTTTAAAAAAAAATAAAGCTACAACATCAGTAGATTTTCATCAAAGAGGCAAGTCTTTTTTTGTAATTTTACAAGGGCTGTGGCTCTGGGGTAATGAGCGTGGACACTGTTACGCACATTGCGAGTCGAGCCTATATTGCCATAAAAAAAAAAATTTTGTTAATTATTACGCTGGTTGCAAGACAGCAGCTATGATGAAACTGGGAACTCCACTGGGGGCTGTAGTGAAATATAAATGCTATTTTTTTTTTATCAGAAACACTCAGTTAATATATTATTAAACTACTTTGATCAAATTCAAACGATACCAGAACATCGCTCACTTTTTTAAGACGCGTGTAGGCAACGCTAGTTGTGCAAGGTCCTCGCCTACAACAATTACAAAACAAAATGGAATTGAATACGTTCTTATATGAGAAAAGAGAATTTTTAACAGTTTCCTTTATTACTTTAGTAATAGAGGCATGCGATGCAAGAGTACGAGCATCAGCAAAAAAAAAAAAAAAATCACACAACCATTCCCTCTAAAAGTTTGTCTTGTTCCTCCTTGAATTTATTTAAGCTATCAACTTCCACAACGACAGATCGAAGTTTGTTCCAGCAATCAACCACCCGCTGGCTAAAGGCAAACTCTCGCACATCTATTCTAACAACTGTCTTTCCTCAATTTCAATTTATACCCCACCATAATCTAAGTGCGTAGCACACGCGTCTTGATTAGATAGGGGTTCGAGTCCATCACCACCAAACACGGAGGATGCGGAAAGGTCAAGGAATGACCACCGCATATCACGGAGCAATATGGCCTTAGTTGCTAATGCTCCTATAAACCAAATAACAAACAATAATCCAAGAAAGTGGACGAATTCCATCATCTTATACACCTCGCAGGTGCCTAGTCGTCAGACACTGCAATTTGCAGAACCTAAGCCTCTCTCTTCATTCCCCTCACCAATCTTGTTGCCCTTCTTTGTACACGCTCAAGTAAATGTACATCCTTCCTAAAATGAGGCCTCCAGACCTATACACAGTACTCAAGGCATGGCCTGACCATTGCTTTATACAAAGGGATAATCACCACCTCCTTTTCCCTGCTAGCAAAATCCCTGTATATTATTGACAAAACCCGATGACCTGCATTGCTTAGATAACTTCATATCTGACTGCACGATTACTCCCAGGTCTTTTTCATTTTCTCCCACACAGTTGGTACGTTCCTCTGGGGTTACTTCTACCGATATGCAGTACTTTGCATTTGTCAACGTTAAACTTCAGTTGCCACTTCTCAGCCCATCTGCAATAGCACACTGTCATTAACAACCCTGATATACCTTCATCAATATCATTGATAAATTTACAAAACAACAGTGGGTCCCCACTGTTGACATTAATCCACGAAGAGCAGCGTCCATTTTTACCACCTTTTTTGCTAATCTATCGTTCTTAATGTTATGTATTTTTACCTTTTAACTAAATAAGTGAATTACTCCATCTTTTCAGGATTTTTCTAATCTGAGTATCATGAACGTCTATATTTAATTAGAACAGTCTAGCGAACTACCGATCGAATCTTTGGTTTTAGGCAATCTTTTCTGAAACAGAAAAAAAACTCTATCTGCACTACTTAGTAAAGTTACTGAAATGCAAAAGATAATTAAACATATTTCTTTTGGAAATACGAGTAGATTAATTATCTACAATTTTTCTTTGAAGAATTTAAGTTAAAAACCGAAAATTTCTTCTAAGTTTTGATTTTAAACAAGTTAGATAAAAGTAAGATGGCAAATTAGTGGATGGAAAGATCTATTTTGATAATTGATACCAATTATTTCTCTTTAGCCAATAAATGTGAAGTGAATGAATTAGAATTTCTAGTATGGAGTTACAAGAAAACAGCTTTAAATCTAACCAAAGAAAAACAGCAACTTAAATTAGACAAAATACTAAGGAAGTTAAGCGATGAAGTAAATCAGAAAGAGCGAACGTCCAGGACAAATGAGGACCTCATGAAGTGCGTACATAAAGCCTAATTTGAAACTGACTCCTTCTTGAATGGGGTTTAAATCTAAAGGCAAAAAGTCTTTCAGAATACTAGTACATTAAAGATCATAAATAAGCTTTAAGATAGTATTAATAGGGACGAATATAATTAGCGATGTTGGTCACTCCTTCAAGCAAAGAAAACTCCAGTGTCCGAATTTAACAAAACAATATGAGGAAACAAAATGTTAAAAATATGGAGTGCAAGAGTCCATTATACACTATCTATAAATTAGCGAAAGCTTTTTCCTTAACATTTAACTCATTGGTTTCTAAAGTATCAATCTCCGAAGAATAATATTAAACAGGAATACAATTCTGATATAAACGACATCCACTTCTAGAACGTCCTTTCTTTCCTGAAATCGAATCACTAACAGTAATCTTCTCTTTCTTTCCTCCAAGCAGTTATAAAGTTGCTCTTTTATATTCATAAAATGGCGCTCATAAAATAGGAACTCTTGCAGAAATAAAAAGATTAATTACAAGCGCGAGCCAAGAATTTGAAATGAGAGTGCAATTCGCGGGACTGGAAAAACCGGACATATGGACTATTTTATACAGAGTTGTTTATCACGTGACTGGACATTCCTATTATAAATGTAGAACAGATAATGAAAACATCTTAATCGTTAATTTCGAAGCCCCTCATCTAACGAAGGGCTGAGGACTCTATAAGCAAACTCAAATGACAGCAATTCTTAAGCCAACAGTGGCAGCGATAAATGTACTTTTATCACCTGTTGTATTTTTTTTCCAAATTCACAAAAGCAGGTGCTGTTGTGAAATACTACTCCTTCATTATGAGCAAATAAAAATTACATGAAGATTCTAAGAACATTTAAGTATCCGGATGTTACGTTGCAAAATGTTTAAGAAAGGATTCTTGGAAAGATACTTAAGACAATTAAATGAGTTAATTTCTTAATAAAGAAGATAAGAAAAGTCTTTATTAGTGTTAACCAGTACGATCTGCACATTAAATTAAAGATTACTGAAGGCTACACTGGACATCCGTCAAATGAGTGGAAAATTATTGTAATTTAAGTTATTTGTTTGTCTCATTTTCAGTTCATTCAATACAGATGTAGTCTACAACTCGCTGTTTTGAACATTTTAAAGGATGGCCATGGTTCTGGGGCGTAGTAGTGTGCATGTTGCGTGGTCCAATCCATATGCAACCACAAAAATTGCACAGACCATTGTTATCGCAGCTCCGGTTGATCGGCTATCATAAAAAATGGCGAGGATGGATAACAAGGCCACAGCTTCCAAAGTTCATATATTTCCTTTAATTATGAACTACTAGCCCAAAAACACTGTGTCCCACCCACCTTTTAAGCGATAAGCAACTCTTTTTTCGTCATAGAGGGATTTTACCAGCAGAAAGCACGCACTTCGTGTGTAGCAGGCTGAAATCAGCGTTGTGTTCAACTCCATTCCCACATGTTATCACCAGTTTACGGTCCCAGCGAGTAAGTGCTTCTGTGTACCACAAAGAAGGGCATTTCTACTTGAGGAATTATTTTTTTACTAATTAACTTAAGTTGCACTAGTTAGATAAATATAAAAAGGGTTTTTAACGGTGATTTAAGGCTTCTCAGGACACATTATAAAAAGCGTATTGTGTCGCTAAAGGTGTGTGTTCATCCGCCGAAAAAAACAAAACAAAACGGTATTAATAAATGTCTGGAAATAATTTTCAAAAATATAACTTTATTTGACCTGTATGCGAATCGTTACTTTAATATTAATTACGAGGCCCTTTCTCTCTTTCCAGTTTTCCCTATTTATTAATAAATATATTTTGAAGAATTCTTCTAACGTTCAGAATTCAGTAAAATTCTCTCTCTGCATCTTATCTTTTTCTAAAGAATAATTTCTAGTTTTCACATTTCTGGAGTGTCCCTTAGTGCAATTATTATTATCAACATCGTTTTTTTTTTATTTTTGCGCTTATTTTAAAGCCAACTGACGTCTTCTTTCACCCCGGCTCGTAAACGCAGGAAGTAGCTCGAGATGGTCGCGTTTCTCTTATGCGGAAAGAGAGACGCCCTCTATCGGATTGTTTAACAACTGACGCAGTGAAAAATAGATGAAAATCGTATAATTTGATTAGGTTTTGTTGTCGATATTATAAGTGCCAAAAAGTATAAAAGACACTCCTTTCTTGTAGGTGACTGAATCGATAGTAACGACTGCAATACATATTAATTAAAACAAAACCGACTCAAACCGGAAGCTTTAAGAATAACTGCAACGAAATTTATTTATTCTTCATTAATATTTCTTATTCGTTTGCTTTGAAACGCGCATCACATAAATGGAGGACACAAAATCAGCAAGAATTATGACCTAAGAAATTTTATCCACGCAGCCGAGTATTAATTATATTTTTCTCCACAAAAATTCGGGCAACTCGAATAATATTAATTTAAATTATTTATAATATAAACTATCGCGTAATTCATTCGAATTCTGTATTAATTTAAATTTCATTCACCAACTTGTTTTGCGAAATCCAATAACACAGGAAAGGGACAGATGTATTTGCATTCTGTACAATATATAGAATGCAATTTAGTTTGATTTGGACAATGCAGAAGGACAGCGCCATGATAGAAAGTCGAGTAGTGGTTGTCAATGGGCTATTTTAATTTAAGGGTTCGAAGAAGCTTAAGGAACATCGCTCTTCCAGAGCGATATATCAATCGAGACTTTTGATGAAAGAAACAGCTGTTAAGATGAGTTCTTTCTTTCACCATATAAAACAAAAAAGAAAGAAATATCTTCGCAGTTCTATAGATACAAATGCAAAGCTTAACGAATTGTAATGGAACTATTCGTTGACACTGATGTAAATAATGGAGTCTAGTACGCATGTGTGATGCACTCCAACAAAACTTAAAGCAAAACTTTAGAATCATTTCCTGTTACTGCTTACAAATTCTGTACTTTTCGTTTCTCGACAAGTTCATTCTAGCGACAACAGCGGCGCCACTGTACCGTCTGGACGCTACCAGTGTGACCTCCCGACCTCCATGTCGACAAGCGGGGCTATTTAAATACAAATGGGTGCGGACGAGAGTTTTACGATCCTTTCGTCGAGTGTCCGATTGTCTGTCGCTATTTGAATATCAAATAAAGGCGAGTCAAAGCGCTCCTCTGCTGCCGCTGCATGACAAAAGGCGTGACTTATCGATGAATTCACCAACCCTGAGACTTTTATTATATGAAGAGTACGCGAAGAGGAACGCCTAGTGAACTCGAGTTTTAATTTATCCGTTTGGCTTTTGCTTCAACGTTTTCAGCTTCCATCCAGCCATGTTATAGTTATTATACAGATCTCCTCGCTGCTCGAGCCACAACTATTTACATTTGAAAATGATACTGTAGACGGAGTGGTGGATCTTTTTGGATCTACTCGGTAGGTCTTTACTCTTCGCGTAAAGGGTGAATACATTTCGTCGCAAACTTAATAAATGGAATGCGCTGTAAGTTTTCCCATAATGCATACGATAAATATTTACTTTCTATTATTTTTGTTTTTCCGTTGTTTAACCCTCGTAGGCTGCCATCGCGTCTGTCCCATAATGCTAATAAAGTTCGTTGAATCCAAAATTTAAATGAAGCGCGTGTATAAAATAACTGACAGAACCATACTGACACGAGTTCATTACAAGAATATGGTTATACTCTTCAAAGATTTGTCTCTAATGGTAGTGACAATATGAAATACTTCGAAATTATGTCAATAAAAGAGAAAAAGAGTGTTACAGACGGGATCCATTGATGCATCAACTGGATGAATCATTATGGTGTTTAGTGGTGCACCGAGAACTTTTGCTCGAGGGTTTCTACGACCTACCTTAGTGGTTTCCTCAATGCCATGACTTAAAAGTCGTTATGTAGTATCTAATTTCATTAGTCAAAGATTGCACAACAAGATCGTAATCAATGGTTGGATGGTTTTCTAAAATATCATATGATAATGACAGAACTGGTGTCTGAACACAGGATAGTTTTTTCTGATGACATCTTCCCTCATTATGAGAAAGAGAGATTAATGACAATTCGCTTTAACTAAAATGATCAAAATTAATTGCAATGAAAAGAGAACCGATATTTGATTTCGGATGTCTGAGATAAAGAATATAAGCAACCATGGTGGAAAAAAAAAATAATTGGACATTGCGCGACAGGACATATACAATCTAATGTTTTAAATCCTGTCCGTGTTGGTAACTATTGACAACCGAAAAAAACAAAACTCCCAAATTTCTTGTATTTAAAACAAACGAACGGGTATAGCGTGCGTGTTAACAAATATTGAGGCGACAATAGTGACGAATCGACAGGAGGGGGGAGGGCTTTGCTGGAAATTACAAAGAACCGAACATCACAGTGGAGTTTGAGAATGACTAAACCTACCACCTTAATTGGGCACTTAAGTAAAGTTCAGAATAGCCAATAGACGCTACAAAAGCACTTGAAAACCGATCCCAGCCTTACGACGCACTTGACATCTCGGGTAGACCACAACGAGGGCAGTCGTACGTGCCGAAGACAATGGATCATCTACGGAACGTGCCCTCTTATCACGACCACGTGGCGTGATGCGATCGGAATAGTGGACGAGCTACAGAAAAAAAAAAAAGAAAACCACGCATTCACCTTTGTGGGGCAGTCAGCTAATTTCCTCGCGGTTTACTGTTAGGTCCGACTATTATATGCGAGCTGCATTGTGATAAGGATTCTCGCAATAAGGGAAATATTCGGCGCAGTCGGGGGATTATTGCCCCCCCTCGACAACTTGAAATTGTAAATGAACCAAAGGCTATTTAGACCCACCTCAATAAATACTCATTCAAATGGGATGCGTACGGTTGAGCTGCCGACAGAATACCACGAAGAAAATGTCTTCCTTAGTGTTATTATAAGCGCGCGCGCACACCAGTCCACATAATAAGAACAAGCGACCGCCGTACATCCTCCTATTTATTTTAATAATAACAAGCAATTCGCTTTTACGGTTAAAATACGATGGCATAGCTGGCAGAGGGCGCAAGCATCACGTTTCTAATGTATACGCCTAAGCACGTGGTTCTGTTATTAATAGTCATTGGCCGGAAAGAATAGCAAAATTCCTCGTGTTTACCAAAAATGTTCCTGGTCCCTTCGATGTTAAAAAGAGTTATGGAAGCTGAGAAGGACATACGCTGAAGAGGGAAATAACGGGTCTGCAAGTATTGTGTACTAAAAAAAATGGTGGATTCAATTCTTTTAAAGTAATTTGTAGAAATGGTTTACTTAATATCCGTTATAATAAGAAGCAATCAGCTGATGAAGACCCGAACCTTCCTTCCTCTTTAAACAATGTGATTAAAAACTGCTGTCAGTACTCAGTGATTGAGTAAAATAGCGCAGAAAACGCGAAAGTCATATAAATATACACCTTAATTTACTGACCACCTCTTTTTAAAAGAACAACAAAAATATCTCACCTTAGAAGCCCAGCCCCGATCTATCTGATAAGAGCGCGTATCAGTTTCACAGCGAATTGCAGTGTACACGCGCAAGCCAATCTCACTGTCGACTGGAACAGGTTTGTAGTTATCCGTAATTAAATCCCAGAGGACAGCAAAGCAACTGCTTGTTACCCGGCTATGCAGCCAACATAATTTATTGTGCCTAACGCGCGCGCGTGTGTGTTGACTCCATGAACTTCCTTTTCCAATGGAACGTATGCTCATTCGCTGCATCCCTAACTTCTAGAAGAAGTCGGGAATACAGCGAGGGGGTCTCCCGTAGTGCTCACCCGCACACATCACCTAATGGATGCTAATGAGGGTCTTAGCAAAACGCGCGCGCGTACACACACATACACAAACGTACAAGCTGATCTGCTTTTTTTATATGGCAATTAAGAGTAGGCCCAAGTTTAGAGAATAGCGTTTTACCATACGACCCACCCATTGGTCCGGACAACGGAACTTATAGAGGACATTGGCCTGGATAATTTCATAGCAAATGATCACCCGCTGTGAATTGACTAAGAAAGCTCGTTGCCGATGAGGAAAGAGATTCGCTCCACTCTTCAGATTACAGACAGATCCCCCTGTGTCCTTGAGAATAGAGAAGGATAAAACGTCATTTCCTTATTTCACACGGATGATACCTATCTAGTTTCTGCTGAAGAAGGCGACTTTGGACAACAGAATGGAAATGTTGTGCTCTAACACAAAGAACTTAGGTGATTCCTTAAGTGCCGATGAAAGGAACAGCTCTGTTAAGATGAGTTGTTTCTTTCGTCAGCCTTCATTCCGCTGCCCCCAAGAAAAGAACTATACAATCTGTTAATATAAACCTTCATAGACTTAGAATAATCCCTTCGGAAATAATTTAGCTTTCTGTCATTTTTAGTTTCCTTGAATCACTATTCAGATTAACGCGCTGCTCATCAAGTACAGTAGTCTCCTGCTTTTCCTTGAAAACTGTGGTTTCTAAAAAATACAACAGATGCGCAGGAGGTTTACGTGGTCCCTTCAAAGGTTTCTCGAAACAATCTATACTTTAACTATGAATAACTTTGTACATCTATGAGTATATGCAAAACTAGAACAAACACGAGATTTAAAAGCTTTTAAAGTGGGAAAACTTTCAAAGAGGTACTTAAGAATGTACTACGTGACAACCATTAGACATTGGGAGACTAGAAGTCACGCAGTGTCTAATAAAGGATTAGATCTCAGTAAAATAAAACAACCAGAGGTCAGTTTAGACTTGAGGAACACACTAAAAAGGATGTCCATATGTATGGATATGTGAAAGAGCCTCACTATATAGCTTTTGGACCAAATTAACATAGCAGTTGGGTTGCATTATGGGCTTCAGTGCTCTGAGGGGAGCCTCAACGAGAGACAATATACTTGAGGGGTCAAACACAAGGTACTGAGAAAAAAGCACGAAAGGTAGCAAAGGATTAATAATATACACATAAAGAGGTATCAAATAAAGATCATTTATTGCCCCCATAGTACAGGAGAATCAACAAATCCAATTGTTCATTTTAGAGATTTCTCCAGAATATCTTCTAATTAAGCTTTCAATGTTTAAATAGCACCGATCCACGAGGGTCTTCTGAAAGATAACAAAAGAACTTCTTTGAGAAGACTAAACAGTCTAGATCACAAGTTCTCAACTTGTAGTACGCGAACTCATATAAAAATGCTGAGGCAACTTATGGTTTATTACTATGGTGGTATATTTATAAAATTCGTGAAGAATCCCTGCTATCCACGATATCATGGAAATTATTTAAAATTGAGCGCTTCTTAATGTATTCAAATAAACAGAAATACATAATTTTTCAATTATTACCGTAATTTATTTATTATAAATTAACTTTAAACCAGGATGAAAAACCATCACGACGCTAACAGATATTTTCATAAGCATATAAATGCACACAGAGGGTACTGTAGAATATCTTTTAAATATATATGGAAAAAATACATTTTTTTAAAATAAAAGTCTTAACGTTTTCAATATAGACTTTGTTTTAAGAATTTGAGTGTCAGAATCGATTCTGCAATCAAGCAAATAACGTATGCAAATGAAATAGATAATACTGCACTCTGATGTAATAATAAATGTCTAGTATTGAAGCCGTATTTGAAAATTTTGCGTGCTAGCCGAACACTAACGCTAAAAAGAGAGAGACGACTTTATATTAAAAATGAAAAATTCCACTTACACAATAAGCTGAGTAGAATGCAAAGTCCATTAAACAAAAACTTGTAACCGAATGACATCATCCAACTGCTACACTGTAAACTGAAACAATAACAAGTTCGATATGAAATCAAAACCAAAAATAAGTTAATATTAGACAACGGCTTTACTTTTAGAAACACGTGGCGTTCTCAAAAATGCCTAAAAGCCACGAACCGGCGTATGCAGAACGCCTCAAACTCAGATCTAATTTTTTTACGGACTGAAATTCCAACAAAATCAGGGATGCAGATCGAATGTCAAACTATACAAAAGGAATTAAAATTCACGATCACTTTGATGACAACTGAAACGTTCTTCATCTCCAATTATTGTTCTATTTAAACGCACTGGGTTAGAAGAGTCACCACAAAGTTGGGTGAATTAACTTTTCCACTTTTATTCGTGAGCAATGCTGTTCGGTACTTCCGCTCGATTAAAACACTTAAAATTGGTACGCACTTCGTTATCAAAGCACACTTTAAAACTCTCGGATAATTTTAATTAAATGTGCGCTTACTTCTCTGCAGTAAAATTTGGAATAATTCCAAGACGCCTCTGTTCGTGATCTTTTTCAGTATCAATGGGATGAAGGGGGGTTCCCCTCTTTTACTGCTAAAGTTTAATTTGATCTTAAATAATTAGCTCAGTAAAAGTTAACGCTTAATTATTCAAAGGAAAACTTAACCAGGGCAGATGATAATTTTGCGACTTGGATCGAGTATTCATTTTCTTCAAAGTTATAGTAATTCCTTTTTAAACTAATCATCATCCTCAGATATTTTCAATGAAAATAGCTAAATGACTAGACATTGGATTCTACGTTATCTTCATCTAAGTTTACCAACTTTCATTTGCTGCATATTTAATGGCTGTTCAATCTGTGACCAAAATAATGGGACATAAAGAAAGAAAACAGTGGCTTTTGGATCAGATTTTGGTACAATTTACAGCCAGCAATACGGCACGTAGTACTTGTGGAACGTTTCTCACTAATTTATGTCATAGAAATATTTCTGGATGCCATCAGCATGTCCGTGTATTTTTCGGTCTGTTTGCTGGAAATAAAACTATGCAATAAAACTTCTTGCCATCGAGACGGATTCGAAACGAGACCTTTCCCATTCGGTGTAGAAGGATCGTAATCGCTATGCTAACCGCGATAACCCATTCCTTAAATGGGCGCGTGATGGTCTCCATGGATGATCTCTGGTCCTCACGAGTAGCACTGATTGCACGGTTCATTCATCCAGAAAATCGAACACAAGCAATTTATGGACATAATAATACATTCAGTGCAATATGGCCTAAGTTGCCGATGCTCCTGAAACCCTGCAGCAAGCAAGCAACCAAGTGATCCAGAACATGTTTTTACGATTCGTTCCACAGTGGTTCTCTTGGATTTAGACTTAGGCTCTGAGTGATTTGTCACGTTCTCATACAACAAGGGTGCTGGGCTGTGGAAAAAAATGTATGGTAATGCGCCATGAAGTTTCAGTGTCGTAAGAACTTCACTATCAAGGATGTCACAAAATTCTTCTGCAAAAGTAATCGACTTAACATCCTACCAAAGACACCTTTCTACCGCCACCCTTCGTAGTTTAGACACGCACTTATTTTTAAATCAAAAAATACATCTCGCTAGAGAGACCTTCTGTGCATTATGCTATTAACCGTCGACGTGTATCAACTTCGTGATGAAGGGTTTGTTGGTAGCAACTTGTCAATGGAACTCCTACTGAACTATTCTTCTGACTACTCTTCCGTGAACACACGGAGTAAACACATAATACTTGATAAAACTAGCACAATATGAACTAAAATAGTATATGCGCCAAAAAGTCCAGGACTGCAATATTTGGAGTGATTATGCCAATTTAGGCAGTTTTTCCGGACAACAAAACAAAAATAACTGTTCAAACATCTCTTTTTCGAAAAATATGCAGTCGCTATTACATTACAATCTCCTTGGCCGATGTAATAGAATAACCAACAGCCTTCCCATGTTTCAGACGAGATTTTGGAATGCTGTGAAACTCCAAAATTCGTCACTCACTAATTTAACTTTTGCAATTTCGTTTATGCCACATTTGCTTAATCAATAGTATTCCAATAGAAGTACACCTAATTCTGTTTTTACACGAATTCAAAATAAATATTTCATTCTGATTTAACGCGAGTTATATGAATTTTTTGTTTTATTTGTGGCATATTAGTATCATTTCTATATTACACGCACCAATAGATGTGTTAACAGCTAGTGTGCGCGTTTTGAAACGCGTGCTTTTGTTTACCAATGTGTACGTCTAGGTATCTATGAATCATCAACGTTTTTTATTGAATTTGGTGCATTGTATCTTCGGAAGACATTTAGTAGTAAGCTCTATTTCAAAGTGAAAGAATCTTTAGTGAAATTTGCGCACATATTAATTTTGCCGATAGTCAATAAATTGTAAGTTTACAAATTTTTCATACCTTTTTTTATTAATTATAACTGAGATATTTTTCGGTAGCCCTTATATAATGTCGAATAATTCGCCTATTACCAAAATGAAAAGGAAAGCGATTTCTTTGGATCTTAAAATTCAAATTTTAGATCGTCTTGCAAACTGGACAACGGGCTACGTCTGTAGGAAAGCATTTTGGTATACATGAAGCTGCAATTAGGAAGTCGGTATGTTCTGGAACAAAAGTAAGTGTTAATTCATCATCATATACAAGAGATATTGTCAAGGAAAAAATGGAAAAGGCACTAGTAATATGGATAGAAGATCAGTCACAAAAAAAGTACCAGTAGATGGCAATGCCATCAAGCAAACAGCACTAAGAATTTACAGACAGATTAAAGAAAAGGAGCCAAGCACTTCATCTCAGTTAAACAGAAAGTATGAATTTTCTGCGAGTACAGGTTGGATGACAGGGTTTCTTAAAAGGAATGCTCTTCATAATATAAAAATTAAAGGTGAAACTGCAGATGAATCGGCTGCTAAAGTATTCCCGCAGGAACTTGCAAAAATTATTGAAGATGGAGGATACACTCCTGATGAAGTGTGGAATGCAGATGAAACTGGTTTCTTCTGGAAACGAATGCAGAACAGAACGTATGTAGCCACATCGCAGAAAACTGGTGGCGGTTTTAAGGTAGCTAAGGATCGTGTGACCTTACTATTTTCCTCCAACGCTTCAGGAGAGCGTATGTTGAAACCACTGCTGGTAAATCGAGCCCTAAACCCACGTTCAATGAAAGGTGTAGATATCAATAAACTGCCTGTTCACTGGATGGCAAACAAGAAGGCCTGGGTAACTACTGCTATCTTTACAGAATGGTTCAACAAATGTTTCGTCCCAGAAGTCAGACGTTATATGAATTTGAAAGGTCTCGAATTTAAAATTCTTCTGATTCTTGACAATGCACCCGGCCCATCCTGTCTTGGAACACCCAAACGTACAAATTTTATTTCTGCCACCTAATACAGTACTACATCTTTGATACAACCGCTAGACCAAGGTATAATTGCGACAATTAAAACATACTACGTAAACCGAACATTCCAACACGTTTTGGTCAAACTGAATGATGAAACACTAACAGTCATTGATGTGTGGAAGAAATTCTCAATTATGGATTGTATCGATCAAGTTGGATTAGCGTTAACTGAATTAAAACCAGCAACTTTAAATGCGTGTTGGAAAGCGGTTTGGCCACAATGTGTAAAAAGCAAAGATCCCATCATCCCTAATACGACCGAATTTCCCAACATCATTACAATGGCACACAAAATTGGTGGAGAAGAATTCGATGATCTATCGTTTGAAGATATTGATGAATTGTTAACCGACAAAGCCATAAGCGAAGATGAAATATTAGAGCTTGTCCTTGGTACTCCTTATCCCACAGAACGTAGTGATAATGAAGAAAATGATCCTGTTCTAAATGCAGATTTAATAAAAGGTCTGGAACTGGTCAGAAAATTAGGTAATCATTTTGTCAAACATGACCCTAATGAGGAACGCGCTGGGAAGTTTCAACGTGAACTGAAGTTGTTGACAGCCTCTTACAGAGAATTATATAACGGCATAACCAAAACACGAACACAATGATTAATAACTGAATTCGTTCGTAAAACTGGTGAAACATCAGCACCAGAAGAGACTTGTGCTGATTTTGCTGAAGAGATCACAGAAAGAATTTCATTAATAAATTAAGATGAAGATGTCCACAACATTTCTAGTGATGGCACTGATATTCCAGTCGTACGCAAACGTTTATTATCAGAAAGTGAAAATGAATAAAATCTTGTTATGTGTAAAACAGATTTTTTTCATTTCATATGCATACAAATTTACTTTAATACATTTTCATTACATATTATTACATGTGTATTTTGTTGAAATAAAATAATAAGCTTAAAACGAATATTTTTATGTGTTTTTTTTTTTAAATTATTTTTACTGATTTTTTAGATCCGGAACCAATCTTCTTTTCTTCCCTAAATACAATGTCTTTTTTTACACGAATTTTTCAGGAACGTATCTATCGTGTAAAAACAGAATTAGGTGTACTTCTATTGCGCAAATGTTCGGTCTCTTTTGTTTCCTCTTTTCAGGCATATTTTTCGTCTTTCATTGCCTCACACCGTAGCTGAGTTTCCAGGTTTTTTTTTTTTTTTTATGAAAACATCTATAGCAGCACCTAACAATGGAATGTAACGAAAATGCGAGACAAAAAAAGAAACTGCTGACAAATATTTGTATTGTTGCAATCACAGTTATTTCAAGAAGTATGTTGTGACGTCATAATGGCTAATTAAGCGATTGGCTTGGATTTTGCTAACCTCTTCCAAGCCAAGGATATTTTCACATAAAATAAAACATCTTTCGTGCATACAAGATACACACGAGGTTTTTTTTTCCCCTCCTTCGGGTTTGTCATTCTCAAAACAGACAAACCGACCAAAGAATGAACGCAATTTACGGGTAAGATATAATAACGCATCGCGGATTTAGTTAATTATATTAATTCTATCAACAAAACTAACTAAAGCAAATTGTAAAAACATTCCAACTCTTTCCATGCCATTCACAGATCAATCATTAATGAAATAGGGGCTTTTACCCTTTCTTCTTGTTCATTTTGCTGTGGTTTGTTTTAATGGTTAGTGCAGTTTGTCTAACTTTTTTTCATTTGGCAAATATTCTTCTTGTTCATTTATTATTTTGTTAGAAAATAGTAATGGAACAGGAATTATAAGAATTATCAGTCTTTCTTGAATTTACGTATCTCTAATACGCTTTAAAACTCCTTCGCATTTAAACAGCTGTAGCTTGTATCCAGCAGTTTATTTTTTAAATTAGTGAAATAATTAATCATTCTTCATTTACCAATATTCTTGACTACTTTGGTACTTGAAAGCTACGGACAATTAACTGCCTTGACAGTTAATCTGGTGCTTCCAGAAAAAAAACAAACACCGAGACTTGAAAAGGCTGAATCAGTATAAATTCATGTTTTTTTTCAGGGATTAAATGATAACACTTGCGGGTTCTAACTCGTGGCTAACATAGTGGTCATAATCACTGTTCTTCCAACCAATGAGGAAAAATGGAGGGCCTTTTATCGGCTTTTCATCCAGCAAACTGACCACGCAATTTACAGACACAAAACACCGATCTAGCATCTCATGGTCTTAGTTACCTTGACGCAAATTCAAGAAATCAACAAACACTTTATGATAGTAGACGGTCTTCAAGTAAAACAGAACCCGAGTAAGAGAATTATATTGATTTTAACAAATCTAAGCATTCTGAAGACAGCTCAAAGCAATTAAGCATGTTTTTCTAAAATGTAAACGAAATATTCTTCCCTATAAAGCACTTTTAATGATGTTTCTGCCGAATAACAACAGAAACAAAGGTGTATGGTGTTCATTGCTCTTTTACTAAGAGATCGATAGAAAACAGAAGTGAGTTCATGTGGTATTTGTGTGTCCTGCTGTGCCTTAGAAATGAATTGTGGTAGATAAAGACGCAATTGAGAAAGCTTAGAAGTCTAAACTTTTAGATCTTTGCTGAACCTTTCTTATAAAAAGAAAGACCCTCCAGTACATTTAAGATGCAATGTTTCCCACTTCCTTAAGTGAATAACAAGCACTTTTCTCTTATTGAAGCTTAGGAGATACTTCCTTCTTATGTACCATCTCCCACGAGCACCAGAAAATGAAACATTAGTTATTTACCTCTGTGTGCCCATGCAACAGTTGAGCCACCTTTATTGCTTTTGTCTGCTCAAAGACCCCCCCCCCCCCTTCCTTGTTAAAATTTACAAATCCCTCACTTTTGCTAATAACTGCCGTTTTCCTAGTGTCAATTATCACTGGCCATTTGGAACATAGTTGAAATGCTAATTAGCGTTTTCTCTTTTTCTTCTTGTGTACGTTGAACTTGATAGCTTCTCTGTGTCTAGTATTTCGCTTCTTATGCTCCGGCATCACATTTTTCTCTATGACTTTCTTGTCATCAAAATTGCTTCCGTTTTCCTCTTAAGACTTATAGACAGAATGAAGCAAACTAGTTGGCGTATACATAATTCAATGCCATGCAGGCTATTGATCCGTCCATTCCATAGCCCGAATTTAACATTCGGATTCTGGAGATAAATCATTTCCCAAATGTAATAAAACTGTAAGTAACAACTAAATTACTTTCATTAAAGCGGCAAGGGAATTTCGGGTAGAACTCACTCAGACAGAGGTGTAGGTTTCTCCTAGCGATTTTTTGTTTTGGTCGTGTAATCATATAAACGTATTTTTGAATACACGATACACTGCTCGAGCCCTCACCGACTTAGATGCCTTTATGCTAATCAAAACAATCTAACTCTCGACCCATGAAATCAATTTTAAATAAGAATGAACTGGTTTGTTTACAATAATCCAAATGTTTTTCATAAGACGAGCAAAGCTAATTAAGATCCCATGGGACCAAAGTAATATATGCGTATTTTCAAAATGAATAAAAAGCGGAATTATCTCTCTGAAGTTGTCATCAACGCCCCCGTGTTATATTCGATTAGATTTTGAGAAACTTTCTTGAGATACAGACACGAGGAAAAAACAAGGCATTATTTTCTCGTCAATGCTTGACTGGTGATCAACTGGTGTAACCAAATCGAAACTCTGTTGAATGAGAACTTGATATGCAGTTACTTTACTTGATGACATCATTGGAAATTGCCCGACACTTAAGTTTGGGATTTTTTTGCTATAGATACGACGATAAACCCAAACATAGTACTTGGCACATTCTAGAGAAAAGGCGATGATATGTTATTTCCATCCAGCTTTCTGAATAGGTACACAAATTACCGTACTTGTTTTTCCTGAGTTTTTATAATCTAAATATTTCAGTGAGATTTTTTTCCGTAGTTTCAAAATCTTGAGGTTTTCTTCTTGACAAGTGTCTTTACTTCAAAGGGATGTCCTTGAACAACTCCTTCACGCAGTTCCGGCCATCTGCTTTTAAAGATCTTCTTTGCTTCTTAATTGCTATTTCGGTCCTGTAATTCAAATCAGTTGTAACATTACACGACCTCGTGGCTGAGTGCTATGACACCATTCCAGGAGTAACTAATGCTTTTTTCACTTCCTCAAGTTAATACCTTGCTTCAATTTTGTTTTTTCTTTCGGGTATAATTTATGGGAACTCTGATTTGGTAGAATATTCGATAAGAACTCGTACCACAGACACAAAGAAGATACAAAGATTTGTTATCTTCTTTAAAAAAGATATACAGAAGGGAAAAAAAAGGGTGAGAAGAAATTTTTCGTTAGAAGTTTGAATTTCAAAACAAAATGCTCGTCTCTAAACGAATTCATGCTTAAGGAATGAAGTTGGAATCTTGAATTTGCATATCAAAAGAAGAGTAGTGGATTTTTCGAATTAGCGAAAGGCAATTCCTGTTATGGTACATCGATGTGTTTTGTCTGTAAATTGCAAGTGTTCTAAGTCAAACTAGTTGTTTTAGAAATAAAAAATGAATTAAAATTGGAAAACGCCGTGCATCTCTGCTCGAGACCGACTAACGTAACCTCAATCATCAATTTCATCATTGAGTATTCGACCAGGACGGAAAGTAACATATCATGGCATGAATGTGGAGTATGGTGGGGCAGTAAGACATGTTGAAAACCAAACAGTTTTAATGCATTACAGTAAATAAAAAAATTAATAAAATCGAATATTACACATAAAATGGAAATTCTGACTAAACAACATCCAATAGTACTGAAATACCACACGGATTTTAGGTGTCACTGTGGTTTGGAAAGCCAAGCTGCTGACCGAAAAGAGGAAAACCACGCCACGCTCAGAAAAGAGTAGATAATTTCTGCGTTCAGAATAACCGAGTCAGTCAATGAATTGCGTCCATTAGCATAAAAGCCGACCCTGTGTTTTTTGGGGTTCATTTGTGATGAATTACCACCAGGCTACGATGATCTTAAAATACTGCATAACTATGAAAGAATACATTCAGACTACGTATTTTAGCCTTCTGTAAATTGCTGAAAGCAAAAATATAGCAGTGTGATTAGGGTAAGGCGCCACCTGTGATCTTACACATACCGCGTGATAAGATGCGCATTAAGCCCCAAAGCTGAGAGCGTATTGTATTATCGGTTTGCCTACTTGATGGATGAAAAATCATGCATCTCTCTTTCTGGGCGGACTAACTCAACCACGTTGTGTTAAAAAATACCATAAAACTTTCTTGCATCATTGACGGAATTCGAAGTCATGCTTATTACATTTGGCGTGGGAGGGTAGTGGATATAACCACTGTGCTGATGCGAGGGCTACTTTCGTAACCTTGTATGGTGTTTGAAGAGTCTGAGTTCAATGGCTGGAGAAATTTGTAGTCCACTTCGATCGAGGCGGTGGAACGAACAAGGTCCTTCTTCCAGGTTTTTCAACAGGAAGATTTAAATCAGTCCGTGGACAACACAACTAGAAACAAAAAAAAAAAAAAAAAAAAGACTACAGCACGAGCGACAAGCTCTGGTACCGTTAAAATAATAATTTGAATTTTGATCCTGTATGGAGAATAAACAGAACATTTATTGAAACCTTAGGCATTAAAACTTCTATAAAGGGGAACGTGTTCAATGGTATCAGGTTCCTGCAGCGACAATAATTGATAAGTTTAATCTTAAACGATCCTCGCACTCGAAGATTGAGCTTATCAAGAAGAAACGGCAGCATACTCTAAACTATATCTAAACCTATCCTCAATGATAGTATAGCAGATTTTCCACTTATCTCTCCTTTGGAGTGAAACTGGCCAGTGAATAAGCTCATGCAGATATGGAACATGACAAAGAAACTGTAATGTACTGGCGTTGAGTTCTAGGCGCATCAGCGACTCCCACCATTGTGTGTTATAACTACATGGAACAAGTTGCATGTTGTGCCGGCTGATAAACACAGGGGACCCCTAACTACAGCCTCGAATGAAAAGAACTTTAAAAATTCCTCCAGCCTATGACAGGACTCCAAACGAGTGATAAGTTGCAATGCCAAGTGAACTGGCGAACTATTAATAAAGTAATCAGTCGATGCGCGAGTAATTCCTTACCATGCACTACAGTATATTATGCCGGCAAATTGCGTGTATTCTGTGATCATTTTCCCGAAAGAAATCAGTAAATTCCTCCCTTGTTATCGATTAACTTGGCAGATGTTCGAAGAAAACAACAGTTCCTCCAGTATAGTGGACATTCGAACACAGTCCCTCAATAGGGAGTGGGACAACGATCGTAATTTATGCCGTTTAGACAGATGAACACTAGACTTAGTCTGAAGGAAAGAAAGTGGAAAATTTCGCGTGTTTACATTTCAAAAGTTTGAAAAATTAATTTGTTTCCATCATCTCAGATTGGATTTATCTGGAAGCTTGGGAGATAAAGAGTTACTTCTTGTTTTTGTAATGTTTACAAATCATTATCTGTAGGTGTCAGAAAATGTGTATGGCGAAAATTCCAAATCTGTCAAATAATGTGGAAGATGGACACCAAACCATGCTGCAAGTCATTGACAGACCTTTAATGACGATGTTATTCGTGATCTTGTAATTTTTGAACAGTACAATAAAGATGCGAAAATGGGGAGGGAGGAGAGAAAGAAGAAGAATATATTTTCTCTATCGCAGCTATTTGATACTCAAAGAACAATGAACTTAACCCTCCAAGTTATACTTTTAAATAACGACATCTGTTTGAGACGGATGCTGAATCTCATCGTTAACAAGAACACGTGCAGCTGCTATTTTGAAATGTGTTTCATTATTGCATAGGGTCACTCTATGGTGGAGCAGAGCGCTAACTATATGGAAATAAATTTAAAAAAACACACAGATCAAAAGACAAAAACCACGCCTTTTGACCAGATGTATAAACAACGATGTTTTATAAACAAGACGTGTGCCTACCGTATGCGTTTCCATCTTCAGCTCGGTGCACTACTGAAATAAGCACTTCCTGTGTGCAGAAATGTCTGTAATTAAACGTGAGTAGTACAAATCACGGCCCGACTGGCTTTGTGTGGAAGTTACAAAGTACACAACTCCAACACGGCATCGGTCACGAATGGATGGTTAGACTTTACGGAGAAAGTATCAAGTAACTGACCCGAGGATATCACCTTTCGTCTGGAGTACAAGTATCCGCTAAAGTTCGCGGAGGTACGCAAAGGGGAAGAAAACAGGTGGAGAAGATGGAAGAAGATGATATACTCGCCCTGACCCTAACCGGAAGAAGCTGCTAAACTCCACGAGGAAGTCTTTCCTCCCTATTAATTCTTTATGAATGTACAGACCGTGAAATGAGGGAAGACGGAGGACTGTCTGTGTGCAGGAAACATTGAAGTCGATTGCAAAAAAAAGAAAAAAATATATACGATATGTCTTCTTTTTTGCTCCTCCTCCTCCACTTCCTTCTTCTCTGTCTTTCTCCCTTTCTTTACCAGTGGTAAACAAGCGAGTGTTACGAGCGTGAGTTACAGCGCTTGCAAATTTCGAGCACAGCGGTAGGAAAACGAAATAGGATCGAAGGGCAAGGTCTACCTTATGTTTAAATGCATTGTGCTACAGAATAGCATTAGTCGGGTAATGACCGACCGGCCACCTACACCGAAAGATTGATAAAATGGCCACACAAATTACAAGGAAATACAGCTTAAGGAAAGCTACATTTATTATGAAATTTCACTTTACAAACAGGATTCGCGATCACCACAAATTCAGCCAATTTGCGGAGGAAAATAAGCCTATAAAACTGTAAAAGAGCACTACCATATGAACTTGTAAGATGTTTATAATATTTGAACTACATATCCCCTGCTGGTTGCGTGTTTCACACCCTCAGATATTGAACGATGCCCTTAATCGTATATTAAACATAACTTTGCGCAGAATACTTCGCTGCAATTGTTTTTATACAGGTGCATTACACTTCCACATTAACTCTTCACAAAGATGATGGATCCGTCTCCAATACAGACAAAATAACAAAACAACATTAGAAGTCACAAAATGGCAATTAAAGCGATTCTTTTATTCCTCATACCGGATATGATCCAACTGGGCACGAGATATTTTTATACGAGAGCTTCGCACGTGAATACAATCAAACAGTCATTTGCAAAATCACAATGCGGTTCAAGTGTTTATGTTATTTTAACATTTTACAATGGTGGTTCTTTAAGAAGAAAAATTAATTTCAGTTAATCTATTTCTACATGCGGCTTCTCCACCTTCTGGTAGATTTTACTCTTTTTCTCTCTCCTCTTTAATTAGGATCTCATATTTCCATACAGTTTTGGCATTTCAAATCAATGACGAATTTAATTACCGTTTAAAAACCTCAATATTTAACAACAATGATACCACAGAAAGGTTTGAAATAAACCGCCATTTTGAAAAGATTTAAGTGCATCTTTCTACATACAGGGTGGTTACAAAGCCCTAAAACTATAGGTCATTATAATGTAACATAATCTTCAGGCAACATTTTGAGACGAACTAGAGTGGATTTGGTTACTTAAGTTAGGATTACAGCTTCCTTCTTTTAAGAAACGCAAAAGCTAATTTGTTTAGCCTTCCAGGTGGTAAAATTGCATACTACTTTTTTTCGTTAAAAAAAATAACTCCTACATATTACTGATTATGCCGACCGTGCTCAGCTGGCGCGGCCACAAGCAAGCAAGGAGGTTGTGAGTTCGGATCCGTACGCTACCACGAAAAACGAACGGCCCATTATAAACTGTAGAACCAAAAACCTGGCTGTTCTTAATAATTAATCCAGTATGTTTGCAGACACAATGAATACGGACACTCTTCTGGTCTTGGTCTCAGCCGTATCGTAATAAATGGAATCTTTTTTTAAATGAAACCCCCAAACACGAAAGGTATCAAAACCTATAGTACTGTGCAGGAGATGCGGAAACTTTGCCCAATAAGCAAAGTGGTAGTATTGCAGCGATTGATGAGCGTCATCTACCACCTAGTGTTACTAGTACTACCGTGCATGGATTGAGGGAGAGGGGGGGGGGGTTTGCTCTAGAGACTGAACATGGGTTTCACCACTTCAAGCCTCCAATAAGCAAAGTACTGGTATTGCGCCGTTTGATGAGAATCATTTGCCACCTAGTGTTATTTTATATTAGTAATCGTCACAGCATATATATAAAATTTTGTAAACATGTAGTTCTCAGAGTTGATGATAAAAAATCAGCTGTTCCTTGCAGGAAAACTGATAAAACTTACCGAAGGTTTCTCTTGGAATTATAAATATTATTAATATCTTTCACAGTTGGCCGGCGGCAATGGTATCATGGCTTGGAGGATGTTTTCATGGACATCACTGGACGCTTTAAACAAGACAACGTATCCCAAGGCCCTCATTGTACACGAATGGTTCCAGGATCATGTGTAAGCATTTTGTGTGCTCCCTCAACATCAACTCCATCGAACATTTGTGGGAAAAAAGCCTACGCCAGTGCCTCGCTTCGTTGCCCAACTTCGGCACTTCCAGCTGGTCCAGGATAGCTGAGGACATTTATTTTTAGTCTGCTTCCCCCAATTATTTATTGTAATCAGTTTTAGGATTATTATCTCTCCCCGAAATATGTAAGAAAAGATTTCAGCTGAATCTGTATTTGAAGTCCGGTGTGCAATCTTGCAACAAATAATATAAGATTACTAAAAGGACATTCAAGAACAATGAATTTGTCTCATTTTGATAATCATACGCAATTCGTACAAAACCACATCTTTGGCAACACTCAGTGGTTACACTTGGACAAATTCATCCAAAATCGCATCAATAAAAATGCGGAATTTCGAGCAAATATCACGATTCACTAGAACCAAATAAATCAACAATTTCGTGATTATTAACCCGTTTTCGTAAAATAGATTACAGTTCGTGACACACATTGAAAAAAAATCATACAAAAATGACGAAAAGATTCCGTGCATGTATTCAAGAAGCTTGACATTTTCAGTGTTTATTATAAATATTGATAATTACATAATCTAAAAGTAAAAGAATTAATGATATTTGAGCAAGATGAATGATTCGCTTACCTATAAGATCCCCCCACTATTACGGGGGAAGCGTAAAGTATATAACTTGATTTGCGCTCGCTGCTTGTACGGTCCACGGTAGCACAGTTGTAGAGTGCTTGTTCGTCGAGTGGAAGTGCCTGGGTTCGAATCCAGCAGAAGGTATTCAGGAAATTTTTTCCCGCCTTCTTCCACTCGGCGCTGAGTTCGTCGATCTCAGGCCGTGGAGTGAGGTTTTCCCCGGGTACTCCGGTTTCCCCTCACAGACCTAAAATCGACGATCGGTCACACACGAGGATACAGACCAGTACACTTCGCGTTTCTTGAAATTTCAATGCCCCGTTTTGGGGTATTGAACTTTCAAGGTCCTCCTACAGGAGCTACTCCCAGGAGAGGGTAGTTCCTTGCTCCTCCCAAGGAAATGCTTAACTAGTTTGTTTTACAAATGTTTGAATCATCGAATATGGTGAAAAGAAAGCTCGAAACTGCAATATTATTCGCTAATTAGATGCTTTCTTAGTGAAAAAGAGTACACAATAATTTAAGTCTTGGAGAAGTATGAAACGAATTCTAAAATAGCGTATACATTAAAGGGAATCTGTTTACTATTTTGAAAATGTACTAAATATCAACAAGCTTATTGATTTACAATATATGTCAAGGATTCGCTTCCTATTAAAAGAAAATTACTGTTGGTAGAGTGAACAACGATCTGTTAGCTGGTTCTTGGTGTTTTGTTCTTGGATTGAGATAGCAACATATCGCTGGCCCCGCTGAATGTTCAAAGCTTTTAATAACAACGCCATCTGTCAGAAGTAGGTTGTAACAGCCAAGAGTTTAATTTTAGTTCGTAGAAAACAGGACACCTAGTCGAGCACAAAATCTTGGAAATTCTCCACAAAATTATTCCTTCTAAAAACCTAAGAATGTTTACTCCTAAACGAGGAGGAGAAGATAAGATTAAATATGAAAGCAAACTACATAACGTCTCGCTGTTATTTGCTAGGCTCAGTTCGTTTGAAATATATTTCTGAAACAGAGCGAAGATGATAATAATAAATAACGCCTTATTCGGAAAGGCATCTCAGTTGGCGAATAATGAGTTCATTTATTATTATGTGCAGAACGCGCTTTTTATGATTGATATTTCTGCAATTTAAAATCGTTATTTTAATAAATTCAGAAAGGAACAATCTATTATTGCCATTATACCGTTTTTTTTTTATTTATTTAGGGCAGGGAATAGTCCTCACTCTCATCTGTTCCTAAATAAATTAGTTAATTACTTCATTTTACACCAAAGCAGTTCAGGCTACGAGGCGTCATCGTCTGTATATTGTTTGTGGTCGGTTGGTCTACTAAATCACAGTTTCCGGGATGAAAAAAAATAACGTTTAATATTTCGAGCATTTGTAATAAGATCTCTTTAGAAAAAGCGTGATTTATAAAAAAAACTTAAGTCATACGATCACATTACGTCGTTTGTTTCCCCTTTCAGTGATTATAACCACATTTATTGAAGAACAAGTTTGAATCCAGTATTACAGATGTCGACTTGATAGCTATTGTTTATATTTATCGATGCATGTAATAATCATCGCTCAGAATGACAGTCCCTTGGTTGAGGGGAGGAAAGGCAGCGGAATACGATTACTTTGGCTAAGCCGAAGATTTATATTAACATACAAACTTGAAATGTTTTGTTCTCCTTAGCTGTGTGTGTGTTGCCTTCAATGTGCCCATGACAAGCACATTTCTAAACTTGCATGGCCACCTGTTTACAAGGCCGTTTGCCTGTTATTATTTAAAGTGTTCTTAAACAGCTGTTTGTTGGGTTTCAGACACAAATTGCTACCCCCAAGGACATCTAGCGCTGTTTTTCAACAAATCACTCCTATCAAACGATAAGGTAACGTGTACCTTTAATGCTTTTCACTAATCCCTCTTTTGTTATTGTCGTTAAACCACGCCCAGTTGGATACCTGGACGAGATTTCAATTAGATCGCAAGTAGAGGAATGTTGTATCACCTTTCCTTGTTTATTTTTTTAAAGAGTAGGAAAAATTGCGCGCTTTATTCATAATACTATTTTACAAGAACAGAAAGTAGTTTAGTAAAACAGCTATCGTTTATAACCAACTGCGAAAATGATGAGAAGGATCTACATCTGCAATTATATAACTAATGACATTTTCACCTCCTGTTCAGCAAAAAATATCGAAGAGAAATACACGTAACTCTAGATGTATTATAAGATAACAAAAGACATATAAACATGTGTCCGATTCTGGACGGATACGGTACAATGGCTCTTTGAATTTAAAAGCCAAGAAACATCACTATGCGGTTTTTGAACAATAAAAAGAATGTTCAAGGGACGGGCTGGGAAATTCAACTCCCACCATCGCCTGAGATCAGCTAGCTACAGCATTCAAAAGTTCTTTCAATATACAACGGGATTTGAATCGAGACCACATGACTGAAACAGTCAGTTTATGTGAGTGCCTCCAATAAGGAAATTCACATCGCCCAACTTAAGTCATATAACTTGGTGCTTTATATCACAAAAGACCTTTTTGTTTGCATTTTCGTTGAAAACATCCTTGTAATATAGTGACCTTCTTATTAACCCAGTGAATACGACCCGAGTTGGAATCCAACTAATCGATTGAAGTGACGGATGAGACAGACACCCCACCATCTGGTGTCACTCTCATAACTACCGCCCACCTCCATAAGCTGGATGAAGATGAGTTTTAGAAATATTGAACATATTGCATCGAGTGTGGCTCAGAATAAAGTCTCTTGTGTTCAGGGCTGAGGCAGATGGGTCAGTTCGAAAATTCGGAGACAGTGGAGAGTGCGCTACTGTCTCCCATATGGCTACCACCACTGAATGGCACGCCCAACTTACTCAAGTGCTTCCTTCGTAACTGCACTAGAAGCCAACGCATGAAGCGGAGCATCAAAATGAATAGATTCATCATGCGAGCATACTACGAAAGTAACAAAGCTAGGTACAGGGCGAACCTACATACCAAGTGGTTAGAACGGTTTGGACTGTTCAAGGCCACCAAACCTATCATCATATGATCGAAGAATACCTTAACACGCAAGCAGATAGTCCTGGCACTCAGCAAAGAACTTTGCCGTTATAGGGAGAGTGCCCAGAGGAAAACAGACAACAGGATAATTGATGAAAACCAGAGAGCCTTCTGCAGGAAAATCGGAGAAGGAAAGCAATGGACCCCCTAACCAGAAGGCTAAGGACACAGTCACCACAAACCCGGAAAAATATAGACCAATCACCTCTCTCCCAACAATGTACAACATTCTGAACAGCTGCATAACTAAGAAGAAATTAGACCACTTGGAGAGCCAGAATAACATGGCAGAGCAACAAATGGTATGTAAGCAGACGAGTAAAGGATATAAGGAGCGACTGACCATTGACGCAACAGTTATGGAGCAAGCCTACAAGAAGCATCGCAACCTGTGCACGGCCGCCATCGACTCCGTTTCCCATAGCTAGACACTGAAGATTCACAGCCAACAGCTACAAGGTGATGTGTAATAGAGCCACAGAAAAGGTTCGACAGGCAAAGCCAGTTTATGAGAAATCACAAGCAGACAGAGCAGAGAGGGGGGGGATAAGGAATTCTTCACATATATAAATGCCAAGAAGAGCAGGACAAACCAGATCGGACCTTTATGTAAGGGAAAGGGGATAGTAATAAATACACCAGCTGCCGTTGCAGATGAACTCAACAGTTATTTTGCATCGATATTTACAAATGAAAAGCCTTTTGTGGAAATGGGAAATTGTGGGAGCGAAGTTAAAAAATATGTAATTAATGATATTGAAATTTCGCAAGATTATTTAATGAAAAAACTTTCGAGCCTACAGACCAGTAAGGCTCCTGGAGTTGATGGAATATACCCTATAATCTTAAGAGAGGCAGCAAGCGAGTGCATTGAACCATTGAGGCTAATTATGCGAGCATCATTAGACTCTGGGGAGATTCCCTTGGATTGGAAAAGGGCCAATGTATCTCCCATACATAAGGGTGGCTCTAAAAGTGAAGTTGGAAATTATCGACCTGTCAGTCTGACTTCAGTAGTAGGGAAAATCATGGAGGCAATGATCAAGGGTGGAATTCAGGATCATTTGGATCGAATTGAAATTCTCAAGGATACTCAGCATGGTTTCGTAAAGGGAAAATCATGTTTAACAAATCTGGTTCGCTATTTCGAAAGGGTCACTCACGAGCTGGATTTAGGGAATAATTTCGACATTGTTTATTTAGATTTCAGCAAAGCTTTTGACTCAGTCCCACATGAGTGGTTACCTTATAAGCTGGAACAGGTTGGAATCACTGAGAAAATCCTTAGATGGATAGCAGGAGGCAGAGGGTTGTGATAAATGGCTATTCCTCAGATTGGGTTGATGTAAGAAGTGGGGTTCCCCAAGGATCACTATTAGGACCACTGTTGTTTTTAATTTTCATAAAGGACATCGATGAAGGGATAGAGGGCGTGATGTCTAAATTTGCAGATGATGTTAAAATTGGGAGAGTAGTTAATGATCACTGTCAAGCTGAGCTTCTTCAGAGAGACCTAGATAGACTTCAGGAATGGTCAGAAAAATGGCAGCTGTGCTTTAATCCAACAAAGTGTAAGGTATTACACCTGGGAAACAGTAATCCCAAAAAAACTTATTCACTTGGTGGAGTTCAACTAAAGCCAGTACTGGAGGAAAGGGACTTGGGTGTTACGATACGGTCAGACATGAAATTCTCTGAGCATTGTAAACAGGTTGCAAGGAAAGCCCATGGTGTCCTATCAATGATCTATCGAACTTTTGCAAGTAGAGATAAGGACGTGATAATCCCATTATATAAGGCTTATGTTAGACCACACTTGGAATACTGTTTTCAAGTATGGAGACCGCACCTGAAGAAAGACATCGAGCTTCTTGAAAGGGTGCAAAGAAGGGTAACTCGCCTGGTGAGATCGGCAAAAGGGCGTCCTTATGAAGAAAGACTTCGAATATGTGGGTTGCAGAGTTTGGAAACTAGACACCTTAGAGGAGATTTGATTGAGGTGTTTAAGGCTCTGAGAGGCATCAGTAAAATGAATGAGGACAAAATTTTCAAGATTATAAATGATGCTAGAACTAGGGGACATAAATTCAAGTTACGGGGGAAAATGTTTAGATTGGATTGCAGGAAGTTCTATTTTAGCCAGCGAGTTATAAATTACTGGAATAAGTTGCCTTCATGGGTGGTAGAGGCCGACAGTTTGGGGAAATTCAAAGGTCATCTGGATAGTACTTTCGGGTAAGGGAAGCACATAGGATGATAGGTTTAATTTCCTTTTTATTTATTTTTTATTTTATTAATTATTATTATTTAGTTATTTATTTTTATTTTTTTGTTTTTATCATTGTTTTGTTCGGATTTATTTTTTTTAATTTTTTTCTTTTTTTTTTTTTTGGCTGGTGCAGCATAAGCCATAGGCTTTCTTGCACCATGCGGTCGTTACTAATACTAATACTAATACTAACTCAACACTGACACACTTCCTAGAAGCAATGATTGCAAAATGGAGGACCACCATCACGACCAGAGCGATTCCCATAAGAAGAGAAATCTTCCAGGGATCTGCCCTAAGCCCATTATGAGTATTCAGCACCTAACCCACTGTCCACCATGCTCAATAACAACAAATACGGATATACCTTAAAAGAATTAAGGAAGAACCTGTACACCCTCTCTCATCTGATGTACATGCATGACATCAAACGCTATGCTGCAACTGAGAATCAACTCCAACAGCTACCCTGGATCAGTGAAGAGTTCAGCACCGACATCAAGGTGCAATTTGGCCTAGAGACAAACGCAAGATCCACGGATTACATTTACTCAGACAAAAGTACCAACTGAAGAGATTGAAGGCATGACGGAGGGGGGGGGGGGGAGATAGAGAGACATACAAAATATCTGGGGATGATACAGGCTCGCCTGGCTAAGAAATACCATCAGAGACAGAGAAGCCTGTTAAAATCAAAGCTGAATAGTGGAAAGATGGTCGCAATTCGTACTAATGTGTTCCTTCGGGAACGTAAATTGGACCAACACCGAGCTGGAGGAGATTACGAGATCGACCGGTATAATGATGACTAAGAGCCACCAATACCACCCGAAGTCGGTCATCGAGAGAGTGACCACGGCCCGTAAAGGAAGTAGGGAATTGACTGAACTCACTGAACAAGAGAAGAAGGCGATTAAGAACCTGTGGGATTACTTCCAGGAAAACACAGCACCTTAACAAGCCATAAGAAAGGTAGATAAACGGGATCACACAGACAGAATGATTGGTGAAGAAGATACTTAATGGCAGATAGCACAACGACCTCCATCAAGACTACACAGATATGATGGATTCCAACGCTTGACTTACGAAAGGAAAGCTCTTCCTGGAGACCAAAGGATTCACGCTCGCCATCCAAGATCACCTTATCACTCCAGGAAATACATCGCTAAGGACCCGGGAGTAACAGATGGTCCCAGAAGCAATCCAGCACATCACCGCAGGATGCAGGGAGATCATCAAGATGCAGTACACTCATAGACACGACCACAGCTAGGATAATACATCAAAAGCTATCGCAAAAATGATACATATTAGGACAGTCACAGAGTTTCTCGACCAACAGTAATAATAATAATAGTAACCGGACACAACCAACCACCCCAAGCACTTGGTACCAGGACCCATCATCGAGTAGAACAAAACCCCATAAGGCAGAAAAAGTTCTCATGAACATGTTTCTGAAAATGCCTTCCTGGGAGTTTTAAGTAATTTTGTGAAATTTTTATCATCCCACAGGATCCACTGTGACCCTGTGGGATGATAAACCGAATACTTTTCGCACACGTTTTAACTCCTGTTGGAAGATATGCGACTATAGATGTGGTGCCAAGATGGTAAAAATACGCTTTGTTAAATTAAAATTTCCTTGAGTGAAGGATACGTTAATAGTCTATTGAATTCAGACTCCAATTCTTAAGATTACTCATCGAGACGCTTCAGATGGTATCCTTCTGAAGACGTCCAACAAGTTTCCAAAAGAATCGCACGAATCCTGGCTAAAAGAGGAATTTTTTCTTTGAAAAATGAAGAGAGACGTAATAATAAACATACGATAGTTTGTTTTGAATCGCTTTGTATATTTTCTCGCTTCTCATTTTTAATTTTTCCAGTCCAGTTTATCAAAACTGCTCGACTCAGTTAAATATCCAATTCATCATTTTAATGCTTTCGTTTTTGTTTCTACTTTTTAAAGCAAATAAGTGAAATAGCGAGTCATTTATCCAAACCTCATTAGGAAATCGTAGGGGAAGTTAATACGCTTTGTGAAGAGAAAAAAAGCGATACTCACACATTCCTACAGATCGCTTTTCGGGTTTTTTCTGCTTTTCTCGGTATAAACATGAATAAAATGAGGATTTTAATCACTAACGCGCTGGCGTTTCTTACTCTTTCCCTCACTTTTCGGCACAGTTACGCGAGCAGTCTTTCGTTATTCCCTTGTTTACAAATTCCTTAACGGTAACTGAAACTTTTTCGGAAATACTAAACCTTCAGTGTGAGACATTATTTCTAACCTACTTACTCGTCATCAAATATTAAAGGGCAACTACTAGCTAGGGCTTCTCTCTGTGTACCTAATCAATAAGTAATGAAATTAAGTAGAAAAATATAATTCTCTTCGTTCCTTTTTACGGAATAATAGAGTAATTGCTGCCGATGCCGAAAGCGGGTACAAAGAAAGTAGCAGAGGAGGTAAAAAGAAACGCCAATTACTTATTGTATTAGGGGGCGCTGCAATAAGGAAGAAACGGCGATTCCATTAAATAAACAGAAAGCAGAAGATGAAACATCAGTACAATTAAATTTCCTTCTCCATCTTCTTAAATAGTGTCTTACTGGAATGAATTTTGCCGAATTGAATAAAGCGCCATCTGGTAACAGTTCGGAAAAACATTTTTTTTTTTTTTTTTTTTTAAGGTAAGAGCGCGATTTGCTGCACGGATTGAGTGCTGTTTTTTGAAGGGAAGAAATGGAAAGAGATAAAAGATTTTTTTTTCTTTATTTAGTCGAAATTTAAACATTTCATAAAAAGTTGGTCTTTCTCCAAATTATTTTCTCTTTAATGAGTTTATCGACTTATTTAATAAGTTTTAAAGACTAGCGCGAATAAAGTATCTTAACTGCGAAGTTTTGAGGACTTTTTTTTGGGGGGGGGGGGGGCTTCTTACCGAAAAATAGTTTATGTATTTAAAATTTAAGCCATAATTGAGAATCCATTCAGAGTATTGCTTTATCGTGTATACAAACACAATTACAAAAGGGTGTCGTTTAGGAATTTAGCTAAGATCGCGTCGAGAGAGTGTGTGACAACCTTTTAATGATGAAATTCTTGCAAATAGTACAACATATTAAACTATAGGGGATCCACGAACCTAAAAAGCGTTATTGTGTGAATTAACTTGAAACCACTTCCAGATGATCGAGGATATCTTCAAGTTTTTATTAACCAACCAGAAAATGTGCGCGCCAAAGTAGTTAGCAGCATTATCGGAGAAATTTACCAAAAAAAACTACGAGTTATAGCTCGTACGGTTACAGATTGTTTACTTTGATCTGTCCTATGGATTTCCTTGGGCTTCGCATAAAAGTTCCTCGAATCAGCTCCACTGCGCTCTCACTGGCGTTTGTCTGGGATGACTGCACAAACAGACGTCCTCTATGAATTTTTCGTACCGTTCCAAAACTGGGTTTATTCGGGGTTCTTTTTAAACCTTGTTCGAAATTTAAGCATAATGGTGGTGGCAAACTGCAGCTCGTTGAACCATTGAGCCTTCTTGAGACTGGTAAATTCTCTATGATTACAGTTGTACGGTTATGCTGCCATCTAGTGCAACGCGCACATTTTCCAGTTGGGAAATAAAAGTTTGAGGATCTATCATCTGGACAGTGGTTTATCTTTCATGTACAAATCGTGAAACTCAGACACTGAGGAATCCATCGCTTGTTGTCAATCACTGAGACCTAAAAACCGATGGCTCTGAGATATCCAATGTGCACAATCACCTGTAACGCGCGCTGCTCAGTGAATGTCCAATCCGAGAACTATAAATGCCGATTCTCGTTGGTGGTTAGGTGTTTTAAGTATTTAGTACAATGATAACCCTGGTTGCTTACTTTATGCAGAAGTGGTCTGATGACAAGCCAAACCTCCATGCTTAGTATCACGAAAGAAATCTATAACACTCTAAATCGGCGATTCTAGACCTCTTGGGATACGCTCACATTTTTTGAATGTCCACAATGTGTGTGTGGGTTGGCGCGCGCGTTACACACACGAGAATTTATGGACACGGTTTATGCATCTTATAAATCTAGTCTTTCCTCGACGCTAATTCTAAATTAGTCCGTCCCCCATCCCAAAAGAATTTTTTTTTCTTTTTTATAAATAATAGTCCACTAGACTTCTGCATACCAGAGGGACTACAGCGATCTCAAAGATGATTCTGCGTGTTCTACTTCTCTTCCCCCCCCCCCGTATTTACACATTTGGTGATGTGGCAGTTTCAGCTTCAATTTTTTTTATGAAAAAACGGATTCCATTTACTGATTACAAAATTAGAATGAGGCTGGGGTCAGATCCGATCTCTGCAAGATGAAGCCAGAATTTAAAAAAAAATCCGGCGATAAATTCAAAACACGTTTTTCTTTTTGAATTGTTTTCAATAACGCTCCTCGGAACTGAATTCAAAATTTTGGTGACGAATTGATGTCAGCCGATTTATTAATTTGAATGAGTTTTCCCGTATTTATAAAAAATAATAATAATAATACGTATAGGAAACTCGGTGAGGCGAAGTTCAAAATATCATCGTGGAGGATGACTCCAATAAACACAACAGATGTTCGATACAGCTGATAAAAATCCAAAAATAATATCCATTTGAAGTCATCCTAAATAAAAGCTACCGGATAAAAATAGCTCACAAAAAGAGACACTAATAGAACAATTTTTAATTTTATTATTACATCATAATAAACCCAGTTTATTTTCAAATTAAACCAACACCAAAGGGGATTAGTATTAGCTTTGTATTCCTATTTAAGAGTCAAAATTTTTAACGCGTCGAAAAATCTCTATACGCTCAGTGAGCACTGAATTGTGACGTCATAATTTGGATATGACCGAATGCCTGAAATAAACGCACTGCGCACATGAACTAACTTGTTTTTATTGGTGCTCAGTTACTTGAATAATGAATGCTATTAACTTCTCACTGCAACCTTTATATTAGGTCACAATTCAGTGATCACCGAGTGTACGTTATTATTAACTAACCTACCACTAAATGAATGTTATTATGGATGAGAAATTTTAAGTATTTCGATTACCATAAGTACATATAAAAAACAGAATTAAAGAATTAGTTTCGCGTTTTTTGAATAATAAAATTTTGCGCACGCATTGTAGTTTATATTCCAAATTGAAAATAAATAATAATACCTAAACGTTACGAAATTATATGTTAAAGTAATCTCTGCGATCGGTAAGGGATTCGGTGAGCTAGAAAAGAGTAAGCAATGGGACAGATGTTGCTTTGTAAGAAAAATGAAACTGTTCTTGAAAGAATACACGTCTAGTCACTTTGGCTGGCTGGCTGGCCGCAAGGTACAGACTGTTGTCATCAAATGAAAAATGAAAAGCCGCTTTCATTTTACATGTGCCTATGTGATCTGACTAGTGTATGATTTCGATATAAATTACGTTGTAATATTGAACAGTTTGGGACATGCTCGCAATAATTAATGGTACTTTATACAGACGTTGTTTTTAGTACTGTAAAGTTTTACTTTTGATGAAACTTGTTTTATAAGCGATGGAGAAATTCTCAAAGTTTAACTGTAATAATTTTCCTTAATATTACATAAAACCAAAGTGGTGTTATTTTGAGCTGGCACTTGGGTGTCAAACATGTTAGGCTTCATTCCATTATTTCAAGCAGCTGTCTATCCACGTATTTTACGCCATATGCCAATTATTCTGGGCACTCCTTTGAATATTTAATTATTAGAGAGGGGGAATGGCAACGTCTGGCCAATCCTGGTGTGAGAGCAAAGGAGGAGCGTAAAATAAACAATTCCGAAGGATGCTATTTCTTTGTTTTATTCACCTACTTTTGTCAACTGACATGACAAGAACAATTACTGAGAAAAAATGATACCGGATTTGATTGTAATCACAATCGAGATTAAGTCCGCTGATTACGGGTGCTGGTTTGACTTAGGGGTTTACGTGGAATAATCATGGTACTAAATTTTAGGAATACAACGAGCAAGGGTAGTAAATTTCAAATTATTTAACTTCTCCTTCATCTGTCGTGCAGTTTTAAAAATAACTAATGAACGCAAGGTCTATGACTCTATTCAATACTTTTCTTTGAACATTCTTTAAAAAGACTTGGTCTGTGGAGGGCGCTGCAGAGGATGCCTAGCTCACCACGTTTGTTTTCATAACGAATAACAACGTTTATGGTGTTTCCTGAAGATCGGAATTGATTGGAGAAACAGAACTATAATGGGATCAAAATGTTATGATGAGAACACTAAGGGATTACAGACCTTTTTGGGAGGACTTAAAAAGTAGTGAAGAATAAGAAATGAGAATGAATTTTTACATCTTAAGTTAGGATGGTGGGAAGAAGTGAAATGTACATAATTATTAACACGGATTATAAGTCGATAAATACAGATATCGAGACAGTCCTTTTTACAAAAAAAATAATAAAATGAATAAATAAGTAAAACCAGAAAATCAGAACTAAGATCACAATGGGTACGAGGAAATAGAGGTTTACAAGGGGAATGTATATCGCGTTAAGGACTTGGTTAGAGTTAGCTAAATGATTCTTTTAGAATGCCATACTTTATGGAGCTGAGACATGGATATTAAAAGGGAATATTAGAAGAATTGAAGTTTTGAAATGGCAAACTGGCGCCAGATAGGATAAAGCAATAAGGAAAATAAAGTATCGAACTTATTCTAAAGGTGGGGGGGAGGTTATTAAGAGCTATAATAAAGACAAGTTTATAGCCTTATCTTTTAGTTTAGAAATATTATGACAATCGTATGAATTAGCATAGCTTATTTTTATCGAGGCTTGCTTCCTGACCTTGTAGCTTGGTGTTGGAAAGAACTTAAACTATAAAATCCCGGAAAAACTGCACTCCTTTGTCTACAGTTTGGATATCTCCGCAGCCTACGACAACGTCTCAATTCCAGCGCTCATTGCGATTTTAAGGAATTATTTTAATGTAAGAGGAAATTTGTTAACTATAATAACCAGCCTGCTAGAACATAGAAAACTTATTGTTAAGCACCACAAGCTACAATCTTGCTTTACCATCTCGCGAGGAGTGCCACAAGGGGGAGTTCTTTCGGCTACTCTCTTCGCGGCCGCCCTGGAGCCGTTTCTTGCACCGTACTACAATTTTATAACATATGCTGACGATGTAAAATTCTTCATCACTTCCAAAGACTATGAATCAGCAGAAGGTATTTGTCAGATGGCAAATAGCACAATCAGAGAATTTGAGAGCTACCTGGATTGCATCGGGCTCCGTATTAATGCGCAGAAGTCTGCCCAAATGACCATAACTTGCAAGCAGAATAAAAATGACATCTCGATCTCTGTGAACGGGTCTAATGTGGTAAAAGTGCACTCTCACCTGGACCTGGGTCTTAAGTGGGATGACAGACTCACCTTTGCTCAACACTTCGCCCATATGAAGACAAAAATATTCGCCGCTTTATGGGCTACTAGACAGGAACTGGTAGGAATTAGGGATCCTCAGCTAGCGACCAAGTACATTTTAATGTGTGTCCTGCCAATTGCAATGTATGCCTCGCAAATCTGGTCTTCAGCTCCAGATTCACATTATAAGTCCGTCCTTGGGATCGAGTACTGGTTCTTGCGATGGCTTAACAGAATTGCTGGCCACCCTTTTACTATCTCAAGGGCCATTCTCTACTCAAACCTTAACATCACACCCTGGATGCAGCGGACAATTAACAGGAACATACACACTCTCGCACAAATGCTCACAGGCAGAGTGGATGCTCCAGTCCTGGATAATATTCTAGTCAAACCGCGTGCCACTGCTAGACGTTGCGGGGAAGTAAATAATCCACTGCGTCCAGTCCTGAACAATCTTAGTAGCCTGCAAAGATTCTTCCCATCAAATGCAGCGAAAATATTTAACTCACTACACATAGATGCCGAAAAACTGTGTGAGGATGCAACATACCGGAAAGAGATCTTCCAGGATTCGTATAGACTTACCAAAATATGAATCGGCTGCAAAGTACCAAAGAATTTAGAGTAAAAGAAAAACTTTCTGCTTTCAGAACAATAATAATTTGTTGACTGTAAAAATATACCTTCTGTAACAGTTATGTAAATATGTAATTTATAGATGGAATTATTAGTGAATTGTAAATATATCGGTTGTATAATGTATGTACAGAATCATCAATGTGTAAATACTGTATATATTAAACATAAAATGTGTATATAATATTTCGGGACGAGACTACGTGTTCAGTATATGTAACCCACTGCACGTAGTATCTTGTACCCTGATATGTACTTAGCACCCTCCTGGCACTTTGCCGTCCCGGGGTGGTTTCCTTATGGAAATAAACGGATAATAATAATAATAAAAATAATAATAATGCAAATTGAAAACTTGTAAGAATGCGAAAGAAATCAAGAGTCCCAATATGGGACTTTCGTAAGCGCCGTCAGTTGGCTCAAACTCCTAATCTTCAGGAGCAGGATCACTGCCAAAGCTCGGAAATTTTCCTTCCAGCGTGAGATCACTGGCATAAGTTGTGGTGTGCGCTTGTGGCAAACCCTGAATCTGATTCCATGGCCCTGCTTGGACCATTTGCTATCCTACCCTTCTACAGGATCCCATTCCTCCTTTAGTTAGCATCATGAGGAGTTTGAGATTTGCCACCCTCACAAAAATCTCTATTCCTGCCTACAGAATTATCTGACGAGTCGCACTGTCACTGTCCGTAGAAAACACAAAGAGTCCTCCAGAGTTGTCACCAAAGGTTGCCCCCAGGGGTCTGTGCTCGGACCAATCGTATTAGATGAGCCCCTAAATACCAATATAGAGCATACAAGACTTCTAGCCTTTGCGGACGACCTAATTATCATTACAGATGCAAACACATCAGCTTGATGAATCTTGACATCACCTTCCACCAGCATCTCTAACGTCTTGCAGAAAAGATCAGGATATACATAGGCGTGATTTCAAGAATTACAAGATATGACTGGGGTCTAAAAAGAAGAACATTAAGAATTATCTGCAAGGCTGTTCTGCTCCCTGATATCATATACTATGGTACAGGTGCCTGGTGAAAGAGTAATCCTCGAAAGAAATACAAAAGGCATATCCTACTCACCATCACCAGGGCATGCTGCACCGTCAGCACACCTGCATTTCAGATCCTGGAGAGTGCACTCCCCTTGCATATGGAAGTCATTGCGGGAGGGCTCTTATACCACCACAGGAAAATTCTGTCAGTTACAATCATGGACTATGTTCTCAATAGATCGCAGTCGGACTGGACTGCCTCGACCAAAGGAAGAGTAATCCACAGATTTGTACCAGATGTCTCGATGGCGCATCTCAACCCACCACTTTGGTATGCTACTGGCCTGAACTAGAAATTGATGATAACCCTCTCTGTTTTTGCAGAGAAGACGAAAATTGGGAGTTTATGCCTTAAAATTGTCACCTTTACCATGCTCCTTGCTAACGAAGACACCTACAAACAGCTCTCGGCCTTTGCACAAGCTACTTTTGAGATCAGGAGGACAATTCTACCACAGCTCAGCCAGCGTCAAGACCGGCAAACTAACAATTAAAGAAAACAGCTGCCAAATGCCAACTCTCTCTATGCGCACACTCTAGCTTTGCAACTCTATCAACTTTTCCCTGTCTACTGGTAGGTCCCCAGAACAGGGAGTAACCTTCCTACCTCCTTCTCCTGACTATTAATCCCATTCATTCCCCCCCCCCTTTTTTAAACTTGGTCTCCGTCCAGAAATCCCAGGCGACCCTGAGAGAGAAAAGCCAAAGTATAATGGGCAGCCTGGCTCACCTCCCAGTGGTGGTAGCCGGCAACGTAGCGCCCCACTAGGGGCCCTGCGGCCAAGCAGCCACACACACAACACAATATTAGTACTCGTTCAGGCTCCTCGTGCGGTGGGCAGATGCTGGGACTAGCAATTCGCACAGACTCCAACAAATTGACAGCCTGTACTTTCCCGTGGCCCCGACATAAAAAATTAAACAAAAGAGAATCGAGAGCCACACAATTCTAGCTAATAAGCTGACAGAATTGAAATCAGCTGAAGAACACATCACTTCAAATTTTTGATTGCAAAGTGTGAACTAAATTTGAGTCTCGCGGATTATTCTGCAACACTGACCACATACACCACATCCGTGTGGTGGTTTGGAATCTCTTTCCACAACTGATGACTACTTTAATAGAAATATGCAACATTCCGAAACAGTATCAAATGTTATGTCAATATTTAACTAAAATCTATGCATAAAATGTTGTCTCGAGACCTAATTAATGTCCATAAAATATTTGTTGTCAACAACGCGCATGTACTGAAATATTTTCGTTCATTTCTGACATAACACTTCACAGTGTTATGGCAGAAATGAATCTTTATAATTTATTGCCAGTTATAAAAAAGATAACGTACTATCGATGAATGATTAATAAATTGTAACTTTTTTTTATAAAGAAATACAAATTTCGTAGAAAACTTTCATTGATTATAATGTAATTTATAAATAGTCGTGAAAGAAAAACAGAATCAAAAATAAATGAGTAATTTACACATGAAACGGCTGGCTACGTTTCCAGTCGAATAACGGAAACTCCGTTGTGAATGCGTAGTGTACGTGCACGCAGAGTTCAAGTAAGCGAAGTTACGAAGTGTACGCATGGGGCTCGGTAGCGTAGTGCCTTCGGCGGCAGCGCGCTTGCTGACTGAAAGAAACCTGGGTTCGAATCCCGCTGGACGAGTTTCCAGAGGTTTTTTCTTTCAGTACCAAGTTAGTCGATCTTGGGCCGGGCCCTGTGAGGGGGGTTTTTTCCCCCCTCACCAACCAAAATCGGCCGATGTACACACACTAATACAGACCCAAACACCCCCTCCCCACTACTTCTATGCAAATGAGTATCTAATTAATTAAATTAAATTAAATTCTTCTATTATTGTAGGGGCTGAATACTAGGGAGGACTTAGCAATAGTATTCGCCATATGGAAGTACTAAAATTAAGGAGTTTGTTAAGGCTAAATCTTGTAGTATAGTTCAACATTACATCTCTGGCAAAAATGTACCCTCGGCTACGGCTAACCTTTTATTACATTGAAACATACTGTGCTGGTGGAAGCCTCACCCAACAGATCCATGGCATAAATATCTCTGAACATTACATCTTCAATCGGTGCAACTTAATATAGACAGAATGCGCCAGGATCAATATGAACTATAAAAGAAAACCTGGTTTTCAATTCAAACCCCTTGCTAGAATAACTAACATAAAAGGGTTAACAAAAACGTGGAGCCACTCGAAAACTGGGGATGATGTGTCTAGCTATGGTATGTATAATGCATTTAGGGAAGATAGAGGGAGGGTGGTGGGGCCATGCTTCTTATCAAAAGCAGCCTGAGGGGTTTGTTGCAGGGTTTTTAGGAGCATTAGAGCCTAAGGCCATATAGCTCAGTGCGTATAGGGTCTTTAACTTCTCCACCAATGCTGGTGTTCCCCAAGGTTCAGTTCTTTCTTTTCCTCTTTTATATTAGTGAACTTCTTCCATTGACCAGAAACCCTATCCATAGTTTTGCTGATGATAGCACATTGCATTCCACCTTCCTGTCTGAGAACCCTTGCCCTGCTCAAACAGCTTCGACTTCTCGAATATCCGCTACCAATTCCTTAAATGCTGACTTCCAGTGGGGCAACGGTAGCTTAGTTGATCTCAATCCAGTCCTGTCTTATATCTCGCAATAAGGATTCTTCTGCTTGCTCCTTTATTTATCTTTGATGACACTCCGATTTCTAGGCAAAATGATATATCTCTTTTGGGGATTACCTTGACTTCTAATCTCTGTTGGCACAAGCACATTACAAATATTGCTTCTTCTGCATCTAAAAAAAAACTTGGTTTTTCAGATGCAGAAAATTCGCCCTCGGCGTTACTTTTCTTCCAAACAGCTGTTCACTCTGTACAACTTGAAATCTTCCCAACATTCTGGAGCACTGCCCAAGATGTTCCCACATCTGGGGCAGTGCGGTTAGTCTAACTTTAGTGGTAGGAAAAATCTTAGAAGCTATGATTAAGAGTGCAATCCAGAGACATCTAGAAAAACATGGCATTCTGAAGGACTCATAGTTTTGTCAAAGAAGAATCAAGTTTAATATAGCAAGATATTTTGCTGGATGTAGGGAACAATTTCGACTTTAGAAAAGTATTTGACTCAGTCCCTCATGACAGGTTACTGTATAAGCTGGAACATATTGGTGTTACTGGAAATACTCTATGGTGGTTTGAAGGGCAAAAGGCTGCCCTTCAATGGATATCATTCAAATTGGTGTAACGGCAGAAGTGCAGTCCCCCCCCCCAAGGGTCGGTTCCTGGACCACTGCTGTTTCTGATTTTCATAAACGACATCGACATAAAAATTGTGAAAGTGTTAATGTCTAATGCCAAGCAGCCCTCTTTTAGGGTGATTTGAACAGCTTTAAAAATGTTTAGAAAAGTGGGAGCTAGGCTTCAATGCAGCAAAATGGAAGGTTTATTGTTCAAAATGGTAAGGAACTATTTAAGATCAACAATGACGCAAAGAAAGGTTAGCCAATTTGAGTCTCACCAGTATTGAAAAAGATAGTTCCACTTTTAATATATCTGAATTTCTGTACAATTTTTCAATAATAAAATCAAGAAGAATAAACCTCATTTAGATTTTTACTATGATATTATTGTATTCTTCATATGCATAAACATAATAGTTTTGTACATATAACCTTTACTTCATTCTTTCTCTTCTATTATTAGTTGCGATTATGCAAATTTCGTTGTCAATAATTATAATTGTATTACTTTTGTTATTAATTATCATTATATGAATAAAAGGACAACAAACTATATAAATATTTTTCCAGAGGTTTTTTTCTTTCAGTACCAAAATTGGTGAGGGGAACCCCCCCCTCACCAACCAAAATCGACCGATGTACACACACTAATACAGACCCGAACACCCCCTTCCCACTACCTCTATGCAAATGATTAATTAGATGAAATTCAAAAAATTAAATTTTACATATCGCTCATGTACACAGTGAATGTATATAAAGATAGCGAGTAGGGTTGATACTTTAGGAGGAAACGTTACATTTTATAAAGTTTTAATGAAAAATCATAAATTATACGAATAGTTATAGTCTTAATAGACAGAAAAGCGATTGATATGGCAGTTCTTGGGTATTCATATGCTAAAGGTATTTAGTAAATTTCTTTCAGCAGTGGATTGCACTGTACACCAGCCAACCTTGCGCTGTCCGACATAATACAGTTAACCTTACAACAAGCACAGGGTCTCTGATCATGACTAGTTTCCAGGTGGTAGTAATTAGAAACTCCTTTGCATATAATGCTTAAATTTCAAATTAATTTAAAGCACAGGATGGAGGGATTTGGAAAGTGGCAGTTCACATCCTGCTGATCTATCCATCACAATTAAGCCCAAAGTCAACCCCCAAAAGTATTTGTACAGTTGTTTTTTTTTGTTGCTAAACAAAGGCACGAATGGCGTTTGGAGGATATGAGCCTCCCCCAAGAATGAGTAACTTGGCCAAGGAATGAAAATTATAATGGCTCCTCTTTCGTACAGAAATATGCCTTAATTTCGGTTGGAGATGGGGAACCCAGAGCAGATCACAAGATCAGGTTAATCATTTCATAAACTCGGAATTTATCTGCCCAATCCAGTGTCTGGTGGTTCATCAGGGAAGCTTGTGAGCTCTCCATACCACGTTATTACGTAGGAGACCTTATAGGTATGCTGTTCCCTGGTGAAAGCCTCCATCTTCAACACCTGTGCAAGAGAGTACACCATGCAAGATGTAAAGAAAAACTTTCAAACGGGCTCGTGCTAAACACCCTCCTCGTGTGGTTGAGAAAGTGAACAGTATCGGTTAATTAGATTGCCGAATAGATTACAAGGGGTGAGGTGCTTGGAAACCACGAGCAGACATGACGGCTCAACAACCTGTTCCTAGGCAGAATGGTTTAACAATATTGGATCACATTTAGCCAAATGAGAAACTGGTGGTGACACAGGAACCGCAAAACATCACACGGGAACACTGCACTTACGAAATCGACGCAATTGAACAGCCCGTTACTCCTGCCGAGACGATCCAAGCCCTTGCCAAAACGAAAGACAAGACCCCAGGAACTGATCTCTTGGAAGTAGACATCATCAAGAAGTTTGCTGAGGGTTACCTTACCACACTACTGAGGCTCTTCAACTGAAGCCTGGATGTTGGCACCTTCCCAACCCTTTGGAAAACAGCTATCTCAGAAGCTGCCCAAACAGCCTCAGTATTCTGTGGCCATCATGGTCGATTTAGCTTGAGCTTTTTGACTGCCTATGGTGGCCCAGTGTACTGCGAAGGCTTCGGAGTGCAAATGTTTCAAAAAGTCTATATAACAGTATAAAATCATACCTCAATGAGAGGAACATCCAGGTCGTGAACAAAAACCAGACCCTCACAAGATCCATTTTCCGGGGATGAGGTACTAGAATCTTTTCTATGGTCATGGATGAGTTCTTGGGGTTTAACTTGGGCCAAGTTAAACCACTGGCCTTCGCGAACGACCTTGTCCTGCTTGTGGACGGAGACACTAGAGCAGCCTTGGAAACGTAAGAAAAATCGTTGTACAAACTACAAAGCTGGGCAGCCATACACTGCCTCCGGTTTTTTGGAAGGAAAACCGAAGGCAGTGTACTAAAGTGTACGGAGGCAAAACATACTAAAATGGAAATTACCGACCCGACGATCCCCAACTATGAAATTGGACAATACCCCCATTCACCTGTTTGAAGAAGTCTTGGGTATCTATATAGACTTAGGACCCGCAATGATAAGGCGGTTAACGGAGGGGATTGGGGAATAAAGCACAAAGCTCTGTCTCTTATCTACAAAGCCATTTATGTCCCAATCTGCTATGGTGCTACAATGTGGTGTATGAAGGCTTCGTTGGAGAGAAACAAGCTGAACCTTGATGAGATACGTTTTATGCTAAATCTATCTAATTGGAAAGCGTGCAGAACCGTCAGTACCCCAGCACTTGAGTTAATTATGGGCTGCCTGCCGCTATACCTCGCGGTCATCAGAAAAGGACTATTCTTACACCTAAAGAAAGGCATTCCAACGCGAATACTCACCTACAACTGAACTGAAATGAAATGGGCTTTCGTTTTATTGAAACGGACCGCCTTTGCTATTGTGGTGTAGTGGAGAGGTGGTGTCACGTCATGGATAATGACAAACCTATGAAGACGAAAAACAAATACCTCACTGAAATTCATGGAAACCCCCACGATCATGAAAGTTTCCTACTCCGGGACCAAGATTCACACAAAGCTCTCAACCAAACATGTCCAAGCTGTTTCACCACCCAAAGAAACAAGTTAGCAGAACTTAGAGCCTTGCAGGGGAAATGACAACCAGCCCCTGACTGGAGTGGAATAGTCCCAAATGTTGACTCTGGCCTACATTATAACCCATAAGGTCCCATGGCACCTTTGGTGCGGGATACAGTTGCAGCTTGCAAAGGGTAGGATACTGTTGGCCATCGTATGGTGCAAGATTGCAGGCACTCTCTTGATTGCGGGATACAGTGACCTCTGGCGATTATACAGGGGCAACTGACTCCTGTAACTTTATAGTCCCAAACCCAAATTTCGCCTTTATCTGCCCAACCACACCTTTATCCCCCATTCTGACCTCTCTTCTGTTATCTTCTGTGCCTCCTTTCAACAAAAATATTATTATTATTATTTTTTTTTTTTTTTTTTTTTGTCTCTGTCAGAGGCCAGCCAGAATATGATGGGCAGCCTGGCTCACCTGCCAGTGGCGGCCCTGTGGCCAAGAAGCCAGAGACACTACAACAGAACATAAAACTGCTCTGACACAAACCAGACATTACAATTTTCTGGCTTTTACAGAGATTCTGTACTATGGCACAGATGTGGGAAACCACCGCTAGTATCTTCCACAAAACACTATGCCAGGTAGTTGAAGTCCATTTGTTATCCTCAGTCAAAACTTTGATACAATTTGGCAGTGTGAATAAATTAGGTGCCAATTCGGCGTTTTGATGGGCGTTTATAAGAGTTTGAAGAGTAAGGTAGATGCCCTCTAAGGAATTAAAATGGGTGGAACTCATCAAGCTCTCAGCTACCCAACTCAACACCAGAGCTCACACTTGTGCACGAGACAACACAGTGGCAATCTCCAAGCCAGAATGCGATGGCCATACAGGAGATGGTTATTGTCAGTGACTCTACTGTCAGGAAAACATGCTGTGCAAGAAGGATAGGTGGAATAGGACCAGGGTATGTCTGCCAGGGGTAAAAGTAGATGACGTTGCGCAGCGGATATCATCGTTCAAGAGTAGAAAAGGTGATATTGTCGTTGGCACCAATGACATTAACAGTGAGGATTTACTTAACAAGTACATGGCGACTTAGGATTGAATTTTAAAATGTCCGCAATTCGGCCCAGACACGACAGGAGGGAGAAGTATATGTTGAGAGCCTTGTCAATCAATTCGGCTATGGAGAGAATGTGCAAGGCTCATAGGGTGGAATGTTTCTCATCGTGGTCCGCGCTTATTAAACGCAGAGTGTTTTTACAGTAATGAGATACACGTGAACAGAAGGGGTGCAAGAATATTTGCCAATGCTATCGAGGTAGCGATAGGTGGATCGGAAAACTGCTAGTCTGGGTGGGGAATTCACAGAATAATAGTTTAACTAGAGCCGCAGCCAGAGGCGAAAAGGATTATTGCACTGCTATTAATGGTACATGCAGCAGATTGGAAAGCAAGGTGTCTGGGACTTCATGGCCCTGCTGTGGGTCATCATGGAATAAGTAAATACATGGACTGAGTAAGGATAACTAAGAGTAATAACATGGGCATGTATACTAATGCTAGGAGCATTGTAAATCCATTTGATTAATTTCACAAACGTTGTAGGAACAGTGGAGATGTAGTGTCACTCAGACATAAGTGATACTGAATTTTAATATGGGGATTTTAATACACAAGAAGGACAGACAGGCCAGGAGAGGTGGAGGGGGTTATGCTCATAGTTAAGAAGCATATTAGATCTAAGGCAGTGCATCCAGTTGACATGGGCGATGAGTGCAATGTTGAGTCAGGTTGGAGAGCATTGGGAAAACAGAATTGAGAGTAGGAGTGTGTTATGACTGTGATGTAGGAGTGTGTTATGACTGTGATGAGTATACCAAATACTTATGCAGAGAAATAGAGTGGGCCAGCAAATCAGAATGTCTCATAATGGAGGGATTTTAACTTTCCAGCTGTTGGTTGAAATTTGTGGGTTGGTCACTCACACACTAGCAAGACTTTTGGGGATTTCTTGGATGACTGTTTTCTACAGCAGCATGTTAGAAAGGCAACAAGAGGAAGCAATACTCTTGATGTGATTATCAGCAGTGATTCATCATGCATTAAGAACCTATAGACCCATCGGGTGGCAGCAATCACAGTGTACTAATGTGGAATTTAATTAAAGACAACTACTGTCAAGGATAAAGGGAGAGGCTTTGCTTTCGTAAAGGTGACTACAGTGGTCTCAGAAACTTTTATAATTCTGTGGAGTGGGATCAGCTGGATCAGCTAGGTAAGTTCTAAATGGGAGGTATTCAGGGAAGTAATTAAAGACGCTACTAACTTTTCATACCAATGAAGAAATACTGTTCATGGCTTAGATCTAAATGGATGTCAGGTGAATTATTGAGACACGTGGCAGAGAAGAAAAGTGCATGGGATGCACATGAATTATCAAGTAGCTTATGGTATATATAAATTAGTCGGTAGTTAAGTCACAAGGTTAGGTAAGCTGAGACATTATGAAAGTCTCTGGCAAGGAATGCAAAGAAAAACAGCACACCTCTATGCTTATATTAACAGTAGAAGGAAGATGTTGAATCACATTGGGGCACTTGACGATTATGATTTAATTGTTGATGACCCTGCTCAGCTTGGGAAAAAATTGAATAAGTATTTTTGATCTACATTCAGACATGAGGAATTCTTTAGGGAAGGGTATGACAGAATTATTTAAACTCTAACGAGGAGCTAAATGATTTTTTATGATGACTAAACGGAAAGTGGAGGAGAAATTGATGAAGATGGACATAAAAAAGACAACTGGGGCGGATGGAATCTATCCAATTATATTAAAGAGAGACAAGAAAACCCTTAATCATAATTATCAGAGCATCCTTGGATTCAGGGAGGGTCTATGGACTGGAGAAGTGTGAATACATCCCAAATTCATAAGGGGGGGGGGGTCAAAAGGCGACATGAGTAATTGCAGATCTGTTAGCCTAAAGTTTGTTCCAGGGAAAATAATAGAATTAATGCAAGTATTTGAACAGGCATGCAATTATACTGCAATCACTGGATCCAATGTGGCATTAAGGGCAAGATAACATGAAATAAATTATATGATTACATTTGGGACTTCATTACATGCCCGATAATAGACCACTGTTTGTTTACTTTAAAATATCATTATATAAATCAAAATTTGGTTATAGCAAATTTCAACTAATTAGCAATCATGTCACGAAGATTGCTACTGAATTAATATTCTATTTGAGATTTAAAAAAAAAAATGGCTGAAGAGTTAAATAATAAATTGTAATGGCAAGTTAGATTAATCAGTTTCCGCATTTGAAAAATATAATGATTTCCAATTTAAGCTATAGTAATGTCCATCCACCTCCATTGTTAATTAATTCTCTTTCCCAATAAGCAATGTCCCCCGTGACATTATAGTGGTTTTTTCTCTACGTCTCGCGAGGTCTAGGTTCGATTCCGTCGACGGCCGAAGGAATTTCTAAAGGTTCCTTCAACTGGTGCTCTAGTTATCCGATTTCAGGCGAAGGGAGTAGGGTTCCCGTGAGTTATTTCTTGTTTTTCATCCCGTGATCACACTAGTACATGGCGCAATATGTTCTAAGTCACCAATGCGCCTAAAACCCAACAAATAACGATTAATTTCATAACATTTTAAATATTGAAATGCCACTTTATGTCTCCTGAAGATTTTACTCCCCACCTCCCGATGAGAAGGGTTTAGTTCAAGATTATGTACGAACAATATTCCTAAACCATCTTGTACAATATATAACAATGTTTCCTACATGTTGTTTTTCGTACAAATAATTTTTCAATTAGCTGCGTGACTTAATGAGCTGTTGTAATAAAGTGGATAAACTATTTTTAAGTAATTTCTATTTACCTCTTTGGGTGCAGATCTGCGACAAAAGAGAAAGAAAACAGACACACACACGCAAGTCCTTCTATAATGAATCCGTATCGATAAAAACTTAATTAAAAAAATGAGTATTTTTATTTATTTCGGCTACCCACCAGATTTCTTTGCAGTTCCCTATAGTTTTATGATTGGCCTTCTGTTTGCGTGTGTATTCTAATGGTGTGAGTAATTAGCTCGAGTCAAGGATGATACATGGCAAGTACCACGCTGGAGGGCAGGGTAGGTCAATCAACTCATTTATAGCTGCCGAATATGTGCATGCCACCACCGTAGCGCCCTCTGGAAACCTAGATAAAACACCAGTCATTACAAATGTCATAAAATATATCTTTCTGGTGGTCATAAACAAACTGCAGGAATTTAATGAAGCACGTGCAATCATAATCAAGACCTCATTGGAATGGCGGCTTATCAGAGACGTATACAATAAATTACTGGCCCTTTCAGTAACTTTGTCTTTTTCTATAAGACGTAATAGAATTCAGTGAGGAGTCTATTATGATCGCCAAGTCCCTTTCAACTATGAACTCTAGAAGAAAACAAACGCCAAATAAATATTAAACAGAAATACGCTGGAATTCTATGGATTCGCGGTATTAATAATTAACTTTTCTTTGGTGGAATTTATAAACAAATAATTCGATTCAACGCTACAGATGTTTATTAAGAAAGTTTAAATATTACGTTAGAGTTTGTTCCATTCAAACTTGGCCCGTCTGTATAATTTAGAACATTATTTATTTTGTAAAGGAACTTTACCAACTACTTCTTTACATATCTTACTCTTTTCATTCATCTTTTCAATTTCGTTCACTCCGAATACCAAAACTGTTTGTCTAAGTGTTTTTAGTTGTAAATTTGGTGGTAAATAGGATACATTACGTTACAACCGGAAAATTTAGATTTGATTTATCAAATAACGTTTACTGGTTTTTAGTAAGACAACAACGCAGCATCCTGGAGGCCCTTAGACGTTATCAGCGCTACACTTCACCATTAGTCGCGAGATAATGCAATATTCATACAGCCATTTTAGAGTTCGAAACTCACTTGAGGAAAGAATAACGGCAACCAAGCAAAAATCCAATTTATGCGACATTCATCGAGTATGCTCGTAAGATCACTGGGAAGAGTTATAAGGAAAAGAATTGCCTACTAGGCTTCTCAACATCTATAAATATTCAGGACGTTGGTTGCAGCTCTTTCGGTGCAGCCGCAATTAAAGCTATGGTACATTACAAGGTCAACGACCGCCTTGTAGTAAATTGCGTATGTTCCAAAGTTCGGTTTGTCTGTTTTTAAGGATAAATGCGACTTATTGGATGATAAAGAAATACGATTGTGGATTACTTGATTCTTGTGGCAAGGCGAGATGATTAGATCATAATCAATGGATACAGAGGTAAATAACTCCCAGAAAGTGGATACCACTGAAGCTTACGATAATATCAGAAACTTTGAACCGGATGTGGGTTATTAAATCCTATTCAAAAATGCCTAATGTATAATATAAAACAAAATATTCTTTGGGGAAGGGACTATGACTCCTTCAGATTCCCGTGGTCCATCATATTGAAGGGAATTTAAGGTTCCAAGCAAAGATCAGTGCGCACTTCAAGCCAAACTTTTAACACCTTTAAATAATAATAATAAAAAAAACGACTTTCACAGAATGCAACCCCTTGAAATTTCTTCCTTGATGTCACACCAGAATGCAGAGTACTTCATTGGGATCAACTGTTGTTGAAGATCCCAATGAGAAGTACTTCATAGATCCCAATTAGATTGAGTACTGTCAGTGAGGATAAAAGTGGACTATTTGAAACAAATCAGCTTAAAAAGCTGATACAATTCGCAGACGCATGATCAAGAAACGTTGCTTAGAATATTAAAACGAATTGTCTCGTGATTATTTGGTGAATCGCTTTAAGACAGCTAAAGAGAGAGAGAGAGAGATAAGCAATTAATCTCGCCAAAATAAAGTCAAAAATGCCCATGAAAGAACCTAGCAAAGACAAATGATTGTCAAAAGCATTATTAGGACATTCGTCCTAATCATGCAGTGAAGTAGGTGGAGTCAAATGTATTAGAGAACTTGCTTCTGGACGTGCTGATAGGATTTAAACATCCTATACTTCAATTAGTCGAAGGACAAATGGTGGCCTTCGCAGCATTTGTACTAAATTTCAATGAAGAAAGAAATGACGAAACACGCCTGCCTAAGTGATTACCTCCACGCATGTTACCTCCACAATTTGAAACAGTAGACAACAACAAATAAGAAGATTCGCACATAAATCCTAAGCAATTAATTCGACAACAAATTCTAATAACCGGAAGCAAGGAATCAGTATTGCAGTTGTAGGGCATATAGAATTAGACATAATTATAGTGAGTCCACCTGTAGCAAACAAGATGCATTCGGATGAATTTAAATGCCAAACCACATTCGAAAGCTAACTGTGATTGGAATAAATACATCTACTGACGACCTTACTGATGATCCGATAAATCTGAAGGCACGCACTTAAATTACTTATATCTTAAGCCACGTTTCCTTAACGTACGCTTTATGATAATTATAACCGATGTTCATTCAAGCAACAACATAATAAGCGTACTTTTCAAAATCTGCATATCATATTAATAATACACTTGCTTAATGGAATAAAAAAGGATTTAATAATTACTGGAAATCGTTAACTGAGCGCAGAGAATTAATAACAACACTTCAGATTAGTTGATGGACACAAAATAATGAGATGGAAGCCCAGTTTTGATTGCATCGATCAATCATGAAAAAACAAAAGACACTGTCAACCAGTTCCTTGTAGAAGAAGGGAGAAGGAATATGATTCCACTCCTCTTTCAGAACAGCTGCTACTTCAGCTATATAAGAGGGGAGTTTGGACTGCACCGTTCCAGTTCATAGTAAAGATATTGGGGAGGATACAGGTCTGGACTCAAGACCATATGAAGGTATACGCAAAGCATGCAAGCGTAAAATGTTTGCAGCAGGAATGGGTGAAGACAAAGGTTACTTCAACTTCCATAATTCACAGAACAATACAAACTTTCGGCAACATCGATGGCGTTGAAGATTTTCCAAGATGTGGTAGACACAGAATACTATAAATTAAACGAATACTTTTTAATATACGGGCAGTTATTCCAAAAAGTCCAGAAAAGTTTCCCGAAGAACCCAAACTCTATACTCCAAAGTTAGAATGGCACACTATGGCCATAGTTGCCGATGCGCCTAAGAAATCTCTAAATCAATCAACCGAAATTAGTCCAGGTCTATCTCTGTCAGTCCAATCTCAGTCCAGTAAATCCAGTCCCAATGCAGAGTATAAACAGAACACTTATGTTTATGTTGTTTCAACAAGTGAACTCTGTGGCTCTGTAGACGCTTGTTAATCCTTATTATCGGGGTAAAAACCAGAGGCAGAGAGCTCAGGATTTTGACTCATGACTGAGGGAACATTATCTATGCCTTGTAAAGGCCTCTGACATCATGCAGCCGTCCCACAGTATAAGCGGACAATTATATATTTATAGTTTACTTTTATTAACTTGCACGAGGGATCAATCGTAACTTACGGCCGTTCGTGTGCAACAGGTTAAAGTGGCGTATAATTTATGCCACTTCAACCCGTCACTCTTAACTAATCAATACAAAGAAGCACGGGCATAATCATAGAAGGCTGTCCCTTATTATCGGCCGCCTATATGCAATGCACACATTGTCCTCGTGGAAGGAATGTTCCTGCTTAGCACGCGGATTGCATGATGGAAGAAATGTTGCGTAATTTCTGGCGAAAATCGCCCATTTAGGATATGTGGTTCGTTTTAATAGCTTTTACAATGAATAATTATTGACAGCATTTAGCAATCGCGTGGACTCAGACCACGGTCACAGGAATTCCACTTGTAAACCCTAAGAGAATTAATTATCATTTAGCAATGTGGCATGGCAAAACTAAAGCGTTCATTAACGGAATGAATCGAATATTCAGTTATCCGACGCATTCCAGAAAACTATGGATAATCGAGACTCAATAGTACATATCCCGATAACTGCTCACGTCATCCGATAATTAATTGAGTGAGCGATGCGAAGCTCTTAAGCGAACTCAGAAGAGACGCTTTCGCATTACGGTTGCAGGTCACAATTCTCAACCGACCGACTTCAAACTTCTCCGAAATGTTGGGGCGTGACAAGGGTCATATTTAATTTGGTAATGACACCTCGAGGGAATGAGTAGAAAAAGGCGAAACCCCTCTCTCTCTCTCGCACACATAGAAAAAGCCATTAGGCAAAACACGACTTCGCTATTGTCTTCACTCCCAAATTGCAGGAGAGTCACGGAATTTGTGGATGCTCAATTTATTCGCGTCTGCGAACTGTGGCTTCTTTTTTTTCCAACTCAATTTTGCAAGAGCATTGAAACGGACGACAAATTAGCAATGGCGATTCTTCGCAGTGAGCTTTAAATTGTAAAGCGTAGGTTGTCTTTGAGAACTCCAAACAGTTTCCATCGTAATGCGTATACAACAAAAGCTTTGACCACGCAATTCCTCCTTAATTACATCTTATTTCTAAGTATCGTCGCAGCTGATTTAACACTTATACCACTGTAGCGTGCAATTACTGAAGATGGACAGATTATGAACACAAAGAAAAAGAAAAGTGCATAAGTGTTTTTAAATGGGGTCACAGTATAATACTGAGCGTGCGAGGCACGTACTCCAGAAGAAAAAAACAATAAAGAAACATCGGCGAGCAAGGTAATGCCCCATATTTTAGAATGTGACACAAGTGATAAAGGCGAGTCCTTTATCTATATTGGTGGAATGCCCTTGTCTCCTGCCAAATACGTCCTTGAAACATCGATAGGTGTATCACGTGACTCCATATATAATAGACGCTTAGAGCGTCTAAGGACACTTACCGCCACAACGCGAAGGCTCCGGAGCCTCTCTGGGTTCCCGTCAAAGCTGAACGCTTCACGTAGGTGCGTGGCACAATGTTCGCATGGAGCTATCGAACATTCCGATCTCTAACAGGTCCCCCCTTCGTAACGTTCCCCATTTCCACTCTCCCCCTGTTAATTAATGCCGAAACGGGGAGTGTTACAAAAACATGTCATGACTAAAACCATTCATTTCAGCTGTGATTAGGGAGTTGGCTACTTGTCTTTATCTATCTCACACAGCTGGACTTGGAGAAGGTTAAAGAGGCCAGTTGCGTGTATAATATCTTCTATGTGCATTCTAGCCTTGGAAAGACCGAGCATCTTATTGAGTAAACTAAGATAAGATGCTCCGTTTTTAAAGTTTCTGACCTGTCGAGACAATGCGGCATTCATCTTCCACTCACCGACTCCGAGAGCATTTTTCTCCAATAATTTAACATTTCGTTTTAATTTTTCAAATGCTTTACTAAATACATACAGCAGCCGTGCCTATTTATAGAGTACATTCGTACAGCCCAGATCCACCATGAAGCTTTAGGGATTATGTAAATGCCATAATGTAATTGGGGATTTGACAAAAGGTGGGCAAAGTTTGAAAATGTTGAGAACGAATTTGCTGTCCAACCAACTGGAATAATTTACCAGGCTATTGTTGTCCCTTGAAAGGTCCAAGTTATTCGTTCGCAGTAGAAGCTATTCGATTTAAGGTGGAATTTTTACTAGCATTCCGATTGGATCCAGGAAAACAGAAATGAGGCTAGGTCTGCTTCGTAGATGCGACAAGAATATGAAGGATAGGTGGTGCAATAAATTGTGGTTTGATTTCGAAATTGGCCTTCAATTTGATTAGGAACTTGAGATCAGCGATTGTCCTACGAATGGTGAGTGGATGACTTCAATCTGCTACTCAAGGTTGTTAACAGACAAATATACGAATCTTAAATTCTAATAAATTTTCACTCCACTGTTTCTACATTGTTTGTCAGTTCCTAGGGAGTGGCCTTTAGCATTAATGGAATCTTAAATGCATTGTTTGCCAGTTTGGCTCACATGGGTAAATTAGGGCGCAACCTTTCAGCACAGTTGAACAACCAAATGAGTTACAAAAGCTAGATGAGCTCCTTTTAATGAATCCAGTCTGTTTATATGCAAAACATAAAATGTTCTTGAAACTATAGTTATCAGAAAATGACACAAAGATCAATTATATGAGAAAACGTCTGGCCGTGCCCGTCTTAATTTTTTTAATTGCCTGTTACAAATATCATTGTGTAGTGGAATTTATTGGGATGCAAAAGTTTATCCATAAGGATCAAAATTTGAGCATTAATATCAAAGTTAATGCGAGTCAAACCATTTATAAATATGAAGAATTGAAAGGAAACCAAGAAGTTTGGCGACTGAACCTTTAAGGAGTATTCCGTAGAGTGAACCTTCTGAATAATGACTCTATAGTTCCTCTTTGCTGATGTAGTTCGGGATCCATGCATGCAGCAAGTCGAAGATCTCGGCGTTACTTTTCTTCCAAACAGCTGTTCACACTGCACAAATCCGCCCTGCCATGGAATATTGTTCCCACATCTGGGGCGGTGTCCCCAAAACCTCTCCCAGGCTTCTAGATCCCATTCAGAAGAGGGCAGTTAGGTTAATTAATGACTCATCTCTAACAGAGACTCTGTACTCTCCGTCTCATAGACGTTTTGTTTCTGCCCAACCTCCAGCATGGTACTAAGCAGTATAGGTTCTAATAACTATCGTGTTCGGGGTTTTCATAAGAAGAAAAAAAGTAGTTGTGGCTGGCAGTTGAAAAACTTCAAAAGTCAATTGGATAGATGAGGAGGGAATTGCATTGCAGTTCCTTAAATCCAATCTTGATAAAATACACGAAGCTCTTTATAATATCTATACAGATATTTCACGTGATAACGATTCTAGAAATGTAGCTAAATCATTAATAACAAAAATCAAATCTTATACATTTATTTGTACTCTTGTAATATGGTATTATCAAAAAGAAATGTTGTTAGCAAACATCAGTACCAACAATTACAAAAATGTTGCATGAATTGAGTGAGTATTTTAAAGAATCTAGAACAGATGATGGTTTTCAAAATATGGGCCCGGCTCAATTATACGACCACGAAAAAAGAAAAGAATGTTTCTTTATGAAAGTTTATGAAACTACAAATTCGCCTGAAGATTCATACAAAATAATTATTATTATATGAATAAAAGTATAAAAAAATATATAAATATTTTAAAGGTACGCACCAAATCGAATCCCGCTGGACGAGTTTCCAGAGGTTTTTTTCTTTCAGTACCAAGTTAGTCGATCTTGGGCCAGGCCCTGTGAGGGGGATTCCCCCCCCTCACCAACCAAATTCGACCGATGTACACACACTAATACAGACCCGAACACTCCCCTTCCCACTACCTTTATGCAAATGATTAAATTAAAAAAAATAAAATTCTAATATTACTGCAGGGAGGTGAAAACATCACCTCCTTATTAGAGTTAGCAAATGCGAATTGCATTTTCTCAATTTACATCCAATTCTATTTCATTTTTTTAATAGTCTGATGTGTAGTAGTGAGGATGAAAGAGTTCATCCACAAAGATCAAAATTTGGACACTAATATCAAAGTTAATGTGATTAAACCATTTATAAAGATGAAGAATTAAAAGAAAGCCAAGAAACTTGGCCATTCGATCTTTAAGGGAGTGTTCTCTAGAGTGGACATTCTGAAGTCCAAGATATGCAGCGAGTCGAAGATTTCGCAGTGACTGAGTTCGTATCCTTGAATATAACGAAAGATACCACTAAATGCTCAAGCCAGATTAGTGAAGCACTGACCCTTTTCTTCCTCCCCGTCAACTGTATCAGTAAAGACAAAGTTTGCCTAAAACATTGTCAAAAATCATCCAGGATTTGGTTTTTGGAGGGTTTCGTTTTTAAGACAATTAGCCGGCTAATGGTCATCTACAATTCGAGACATTTTCCGTGAATATTTCTTATGTATTGTTCTATTACATAAGACACCACGTTCCAAATGATCGCGAGACATGCAGTCTACTGAACAGTTGGAGGTGGAGATGACTGGAGCAAGTGACCGAAGCACGTTTTCTGAAAGGACAATGGACTGTAGGAGTGGTTCTGTTAGAGAGTGTGTGTGTGTGAGAGGGGGGGGGGGATGGAGGTCAAACTTAGTACGAAAAATATGAATTTATACTGACTGAGTCGGTCGCATCTAAAAAGAAGCTGCAGACAGTAGCGGATTTAACAATTTCGAGTCGTAAGTGGGATATCCCCTTTTCGACACTCTTTTAGTATAAAATGCATGCCTGACCAAAAGCCAAATTGACTTTTAAACAGACTACAATCGAGTGATCATCAAGAATGTCAGACCTTGAAATTGTACTTAGTAATTTCTGATAGTGCTTGCGGTCTCTGAATTTAGACGGATTTTACGCTTAAATCTGCCACTGGCCGCAGACAGTAAGTTTTGGTGCCTAAAACTAACAACCTAACTGCCCTCTTCATTCAGAAGAGGGCAGTTAGGTTAATTAATGACACCTCTACGAGATCTCATAGATGTTATGTTTTAGTTGCATACACTGTTCTTCTGAATTGGCTTCTATAATTCCCACTCTCTCTTTCAAAGCAGTCCGAACACGTGCCACAACCAGCCAACATCCTTTTACTGTCCAACTTCAAGCTTCTTTTCCTCATTTATTCATTCAACTTTCGTTTTCAGGAACAATCATCTTTCATACGTAGGTGGACTCCAACTTCTTTTACATGGCTGAACTTTGTTGGTCAAAATATTTCCAAAAAACACCGTTCACAGTACCTTTCCAGGAAATTGTGCAGGATTTTTTTTTACCACCGTCCATGAAATGTCATTGTGTGTCTTAAAATCGGAACTTCTAACAATGGTACTTAAACCTATTTGTGAAACTCAATGGGAATGTAGAATGATGCTGCAAAAAAGACTTTAAATTCAATCTTGATAAAATATGATGCTCTATACAGATATTTACCGTGATATAAAAATCATTAATAACAAAAATCAAATCTTAAACATTTATTTGTTCTCTTGTAATATGGTATTATCAAAAATCAATTTTGTTATAGCAAATCGATGCGAAATTTAAAACACGTCAGCACCAACAATCACAAAAATGTTGCATGGATTGAGTGAGTATTTTAAAGAATCTAGAACAGATGATGGTTTTCAGAATATGGTAATTAAAGCAACAGTTAATGAAACAGACTGCGAAAGTCGTAGATTTACAGAACTCTCAGTTATACGACCACGAGATGCTTCTTTATGAAAGTAATTATAAAACTAAAAATTCACCCGAATGTTTATTATGTTAATAATTATCGTTATATGAATAAAAGTACAACAAAATATATAAATATTTTAAGGGAGCGCACCAAATTGAAATGGCCCAGGGAACCAACATTCCCTAGAAACGCCCCTGCTAATTTCGTACAAAATCCAACAAATTGACAGGCTGCTCTCCTCCCCTCCCCCCCAATATTAAATAACTAACCAAAAGAGAATCGAGAGCCACAAATTTCTAGTTAATAAAGCTTACAGAACTGATCACTCCAAGTCTTTGATTGTGAAATGTGAACTAAATTTGAATTTCGTGGATTAGTCTGCACCATTGCCCACATACACCTGTCTGGTGGTTTAGAATCTCTTGCAAATCAACCAGACAGAAATTGTTTGGAATCTCGTTCCACAACTGACGACAACTTTAATAGAAATATACGACATTCAGCATACCATATGGAATGTTATGTCAATATCCACCTTGAGATCTAATTAATGTCCACCATCAAATATTTGCTATCTTCAACACGAGAAATGTTTAATAAATTGCAACTTTTTCATAAAGAAATACAAATTGCGTAGAAAAATTTATTTGATTTTTATGTAATTTAGTAATATTGGTGAAAGAAAAACAGAATTAAAAAATGTTTGATTAAATGTGCATTGTCAAATAAACAATTTGCACACGACGTTGCTGACTACATTTTCAGCAGAACAACGCAAACTCAGTTGTGATGTGTAGTGTACGCAGAGTTCAAGTAAGCGAAGTTACTGAGCGTACGCATGGGGCTCGGTAGCGTAGTGCCTTCGGCGGCAGCGCGCTTGCTGACTGAGAACAACCTGGGTTCGAATCCCGCTGGACGAGTTTCCAGAGGTTTTTTCTTTCAGTACCAAGTTAGTCGATCTTGGGCCGGGCCCTGTGAGGGGGGTTTTTTCCCCCCTCACCAACCAAAATCGGCCGATGTACACACACTAATACAGACCCAAACACCCCCCTCCCCATTACCTCTATGCAAATGATTTATCTGATTAATTAGATTAAATTCCTGCAGGGTGGTGAAAACATCGCTAATATCAAGTACATATTCAGCTACATGATGTTAGCGATGTTTTCACCTCCCCCTGCAGTAATATTAGAATTTAATTTTATTTACATATTCAGATACATGATGTTACTGTGTATTCTCCTTAATTAAATTTATTCAACCTCGAATACTTTAAAATGGATATTACAACCGAAAATATTTTTTTAAACTTTAATTTGAACATTATTTTTATCGAATGTTAAGCCCAGAAATTCATTGAAATTGGCAGGCTAGCGAAGACCTAGTAATAGTAATTGGGCATATGGTACTAGAGTTACCACATAGAAGTTTTAGCCATATCGTACTAAATTAAGGATTTTTTGTAAAGACTAAAAAGTTTTAAGATTTGTCTTATTTTAGTTTGAGTAGAAACTGGAGATCAGCGATTGTCCTACGGATGGTGAATGGCTGACCTCAAGACCCTACTTAAAGTGGTTAATGAACAAATCTATGAATCTCAAATTGTAATACATTTTCGCTCCACTGCTTCTATACATTGTTTGTCAAGGCTCCCCATGAGTACTAAACTTAGGACGCAACTTTCAGAACAGCAATGAGATGAGAAAACTCCTGAAGATGCGTGTTTTTTAATGTAGTAGTCATTGGTTATTAGAATGCGAATTGCATTTTCTCAATTTACATCCAATTATTCTTAATTTTTTTAATTGCCTGTTGCAGATCTCATTGTGTAATGAAGTTGGAAGATTAAAACTTTATTCAGCACTGATAAACCACATATAAAGATGAAGAATTAAAATAAAGCTTGGGCATTTAACTTGGACAGAATTTATGCTTAAACCTCCCACTGGCTACGGACAATAAGTTTGAATTGTATTCAGATCAGTACATGAAGCAGAGTGCTTGGAAAAGTGATTTGCACTTTCTTGATGGCAGAGGATACCTTCTGAAATTAGAAAATATTTGTCGGATGAACTTCAAATTTCAGAACAAGGTATATGATTGAATGTCGGGGCACCAGGAAGCGAGTGACGTCGCTGGTACCCTTTCATCTGCATTTTCAAGTGAAATGCATTTTTTGTCACGAATATCTTCACTAACCTTAGGAAAAAGGTCTTATTGTTTATAAAGTGAGTTTGCACCCTGATTCAGCCACAATTCGGCATATATCATCCAGTGCCCACTCTGGCACGAAAAGCCAAGCCTGGGTCTGTTATAACAGACGGTACAATATCTACCTAACTCCCGCACCCACTAGTGAAGTGCAAGATTAGTGGGTGCCATCATCCCGCCCCTAGGATGCCCACTCCAAGGAGCTCGCGGGATAAGATCCCGCAACCTGAATCCACAGGAAACCAGCGAGAGAGAGAGAAAAAAAAAACGTACATCTGCCAACGATCTGCACTGGACCAGCGTGGCAGATTATGGTCCATTTCCCTCAGCATGAATTGTTGAGGAGGCTTCCATCCTGCAGTGGGTTGATAATGGCTGCACTTTACTTTTTTTTTTATTAGTAACGTTATTAATGCAATTAATCAGTAATAGTACTAAATGACAACAACCTCCTCTTTCTAAAAACCATTCTACAAAAATTCTGTAATGCATCATAATTAACAGTTGAAGACAACAACACTGCCTCATTCCCCCTGCCAAAATTAGCCACCAAATGTACGAGCTGACATCTGAACTCATCGTACAAATTACAATCGTATAACACATGATCCCATGACTCTACCATGCCACAAACACAGTAGGGCTCATCTTTCAATCCTAACTGATGTAATTTCGCTTTCAGTGAACCATGTCCTGTAACCCTCCATACAAGGATAAAACCACTCGTTTAATTTATTCTTATAATTAAATTGTACACTAGAAATAAAAGAATATGTTGTCCTACCAGTTACACTTGAGTTCCAACGCTCTTGCCACAAATTAATCAACTTAGATAATATATCCCGCTTGTTTTCTGTAATTGTTAATGATGGATTTACAGTAATACCCAAAAACGTTATTTGATCTCCCTTACGTAAATAATAACCGAATAATCTATATACAAGAAATAAATCCAAAGGCGTCACCCCAGCTAAAACTTGCAATGCATTGGTCAACACCGTCTTACATACCCGTAACATAACTCTTTGTAGAGACAATAATTTCTGTTTAAATTTTACACGAGCGGTTCTTGCATACTAAATAGAGGCAGTATAAGTAACTATTGGTATAAAAATAGCATTATAATATAAATGTATAACCTTCTTACCTAAATCCCAATCATTTCTAGTTAATCTAATAATGGAAGCGGTATAATTTTTAACCTTAGAACTCATATAATCTAAATGCGGTGTAAATTTTGCAATTTATCATCAAGAATTACTCCTAGGTATTTAACTTGAGAAACTAAAGGAATCTGTTTACCATTTATTGTTAATCTGGGTGGTCTATTGTAATCCGGCTTTCCTCTTAATAACATCGTAACTGTTTTATTAGAAGAGATCTTTAATTTGTTTAATTCAGCCCACTTAATTAAATCCGAGATAATCATATCTAACCTACTTTCCAAAACTGCCCTTGACCTTCCAGTCTCTCATAAAGCCAAATCATCTGCATAAGCCACCTTGTAGCAGTGAGCTGTGGATCTACTGAACCACTGGTTTAAAACAAGATTCCACAATATGGGCCCAAAACCTTTCAAATATTTTCCCCAAATTTGCCAATAATGAAATGGGTTTGTACCCACGGGGATCTGTAATGGGGTTAGCAGGTTTCTTCAACAATTTTAACAAAGCAATCTTCCCAAAGCCAGAGAAATCTTATTATACATATTCATCAAAACTTCTGGGTATAATTCTAGATGTTGTTGTTATTTGGCTTTTAGGAGCATTAACAACTAAAGCCATATTGCTCCGGGGATATGCGGTGGTCAATCCCTGACCTTTCCGCATCCTCTGTATTTGGTGGTCACGGGCTTGAACCCCGGTCTCATCAAGAAGCGTGTGCCACGCACTGCTGCCCCTGCCCACCTGGCCTATTTTCATTCACATTAGAACAAATTGTTTTCACTTCACTAATACTAAACAGATCAAACTCTCTCCTTCCCCCTCACATAATGCTCATTCAGCTACCTAACTGACCTTTGATCAACAGAATCCTCGTCACAATTATCCTTCAAAAATAAAACACTAGTAATAGTATTAACGGTTGTATACCAATCAGTAGATTCACAATCACTGTTGTACACAGTGCTAATTAAATCATTAACATTTTCAGTTTATTCCTGGTAAGCTTGAACACTAAACCCCAAGGGTTACTATTTCCAACTGTACGTACCAAGTCTTTCCATGAAAAGGTATTCTCGCCTTTTAATTTTGTACATCACTTTATAGTATAATGCATCTCTATTACTTCGACTTCTAACTCTCTGAAAGAGCTTCCTGTAATTAAGCACCTCTTTCCTTAAATTAGTTAACTGTAAAGCTCACTAAGGTACCTTGTGACCAAACATTTTATAGGACCAAGCATTAAGCGTGTTTAACATTATCTTAACTTCAGTAGAAAAACTTTACCAAAGCATTACTAAATTTATTCCACTTAATATTTTTATAACAGAATCTTGTGACATCATCAGTCTCATGTGTTACATTATCCTCATCCAAATTTACTCTAATTAAAATTGCTCTATGATCACTGTTGGACATGTTAGTCACCACATCCCATAAAATTACCCTTCTACTCAACTGATGTGACGCCAGAGTTATATCAATGAATGTTTTCAAAGACCCATGAATGTTGTCAAAGGTAGGGTGGCTTATAAGGTTCATTTAAAATAGTCAAATTATGACATAGTACAAATTCTTCTATCTGTTTCCTAAATTTAATTAAATAATAACTCTGGCAGTAATGGGAAACCCTGCAACTCTAAAAGAATCTGCAAAAGTACCAACATAAGGCTCTTGGAGGCACAATATATCATACCCACCACAGTCATAGAAACTCTAATTTCATCCATTACTGACCTCGACCTTTGACCATTTAACTGAACAACAGTAATCACTTTATCACTAATATTATTAATATAATTATGACTAGTCATATACAATACGCTTACTTGCAACTCCTAATGCTCTGACATATTCAGGACAATTAACATCACGTATACAGTGATCATAATTTCTGCCTCTCCTCTTACAATTAATACACTTTGCAGATTCATCCTTAATTTGACATTCACTGAGCACATGGCCATCCTGGGTACAATGACCACATATTACAGTACAGTATGACCATATCCAGGTCATTTGAAACATTTTCTGGCTGTTACTGGCTGTTAAACACCTGTACAACTTAGGACTCATAGATTACATAGTTACTAAAACTTAGCTTTAGACCCAGTACTGAATCTAAAAGAAACATCTTTAATATCTGTTTCAGTAAACCCAGATTCTTCAAAGTTTCTGGATAAAGATTAAGTTCTCATATAGTAGAGAACTTAATCTTATCTTGCTTCAACCCTTTATTAACCAAACATTCAGAGTCCACTAGTCAAATCCTCTTGTTTATCAGTGTCAATTAAAACACCCTTATTTCGTAACAAACGTAAGTTTCTAATCCTAATATCCCTAAAATCAGTTTTTAATGAAGTAATAACTGCGTCTTTAACTTTCTGGCTAGATGTGAACTGTGCATCATCTTCCGCCCTTAATATTTAAGTATTATTCTGTTTTTGCCGAATGTTTCTTGCCTGATGAGAAATAGCACCTGCCAGATCCTCAACTTCTACACATTCCCCATCATAATTATTCGAGATCCCAACTTTAACCTTTACTATTCCTGTCATCATGGGCTGAGCCCTTATCAAATCATCGAATAATTTTGCTCTGAGCTGCAATTCATGAACCCTAGCCTTTAATCGTTCATTGTCTATTAGCAAGACTCTGGTAGAATTGTAACCGCGAGTGATTTAGATCACATTGCCTGTACATTCATGGACCAATTTACATGTTTAGCGTGCTGCAAAACCTGGAATAAGTTACGGGGAGGGAGGAACTCTACTTCCTTCGCCTGAGATCGGCTAACTACAACCTTGAGAGAAGAATCCTTCAGAAATACTTTCAGTCTATGACGGGGACTCGAAGCCAGTATCACTGAGGGCTTAAAGTACAGAACATACCTTTTTAGCGTCATAAATCAGTAGTACATTAAGGATTTTTATTTTGGAGAAGCTGAGGATCAGAGAAAACGCTTTAACCATGAGAAAAATCCCCAAGTTTTTTGTTTTCGTTTAATCGAGGCTTTCTGGGAACCAACCTGAAAACGCCTCCGGCATAAATTTAGTTTATTGGGATCGATCAAATCATTATAGGTTTTGAATTGATTTATTAGCAATTCCTTAAATCTTTTCTTACTACAGAGTTTTCTTCTACGCGGTATCATAATTTATTACCAATTAACTTCGCTTAAAAGATCCAAGACTGTCCTCCAGCTTCCTACTGAGTAGACAAACTAAATCCTTCCCAGCGAGGTTGTAAACATTTGAATCCCTCAGCCAACTACATCTCAATGGGAATAATGCATGACAAGAAGAAAAATGGATAAGGTCATGGCAAACCAGCCAAAAGACATCTGTCAAACATATACCGACATTCTAAACCTAATTTGTCAGTGCAGAAAGCTGTATCAATAAACATCCGACAGATGTTTCTAATAAATTACGCATCGTATGGCCATTTCTATCATTATTTAAAAGGTTATATAAGCCATAAAATTTGCGAATTACCAGTTGAAAACAAATATGCGGGAACTAAAGTTGGCCCCTGTGTATAACCGGAAACATCGATTAAAAGGCACGCTAAAATATACACTTTCCGCTTCATGGAACAAGAGTTAAAAAGCAGCGTGGCAGATTTTAGACCTACTCCAAACCACGTATCGTTCTCCCTAATTCTGTAACGGTGCAACTTAAGAGAACTTTTGAAAATAAGCAGTTTTTTTTATTTTAATTTACCTTGAAAAATCGAGCGCGTTTTAGTATTTTAAGAATTTTTATTCAAGTTACCATAGGAACGAGGTCACTACTACCGCTATCTTCGTTACATCTGTGTACCATGATTTCTAGGAGATTTAAATATAGCTTCTGTGTAAATATATTGGTATCGCTTTACAGAAGGTAATTTATTAATCCCACATTTCTACAGAACCGTCTATTTTTAAAGGGGACACACCTTTCAACATTCGTTACTGCTATCCAGGATAAATACTGGTTTATAGCGATTTTTCAAAGCTCAACAATATGCACATTTGAAGAACGTTGGCAGATTTTTATTTTAAACATTACGTGTACACCATCGGTGTCACTGAGTGCTTTTCGTTTCTTTCTGTCTTCCTTTTTATCTCTGTCTTTCTGCTTTTTGAATTCATTTGCATTTTATTTTAGTGTCGCTAGAGTTATATTAAATTAATGATGAATGCCTAGAATATGTTGAAGAATATCGTCAATAAATACAGAAGCACGTGCACAGAATGCTGTGATAATATTCGTAATTTCCAATGAAACACTATTTTTAGCGATCTAGCCTATTACAATATTATTTTTACGAATGTTTAGATATAATTTTTTTTATTTCTCTATATATTTTAAAAATTTTAAGTTAACTCTTATTAAGTGTAATAAAACGCTCAAAAAAATGGAAAGAAAGGATTATTTCAATTTTGATATGGTTTTAATAAAAATATCTTAATATTTTAATTAAATTAATTAAATATTGATATTTTAATTAAATTGAAAAACAAGATTTAAATTAAACCTTGATATTTTAATTAATATCATTAATGGACTGAAAATATTAACTCATTTTTATCATATTTGATATTAAATTAATTACTAGGCCTTTAGCCCTGATTTAAGATTAGTAGGGGTAAAAATCACGAAGGAATCAATGTAGTATTAGCCATAAAAAACATAAAAATCGCTCATTTCGTGTGTCCTTCTAATAATTTGCGCAAACCCTCTTTAAATCGTCTTTAAAAACTTCCACAATGAACATTTATTTGATTAGAAATGTACTTTTAATCAGGAATTACTGCAATATTATAAAGCTTTTATTTTAATAATAAATTCCATCTATAATTTTGACACATTTATACTAGTAATTATATAAAATGCTGGCACTTTTAGGAACATGAATCAAAGTTAATTTTGTAATATATAAGTGAGGGAGAATGAGAAGAATTCTTGATCGAGCTCAACAACAATAAATCAGTATTCTATTCAGCATTTCTTTACCTTTATTAGAAGCGCGGATAGCATAAAACCAAAGCACAGATAATCGAGGTTGGACTGCACAGAGGTTTTTTCCTCTCGATACTATAACCTACACGCTTACATTTATTAGCAGTAAATGAGGGGTAAATGTCTCTTCTGAATGCTCATCCGTCATTGCCGTTGAATTATACCAAGCGAAAGTGGCAATTTCTTGTCTCCTTTCTTAGTTAAAGCTGTCATTCGATAATGACCCGCTTTTTTGTATGTTTGAATGGCTGTTTTTTCCACTTGATAGATTTGTGGAACTAAGACAAGGACATCATCCACAAAAACGCGTAACAGGATATATTTATAATAGGTGTGCACAATCGTTAAATAATATTTTTTTAAACAATAACGCCAACTTGTTTTGCTGTCGGCTATGAAATGCATCTGTCCTCATGGGGGCTCCGTTATCTCTGGGGTCTTCCATAGTTATTATTAAGATCCAATTATTTCAAAACTAAGTTACTAGGAAATATGTATTAAGATGGTTCGTAGCAATTAGAAGAAAAATAAATTTAAGCCTATTCTGTCTTTCGTAGATTCGTGAGATGAATCTACGAAAAAGAAAAAAAGCGCTTTGTTTTGAACACAAATTTTAGGACACTGAGAATCAGTAAGCGCTGATTATCTTCAAAATGTCCATCCATATGTAAGAACTCGACTCTCAGGAAATGGATGTTTAGGTCTAATTCTTGTCTTATTTCAATTAAATTATGAAACTTAAACCAGTTTAGTTAGTACTAATTGAAAACCAAGTGCCTTTTTCTCTTCAAAATAACTCTTCAAGTAAATTACTTGAAGTTATCAAACTATTCCAACAAATTATGGGCCACATTAGTATTCCTACTTCATTTCCATGTCCTCACAGAGTCAACCAGATAACGGCAAACTTTCTACATCAAAAAATTGAACTTTGAGGTTGGGAGGGCTTTTTATGTGCAGAGCAAGTATTGGTATCGATTTCTTTACAATCATGAGAGAATTTCAAGGAGCTCTTAAGGAAGTGGAATTGTGATCTAACAATTGAGTAACCAAATTCCAGGATATGGTTTGATCGACTAAATAATTCGGTCTTTTCTGCATTCTTACGTCATTTTGATGTTTAGTAATAGTTTAAGATAAAATTGACTTAAATAGCAGTTTGTATTCCTTGGTCTTCTAAACTCCTCTGACCTTTTTGTGCTCTCCCGAAGTATGAGCAGAAATTTATTTATATAATTTACAGACGATTCGAAAAATATTTATAAATAAAATAAATTAGATTTTGGAAGCCTGGAACTTGTGTTTAATTAGCTAAAAAATTGGAAAATTCAAGAAAAAGAAAGAAGCGTGAGCATATGAGAACACGCTACTCAAAACTAACCACAATGCAGAATTGTTCCCAGAATGAAAGGCAGGGTCTCATGCCTCGCGTACAATCTCTCTTCCATCTTAGAAAGGGGGATGGAACTGTTCTATTCTTCAATAAATCCTGCTTGTCCTAGGAGAGACTACTGATATTGGCATCACAAAATAAGCATCTGAGAGCTGCGTAAATTAATGGTGCACAAGCCGCTTTCATTCGAACTCCCCATTTATGTTCCTATTTTAAGTTACTAACCCTGATTATGTTTGCGCACGATATACTTATTTTTGGATGAGATAAAATGTTATTATTGTTTATAATACTTAACTTCAGAGTTGCAATTCTCATCCAGAGGATTGTCATCCCCCCCCCCCCCCCCAGAGAGTTTCTAAGGATATCCTGAGGAGTTACAGAAGTTACGATGTACCAAGAGTCATAAAATAGGAACCTAAGCTTACTATGAACAATAATATGGGGTGGGGGCGTACTCTTGTTTGTTTAAAAGAGAGAATGCCAAATTGTGAGATTCAGAAACACTTTCAATCTTTTTTATCTTAATACAGAGTATTTTTTTCAGGATTCTGAACACGAAAAGCTGCATACAAGTAACTCAAACTTCTATTATGGGTTACTTGGTCTCAGGCGAGGAGAGAAAGGCTTTTTTTTTTTGTCTCACAAACTTAGTTTTTCATCCAGCAAAAGAAGCAATCGACCACAGGACACACAACTTAGGGCATAATACACATGGATGGATACGGTTTTTCTTGGATAACCACAATATGAGAGTTTATGGATCTTGCTGTTTCTGAAAAGCTTAAATCAATTATATTTTGCAATCTATAACTGCTGTGTCATACTCCATCTTAAAGTGTTTCCCCAATTAAGCTTCCATGAAGAATTCTTTCTCCAATGTACGCTTATTGATCAATAAATTATTAGAAGAGTCCCGGTATAGTTTGTTTATGTCATATGAAATAACTCTCTTTTCAAATGGTTATTAAAATCAACGCAATGCATTTTTAAATATTCATTTTCTACGTTTGTTTTTTTAACTTTTAGTGTATTTTATTTAAGTACGCGTATAAAAGGAGGACAAAATGAAAAAGATAAAAGAACCGTACACATAATACAGTTGCGTGTGACACGGAGTACTGCTTGGGAAAACAAATGTAAAACTGAAAGAGTAATGGATAAGAAAAAAAACATGAAAAAGTCGGGTAATGTTCCCAATCTTTCCCATAAACTTGTCTGAGTATTTTACTGAATGACCCTTTCAGGTTGTAATAATTAAAATAAGAGAAATCACCGCTTCAGACATATGTCAACAAGTCATTGTAGTTTACAACCCTTTGCATTTATTCATATGTAAGATTTTTGATGTTCATTTATTCCTTCTCCAGTTCTTTGCCACAGGAAGGAGATCAAGGCTACCTAGTTCACGAATATTTCCATAATGGGAATGTCTTTTTCTCTTGCATATATTGTATACATTTCGAACAGCAATTTCCTTGAATGCCTGACTTCCCGCCAGGAAAGAAGGTATAATTAAACTAATGAATCAAATAAAAATACTTTTATCCTCCCTACTAGTTAGGGTTAACATCCGAGACATGGATACCGATTTCATTGTCCTCATTATCCCGAATTCCAGAATATAGTTCATGTACTTGTTCTAGGTTCCACTATAATTTAATTTAATAACTTAATCTTTTGCACAATCAATTGCACAATAAAATTGTAGTATGTTGCAACATAAGCTCTGTAAGCTATGAACCATTATGGCGAATTGCTTTTTATGCGCTGTATCTAAACGAAGTAAAAATAAGGACAAACAGTGCTGATCCCCGATATAATGAATAATGCAATAATAATGAATTTCAGCATTATATAACTCTTTTTATAAATTTAAATAAGTTTTTGATGCCAATTTATGAATTATTGTGTTCTACCTCGAGAGAAAATGTGAAAACTACCAGTAGAATACTTCGTATAAGAATTTTCTTTATGGATAGAAACTCTTTACATTCTACAACAATATTCTTGGGAAATAAATAATTATAAACTACGTACTGGTGTCTAAACAGGGCATTTGTTGATTGACATCCATTGAGTCATACTCAATATTAAATTCTGTTATTTCTCCTACGTTTTCACAGATGTCCTTGGTGACGTTATTCCATTCTTGCTGCTCGAGAATGCCCTTCAGATGAATCCCTTACCAATGAATCTCGGATTTGTCATTCTAAAATAATTTTACTAAAAAGATAGAGAACTGCTAATGCATAACAAAGTAAATATGAGTGTATACATACAAATTAAGAATCTAGTTGTTAGCGCTTTGGTGATTTTTGCTTGAACCTTATGCCATCCAATGGGGTAAACAATCTCCAAAACCTGAATGTTCAGAGCCACCTCGAAGGCTTTGATTTTGAAGTAGTGACACTCCTACAGATAGCTTTCACGTGCTTACTAAACGTAACCCAGGTTACTGAAAGAAAATCTCTTTCTCTGAGGAATTACTTGACCTCAGCTGGCAATGAGAAGTTGAACTGAGGCCTTTACCCTACAGTGCGATACATTGACGGTATCCACTATGCATTTCCATGCCCGCGAGGGCAGGATGACAGAGATGCAGCACAGGAGAGCTTTTCATATCTCTGCCTCTCTCATCCACTGAAAAAGTGTTTGAATATCAAGTTTCTCAGAGCCTCTTTTAGGAAGAGAAACCCTCGAGATGATCGCTCTTAATTCTTTTAAACCATTCCTGTGGCGCGCGCGAGAGAGAGAGTGAGAGATGATCATAAAAGAAAGATGCTGTAGGACACACTAATTGTCAAAAGTTTTATCCCGTTAGTCATAGATTAAATTAAAGACAGATTTTTTTTTTTAAGGATTTGATCGCCAGCGTACAAGAAACATATTTGGTCACACTTACCCTGGTCATGGAAGAGCAGAGCATATTAATAGTTCATCGTGGTTAAATACCTATCAACACTTCTATCTGCATAAAAGGTGTATTAAAATATCCTCTTAGGTAGGAGATAAGTCTTCGAAAAACTCTTTGGAGGAAACGGAAGTGGTATAAATAAGCCAACTACGATCATCTTAAGTTCTAAAACAGGAAGCAGGAAAGAGAAAAAAAGGACAATAACGGATTGCGAAGTTTTTTCTTTTTTTTTTTTTTAATTGGAGATTGAAGTGACTGGGCCACGTTAAGAATGGATAAAAATAACGAGAGGAGTTTAATTTTGGAAACTGCTGAAAAAATCCACGAAGCAGGAACGGAAATCAATGAAAAGGCAACGCAACGGAGAAAAAGAAGAGGAGAAATTCGTCAACTGAGACCCCGACATCCTTGTGCCAAAGAGAAGAAACGCGAAGGAAGAAAATCGAGCGTAGAAAAAAAAAAAAAAAAAAAAAAAGTAAAATTACTAATTCGCTAGTTAAAAGATTACTCGGAATCACTGTATGATGTGTGTATTTGGTGTCCATCTTGTGACAGAAATTGTTTTGAAGCTTGATTTTCTAGTTGACATCTTTATTTTTAACTTAATTTTTTTTAACTCTTTCTTTCGTTCGATAAATAGGAGTACCTATATGTCCCCCCAGTTGTCATAGCAACAGGTTCCTTCATTTGCAAACTAAGAGCTGCAATGAGGACTGAAGGATGATCGACAATCAGAATATCTTTCTCTGTATTTAAATGTGCAGAAAGGATAATTTCAATAAACCCTAAAAGTAGCAGTAAAATGGAATACACATCTACTAACTAAAATCAATCTATATGTACACTGCTTTTATTTAGGCTCATAAAATTGATCTTCATGAAAAAAATAGAAATTTGGGTTGTTTTCAGACTGCATCGATGGTACTTAGGCCATGAGGCCAATTTAACGTAAGTATACGCTACACACATATCGTGTACGTAAATTTTGTGTATTCTTATCCATTTGCTTGTAGTTCAGAAAGGGAAGACATTGAAGGTTCTCCCGAGACCATTAATTAAACCGCGGGGTGAAAAAAGTAGAGGAAATCTTTTTTCGTAAGATACAGAAATAGAAAGAAGTACAGAAATGACACTTTTATAACTTCAAAACAAGTAGAATGTATTTATTTATTTAATCCTTGTATTTCCCAACGATAAAGGATCATTCCCGGATAGCAAATGATATTGATGCATTATACGTTTATTCTGTATTAAGATAGTTTTTTACACCAAGATATAATTACTGTAAAATATACGAACATCGGACAAAAGTTTATCTATGTAATTTTTCATTTCAATTAATAATGTTGCCCATTATTAATTGAAATGAAATTCTCGTTGGTATGGATTCGAATAGACCCCTAAATAGTTTATATCAATATTAAGCCGTTGTGAAACCAACTGAATCCTTAATTTAGGCAGGTTTCGTGAATGCTGTTGATATGCCTCCCATTCAAGCTAGTCACCTAAGCTCTCTTAAATACCCCACAATTCCGTCTTGGCTGTTTGAGATAGAGATCCTGTGAACTGGACATCAATCGTCCTGGAACACAGGGTTATCGAATTCATGGGTGTCGCGCAAATGTTCAACATAAGATACAACCTGATTGTCCAGAATATTTTTATACCAATCCTGATTCATCCTGGTTGATATTTCAAGCAAAGGACCCAGTTCATAATAGTTAAAACGTCCCCAAAGCATCACTGATTTGCCACCAGCTTGTACGACACTTTTCACACAGTCTGGATGATATTCCTGATCGCTTCTCATTTAAACTCGCTGTCTGCTATCATAAGAGTATAGGCAAAAATTTTGATTCTTTAGATTACTTCACACCTGTTTTAATGCCTTTTAGTCCATATTAGCCGTAATTTTTTTATGCACAGAGCTCTTTAACACATTCTGGGGACCCATTACTCCAGATATTTCTGTTAAGCAATCCTCTTCGCAGTGTTCCCCTCTAATTAAAGTCTAATTATTGTTCTTTCAAAAACACCACCAAATTCAGTTACTTCTTTAACATTATATCTTTTAGACCAAGCAGATGCTATCACAACTTTTTTGTCACATACGAACATCTTTTCTTCGTCGCCCCCCCGGCGCCATCTTTTGTAGTGGAAGTATAAGGATAATCCTTTTCTCTGTGACTAATTTTTTGGTCCGGTGTCTGTATATATAACGAGTTAGCTAATGTACGCAGTGCGTGACATTACACGGGCATTCAATTATTTCTTAAATGAAATGATAAATATGATTAAAAACGCTCCTTTAAATGATTTTTTTTTCATTTTCTGTAATTAATAGAAATAAAAAGTAAATACTGTATAGTTATCCTCTTAATAATTAATTACAAAGATTATAACTTAACAGAACACTTATAAAACTCTGTAGGTTTACGTTCTCTAAATTCAGCCATTTAGTTTAATTATAGCTGAATAATATTTATTACTCTCTTCCGGTATTATTTTTATTATTTTTTTAATCTTTCACTGTACATATGTATCTCTTCGCAAGAGCATCACGTTCACGAGTCTTACATAAACAGCACACGCGAAGCGTGCACGAACTGTCTAAAGCTAACAATACTCATTAAAACTACATTTAATGCACGAATTTATTTTTTCTATAGAAATTGTATTGGAAAAAAAAAGAAATATAATTACTGGATTTCTATTTCTCCGATTTTAATGAATCTGGTTTGGTATGGCAATTATTATTAAGTCCAAATACAAAATTGTCAACTGAGAGTTCCTCTGTTACATGACGGATTGATATGGTGAATACAATAGGATATTAGTATGCATATCTATATATATGCGAACACGCATAGCAATTGTAAAAATACTTAAGGCCTGCGTCATAATATTTAATAACCTGCAAATTACGACTTCACTCTCAGTGTCCGAAGAGACAAAATGTCCGGTAATTGATATCAACCACGAAGCAGCAACTGCTGGACTTGCTGTTTAAAAACTTATAAAGGATACATATCTTTCAAAATTTTTTCTTGTTGGCATTCGGCCTATATTTCCAATTTATTCTAATATCATAATACGTTGGCTGAGAACTTGGAACTAACGCAGGCCTAATAACTCAGATATCGATTCGGTTCTCTATGTTAAATTGTTGTATTCTTTCTTTTAAACTTGCAATTAAAATTGCAAGGCTATAGATTCGGTTTAACCTGATTCTACAACCTTGAAGTGAAGTTACGTAAAATGAAACTGGTAAAAAGCATCTGGAGATTATGACAGTTTTTCTAAGTGAAATTTTGTAAGACTAGGGAAAAAAGTATAATGTATTTGTGCAGTTCTGAATTCTTGACTTTAAATTACAACTTTACTTGGACTCTTGGTATGGATAGTGGCACTCAGGTCTGTTTCTTCACAAAATAAACTGAGAAGCATAAAACATGTAGCAGTCGATCCAGAAGACACCCAATAAGTGTAAAGAAGAGAGCCTTACACCTCAAGTGAATCCATAGCCAGTGAATCCGACTGCCACATGTTTTGTTGCTCCCGATCAAGTTAATTTTGTATTTTCAATAAGGATATTTAAGAATTTTAAATTGTGTACATACTGCTTTTCGCCAGTCATATATTGACCGGGTGTTTTTAAATATGCATACTTTTATGCATGTATTTAATAAAAAACAACGAATGGAATTTAGCCGAAAGCCAACTGCTGTGCACGCATTAGAAGAGGGAGAAGCAACACGTGGTCATCAGAATCATTTTAAAATTGCATAATAGTTAAGGAATCTAGTAGAATAATGGACTCCTTTCTCAGGAGAATAAAAGAAATGGCGAGTTTAAACGTTTCCTTGGTATATGTTTGTTCAAGCTGCGCGAAAACAGGAATCAGTAGCAACAGAATGGGGCGAGCAGGCAGTTACGATGAATGATGTCCTAAATGTTTTTCGCTGTAGGGTATAAAGGCAACGCTAAAGTTGATCGGGAAGCCATTCGACTACATAATAAGCACTAGAAGGGTGTCGTATAATCGGCAAATAAACAATTTGACCTCACCACAAAAGGGATGAAGAAATTCTCTCTTAGCTAATTACACAGGTATTGTAGCCAGCAGCTATGCAAGAATTTCTGGGCAAAAATTGCGCCACTCACCAGATTTCAAGAAACCATTGAGGAAGTAAATTTCGGTACAAATAAAGAAGAGCTTTATAGGGGAATGTACTTAATAACTTATTTACTCTATCAAGGACCGTGAAGCGAGATAAATGCAGAGTGCTAAGTAAACAAAGTACCTCGTTTTTAGCTTTAAATCTCAGGCCTACCTGGAATAGTCAATAGAGACTTAACTTTGGAAAAAAACCTTGCGATTCCTATTAACAACACCTTATTTATAAGAACGCAACCTGAAAACAAATAAGGAGAAAGTGATCGATGTATAAAGAAAGGGAGAGAATTCTTGTTTAGAGTAGGGATCTCCAAACTTTTCACGGTGTAGATATACTTGGCCATCTAGATACTGACTAAATATTTGCTTTCACTGACAAAGGGCTCTGACAACCAGAATCTCCAGACTAAATTTACACTATCAAGTCGCTTCTAGGTGAAAGGAATAAGGTATTTCTGCTTGAGCTTTCTGGGTTTTTAAACAGTTAAAATACGTAAATCGGGCCTTGAACAAGCATTTGTAAATATATAATACAGGATAAAAAAAATCATATGGACTGCTGAAGTTTACACTATGTAAACAGTCCAAGCGACAGCTTCGGAAAAAATTCCCAACCTTATTTCAACATTTAACAGAATCCTCCAAAATTCTGGATAAATACGGTTAAAAACACTAATTATGGAGAACTCCTTAATGGAAACACATTGCACTGAGCACTTCAAGGGCTTCATCTTCATAACAGGCCTAAAACTCTTCATGATCGCAATTCACAAATACACTGCCCTACCATTAATATCCGGACACCCCTCCATGGATGGGGAAACAGGTCCTGTGCATGCAACACGTCACAGAACCTGCTATAAATATGGTTTAGAGTATGCCGCGAAGATTGAAGGCCGTCATAAAAGCAAAAGGTTTCAGCACAAAATATTAAATGACAGGTGGTATTCCTCCACTCGGCCTTCAACGAATGGAGGAACATATCACGAGCATGACAACCCTTTTTTGTCTAAAGGCAGGTGTCCGGATATTAATGGTAGGGTAGTGTACATTGCATAGGTCTATACAGATGATATAAACATATGATTTCTGGTAAGAAACCAAAATATTGTTCTGGAAGTATCGAACATCATATAAAACCAAGGGTTATTTCAAAAATGAATCGGCCTAAAATTAAACTTACAATAAAGTTGCACAATTAAGTTAACTTTATAGACAGAAGAAGAAAGAAAAGGTTGTCATGCTCGTAATGGAATAGGCATCCAAATTATTTTGTCTTTGTCTAATCTGGAATGAAGGCCTAACACATTGAGATGACAAAAATAAAGATCACTGCGCTCTTATGGACTCTCGCACAGAATTTAAGTACAATATTTCTTCATCCAAACTGATGATCTGTTATATCAAGTGGAGTATTCCATCCATTGTCGTGTTCTCTTCACTTATCTGGTCTTTAGCTGTACAATAGAATGTTCAAAACCCATAATATCAGAGTCCTGGTCGTCAGATGAGCAAAAAAACACATCAACCTTTCAGTATCAAAATTAACATTCTGCGCCGATGCTTTGATAGGGATACATTTCCTGACAACATCTTATATATGTCCTGTTAGCATTCAGGACTGCGATACGGGGTAAATAATTTATCAATATCTATTTATATATATTTTTTGATTGTCCCGAAGTATAAAGCGCAAATTTATTTATTATTACTACTTTGGAATTAATTGGTCGCTAATCATTAGCCCCTTAAAGCGTTATTTACATGTCTGTGTGTATAATGTGAGTATACCGTTGTCATTTTTAAATGACTAGTAAAACGCATTACTTCGGCGAGACTGACCTGTTTGAGACACGTAAAGGATTTCTTCTTCTTCTTCTCACCTTCCTCGTCGTCCCACACATTATTCCATTTCGGGATTAACCGCAAAAGAACCTGACTCACACAAGAAGAAACAGCGCCAAGCTTTCCTTAAGCGTTATACAATATTTAGATAACTCTCGATTTAACATTATTTACGTTATTCGCCCTTCAAAAATTTTCCTATAAAATATAAACATTACAAAAGCAGATCCAGAATCATGTCTAGTTATTGAAATTATAAAGAATTATTGAAATTAGGAGGGTTTCGACTGAAGGAGTATTTTGTTGATAAGGGATGTTTATAGATGCTAATGTTGGACATTGACATGTAGAATCCGGGATGTAATCGTCAGCAGCTCAAGCTTGTACACTTTACATTCACCAACATAATGGAAATGAAGTTATTTCTATTATTATCGTCTTGGCATATTTCTCTGTTAAAAATCTAGTTTGCTTCTCAAGCCACGCTATAATTGAACAGCACAAATCAAAGAGGTTTTTCTATTGTTTGTCCTCTTTCCCAAACCTAATTTATATGCCCGATGCAGGCGAAATAAGGCGTTAAAAAGGTCTTATTTCTCACGCAACTATTAGTATTCTGTCCATAAAGCCAAACATCAATGTCACACGTTTTATATAAAATAAATATTTACGAAATGATCAAGAACTGATCTATGCATGATAAATTTGACAATCACAATACAGATTTCCGTGCGACGCATTCCTAAAGACGTATTAAACTCATCCAGTCGTGCTCAGCTTTCCAGATGAAAGCACCAATACAGGCTATTAAAACCACCTGCGAGTACAAGTATTATAACCAGAAACTTTTTTTGTTCCTTATTAACAATACCATTTTCCCCTTCTGTTAAATCTTCACTTCATTTCTCTGGAGAAATCTAAATACATTGGCTTCAACGATTTCAGAACTACCGAAAAGACAATGCGCTATTCAAAAAAAAAAAAAAAAAAAAACCCTGTCTGCACTGAAACCAAATATGTTACTATAAATTGAGAAGAAATTGATATTATTGTACTCGTACCTTCTTAGAGATGTTATGAAATCGCATTACGTACACTAATCGACAAAAAAAAAAAAATAATTGTTAAACTCTCCTTCACTTAGGAAAGAGAGAAGAATTAATAATGTAGAAGTACAGTAGTTTTGTAAACTCTCCATCACTGGCTGCTAGCTACTGAATAATCATTCTTGCCAAACAATTGAGTGAAGGTCGACCGAGACAATTGCCCACAGGTATACAGGTGTAATTAGGTGCCATTGTCGAGTAGATGGAAGGTAGGTCATCATAAAGGCGCTCACAAACAATAGATGGTCGACTGACGAAAGCGGCTATAGTCAACAGTTTTTTGCGGGATATCAAATTCATGTTTTCTCCTCAGTCTATTTACTGTTTCTGCCCATGCATATTAACTATCCGCCTTGCCCAGTAAAAAAGAACTTCTGCATTAGAGACGAGCGTGGGCCTGGATTTAGTGGAAAAGCCCTGGTCCGAGTTCGAATGAACAATATATTTTTTTCTCTTTCTCTCGTTATTTTTTTTTTTTTCTTTTATTCTTACCATGAAATGTAATTAATGAAGTCTTCAATCTGTAGGTCTCTAAAATTGTATTTTTATTCGTGAATTGTATAAATGATTACGCATTTTAATTGTATTTTCTTGAGTTATTTCTATTGTTTAAATAAATTTAAAATTCTGCAGATGTTTTGTTCAAAAATTTTAAAAATATTCTACTTTAGAAAGAATTTTAACTTCGTGTATAATTAATTGATTTTTTTAATAAATTTATGCTTGTTGTTCACGTTCCACGTTCATATGACACAAATCACTCGCATGACACGTGCAATTTGATTAAAGATTATTCTCTCAAATCGCGTGACCTTATTTATATAAAATGCGAAACAATGCGTGTTTATTATTCTATTTCTTCACTGCTATTTTATTTTAAATACAAAATTACAATTTGGTATTTAACAAACTTTTACTTTGGTATAACTGGAAGGGTATGGGAATGTTATAATTTCGTGTAAAACATCTTAGGGATGATGGAAAAATTAACGTTGTGCTATAAAATAAAAAACAAAAAAAAAAAAAAAAAAACCCGGGATATAAACGATCTATCGAGGTACATAAATGTAGCATAGTTTTAATTAAAGTTAAAACAACATTAAATTAATTGGTTAAAATATTATAAAGCAAATTAATTGAAATTTACGTACTTGAAGAACATTTAAATTAACAAATTACTAGTCAACACTCATTCTTTATGCGCAAGGCTATTTCGTCACTCTGCAAGGGAGAACTAACTATAAAAAATTAAAGATACAGGGATGATATATATTTTTTTTTTGTTTCTGATTATGTGGGATAAAATTTGAACGTCAGTTAATCCTATGCATCATCCAGCAATCGAATATATGACAGGATATTCCCGAGTTCCTTTTCTAAATTTGCAGTTTGTAATATGTATCACTAAAACTGCAGACCCAAGAGGCAATATTAAAGTTACTCTGAGGTACTTCCAAAATGAACAGAAGCAAGGCGTGAGTACGGAGATTTCACAGCAAGAAATGTTGCAAACATAGAAAGAGGATCCAATAACGGAAGCAACCCAGTTTAAAACCATTATCTCGAAATGTTAACATTTCGAAGTCATAAAAAGGCATCTCGATGATTAAAGATCATGATTGGGAAGCGTTCAACGTTATGTTGAATTTGTACTTCGGCCTGTGTTCTTTGGATTTATCTAAAATACCCCTTTTTGTCCCAAAACGTTTCCCCGATAGCAAGCCAGGGCAAATCATACTTCATATTGATGTATGCTGGTCTTCCGCATTAAATTAGACTATTTTATGTGAGGTTTTCATCACTTCTTGACAAAACTCACATTAAAAAATCTTTTTGGGTTGGGAAATTTTTGTAACCACGCATCAGCAGCGGATTTAGAACTTTCGAGGTCTAACTGGAATGCTTTTCAGGGCCCATATGGTACAAAAACACAAGATTTTATGCTTCTGCTTGCACGAAACATAACGAGATTGCGTTGTTTATTTATTAACGCTGATGAACGTTGGAAGTGAATGAATTCGATTCCTTCAATTCTTTAAGCTGTTGCTTGCCTCGCTTATTCAAAAGTTGTTATTAAAATTTAAAGCGCTTTAAATGCGCATCTAAAATAGCTATACTCAGACACAGCACGTGACTGATTAACTCGTCAGATAAGCCAGCAATCAGGTTTGTGCTATAATAACGAAATGACAAAATCGCAGCGCCCGGTTACAGATCTTTATAGGAGAACACGTGCGATAAATTTAAACGCTCAGACAAACTTTAAATTTATGAAAGAAAATATCGGTAACTCATGATGACAATGTCATCATCAAACTGTTGATGATGACATTGTCAGCGGAGTTCAGCCGTACTGTATTGTAGAATACAAATTAGTATACAGTGGAACTCAGTGATAATGTTATGTAGTTGCCCAAAGTATGTTTTTTTTTTTGGTGGGGGAGGGAGAATGAATCAACCAGCGATATATGCAAAAGTGCAGTGCAACGCTGTATTTCCAAGACGCACTACATAAACTATTTTAATTTCTACTGTTAAATTTCTTCTAATTTCTCTGTATCAGCCTCTGGTCTTGTCTTATTTGGCTACACTAACTCTCTCAAGTTGGCATTAGTAGAGACAAATGATGCAAAAAAGCAAGGTTATAGGAGTATCATCCAAAAACCCTATTCACCTCACCCGTTCCTCCTCCAAGAATTTGTCTAGTTCTTCCTTGAAGAACACGACAACAGATGGAAGTTTACTTCAACAATCAACCATCCACTGATTGGAGGAAAACCTCCGCAACCATCTTTCCTCGATTTGAATTTATGGCCCTTCATGTGTGTAGTCACAGCAAGAGGAAGAATGCCATCAATATTTAGCTTACTCGATCCATCAAAGACCGTTAAACACCTCAATCAGATCTCCTCGCAAGTGCCTAGTCTCCAGACAACAATTTTCAGAACTGCAGCCTTTCTTGGTAAGAGAACCCTTGTCCCTTCACCAATCTCTTTGCTCATCTTTTGCACCCATTCTAGCAGATGTACATCCATCCAAGTTTGTATAGCCAAATTAGGTCAATCCAAGGATATGAACCTTCGATTCTCTAGGTCACTGAATATGAAATATCCTCCCCCAAATGGGGAGTTGTTTCTGCCTATTGAAAACAATGGACTGGGACAACGATCATTAGTGCTGTTCGTGATATCGCTTCTTCGTTTTTGGACATCTTTTAATATACTGCAATTGCAGATTAAAAGAGAGATGTGTCGTGTACAGTGTTGAGGCGTCAGAGTGTCAGAAAAGTGCTCGCTATCAAAGTAGAATTTCCATCTACTGTGGTGGGGCACTGGAGAAGTGACAGTACGAGCGCCTTACAATATCATGAAGACCAACGTTAATCTTATCTTACCTGGTGGGAAGGCTATTATCAATTACATGAACAGCAACTGCGCTTGCTCGATGGCACGCCGCTAGCGTTGCGAACATGGCTGAAAGCATCAAAACCATTCGGATCAAAATTACATGTGTTAACTTACATCCTTTTCTCCACACGTCAGCAGAAATTTCACAAAATCTAGAGCACCATAAATGTTAAAAACATTTATGGTGCTCTAGATGTAAAGAAACTGTCAAGGCTGTCCACTGCGTCATAACACTCCTGAATGTGGGTTCAGGTCCACGTAATAGCATGAGTCGCATTGAGGCCTGGAGATCATTTTATCAATTCACGGAGCATTCAACCGCCTATTAAGTTAGTATCAATTAAGTTAGTTCAGTTAGTATCAATATGTTTTTGGTCGCTATAATTTGCCTCCAAGGAGTTTCCAGAATGGAGTTTAATATAAATCACTTGAGATGGTGAACGGCTTTAACCTTATGCTGTTTGGATATTCCTCGTATATCCAAAGCGTAGAGGTGAAGATGAGTTCTTCGTCCCATTTGACACAAAGATCTATATGGGAACGAACTTTTTTTTTTATCTGTTTACAAGGATTATGGTTTAAGTTCTATTTTTCTTGGTCGATCAATTGCTAATCGACCATATCTATGTATCTCATGCTTTTATTTTTCATATTTTTGTAAAATCATTCTAATGTATTGCAATGCCGATCAGGGTCCATTAATTCCAATCACTTTTATTTAATGTTTATACATTTTGTAATTAAGAATTACAAATACTTTTTTTCTTTACCCATGAGAAGCAAAGACCCAACCCGTAACAAAATGAAAATTATCAATTTTTATCAAACCGACTGGAAATTATGGACCATCCAGCAGTATGACGCATCCACAATTTCGAACAATTAACATTTTTTAAGCGATGGTGTCCTTCCTGAATTTTTGCGCAATGGAACCTCTCTTAACTTTTACTTTATTTGTATGCTTGGATTATTTTGCCTTATAATTTTCATCCCTTACATCGTTAACCCCTGGCCATCTGGCTGTGAAGGGACTGTACAACAGTAGTGTTCATTTTCTCGTTGTACAATGAAGAGTATTTATTTATTTATTTAATGGTGTCGATCGACAGCATCCTTATTGGACAGATGTTTGTCCATCAGGTAATATATTTGGATATATTGAGTACAGTAATACCCCGACTTACGCGAACTCGGAGTTACGCGGTTCTTGATTTTTTTCGTTTGGCAACGCTGCCGCCCACTATCTTCAAGGTCGTTTTTCATATGTTATCGATATACGGTACGACGGCGGAGAATGAGAGCGAAAGATGAACAAAATTCAACTTTGCTGCTTTTATGTTTTTTATATCAGTGAAGGGGAAACACATTTCACCATAATAACGTAAAAACCAACACAATTCCAGCTATCGGTATAATCGCAAATGCAATTAGATCGACTTTACTACCAGTTTATAACAGATTTCACTAGCAGAAACGCAACTGGATTTTTATTGTTTTATGGTAGTAACCCCTAGAAATGTGAGGTGTTAATAGCGTATCTCTGCCTTTATGGTGTTGTTTATTCAGTTGCTACATGCGCGCAGCTTTGTTTATGTGTATCAAGCATGCCTCCTCGGTTTGTAATTGTGCTTTATTCCCTAAAAATGAGTAAAATACTTAAAAGGTGTGAAAAGGAAGCGTACTGGTGAAGACACTGCAGATTCAGAGAGAAAAAGAAAAGCAATTATCGATAAACAGAGGCGGACTGGGTCAAAAATTCTTACCCGGGAAAATTTATATTGGCCTCATACTATGGTTTATGGCCAAAATCACACCGGCCCACCGGGGTTTCCCCGGTAAGGCTTATGGCCAGTCCGCCTCTGTCGATAGAGAAAAAATATGAAATTGTGAAACGCTTTGAGCGAAATGAAAGACCATGTGATATTGCACGTGCTACAGGCCTAAATGAGGCAACGGCGAAAAGCACATGACAATTGCAAACTTGACAGGTTGAAAATTGAAAAGGGCTCAATTGTAAAGGGCTTAAAAATTTTAGAAAACAGACTCCAACGAAGAACGCGTTATAGCTACAAAGCAAGGAATAAAAAAATTATTAGCTTGCTACGAAGAAATTCTGCGTGAAAAAAAGAACGCGCTGTGTCGTCAGACGAATGTGTTAGATTTTATGAAGCCATCGACATCGAAATAACTTTTTACCGTAAGTCATTTGTTTTTTAATACATATTTTGTATTAATATGTATAAAGAACTGCAATTTTATTAATATTTTTCTTCTAAACTAGTGTTTTTGTTAGTCCTTGGTCCCAATTAAGCAAAATTTATATGTATTTATATGCAAAGTTGTACCCCGACTTACGCGAATTCGACTTACGCGATTTTCGTCGGACCCACCTATCGCGTAACTTCGGGGTATTACTGTATATATATCCAAATACAGTACTGAACTTGTTTTGAGCCACTTATAATTCATTACAAGAACAAAACTGGATAAAATATTCGTACTGCGAACGCGATCGAATCTCATTTACTGAAAACTCGTTCTTAAGTCAAATTTGAAGTGCAAAAATATTTCTTAAATTTTTATTCATACAAATAACGATGCTATTCCCGATAAATCAGATTTATTTCCCTACCTGTCTGCTCAGAAACCTTCAGAACATTCCATCTAACCAGCACATAAGTAAACAAACAAAACTTACAACACACCAAGTTGTCTTCATTCCTGGCGCCACTTAACCCTGGTTATAAACGATAGCGTCTGTGACGAAAAGATAATTCAAAAGCTTGCCTACTACGACTAATGAGGACAAACCAGAATGTTCCAGTTATTGATTTCAGCTGAATTTCTTGACCCTTACTTCGATATCAAAGTTTTAATCGCACATAATTTAAGAAACGTTCCACGCTGTGGGTCAACTGACATATGCCCTACAGAGGCAACTTACTACCCTCCGAAACTACAATTACTATTAATAACGCCATAAATATGTTTTTTATTGAAAAAAAAAGCATATTTATGACTGTAGACTTTAATTTTGTAAAATACCGAAGCCCTAATAAATATCTCACAAAATTGCAATTTATATTGAATGACACGCATTCCTCTGTTTATAGGAGTATAAACCTTGGTCTGTAGATGAATATCTCTTAGTATACATCTCTAACGGTTCCTTAAATACTAAATTATATCCACACATTACTAAATATTCGGAATAATAATTAAAACGTGTTATAAAACTAGTTAGTCCAATGAGGAATTACTTGGGACTCGTTCCATTTCTTTACTTAGAAATGATTGTTTTTGTTACTTTGTATCTAAAGACGACAACACTCGTTTGACTTTTATTTTTGTCTGCGAGGGAAAAGTCAACAGTCTAATTTGTTTCTTTCGGTCTGTTAAGCTGCAATTTTTGTTTAAACTTCTTACGTCCGTTTTTGTTCCCTATGACGCAATACAAAAACATCGCGTGAGCACTTTTCTATCCACACCGGGCACGTGTTGGGTGCTATGTGCCAGAAGGCCAAATTTGGAGCACTCTTTAGACACAGACAGGTCACAACTGCCTTCGCTCCGACGAATATCTTCCTCATCTGTTCGTTATTCTCCGTGAAAACAGTAGAAGGTCAGTGAACCTAAATGTTTCTCTCCGAAAAGATGGCTGGAAATATGTAGTCGGTGCACCGCATGATCGTTACAACATGACGTTTTTTCTCCATTCAGCACCCCCCTCCCCCCACAACAGCAGCATGCCGACAGCTAGTGTGGAATGACTCATCACCAAACATACTTGATAGCTTGTATATTTTCGCAGTTGGTGTCACTGCTTGAACCTTTACGTCGACAGCACCATATCAGTTCTTTCTTTGCATTTTACACTTTCTTAATTGCGCTTTATTTCTTTGTTCCTCACTTAGTCTTTGTTTCTTCAGGGCTTCCAGAGCGCGGTTTTTTTCAGGCTCCCTACTTTTTTTTAAAACGCTTCTAGTTTTTCTAGTTTCATTTCAGAATGGATCACCCAGCTGCTTTGTTTATGAAGGTGCGTCTAACCATCGAACGATTTAGAGAAAAGGCAAGGCGTTGAAATCATCGACTTAAAATTAACCTTCCATGATTCAACACTCCCATTATTCGTCCAGTTCCAAAATCTCTCTCTACACACACAGATTTAATCAACTAATTTTCTTTTATTATTCCTTTGGCGTTCGGCGTATTTTATTCCTACCCCTCCTTCAATGTGTTCATTGCCTATTGATTACTTCCATTCGATTGTATGCCTTTTCATCAATTAGATATTTAAGTGTAATATACTTATAACGAGGCAATAAGTTTTATTCTTCTTGAAGTGCTGTAAACTTTGAGAAATCGATGCAGAAATGGACTGGATAATGCCTTCAAGAACCTGCAGTTGATCGATGTCTTGCTATTTGTTCATATTATCGTTTAAATCATTCGATTATTACGTTGTACAGCAATGTCCAGCTTATCTCTCCTAGTAAATAACAATAACAATTGAAGACTGATGACATACATTATTTCTCAGACACAAATTGCTGATCAAACCCGCTGATTACAGCGTACATGGACCTGGAGTTTCTACATCTCTCTTAACTTCTACAGAAAGTGTTGTCTACTTCTTGGCAAGCAGAAACTAAACTTTTTAAATACATTGAACGCTTTATCCACCCATTTTAAACATTAGGGAAATCCCAATTATGCTCTTCCTCCACTTATATCAGAAGTGACCGCTGATGATGTAAGTCAAAGGGCCTAATGCATTTGGTTCCCCACTTAAGATCATTATCACTTTTTTTTTGTTGTTAAGGTTGTTTGACAAGTCGATTTCTTCCAACCTGTCTCTCGGATTTTTTGTACAAGTTGTAAACCAGTTGAAAAGCAGCAACTCTGAATTATGCCGCATAGGTTAATATGTCGTCAACCCAAACAGTATAAAGTATAATAAACTATTTCACAATAACCACCGCAATTAACCAACCAAAATTGGAAAATAATTAACACCGCCAAACACTAGTGTGCACTAACGCGGCTGCTTTAGAAGTCAAAATGTGAAAACGTTTTAAGGACCTTACTCTTTCAAAGACAATTCCTATTATTTGTGGTATTAGGACTTCCAAAGTGCTCCCATGAAATCAAATCCCTTCTGTTTAAGAGATGAAAAAATCCGGATGTTCCTCTGCATCCTATAAGCAGAGAACACATTGAATTTCCAACATAGATTCTTTCTATGGAAGATGGTTGGAGTTTACTGAAAATAGATGCTGGAACTACAGATCGCATAAGGTCATTTTCTAAAAAGAAAACGAACGAAAAGTTAACGAATATTTGAGACTTTTATGGTCGGATCCATTTACCGCAGCAATAATCAAATTAAACAAATTTACAGTGCATTCCGATTAGTAATCAAAGGTTAAAAAATCTTACTGCCTAAGACTTTTTAATCATTTGAAAGGTAAACTACCGAAATCCATAGTTACTGTTGAAAGAATATCCTTTAACAATAACTATTGATCAGCTATCCCTTAACTATGATTTTTGATTTAACTTTTATTTCAACCACAACATTTTGAGAAAGGCTCACAACCAGATAAACGCAGAGCTATAACGATAATGAAATACATTCCAAAGAAAGGAATTGGTACTGAGTGGAAGTATAATGGAAGGTTCTCCTTTGAACAAGAAGGTTCAACTTTGTAATGATTGGTTCGTGGATTGATGGTTAGAAAAAGATCTTTTCAAAGAAACTAATTAATTCCACATTTTTTATAATTTCGAAAATGTGGAATAAATTTTCTGGAGGGCACTGTAATGTGATGCGCATTCTTCTTCCCAGGGAATGAATGCGCATCAATCCACAGATGTCAGAAACCATGCTCTTCTCACTAAAAGAGCATCCAACAATCATTCAGCCTACCTTAGAAGGAGACTCCACCTCACTTGTTCAAAGCCACACGGTCTAGTGGTTGTGTTTTATTCAAATTTTCGTTTCAGTCCTCACATAGACATGATGCTCACAAGATCTACCCGACTTAAGTGGCTTTGTAAACAGCACTTTCAGCACGTACTGATAGATCAATCGTGGTCAGATACATTCAAACCATTATCAAACCCTACTATTATAAACAACAGAAATATGGACATCGCAGTCCCAAACCATCGCAAACCAGATCTACGTCTTTGAGTAGTGACTCCTCAAATTGGCTTTCCACAGGCTGTCCGCCCCTGGACTGGACCACGTCCAACACTGTCAATATTCTAAGGCTTCCCATAGTTTACTGAAGTTTCTCTCTCTTTATCCTTAGTTACAGGATTTTCCCATATTTTATTGTTAACCCCCAGCCAAAGTGCCGTGATGGAGAGTTGTATCAAGCAATGCATGTATTTTCATATTTCCTTACACGCTACAATAAAGATATTCTTCAAAAGATAACTATTCAAGAAATCAAATTTTTGAACGGATTTTAATGCTCATGTTAAGCATTGTGTAGTTTTATTAATTTATATTTTAAAAAACGAGGAATTTCGGTCATCTGTTGAGTACATCCTGTTAAACTTATTTGAAATTCTATTCTTTGCTCAATAATCATTTGGCGCTTTGTAGCTCCCACGAAGTTTAAAATGACGTCATGAAATCCAGGACAGTTACGAGTCCTTGATGCTATGTTTTCTCTAGGAGCTGCGACATTTTCCTTTATTGAAGTGTATTATTTCTTTTGCCACTTCACTGGGTTTTGTCATCATTTTCTTAGACAATGGAGTCTAAAGAGACTACCAGTGCTTTGTCTTCTACACCACAGACAAAAAGCGTCCATTAGGTACACACTATGCTAGACCCTGGGGCACAAAAAAAAAGAAAGAAAAAATAATAAAAATAAAGTAGTTGTTGGCCCGGTAGCCTTATCGTCGCGAACTGAAAAGTGGGAGAACGCGCTTGGACTCTGTTGTATTAAACGACCTGAGGTTAAGGTGTGGTTACGGGTTACGGGGAAGGGCGAGGCTCGACTCACTGGCGGAGGTGATTCAACAGACTGTGAATCGAAATGTGACAAGCATAAAGATTCCAGTAGCAGTGGTCACCTGTTGTGTCCTCACTGAAACTTGTCTTGTGAGATCTTTGTTTGTTTTTCTTCACTCTACACGATCGACCTCAGGAAAATTAGAAATGGAAATCAAAGATTTTATTCTAAAATGGCATTAATAGATTTTTGATGCTTTTTTTTTTAGATTTAGCTCAATTTTTGTTCGTTTGGTTCAACCATTTTGGTTCATTTCACGGCAAATAATCGTAGACCAGCTGCTAATATACGCCGCCAGGGTGTGCGGTTACTAAAAAAAATTTACACTCGAAGAAAATGTTAAATTTCATAATTAAGTCGTCAAGACATTTTAAAGAGCGCAGAACAAAGCACATAAACAGGTATTCATTGCAGATTACGCAGCCAACTGGTCGTGAGGCTCTTCTATTGAGAAATAAACGAACTTGTTCAATTTATTGCGATTCAGTCGTAAACAGATCGTGACACCCGTCACGAATCGTTGTTGGTCACGGGTGTTTGGAGTGTGAAATCATAACCATTTTCTCAACCAGTGTAAACCATGGATAAAATTTTGGAGGATTCGTGTAGGAAAGGGAAGAACAGCTGTTTATCCCTCACCACAAGACAGCGAGTTCGGAAAATTTAAGAGTTTTCAGAACTTTTCAGAGTCAGAAAGGTTTCGTTCCTCCTTTAAAATCAGTTGGGCCCTAAGGCGCCTTACGATTTTGGGAATTCTACTAACGCTGAAATTTGTTTAATTTTTCGAGGCATATTTCAACATCTGGAGCTAGACTGAAGCCTAACCCTGGATCCAAAGCCCGATCAGTTAGCTTTAAGAAAACTGATGTCGTTAGAGATCTTGTTAAGATTTTCAAACAAGCTGTTGATTTATGACTTGCCTCTGCACCCCGAGGGTTTCTAAGACTTATCGTGGGGATTTAGTGACGTCCTATAGTGAACAATTGGTTTGTTTAAAATTAGCAACGAAGAAGATAAAACCAAACTATTGTATTAGGCCACTAGAATATTTTTAATTAATCTGCCATGATGTGTCATATGTCATTTAATTGCGTGCGTTCTTTGGTCAATTTGTTTGTTTCGCTGGACGAAAAACCACAGTTTATGAAGGGGGGGGGGAAACCTTGCTATCGACGCCTGACACCGACTAACTCAGCCACGGAGTGAAACAGGTTCATTAAGAATCCCGAATCACAAGCAGATTTGAAACGCATCATCTTTAATTCGCGATTTTGAAAATAATTAATATTAATATGAGTATTAGTAAAATCAAACGATGAAAGGAAGTCAGTCTTTTCACCATCTCCAAAAAAAGAAATAAACAAATAAAAAATTAAATAAAACAGAATCTGCACACCATCCCCATCAGGTAATAACCATTCAGTCTCCTTTAAACCTTAGACTTTATTCCAATGTTCGATAACCCGTTGCCAATAGGGGAACTTCATGGGATCCAATCTTCCGTTATTCCCTGAGATTTTATATTTGTGCCCTCTGTTTCTTGTCTCTCCCACTAGGGAGAACAGACACTCTCACTTTGTTCAATCCCTTCACCACCTCAATTGAATTTCCCCTTGGATGTTTAGTAGCCAAACTTTGCAGGTCACAACTTCTAAGCCGTTCATCATAAGTGCATTCTGACTGCATTTGAAATATTTACAATATTGAAAAATGCAGTGTAACCATCGCCTTGTACAGAGGGATAATGACGTATTTTCTACTGGCAAATACAGGACACCAATAGTTCCTTCTTACCGTTATAATTCCATCTTATCTCTACTTCTTAATTCTCCTCTTACTCCCGCTTTCCTCTATAATTATTTTATGTGGGTAAAACAGAAGCTTCAACTTGATATGCAAAGTTGAATGAAACATTCAATTATTCCAGGATCATCATGAATTTATATTTAGCTCTTATAGAAAGATTTGTTGATCGATCCATCACAAATTTCATTAAAACTCGAGAAATACGAATCCAGAAATTATTATTATTTCATTTTTATTTTTTTCCAACAAATAAAATAAGTTATCCATATACAGTACACTCTGTAAAATCTGGCATATTTTCCAAAAATTAAATAAAATAACCAACATTTTACAGGAGTGATCTGGATAAAATTATTAAAGTTCGCACAAAATTTCACAGCTTTAAAAAAGAGATAATTTGCAAGTGTATATATATATAAACATCTACAGCATAATGTGCATAAATCTATGGGATGACTCCTACATATGCAGCCCTCGCGGCTAGGCCATTAGTTATAAAAATTGTTCTGTAGTAGTTTCATATTTCAATAATTCCATCTCTCTCTGGACATGTATTACTTAAAATTATTTGATACTATGGCTTCTGGAAATAACTATGGGTTCTAAATGTGCACCAGAATTTTAATAATTCGCTTCTCTTCAAGCAATATACTTCTAAATGTGGGTTTCCTTTTCCTTAGATGAGCTGCCTCTTCTACAAAGATTTTCGAGAGAGTTCAATCTGCGGAAATCATAACAAGCACTCACGTAAAGATGTCCTTGTTATAAAAGGTTTCCTCAAATGAATATGAGCACCATACAGAAAAATGCAAAAGAAAAATAAATATATAAAAAAAGGAGGAAAAGAGATTGACAATAATACTACAAACTAAGTATTGCAGAAAAATAAATGCTAAGCTTAAATCAAACTATAAAGAATGTCGTTATTCAGAATGTCTTATAAATTCACTCGAACGAAATTGGATACAATGCGGAAGACATTTATTCGAAGCGGACAACAAGAGACGAAATCATTATATTTTCAAGTATGTCCAAACAAAACAATGTACTTCTATTTATCTTAGAACTGAATATGCTGAAATTAATTCTCCCAAAAACATTGCTTTTGTTAAATTAACTACGTAAACCACTTAAAAAATTAACCGAGTAAACGCAAGCATTAAGCAATCTAGAAAAAGCAAAGATTAGAATTTAGAACTTAGGCTGTAAATAAGTCTATAACTCGGGGATTCCATAAATGCATTCCGGTTTTTCAAATTTAACACGTATTCCACCGTATGACAACAGTTAACAAATGCATTGTTTCAGGCGCATGCGCCAATGTCTGCTAGACTTCGAGTGGTACAGTGAGCTCTCAGTTTATGAACAATTTTTGACACCAGATATTTTGATTTTCGAACTCGTATCTCGATTTGATATGGAGAAGTAGTTGAGTGCATGCATGGACCTGCTCTTTGCAGAACACTGATAATAATAAAAAAATAATCTCGATTTATAAACGTTTGCACGATCGACTTCATAAAAATCGCTTTTAGAAAGTAAAAATGGGCAAAAGTGAAAAGTTTTAAGCTCGTATGAACAATATTTAACAATTTAGTGTATACAGTGAATACGCAGTTACAATACAGCACTGTTTAAAGTACATTTTTTGAGATGTATCATCTAAATTTTCATTCGCCTTCTTAATTAAACTAAAACATTTGTAAAATTATTTGAGAGTTCTATTTTGGGATTTACTCTCCGAATTCACGAAAAGTAAGCTTTTGACATTCTTTTTTTTTTATAGAAAAGACCCCTCCATACGGAGCCACTTAAAGAGAGACCAGTTTGTACTAGCACCTAAGTACAAACTGGGTATATCAATTAGGTTTAGCACCTAACTCACATATGTGCTAAACAGGCAACAAGGAATGGCTCGGTTACATAATCAAAGCTGCTCACGTACATCAATAAAAGCAGTCATGCACCATCTATGTTATAGATTTTGATTTCGTGTTCCGCATAAGGGAGTATGGTGTATACTTACCACTTTCTTTACGGTTTACTGCGCAGTTTAATAAACCAACTTTTAAAAGAGCAATAATCACTGAATTAAAAAGTAGTTAGTGGTTCTCAATGCAGATTTCACACTATTACGCGAGATGCGAAAAATCACCATTAAAAATACGTAATACGTTAAGTACAGGCGCTCGAACTACCGTGTTCAAGCACTCGTGATTACTAAGTACGGTGATGTTCTTGCATAAATATTTTCCAGTCACTAACGATGTTAACTTTAAAGTACCAAGTGCGGTGCGAATTTAAGAGTACATATCGGGTTAATACACCTGGTAGAAATGTATTAAGTGGTGGCTTAATGCTCACGAAGTCGTGATGCTTTTGAATATATAGAGAGAAACAACAATTTACGCTCCGCGACCAATAGCCAGGGGTCATTATTTTAAAATGCTTTAATATAAATTTAAAAAATATTAAAGAATTTCTTTAAAAGGACACAAAAATATTAGACAACGTTCAGCTCAAACTTGGAGTCGGGAAAAAAATCTCCCTGTAGGGTCTGTGATTGGCAAATCAGATTAGGTGGACAAAGTATTAGACGAACATATTGCTCAAGCATTTAAGGAAGGGTGATCGATCTCAAGGTGCTCTGCCCATATTTTTTCTCATAGCCGAACCTGGTAGTCAGCATCCAAGACCTTCACTTTGTTGAACAACCAAGGTAAAAGGAAGAGACCAGTCAGGAGTAATTTTCTATGCACTGATATAGTGTTAAGAGCTCTCAAGCTGAATAATAAATCCTAAAAATTGGAGACCAATCATTCTCAAGATATATATTAGTCTCCTTTCTTAAATTACCACAGATAAAACACGTCAAGCAACTTGGCAATCACTCCTGGGAGGATTTGAGCGTATGTGTTAGGGAAAAGAGCAAATTATCATTTCGCAATTGCCAACTTCGGATGGCAGAATTCTACAAAGCAGAACGGTGCGGGGAGGGGACTGCAGAGGAATATCCCCTTCCTTCCATTTTTGCTTACATAAATGATGTCTTGGTAAATTACTGTCACAATTTACCTTTTTTTTTTATTGCTGCTTTGATTGAATGATCGCTGTAGTGGGTCTTAAGATTGGACCACGACTGCTGACTTCGTGGGATTAATCCATAGACTGAATTGGTTTATGGTCTAGTTAAGATCATACTGCAAAGTTATTCTAGTCAATTTTATCCGTAACTTCTTGGGCAGCCGGACAACGAGAATTAGTTTAAGACCACAATCTTCTGATTATATGAAATTATGGGATTCCTGTTACTAGCCAGAGAGGTTTATAATGGCTGAACAGGATGCTGGACAAAATACCCTCTTGGAGAACACCTAGTCTAAAGTGTCTAATGTGAGTCTTATTCTCAAGAGAGGGCTAGAAGAATGTTGTCGATTAGCAATGTGAATAAACTTGAAATTGTCTATTAATTTTATGCACTGGAGAAAGTCTGACAGTAACTTCAAGGGCTACTTGAAGATCTAAGTACCTGACAGTAATCCCTGCTTTTTCTTCAAAGGAAATGAGAATGCTATTGACGTGCATGAGAGCTTATTTTTGACTGCTGATGTGTCTAAAAAGGCAGATCAATTGTCGGGGATCCCAGAGGAAGAATTTGATTCACCTGCATAGCGATATAACCTTCTTAGGCACATTCAACAGGCAACATGACAGACTCCTACAGACTGGCATGAAATGTTTAGAAAGCTTAGAATTTCATGAAGGTCTGTTCCATATAGTAATCCTAGCATGTACTGCCGTGAAGGGAATTTGTCTCTTGCCAATGCGTTATATTAATCTATGTATATTTCTTAAACGAAGGACAACTAAAGATTTATTTATATTATTCTCAAAAAGAGTATCACATATGGTGTATGTAGAGGTTTTGTTGTCCCTCCGTTATTATAGAGACGAACAAAAGACGCTGGAATCGTAGCTATAATCGACCAGAAACTCTTCGTGGATTTTCTAAATGGTCATAGCCATAAAAGCAGAGAACTACAACCTGAAGTCAGAATAAGACCCAGAAAAACTTGACGTGATTTTGAAGCTTAAGCAGATTATGAAGCATCTGAATTCGAAAAGGAAACATTTAGATGAGTATGTACTCCCTGTACTTAAGAAACTTACTTTGATCAGTAAGAGTTTTCTCGAACGTCAGAGATAAGAACAGCACATACGAAATGAAGCGGAAAAGGGAAGAAAGGGCAACAGATTTATTTAAAAATCAAATTATAAAACGGGCTTTTTCATGGATATAATTCTGAAAACTTGTGACATCCGAATTAACTTTACCTTATCACAAACGTGATCCTTCGTTTGCACCATTTTTCATTTTAATTACTTAAGAGCGCTGGAATCAGTTAATTTCTTGTAAGAAATGAAAGAATTAACTTTTAGATCTGCTTAATCAAATTTCTGTCGATGCCAAGCCAGATTATTCAGCAGGCAACTTTAACAAGCAGTGTGTGCAAAGCAAGAGAGAGCGTTATCTGAAATGGTCGACCTCCCAGTTGAGCATGTTAACAGAAATGGCAGGGGCAACCACACTGTTGTATTATGGTTAAAAGTGTTTGAATGAGCCATCTCAAAAGAAAGGATAAAAAACGAACTAAATGCATAAGGTAAACAGAAGCGAACGTCTTCAAATGAATTGCGTTGTCATCTTCCATCACTCGATTATAGCTGAGATTCCAGCGTCTTTTGTTGCACGTGCTCTATAATAACGCGGGGATAACAAAACCCCTAAATACACCATATGTGATACTCTGTCACTGCTTGCTAAATGAACCGCGCTTCAACCCTCTGGGATGTTAAAGATGAGGAGACAGGGGGAGAGGGGGGGTCACGTATAACAAAGGCTATAGTTGCGTGATGTAGCGTCGTTTGTCAGGGAAACGTCAGTTATGTGATGGTTATACAACGTCGTCGAAGCGGTCCGAAAGGACGGGGATGCCTGCACGCACGCTTTGACAGCCGCTAATAGCATGCTTTCATCGTGTCCGAGGTTATCCCTGCACCAGAATGACTTTCGGCAAGCCGTCGTCACCCGGGTGGCAGACATGTAGTTATGACCACCCCACCCCTGAATGTGACTTGGGTGTGATACAAGCAGTAACAGTGGCATCTTGGGAAATCGACTCCCCCCCCCTCCCCACTTCTCCAGCGTATTGAAATTTGATTAGCTTCATGGCTATTGAATGCCACTGGAGACACTCGTAGAGAGAGAGAGAAAGAGAGAGCAAGCAACAAAGAATGACCAAACCATTTCCTAAAGTCTCCTAAGTACTCGGAACTGTACATGGGTCCCAAAAAATGTTACCACCAACTGAAGGAAGAAAATCAAACTTTAAAGATAGACAGAATACGGCAAAAGGTCAGCCAGTTTGTCGCTTTCAGTTTCTGGCAACTTTTTAAGAATGTGACCAATTTTGAAAATTTGCTAAGATTTTGAGACCCAAAAGTCAAATGCGGGAAAGATGATAGATGGTACTTCACCAGGAAACCTTTTGGAAAATTGAGACCAAATGAAGACGATTTTAATACACACCAAAGTGGTATTAAAAAGCAAATTAATCTGCTTAGATTTATCGTGTTTAGCATTCAAATGCTGTTGCAGTTTACTTGGTTTCGGCAACTCGTTGGAAAGGACTTCCACGAATATGGAGGATCGTGAAGCTAAGCTCAAGGAAGGCTACTCAGGATTATGAAAAACATCGCCAAAGAACCCTGAAAAAAATCGTACAGCTTCCACTGATGCGGCTTCCTAAGTCAGAATAGTAAATAACCGTTCAAAATAAGGAGAATTTCGAAAGACCATTAGTAAGCAAACATAAACCCGTCGAATACATATCTATACCGTTGCGTTTTTCATTTATGTCATAAATGTTATTCTCGAGATAATTTAAACAATCAGCGTTCGCGGATGATGCCAATCTCATCAAAGTATACATTGCAAATGTATTCAGCTGGGTTTAAATGAATTTGTCACACTACCGAAGGAATGGCATGTTGGATGACGTGGTATATTTTTGCGCGATAATCAAGACTAGCTGGCAGGAAGGAGGTGTTGTTAGAGAGCGTTGTATACGAGCGGCCAAAAAATTCTTGGCACCCTTCTTCATGAAGCGTTTTACATTGATCACAATGTCAATCCAAATGTAGAAAGGCGCTTTTAACGGACAATGTTACAAGAGTTTTTGGCCATTGGTGCGGCTGCAAATTCGTCCCGTAGGGGTTGCTGTCCTTCGAAAGTAAACATAGGGAACAATAGACAAAAGACAATAGACAACAAGACAAAAGAGTTTCTAATTTCTCTTTTTTTTCCTACAGAATAACAGTAATTCGTGTGGTCCAGAAGTGGAATTCAATGTATTTTATTGCGAAGCGTCTGTCTCTCACTAAAGCTAGTACAAATCTAGTACAACAGAGAATAACAGGATATTCCTTTAGCAATATTTTGAGAAATTTCTGATTTGCTCTTATCTAATCCCTCCAAAGTCATGGCCAACAGACTCGTCGAATCCTGACAGTATAATTGAATATCGGGTACTGCTCTTAATCTTCTATCATGTATTCCAGGGGTTTCCCGAACCACTTTTATATTTGGGACAGATGCCAAGGACCACAAAAATATTCAACTGTATTAATAACTAATTTTTTAAGAAATGGCAACACCTTTTCTGTTAAGTTCAGCGCACTACAGGTTGAGAAACAGTGATGCATTCAACACGAAAGGAATGATAAATGTGTTTCATGATACACGGATCTTTATATATTCATTTTAATAAATATTATTAATATCTTAATTTGTAAATTACACGTGCAAACATTTTTTGTGTAAAGTGACAGTATAATACCATTGTAAAACTAAAATCGATACCAGTAAGAAGCACCATGTGCGCTGAGTTTATTTTATATTTTAATTTTTCCATCTCTCTCAACTACTTTTAATATATAACAGACCGGTCAGATTTAGATAAAAACTGTTAACAGATATATAAAAGGTAAACTGCAGCCATTATCAATCCACTGCGTGATGGAAGCCTTCTCAACGATTCATACTGAGGGAAATGGACCATAATCTGCCACGCTGGTCCAGTGCAGGTTGGTAGATCGACCGTATTTAGCAGTTAGGGGCTGGAACCCCGGTCTACTGCATCCTCTCTCTCTCCTGACCACTCGGCTACGGAGCCCTACCAGAGATATACACTCTCCTAGTCTGTATTCAGGAGGTAAACTCTTTATATCACAGACGCAGGCACCCACAAAACCACCTGACCCTTTGTATATATCTGGAGGCAAGTATATTGCCCCCACAGGTTTTGGCTATATGCAATAATCTATTCAAAATATATAAATCAAAGAGATGTGATACATGGCGTGTGCAGGAAAGAACTATAAAGTTGCGCCAGCGGTATAATGTCCAAATTAATTGACCGCCAATGGAGAACATGCTGGGTCTCAGACTTCAAGAGGACCTCATTCTGACGATACAGGCAAACTCAAGAGCTGCGTTAGAGGTCCTCGCAAATCAGGCCCTGACCACTCTCCAAGAATGGGCAAACCGAAATCAACTCAAAATATCCTCCACAAAAACAAACTCCATCCTACTAAAGGGACGCCTTGATCTTAGGCGGCCTCCGCAAATAAAAATTGGGCAGGAAACAATCAAATTCTCCAAACAACTGAAATACCTAGGCGTGATATTGGACCAAAAACTGTCATTTCAGGACCATCTGAAATATCTCCGTAAAAAAATAAGGCGCTACGCAGCCAGGGTCACGCGTAAAGAATGGGGCTTAAAAAAGCGAGTCCTCAAACTGTTCTACAAAGCTATCTTCACTCCGATTGTCACCTACGCATCCGGTGCATGGTTTCAAAAAACTACAACAGCAGTAAACAGACGTATCACGGACCAAATTCACAGATCCATCCTCCTAACCATCACTCGCGCTTGCCGCACGGTGAGCACCCACGCCCTGCAAGTGCTCGCAGGCACTCTCCCGCTGGACCTAGAAATCATACAACGCGGCCTACTATACTACCTAGACAAAGGCACCCCACAGACTTTTCTGGGGTTCACTATTGACCTAACCAGCAACAGAAATGTGGAAAAGAAGAGGATACAAACTCACCTGCAGCAGGCATGGCAGGAAAGGTGGAGCAACTCTCAAAAGGGAGAGATCACAAAGAAATTTCTACCCAATATTGAACAAAACTACCCAACCTCACCCAACTGGTTTTCCCCAGGTCTACAAGCAACGTACCTCTTAACTGGACACGGAGCTATTAATGCCAAACTGTCTCTGCTTGGGATTCAGGTTGATCCAACTTGCACTTGCGGGGGGCTGGAGAGCTGGCAGCACCTAATGTATGACTGCAGGCTCTACGAAGACCTACGTGGTGTTTTACTCACCAGAATCCACTACTTACCACAGGGACAAGAACATCACCTCCTAGACACAAAGGAGGAGTATCAAGCCTTCTCGGATTATGCACAGGCACTGTTCACGAGGAGGAGGACGAGGAGAAACCAAATGGCCGCAGCCCACAACCCACTACCATTATAACCAAAGAACATCTGTTCTTCAGCTCACCGGGCTCCCTTGCCTGGTGCCTTTCCACCCCCTCCCCTGCGCCGGTGGTGGGACAGTCCCCCCGGCGCCCCCTACTTTCTCCTGGTGAGGCATGGGCATGCCTCACTGACTTCTGGGGTTGCCTACTCTGTCATCCCCATATTTCTGCCTTAACCCCCCCAGCCTTCAGTCTCCCACCCACTCTATCTTTATGTTAGCGAATATCCCACACACAAAAACTTAATTATGTCAAAATTCCTGTTCGCCCATTCTTTCGGCCTTTATTATGCAAGCATTATCCCCCTCACTAACGATCATCAAACCGACGATGATGGATATATGTCTCTGTCTGTACGTACGTGCATATAAAAGAGAGCGCGCGTTTTTTTTTTTTTTTTTTTTTTTAGGTCCTAGCCTCTGAAATCTCAGGAAATTAGGTGGCAGGACCTGCCAGAGTGAAACTAAAACTACTGGGTTCCTGGTCTGCCTCCACGGGGCGAAGGTGGGGAAACGTTGGGCCTCAGCAGGGGTCCAGCGGCTAAACGACCAGATGAACAACGGTACACGACATCACACAGATACAAAGCCCACACACTTTTAAATCTCTGGCATTTCCCAGTGAACTGGTACACCCACAATGAAAGCAACACGGAGATGGGGGAAACCCCTGGTGCCGTCTGACACTAAATACACCTTACACCTTACTTCCAGAGGAATAATTTTCGATGCGCATTTAGTATGTACCACAATAGAGGAGACAACTGCCCTTGTCGAATGCTCAAAGACTAGTGACATTGGAATCTTTAACGAACGGAAAATCTCAAGGAAAACATCCGTGACCATATGAAACTGCGAGGTGACGCAAAGAGCAATTCGACATCTTGAACAAAATTGTCAATTGCACTCGTCGCCAACCACAGAACAATAACCTCTGCATTTAATACGGGAGAAGTGAGGGGGAGGGGGCATAAGTATCCGCACCACGCTAAGAACACTACAAAGAATGTACAAAGTACAGGAGTAGGAGATCTTGACGGAAGCTACTGATCTCTGACAACGACCGGAAAATACAATTGGAATGGTGCCAGGAACACAAAGAATGGGCGCAGGAGGACAAGAGGCAAGTCATGTGATCCGATTACGTTTTTCGCACCAACAGCGTCCATATGGTGGAAACCACTCCAGGCACTGGACCCATCCTGTTGTGTACCGACAGGCTGCTGGAGAAGGTGAAATGATATGAGAAACATTTTCGTGGTCCTTGGTCTCCTGATCCTACTGGATGTCAACGTGAACGCCTTTGCAGAACAGGGACACCCGATAATGTTTCCTATTTATCCTTCTGGACAAGATCACTTTCAAGGTGACAATGCAACCATCCACTGCGCCTAAAGCGTGAAATAATGGTTTGAGGAAAACGAGGAAGATTGAAGCATTTGCTCTGGCTAGTTCAATCTCCGGATCTCAATCGCACTGGGCATCAGTGGGATGAATCTGAAAGACGTGTTCGTCAGCACAGTCCACTTTTTTCCTTACTCCAGGAATTCAGAGCAGTTTTTTCTATGAATAATCCAAAATTCTTCGTATCACTCTTCAATACTTTGATTCCATGTCAGATCGTGTCAGAGCAGTGATCTTGATCAACGGCGGTGTGACACACTATTACTTCAGTCTTAATAACGTAACAAGGAAGTGTAGAATATTTTAGCACTCCTACGATTGCTGACTTTCTCTTACTGTACAGATAAATAAAGCTTTAGAATTTAAATTTACTAGGGAGTAACCTTTGTGAATGTTAAACGGTTTTAAAAATACTTGTTTTACATAACTGTTGTGCCAATGTTTTAGAACTGTGATGAACTCATTTACGAATTAGCACAGAACGACGACTTTGATTTATAAATAAAAGAATTCACTTAAATATTTTAAAGAACTGTGAATGTATACTGCGAAGCACGAAAGCTTGTCGTTCGTGTGCGTGTGTGAATAACGTGAGGAGATCCAATCATATAGTTAGTTTTATGAGTTACTTATTAACAAAATGTCTACTTTTTACAAAGTAGGCATTAAGTTAAAAAGGCCAACGAGTGCCATCGAGCTTTAGTTCCTTGATTTCATCCGTCGTACCTTCAGGTAATATTAGGCATCGAGAACAAGTACGCCTCCCCCTTTCCTGTCCAATTCCTTTTTTCTTTATAGTTCCCAAGATCCGGGCCCCGGGAAGCTGAACAACTTGCTTCCTCTCCCCCCTCCCCCCTCTTCGTCGTCCCCGGGGGAAGATTTAAAGTACTGTCTTACATATGGATTTTTTTTAAAAAAGAATGCTAAATTTTAACTATATTCCTAACTCCTGAGAGTTTAAAAAAAAAAAAATCCTGAGAGTTACTAGCCCATATTCTCAGATACTTTTCAATCAAGTAAAATTTTAAAGATTATTTTATTAACAAATTAAAGATACGAGTAATTATTGTTAATCAAGAAAAGAAAACGAACTATTATTTCAAAATAAGAATTTAGCAATACCTTTATGTGCAATGCTTGATTTATTTTTAGGTTGGTTAATAACACCTTTCGCTCGAATGCATTTCTTTATAAAACCATAGACGACAATTTCGCTGGGACTTTCCTTGATGAGGGCCTGTGTCTGTCTTGTCAAATTTACACATATCTTTAAGTTGGCAATAAAGGCCTTCCCCCTGAGGAAGAATTTCAGGCCTTTCAGTGAATGATTTAATCTAATTAATGATTCAAATATCTCTATCAACTGTCCTCTTGGCATTGCTAATATGTTTGCTACGCACTTTTCGAAACTTTGTTCTTCCGAACAGCAACGTTCTATTCCTTGTTATCCGTTTGAATATAATAGTAATGACAGTTTTGATAGATCAGTTTTCACTACTGATGACGTTCAGTCAGCCATTTCTCGTTTAGAGATTTCACTTCTCTTGGTCCCGATATCCTCCCTGCTCTTTTCTTCAAGAAAAGTAGTTCGTATTTAGCTTCAGTTCTTACAAATCTCTTCAATTACTGTCTTCTGCATGGCTGTTACCCCTCAGCGTTCAAAGAGGCCTATATCATCCCGATTTATAAAAAAAAAAAAACAGGGTGATAAAGCTAAGCCTAATAACTACCGATCTATTACTGTACTGAATACAATTTCGAAAATTTTTGAACTTCTACTTTATAAATATCTTAGTTCCTATCTTCACCCCTTTATCAATAATCATCAGTATGCTTTTCTTCCTAGGAAATCAACTGTTTCAAATCTTGCCTTGTTTTCTCATTTCCTACAAACTAACTTGGACAAAGGAAATCAAATTGATTCGCTTTTCCTTGATATTTCACATGACTCTGTCCACATTGATCTTTTGCTGTTCAAGCTGTCATCTTATGGTCTACGATCCCCTTTACTAGATTTTCTTGATTTACTGCTTAGAAATCGTAAACTATCCATAATAATTGATGGTACTTCATCAACTCCGTTTACTGTTTTGCAAGGTGTTCCTCAAGGCTCACCATTGGGTCCGCTCTTCTTTACTGTTTATACGAATGATCTGTCAACCTTATTTCAGTCCGTTAATGTTGAGTGGCAACTCTATGCAGATGATATTAAACTTTACAAAGTTATTTGTTCTTCAACTGACAGAGATGAACTCTAGTCCTGTCTTGATTCCCCTCTCACTCTGGCTGAACAAAAATAAGTTGTTTCTAAACCCGTTAAAATGTAAATTATGTCGCTTTCCCTCGAACTGTGCAGTTAGACCCTCCGTCCTTACGCTTTATTTTAGTGGAAACTCTTTAATTGCAAGTACTGATTCGTTAAAGGATTTAGGTGTCCTATTTTGATCTGACCTTCATCTCTCTTCCCACGTTGATCATGTAATATCTCAGACTTCTAAACTTCTTGGATTAATCAAGCGTTCTCACCTTTATTTAGGATCTGTGTGCCCTGTGTGTGAGAAATGTATACAGGGTGTTTCAGTTAAACGTTTCAGAACTTCTAAGAGGGGTAGGGTACATCCTGACAACTCGAAATCACATAGCAATGTGGGGTCGGAAATGCTTTCCTGAAGCGGTGTTGTACACAGAAGCACCATAAAGAAAAGAGACCGTAAGTGAGAAATCGTTTTAATAATACATGAAAAGAAGCAAAAGGTACATGGATTAAAGTAAGTGTTCCAAGTTTCTTCCACGGGCTACAATGCACGCCTCACATCTCCGACGCATGGACATCCGAACATTCTGGAATACTCCAGGCGAATTTCGAATTTCTTCGGCAGCTACTGCGATTCTTGCAACCAGCTCCTCAGCATTGTCAACAGGGGTGTCATAAACTAGCGATTTCATATGACCCCAGGAATAAAAATCAAGACATGATAGGTCGGGTGACCGAGCAGGCCAACGCACGGGACCACCACGTCCGATCCACTGTTGACCAAATGTGACATCCAGGTAGTTACGAACATCTCCGCTATAATGGGCAGGGGCTCCATCGTGTTGGAACCACATTGTCTGTTGCGTAGATGCAGAAATCTGTTCATCTTTCAAAAGTTGTGGCAATACTTGCTGCAGAAAGATCAAGTAGATAGGTCCGGTTAGACGACACGGTAACAGGTAAGGTCCGATGAGGTGATCTCCCATAATACCGGCCCATACATTGACCGAAAATCGAATCTGTGCTGCACGACGTCGTATTGCATGCGGGTTCTCGACCGCTCAGATATGGTCGTTATGCGTGTTGAAAATTCCTTCCCTTGTGAAGGATGCCTCATCGGAAAACAACACTTCAGCAGGAAAAAGGGGATTTGTAGCACATTTTCCAAGGTACCACTGTGCGAAAGCAATACGAGGTTGAAGAAACGTCGAACACTTACTTTAATCCATGTACCTTTTGCTTCTTTTCATGTATTATTAAAACGATTTCTCACTTACGGTCTCTTTTCTTTATGGTGCTTCTGTGTACAACACCGCTTCAGGAAAGCATTTCCGACCCCACATTGCTATATGATTTCGAGTTGTCAGGATGTACCCTACCCCTCTTACAAGTTCTGAAACGTTTAACTGAAACACCCTGTATACATACATAAATAAATCTAATAGCAAATGTTATGAGTGGTTTTAAATAGAACAATTCGGGAGTCGCTCAGATTGATTGCGTTACGGATACCAAACACTGTCAGTAACTTAAATGCTCCAGTGTGGTATCCAGCAATCGCAGGATGAAGTCAACGATCCCAAGCAGAGGGAGCAAGGGTCTCCTAAATGTCCACCCAAATCTAAAGATAGTTAAAGGCGACAAGGAAAGGTATTACAGAAGAGTGGTACAAGGCAGTTTGGATTTACTGAATAATGTTGATCATGTAATTCGTCTGGTGGATGGGATTGAGCCATTACTCATTAAAACAAGGAAAAATTTTATTGCTTTTCAAAATTTTGCAAATTCAGTTTTCGTGAGAAGGAATATTCTTTTGCATTTGGGAGATTAAGAATGAATAATGGATGAATTGGTGGACTGTACCCTTTTATTTACACGGAATGGTATGTTATTTTTTAAATAGGAACAGAGAAATTTCTTTTCAGAGGTGGACAGGATGTTGGTACTCCGTTTCCTTCATGGGTGGGTGTCCACTTCTGCTCCTGCCAACGCAGTTGGCAAGGAGCCTTAGTTGTTTTTCTTGGATTTGATCCTGCAATAACACCTTTCAGCTTGGTTTTGCTGGTTAATATGAGTAACTTCTGTTGAGCTCTCTCTGACTGCTAGTGGATGGCTGTTCCTTGAACTGTTTATCTTTTGCAGATTACCAGCGATGATGTGATGTGATGCTCGTCTGTGGACAGTTTCTCTTCATCGGTTTCTGTTGTAGCCTGCTTGTCCAACTCGTTGTGATGTAGATGAGGGGATGACCATTGCACAGTACAGTTGATTTGTCATGTGATAATCGAATTGAGTGATGATATACAACGTTTCATGTATATACGAATAGTGTTAATATTTGTATACTGTACTATGTCTATATTTATCGTGGAATTGGAAGATATTTTGGCTAGTGGTTCTTTACTCAATAAATGAAAGGCAGAGAAATGGATTTTTAAAAAGCAACTATGTAAATGAAATTACTAATGCGCGTGATGAAACCGAAAGACGTTCTTGTGTGCTCCGGACCATTCCGAGCAAGGAATAGTCCGTAGGTACAAGGTAGACTAAAGATCCCGGCTTCAGTTGATTACTGATCATTGACTACATAGAGAAATGATAGCACAGCATTTCTTTTCAGAGTTCGCTGCTGCCTCAGGACGAAATACCTCCAGTCGAATCTGAATTGCGTAGGCTGTGGAAGAGAGGCCTTATGGACAACGACTCACGATTTGTGTCTCTTTCTTACCGCATAGTAAAGGAAATTGAAACAAGGGGCAATGGCTAAATGTATTGTTGATAGATGAGTCCAAATTCACTGTACAATTCTTCTGACATGTTTTTCATTTGATTACGTTTTTCCCTAAGAAAGGGATTGAAATACAGGGACTGTTCCAGGTAGAAACTAAAGGGTTATAAGCCCCCACCCATTAGGATCAAAATACACGTGCTACACGATAATTAAATCTTAATGGTGCATCGGAACACTGCTTTCGCCTCTTTAGAAAATCCTAGGCCTGTCCCTGCTTTTTATATTTATATTCTGAGAGAACAACAGCGTATGTATTGAACATTTTCATCTATACCGAGAACAATAAGGAATGTTATTTCGATGTTTTTCAATGCACTCATTGAAAAACATAGAAATTATACAGTGGTAACGACAAATCAGTTATTTCAGTTTATTTATTCTAAATAACGAGTGAGAATGAGATGTTCGCCTCTTGTGATGTCCTTATTCAGTCATTATTCATTCTGACAGCAGCTACAAAAACAAAAGGCGGCTGAAATAAGCCTTAAAAAGAAGGAAATTAAAGATTTACCAGGAATGCCAAAAAGTGTTGTGCAATGAACGCTTCGTTTAAAATAGGAAGTCTTAAATGTTGTTTCAGATAACATCGCGAGTGCCATCTACTCGAACAAACGTGTTTGTGTAAAAGAATGGCTTGTCAGAAGAATTCAGAGTAATCCCACTGTTATAAATTAGGTAGAAGGTCACAGGTGTGTGATTGTAACCAAACCCAGTAGCTACGACCACAACTAACAGTAGATGGGAGACACAGCAGCCAGGCAGATTGCGTTAATTGGTTCCACCACAAACAGGTGGCCCCAGGGATAGGAGCAGCAAGTTAGGGAGGGTTAAAACCGGTCCAGAATTAATGGTCCTTTTTCTGCAGAAACAACGAATGCAGGCCGATACTTCATTGTATTAAGGATAATACATATTCGATAGAAATTTCTTTTCTTCTCTTCATTGACGTAATTGCTGAGTACAGATCGCCTCCGGCTTCATGATGGCCTTCAAGAACTTTGTCAAATCTCTGGTGTCGCTAAGTAGATTGCGTGACACATGACGATCCGATAAGAGCGAGTCGTGGAAGTCACTTAATAACATGTCACATTGGCGTGTATTTATGTAAGCCCTCTTTTGATGGGTGTATTTAATCAATGTACGGAACACCCCTTCGTACAGAACACTGCACTAATCTTCTTCGCAAATACCTGTTAACACAGGGTCACTATAAACAAACGTAAAAATGTATAAAATGCCATTTCTTCTTTCACTAAGCACCTATGTGGAATTCTCTTCGTAATTGAGTCAAGGTGGACGTCGCTAACCTTTTCTTAGAGAATCTCAGCGAACCTTAGGAGGCACAGTTCAAATGTATTGGAAACACCAGAACTAAGATTTATATTTAATTAAAGGCCTACTTTCTGAGCAGTCTTTCAATGACCTTTATCTTAATAAGGAAGCACTTTTTTAAGTAGTACATTTGACTGAAAACGTATGTTTGAAAAATGAGGACCAACTAAAGATATTCTACGAGTGTTATGAAAAATGGTAAAATGTTATTCCTACATTTTCAAAGTCTTACAATAACTTCCACAAAGGGGGAAAAAAAGGATATCTTGGAGCTTGCCCATTTTGTGACCTATAAAATAGCACGAGAATCCACTCATTTTCTGAAGTCATAAAGTAGCGATGATTATATTTCGAAATAATTGTTTTATGAGCCATAAACGGAAAGTTTAAAAAAAAAGTTCACTAATAAACCTTCGCACACCGACAATAAACACAGCTTAATTACTGCCTTATCTTGTATCCATCATTGTTTGGGTTTATATTTCTCTTTATTTTCTCAAAACGTGTAATATCTGTAGATTCATGTTCTCATCCTGGTACAGAAGGGTACAGCGAACGATAACATTTCAGGAAATAATTTCTATGGAATCAGAGCTTCTCAATACTAGCTTCTCTTCGCTTCTTTCTCTCTTCTTCAAACCAGCGAGATGGTTAAATAACAATTACCCAGCATCACTGAAAACAAAGCAGTAATTAAAAGGATTTTCATCCAGTTTTATAGAGAAGACATTTTATAGCCACGGCGTGCGCACAGAGTTTGCTGTTGTAGTGGTATATAATACTTGAAGAGTCTTGGGGTAGCGTAAATATTATAAAAAGTTACAAAATTCAGCTCATTTAAAAATAAATATACCGCACACAGACTGTAAGAAGGGTTGGAGTTCGTTAAATGGATACATAAAATACTGGATCGCGTACGAGAAAAGTTTGGGCCCAACTGAACTGATCTCCAAGGCCACGGTGCTGTCACTACGAATTACACTGATGGTGCGCTACAGCACTGCACTTCTTTTACGAGAAGTATAATTACCATTTACACTTGTACCTCAATTTAATGGTTGCTTGGAATTTTGGGTGTCATATTACACTAAAAAAAAAAGAAGCAAAAACAGCATGAAACTTATTACACATCGTACTGTAACAGTGTAGTCTCTTTTCACCACCTTCTTCAAGAGAGACGTTGTAAAACCAACAAAAACAGCAACTAGAACTAAGTTTGTCGATTCTTGGATGGATTGCAATTCGCCCAATTTCCTAAAAATTGCCAGAAAATGAGTGTGACGGATTTGGGAAGTTCAGCTGTATATGCAAATAACATGTACAATTACTGTCTGCCGTGTTACGCTAGGAAAACAAAATACTTTGCTGATTATCACTAAAATATATGCACGATGTACCGAGCACAAAGCATAATAATATAAATGGAATTAAGGTGGAATTCCAGTATATCAAAGATTACTAATATAATTGATATATTGGTAATATTTGATACTATAGTTACATTTTCAAAGAGTATGCCTAAGATGATTTTATAGAATTGCAGATGCTTTCAATGTTGAAATATGGAAATATAATATGACATTATACTAAGGTGGCTGAAATTAAAACAGGAGTTAAATAAACAATTCTTTTATTCGAATCTGTGGGAAGGAACTTCATGATTTATGTAGTTTCCTCTTTCTGAAGTACACTGCTTCCAATTTCGATACAGTCGGAGCAGAATTTCTTTGGCTGCTTGCTGAACCATCAGACCTTGCCACCCTGGCCTAGACCCAGTTACTACAGTCTAGAAAATCACTTCAGCTTCATACCGAGTCAGAAACAGAGTACCATCAACCTGTTTTTTTAACCTATTTGTAAGAAGTCAAGAGATCCGTCTCGCACACGCATTACTGAATCCTATCTCGTTAAGGTCAATGGGATGAACAAATCCGATAACCTTATTGAGTTCCGACCGAAATATTTCAACTTAATGGAATGATTTCCACACATGAATAATAGCAAAAATGTCGTCTGGAATGGCAACATGTTTAGCCTGGTCATGTCGAGAAGAATCCTTCAAAGCATGAACCCAAACTCCATTTTAAAACCTGTTTAATGTAATGCAATTTGTAATGTAATATAAACTTTGTAATCACTTTTTGTAAAATCGATTTCAAGAAAGGATTTTGACAGCAAGTCTCCATTTGCCCATTGATAATTCAGGACATCTTACATCTCCATTTGCCCATTGAATTATCAATGGGCAAATGGAGATGTAAGAAGCTTGTCGAGTCAGCAGGCACAACCGAAGATAAGCGAGTAAGTAATATTCAAAAAAAAAGAAGCGAAACATAAAGACAAAAATCCACCCGAAACTTAAATTGCACATACAGGCTTTTGCATTACATTATGGAGTATACACTTTCGATTCTGTTAGTTAATAAGGGACACAACAGGATTATTCCACTCTTCAGAGTTACGAATCTTATTCCATTACATAATTCACTCATAGCTGTTCGAATCTGTGTTTTACCATGTCTCTCAAAAACAAGAAAGGTCGTGAAGGACTTGCTTTTATTTCTGGCCGGGCGAGATTTCTTGGTCACGTTAATATTGAATCAATGGTTGCGCAACCAAGAAACACTTAACAGTTACAATATTTGAAATAATAATGAAACTACCCGATTACTCTTTATGATAATAACGCAGAACATTTTTGATGGAATATCAGTTAATACAATGTTGAGTTGTTGACTCGCTCTTGTCATACAGAGACTCGCTCTTCAAAATTCAAAAACAAGGTGACAACGCCGTCTGAGTATTTCGTTTTCGAGTTACCCTAATGCGGAAATATCAAATTACGCCTACACTAGAACACACAGAAAGATAGGGAGTTTATAAAAAAATTAGAAGTATTCCTGTCTCCTCCCCTCCCCTCTCCCGTCTTCAGATTTGATATGAGGATCACGTCGTTAGTTTCGCCCCTGCCAGCTTCCGACACTGTCTATCAACGTGTTCAGTACACTGACCCAACATCAGTGCCTCCAGTGGAGTCTGAGGAAACCTGTTTTGCTTTTATTCTTTGTGACACCTTTGCTAGATTAAATGATACAACGGCAATTCGATCACGTTTAAATGGCAGTTGAGTTATGGGAGAAAAAATTCATCACATTCTTCTCCTTTTAGAGCATAAACCTACACACAGGCGCAAAAATAACAATTAAAAACGAATAACTGTTTAAAATAAAATAAGTTTTAATGATAAATGAGTTTAATGGTGCCACTGCCAAAATTACTGAGTTAGGGGAAAAAAATATGATCATGTTTGGGGTTACGATGACTTCTACTGGCACTGACAATCTTACTTCCAAAAAATAAGAATAAAAAGCACACATGAAAAGAATGAGAAATAAAGAACGAAAGCTGAGAAACAGGGTCTTGATGGGTTGGAAAACCTTGATTTTCTTTCATGGATATTCAATCATGCAAATAACGGGTTTTGAATTGCAACAGCGGGTGATGTTAACAGGCAATTAATGCAGATTCAATAAATCGAAACCTGTTAGGAGTGGAGCGGTCCAGAATATTCCAGAGTCACTCGTCTTGCAGTTCTCGCACTGAAATGTACACATACAGCATCCCTCCATAACATCTTAATCCACATTATATATCACTGTCTGCCACTCGTGGAGAAGTCTGGGTTCGATTACCGTCAAAGACTGGAGGAATTTCTAAAGTCCCCCTTCATTCGAGGCTGTGGTCAGCCGATCTCAGGAGGAAGGTGTGAGGGATTTCCTCGTCATTTATTGCAGGTTTTTCAGCAATGCAATATGCAAATCGACCCGTGACCACACACTTCTACAGACATAAAACACTAATAGCTATGAGCGCATGCTTGAGGACCATTAATACCGATACCAATATATCGAATGAAACAAATGAATGAATGGTACGAATGATGATGTTACCGGCCACTCCATTTCATGAGAAAGGTAGGCGCAGGCTAATAAAGTGGCCATTCAGTGTATATTAGGTACATTTATCCTAATGTACCTAATATTCTGAAAAGGAAGGAAGGAAAGCAGTTGTTTACGAATCCAATTACCATGTGTCAAGTATTTTTGTTACAATATTGTATTTCCAAATCCCTCAAACGAGAAATGGTGTTTATTAATTCCAGTCAGAGTACTTTAAGTTTTATTTCAATCGAATACTTCTTTAATATGTCCAAATCCAGGCGTCTTTCTTTTCCTGCATTTAAATACTTGTCATGCAGATCCATGGAGGTTGGCTGGCAATCGCAAGTGGTAAATCCTGTCTCTCATCTGTCCGCTCTTGCAGATCGCCCTCTTTGCTTGCTGTGTAGGTGTCTTCGTAGTGTAAGTCGCAAGTTACAGCTTCTTGAGAGTGATTTATGGGGGGGCCGTATAATGTAGTTCTAGCTTCTTAAATTTCCTCGATATACTCTTCCTAGCAATGAGTGCTTTAAATTCTTTCCTCCTCCTGACTTTCCAGTTGAATCTGCACGAGACTGTACCACCCACAAGCCCTACAGGCCACAATACAATGGTCTGTTATTGCGTGGGAAGGAAATGTATTCAAATAGGGAGGCCCCTGTCTGCGTGGCTCCACATTCCTTGCGCGTAATCATCCCAGTGTGATGAGGCCTACTTGTTGTAGTTTATGACTCCTGGGGCTGAAGAGCACGGCAAACACAGACCCGCCTATTAACTGAAAGGGTGGTGGGGTGATTTTAAATTATCATATTTCGCTTTTTGTTCCCTTGAACAGTGGCCCCTTTCCTCTTTTTCTTTTCTTTTTTTTTCGTTTCTTCACTATTAATGTCACAATGATAATATGTACGAAGCATGCCTTGGTCATCATGTAGAAATGGACATTCATACAGTTACTACATTGAAGATACAGCTGTGAAGAAAGATATGGGACAGGCTGCACCCTTACTAAATGGTTAGAAACCTAAACGCTTAGAAAACTTAACCTTTTCTAATAATTCAAAATTGCATGGTCCTCTTGTTGCAAGCAAATCCATGGAGCTTATATTGTTCGGAGTGCCATCAGCAGCTTAATTGGATCTACCCGTTTTAGTTTTCTCTCTCCATCGAGCAGAACATTGCCCCTCCTAACCAAAAACATTATTAAAGAGTAATCGATTTCCAAAATTTTGCCTGAAAATTTCACATGATGAGTAAAAACCCTATCTGTTTTTCGCCCATTAATATACTGTTCCAGTTGATTATGCGCATTGCCTCTACTGGCCGTGATATACAACCCGGGTTTAAGTGGGAATTATGGCAGTCATCAAGGAACTCACTAGGTGGGACATCTCGTTGTTATGTTGATTTTCTATGTGCATATTGTTAGCGTCCTCCATGGGAGGTTAAAAATCTCCTTATTAGACAGATGCATACAGCGGGTTGCCTTCTTTCTTTGCGAAATAATGAGGTTAACATTAGCATTTTTGGCAAACAACACACCCGTTGTCAGCCTAAGCTGCTAATTCACATCAACTGCATTCCACTCTTTTATAAATATTATTTAATGATTGCGTGTTATCATTAATGATTCTTGTATATCTGCAAAGAAAGATCTGTCTTAATTTTGGTGTACGCATCCCAGTTGGAAGAAAAAACAGTTCTTCTAGTTCAAATCTAGTATGTTTAATTGGAACCGAATTCTGTTATTTATTGTTTTTCTGCTGATCTCGATTGGCTAAATGTAACCATATGTGAATTACAGTAGATTGGCTTGATAAACTTGGTGATACCATCATCCGCAACAACAACAGCGTGAAAGCTACCCCTTTCAAAATACCAAAGTGCATTAAGCACCTGGAAATATACAGTCACAGAACAAATTTTTAAGGCAAATTTCAGTGTGAATTGTGTTGTTTGGAGCTTTTTCTGTTTCAAGGGACACTTCAATGCGATGGAGGAGATCAAATCCAATTTGAAAACAAACACAAACTTTTTGAATAAATCACAAATGTACGTGCATTTGCACATTAGGATTCACATACAATTAGATTAAAAAATCTGCGATATGTATTTAATATTAAACTAGAGATACTAACTACAGAGATTCTGGTCCAATCAGATGACTACAGGTTCCAATAACCTTGGGGTTATCATAAAAAAAAATTAAATTAAAATATAGGCCTATATATAATCATTAATAGATGGTAAATCACAAATTCGATAATACTTTACTCTGCCAGAGTAAAGGGTAGAAGAGTCCTTAGGGTATGAGCATATATCTTCCCTAAAAAATGATTGACCAAACCCCCACGACACAGGATGTAATGCGATACAACAGACCCAGTATAAGTATCTATAGAGAACCGGTTATGAGTTATAATTCTTAAGACATGGAAAGACTCTCATATTAGTGCTTTTCAGAGAAACATTACTGTTGTTGCACGTGCACTGTAATGGCGAATTAGTGTCCCATGTGTCTACTCAGAAGGACCACAGTAAAAAGGACCACCAACGGTAAAGAAGCTGTTGGTTATTTAGAATCAGCATCAAGATAGCTAAAGCTATGAGACTTTAATATAGCGTTTCTTTAAATTGAAGGTATTCTGTAGTCGGTTTATTTGTTTTGCAGGGGAAAAAACGCGAGGTCCTTCCCGAGATCGACTAACTTGGCCACGATGTTAAAAAACCATAAATAAATTAAAAGTTCCTTCCATTGAGCCGAATCACGGGCTTTTTCCACCAAACTGGTGGCCCTTGTGGGTCTCCTCCCCCACCCCAAGTGTTTTCACTTCATAACACATTTTACTGCACGTATGTAACCCAAATGGTGACACTTAAAGGAGATACATTAATATAAAATTTAAATAAAATTCATAAAGTTATAGAAACCTTCATTAATGTTGATGGTTAGGAGATCGCACATTTTTGCACAAGAAGAAAATATTTAATATATTTTTCTGAATAATATTTGCACTCTATTGTAGCCCTAGAGCCACCCGAGATTCATTTATGTGGTTCCTTAGTTCCTCGAGAGCTGTATGTCTTTGTGTGGCTCCTGGTGCAGAAGAATAGTGACCGCAGCCACTCTGCTTGCAGTGAGGTCAAAAGTAAAGTAAATTAGGGAAATTTCAACAGTCAGCCACTGACTCCCATCAAGTTGCGAGTGGATCAGCCACATTTTCGGAAAGATTCAGATGAGAGCACTGTGCACTCTTGAAGGTTAATTCCAATAGGCGATTCCATCTGACAGGATGACAAAGCTACAGCAAAAAAAAGAGTGCAGGAGTTTCACCATCCCTTGAACCTATTGATCACCTTTAGGATGTGCAAGAGCAGATCAGAAATCATTGCAGCTTGCTAGCATTCATCACACATTTGCATTCATTCACCTGTTGCTGAATGAATGGAAAACCCAACAGAAGACAGCCGCGCTCTAGTGGAATCACTGTGAAGAGATGTAGCTGTACTTTGGGCATAAGGAGGAGGGTCTTTACGTTAATGATCTCTAGGTCTAGCCAGCGTATATACAAGATGTAATAAGTAATCAGATAATTAAGATTGTTTGGAAAATCTCAATTATCTGATTCTTTGTCTGATTTGATGTACATAGATTAAAATAAGAGCTATATCTATTTCTTGCCCAACGCAAATCCATATGAAATCATTTGGATTTGCGTTGATGGGGGCGGGGGGACGCAAAAATTAATTTAGGAGCCAGGGCAAAGTTTGAGAACTCCTGTGGAGTTACTGAGCTATCGCTCTTTGAATTTTTAAAAATTATTTCGGAATTTTGAGTGACAAAAAATAATAAAATAAAAATAACTAGATACGTATCTAGAATGAATGAGCATTTTATTATATTTTACCATGAAAAACCCCACAAAAATTTATAAAAATTCAAAAACAGCCATAGATCTATAACTGTTCAAAATCGGACATGATACTTCTGCAATACCTTGTGCAATTAATTCTATATCAATGGGTGATTAGGTATGTAAAGCTCTCTGGACCATCATTTCTTCTTTTTTTTTAGGCCCGTTAGTATATATAAATAAAGCTCCTATTGTCTTCACCATGTCCTGTCCGTCTGTCTGCATGTAATAACTCGATTCGCAGTTGACAGAGTCTTAAGAAATTTTATATTTAGTTCATTTAAAAAGATTTGTCTAGACATCCCAAATTTCATTGAAATTGGATAAAAAGAAATCCGGCAATTATTATTATTTCTTCGTCCGTCCGCATGTAATAATTTGAACTCCCAGTAGGTGGATTTTCACAAAAATTTATATTTCGCTCATTTTATAACGATTTGTTGAGCTTTTCTCATATTTCATTGAAATCAGAACAATGGAACTCGGATATTACAAAAGTTTTTCAAACGCTTTGCTCTCATAAATTCTTCTCAAAAGTACAGGAAGTTATTCTTAATAGTGAAACAGAACACTAATATCTCCTGTCGTAGCCCTAAAATAAACATTTCCCCCGAAGCGGACATTATTTAAATCCAGTCTCAATAAAGCACAACAACAACAACTGCAATTTTCTAGCAAAAAACAAATTTCATCTTTAATTCCACTTTCCAGTGACGCAAATCTGACGATTGCATATTGTCACATATTTAATGTAATCGCGAAACACTCGAAAATTAAACAAAAACCACTACAATAATTGCTAGAGGAACTGTTGCGTAGCAAATGATGGATTAATGGGAATGATTAATCGGCCAAACTTTAACTGTCTCTTCAGTGAAGCATTATGCTATCTTGGCGCTCAATGCATTCTTGAGAGAGAGAGAGAGAAAAGGGGACGAAGAGGGGGGTGAGAAGAAAAAAAAAATTAAAAGAGAAGAGAGGTTGTAATAACCGAAGACGAAAAGCAGGACGCTGGTCCAGTTCCAATTATGCGGTGTAATTAGACGTGTATTCATCAGTCTGAAATATGTAACCTCCCCCCAAGAGTGAGTGCAAATTCCTCTATCCCTACTTGTCTTCTTCTTCGCGCGCGCGCGTGTGTGTGTGTGTGTATTTAGGTAGAATGTCATTATCAACAGCTTCGGGAAGGCTCAGTCTAATAAAACCACCACTGGGAGGAAAAGGGCACATCCTTAATAGAATGCGCAGTGGAGTATAAACATGGCTCGAACTCACGTATAGGTTTAGCACGAGAAGACTCCGCCCTGTTTGTACAAGGCAGTTAAGGTTGATGTTGTTTCGAACACAAAAAGAAGTGTTAGCTTTCCCGCAAGCAGAAAAAAAAAAAACGCACATTCCTTATATATATTTCTTACGTTTGAGAAGTTATTTTTTTTCTCGCTATCGAAAGCTATTTATTTGGGGTGAAGCGAAATGATCCTATTCAAAATTATAGCCAAATCAAAATTCTTTGTTAACTAAAATCAAACTGCTTTATGGACACTGAAAACGATGCTTCTTGGCTAAATCGGTGTGAAATAATTGCCAGAGGTTTGTTCAGTCAGAATACGAACCAACGATTGCAACGAAAGGCAAAAGCTCCAAAAATATGTCAAGGTTGGTTGTTTATACTTGAAGTGCACTTGACTGGAAAGGATAAACGGAAAGGTTATAAAATATCTTCTTGTATTCTACCTGGATATTTCTAAAACGTTGTTTGGGTTTAAATATCCTGAATGTGGAACAAATGCTCAAAAGGAGGGCAGTTGTTAGGGACAATCGCCATCTTGTCAAACAGTTCATACTTTGTACAGCAAACATCGAGAGCAATATTCGCACAGGGAGAATATAGCTGTCAAAAATGTCCAATACATGCTTTGGATTATGTTAGGAGACCGAAATCCAAAGGGGACGAAACGAAAAGGAATGTATTCATAATTTGGAACCATGGTTGCATTTCCCCATCGTATTTTGGAAAGGTGGGTAAAGTCGTTTCGATATGCACGAGAAAGCGTGCGAAACGTCGTGTGGCTGTTGTTATGAAGGTGTTATTGCAGAAATGGCAATGGAAATCTTTGAGTTAAACCCGTCCATCAGTACTTATGACATGACTTTGATTTGTTTCACAAGATGAAAGGGTCACTCAGAAGTTAACGGTTTTGGAGAACACAAAAACATAATGAGAGAACATAACCGCTTGTTCCCAAGAACCCTTGGCAATCTTCAACGAAACTAGGCTTCTGGTAGCGTCAGGCGTATCCCCCATCCCTGCATACCTAGAATCAAATTGTACTTTTTTGTAACATCTCTATGTCCACTACTCTCTTACTCAAAACAGGAATGAGAACGTCAAGTTTTCGATTGAAAAGGTAAGCAATGAATCACTTTGGGGAAACTTGCTTTTGCAACTTTTAGTTCCAAGCTACACGGTGGAACTAAAGAAGGTATAATCACTGTTCTCCCCACACCTGGTGGAAAACACCCAAGTTCGAATCCCGTCAATGACGTGAGGAATTTTATGGGTCTTTTCACAACGTTGATGAGTTAGTTATAAAGTTTATAACTGAAAGCAACGCTTCGTCCGAGTTTTACAAGCCTCGGATGGTTTGGATCGCATGTTTTAAGAGAAGTCAGTGAATAAGTAACGAACAAACAAAAAAACGTAGCCTCATAAATACTAAATGAACGATTGTGAAGATTAGCTCTATGGGGTGGAACATTCCATGTTAAGGAAGTTTTTATGTGCTCGTCTCAGTTAACGGTTGGTACTCCATGGCGAAAGATGGCGACTGTACTGTATGAGTGTACACTTACTAATTTCCCCCTCGCGTTTTTTGAGGTTAAGAGTTTGAAATATAGATAAACACTTCCAATAATTTTTTTCTGCTGGTGCTGTTGGTTGAGTCCCGGTACCAAAGGATTTGCTGGCACCTATAAGGCTTGCACTACTTGTCCACAATGGACGATACTAAAGCAGCTTTTCTGGTAGCAAAGTGACCAGGACCAATCAGACAACCCAACAAAACACACTGAATAAACGTATTCACTTCTTGCTATTTTACAGAGTTATTTATCATAACAATATACCATGGCAGAGTTGAACTAACATTCAGGAGCTGCCCTACATGAGCCACAATACTCACTTTAAAGCATGAAGATGTTTTTGTCTTCCTTATAGTATTAAGATAGTTGAATTTACAAGGTATAAGATCAATTATTTTAATAAATGAAAATGTTGACAAGGAGCTACCTTTTAAGTGACAGGATGGGGGGAGGGGAATTCGGCATTCCCCGAACAGCAAATACGACGACATTCAGACGACTTGGATTTGAAATACAAAGAGAAAAATTACGGCTGAAATTTATTTTAATGCAGAGGAGATGCGATACCAACAATGAACTCTTCAAAGATAATTGACCATTCTCTCTCTGCAGAATCATCAATGCAGCTAAAGAGCAATTATCGGCAAATGTTATTGACGTTGCTGAGTTAAAGCTAAATGATTATTGCCATCGCATGGAAACTCTTGAACCATAAAGAATTTAACGAAAATATCTTGATTGAAATTTTTACAAATACGCATTGGAATACCAAAAAATTTCGCTTTCAACTGAAGTGATTTATTAGTTGATATTTTGAAAAAAAAAATTAAAACTATTTTTCATAAACTATAACGGAATAAACTGACACAATTTATCTGAACTCTTAAGTTTTATGGACAGACTTTACCGTTACATTTCTTTACTGATAACGTAAGTAGCCATTATGAAATGAGAAAGGAACAAAATGAAAAAAAAACGGACATCACTATTGAAAAGGTTGGGTCTGTTCAGCTTTGCAATTAGTCCTCGCTAATGAGCCCACAGGTTGAACACTTCTGGGAGAGGCAATTGTGTACACACGACTCATTGCTGCAGAGAAAATTAATTATCGAAAAGATTAATCGAACAATGGATGTAAGCCAGACAATAAAGGTTAGTAAGAAATAAATCCATCGAAACAGAGATTTTTAATTATGCAACACGCTTCGTTAATATCCATAATGAACTACCTGTTACTTTATAAATCATGAAGTATATTGTCCCGGTCAACGATTGTGTCCACTGATAATAATAACAAAAGCATTTCATAGGTTTCGATTTCAGTAATTTGATATCGTACACCTCAATGCAAAACATTGGTCGGATGCCATAATGTTAAAAGAAAAACAAAGAGAGGGAAATAAAGACAGAGAACTGCTTCATGTTCGTCCTTGTTCCATGGAACCCATTCATTTAGGCTTCAACAATGGATTATGTGTTGCGTTGGAGCTCACGCTGATACCATAACTAACTCTTAAGCTATCCGCACTTCGTGACATGCTCTCTCTCCCCCTCCCTTCCGTACGTCTCCATGGCTAAAAACCATCAATAAAATTTCGGGCCGTAACAGATACCCTCCTCTAAGTATGGTAGTTATTTAAGAGACAAAGAAGCTCTTATTAACCTATTGCCGCAGTCGATGGATAGTCGGGCTGGCCCTGTAACCTATCGTGCAAACGGTGGCAGATAGGTCATTGAAACAGAAGTCCATCATTAGCCTCGATAAACCAACACGGCTAAGCAATAATTGTCTGTAATAGCGGCGAGTCGTGTGCTATAATTTTTTGGTCAGTGAAAATTTGCGGAAGATCGTGACAGGGGCGTACAGAAAATAAATACAGTGGGTCGAAACATTGTAAATATATCACGGGTGCCAGGACTTGTCAACAAAATATCAGGCTGGGAAGTGGACAACAGAAATGAGTGGTTGTAAGGTTGTAGGTAATGAATTAGGGCGAGCGAGTAAAAGTGATAGACGCTGGGCGTAATCGCTGCGCATGCCCTTCATTACTGTTTTCAGAGTTTGTGGGAAACCTACAACAACCTTAAAAGTGATGTCAGTTGGACAGTTGAGTTCATGACAGTGATAGAACACCTTGTTCGCAATGCGATCCTCAGCCTTAAGCAGAGTTGACTTTATCGACCCTACGATAATACGTAATTAAATATAATACGAATCCTTCTGTTTATATTCTAGGATGGACAATGTAGGATCAATACTCTACCTTTTCATTTCGGGTAGGTTGCAATAAGCTGTATTTTGTACATCTTATTATTATTGTTGATATCAAGCTTCCGGTATAACAGAAGGGAAAAGACTGCTGGTTAGACTTCGCATTGGTCATTCCTTCCTAAATCATCTTACTTTTGGAAGAAACTCTCTTCATTACCTCAGATTCAGCCAACAATTAAAAATATCCTCATCGACTGTCCACTATTTCATTATCCGTGACCTTTATTTTAACCAGCCATCTAACCTTTGGCAACCTTTAAATCTATCAGATATTCAAGCAAATAATGCTAATCTTGATGAGCTACTTCGATACTTAAAGTGCATTCATCTGTACGAGAGAATTTAACAATTTTTTTTACGCTAAAGGCTCTAAACTTATCGCGCAATTCAGCCCAAGAGGCCTTTGTGCTTCTAAACACCAAACAACAACATAGGAAGACTGGAGATTGATTGGACGGGGCTTGGTTCAATTGGCCGGCTGTTAGCTGTCTGGGAAAATCCGAATTCTTTGGGACCTCCTGGTTCCGGCCAAAGTAACGTTTGCACGTGGGGAGAGGTGAAAGTGTACCGGGGTGGGGAGGTGTCTGGAGAGAACGGGGTCTAAGGAATTGCCTTGGGTGGTATCTGAGGTCGGGGAAAGAGGTCAATCTAGGAAGGAGGGACGACGAACTTGGCTATGTTGAATGGACCAGGCTTCTACGAACTCTCTCTCTCTCCTGAACGACTATGAGAAATCTAGAGGATCTTAAAACTCTTAAGGTTAAAGGTATGGTTCTCGCAAATGCTGTGATCCGACTTGGTGGGGGGGGGATGATATGGTGTTTCACAGCATCTGCGAGAACCATACCTTTAACCTTAAGAATTCTAACATTCTCCAGGTCTCACTGTTTAAAGTAACGGTTTCCAGTCTTTCGTTACTTTCAGTGGAGTCTCCCCTAATGTCGCAGCACACCGGCTGAGACCGGTTTAAAGTTCAGCTGCTTGCATTCACACACAGTAAGGGAAGGGATCGATTATTCATCACTTGGTTCTTCAATCCATCATATAATACCTGTAATGGGATGCAATCCAATGTTTATTAGGTCAAAAGTTTCTCCTTCTTGAACAACTAAATTTCATAAGTGAAACTTATTGGCCGAAAAGAAGCAGCAGCTTGATTAATAATAACAAATAATAATAATGAATCCATTAATACGTTTTGAAAAATGGTAGTTGAGAAAATAACAGTTCCAGCAGAAACCAATGAATCCCCTAGTGCCTAACGAAATGACATTAATAATTCAGAATTATTAATTTATTACAACACTTCCCGAATTTCCTTTCTTAAAATTTACATTTAGCATTTCAGCTTTGAGATATGGAACATTTCGTTGGCAAAGTACAGTTAAATTCGATTAAAGTTCTTCACGAAGGAGCCCACGTATACGACGGCAAACTCCTTCACTTAAAGATTGGTGAAGATATTTTATTATCGGCTGTAAAAGTTAAGAGTACATCAAAAATTCATAGATGAAAATTATACTATAAATTTCGGGGTAAGCTTTAGGCGACAATAACGCGAAATCCTCAAGCGCGTGCGCGTACGTTTGCAAATCCAATTTACTCCGGTGGCTTCATTATACTGATCAATTCGTAAAAATGGTCGTTGAGATCAATTTGAAACATTTGCGGGCTTCAGATAACATTTTTGACAAGCCACACTCCATTAAAATAAAAACACAAATCCTTGTATCTTTAAGGTACACAATTGAGCATTCTAACTGACGTGTATTCCACTGGGTACGCCCTCCACCCTTAACGCAAAGATGACATTGACAAGAATTTACTTGATTAGTAAATATGTGTCCAGCGAAATGTCACATGTCATTAAACTGTTTGAGACGACGCTTCACACAAAGCAACAGTGTTTCCAGTCTAGTAATTGGACAAAAGGAAAGACGTCCCAAAGAACAATGTTTTCGTGGTACGAAAACCTAAAAATAGAAAAAATAAAGCAAAAATAACTAAACATATAAAGAGCTATATCCACAATTAGGATAATTTTCCCAGTGGGTTGTCTTAATCTGAAAAATGCGATACTATTAAGATCAGTTCCATCTGACACTGTTTTCAGCACGTGTAAAAATACTCTGTTGGGCATTCTAATTCTTCTGGATGGAAACAATGACATTTTCTCTGACAGTGACAAAGATTAGAAAGTAGGATTGGGTCTCCTGTGAGGAGATTCATCTGTTTTTTTTTAGCAGACAAGTGTCATATACCAATCAAGTTAAAATTGTAAAAAAAAAATAAAATTAAAGGAAAGGAATTCTCAAAGAACAATGTTCTTTCAGTAAGAAAGGTTTTCAAATCCCACTCAATGGAATCGATTTGCTTTTCCATGGATTTATCACAAACCAGTGGGAAAAAAAAAAGAGAAGTTTTAGAATAAATATAAAACCAACTACGTGCACAACCGCGAGAGTTTAAATAACTCAATTTTTCCGATGATTCTTAATCTCTTCACTTTGACAAATGCAATAATATTTCCAGCGCGGTTGATTTCCCGAAAGAATGAATTAAGGTACACTGATGACAGGAGTGCTGTTTTATTACCACGTTTCCATATTACAGAGTATCTTCCCATTACACCAATCTACTGATTTAAGTGTCCCTCTTCAATGGACAAAGTGTACTGGATTATTTTATTGGCCAAAGATTTAACTACAACTGGAGAAAAAAATCTAATCGTGTTTATACATTCACTTTAGTGTACTGCTCAATGATAATAATTGATATCCATTTTGCCACAGTTTAAACTTTCCTGGACCACCGGAAATGTTGCGAAGCCACTTCCTTGTCTCAATAAAACATTGAGAGCACGCGAAAAGAACATAATATATACAGCGTACAATTATTTACACATTTTGTGAATCAAAAGGAATGTATACACGTTATTTATTTATTTTATTCATTCTAAATATGCTCTTTGGTACTCTTTTTGAAAATTTATACGCTTTATTTTTCATCTTTCTAAATTTGCCGCAGTGCCCTCTTTTTGAAAAGGAGGAGGGAGCTACAGCAACCGCTGTTACCAGTTCCTCTCAACGTATCACCTTACTGATATATTACAATTTAACTAGTTCTGCTTTGAGAAGATAAGGACACGTACGACTACTTGGGCAGTCTTCGGTTTCGCACCTTTGGACAGCCAGTCACCAATATTTTAATAGTATATCTTAGGAAAAATCGGATAGTGGAAGAGCAGCGATAAGTGTAAAATCAAGTATTGAAACTAAACGTGTTAAAAGAAAGATTTCATATTAATTTAATTACTTTGATTCTGATAAAACTATGGGTATTAAGTTTTATTAAAATCAACGCAAAATATTTGGAAAATATAAGTAAATTCTGGTTACTTATTGACCTCTTCGTCATAAAAATACCAATTACTGAGTAATATTCAATATACGCGAAAAATAAGTCAATGCCAAATAATTGACTCCTTTTTATACATTTTATACTTGATAAACGTGTGTATGAAAAGGAGTCCAGTTGATAGGTTGTGCAATGATATTAAACGAATCCATATCCAGTACAATCACATTACTAACGATCTTAAGGATCTAAGTTTCTAGATACCCTTTGGAAATCCATCATCGGGCCAAAACAAGAAAGGAGGAGAAAATGAGGAAAAGTTTGGACAACCTCAAGCGACAACATCCCCACACATACATTTGAAACACAAATTCGCAGACATAGCCGAGTGATCACCCTGAAAAGTCAATACATGTGACTTTGAGTTACTGTAGTTAGAGCCTCGTGATTACCACATACAGTGCTGTTGCTCGTGTTCTTTCTATCTTGCAAACTCCTGTTGTGGTCATCATGGAGTATAAACAGAAAAAAAAATATATATCAGTGTAAAACGCTAATAACCCGCGTCGTCACTTATCTTCAGAGACATTGGTTATTCCAAATATCTTGAAACACAGCAACTGCCTCGTGTTTTCCTAACTCGCACTAATTTTTCGTTCATTCGCCCTGTTGGTGATAAACCTTGTCTTGATGCCTTCATCCATTTGGTCCACTCCTCACGCATGAGCCTTTGCGAATCAAAATATCCAATGGCCACAATTGCCCAAGGACTCCACGATTATGGCTAATTTCACGTTTAATTTAATAATCTTCGAAGAGGTCATTTAAAAGCTGGCTCTTTCAGAAAGCTGCCTGGACATTTTTTTGATACTGTCCTGAGCAACGGCTGAAGATAAGGACATTACTGCGAGAGCCTAATATACCTTTGGACTGTAAGACGCAGGAGAATTTCAGGCAACATTTTCCAAGAAAAAAGTGCTTATTATGGATCAGCAAATAGTCCCCGTACTGAAAAACTACACTACTAACTAGAAGACGTTGGTGGCAAACTTCCCTTTGCCACCAACGTCTTTCTGTTTATTCCTTTTTTTCTCCCCTTTAAAATTGGTGAATTAAAATAAAAGGTGCACTCGCTATTTATAAGAACCCTATATTTTGATCATAAATTAAAAATAGCGATGGTTTACAAGCGCGCACCCCCGTTTTTTGAATGCTCCCAGTGTTGGTACACACGAACCCTCGTAATCTAATACGTACTTTTCTATAATGGCAGCTGATGATAAGTTGGTGGTGCTCATACAGGAGAGGGAATGCCATTGCAGTACAAGGCGTAAGAAATGCTAAACCAAGCAAAGAAAGAAAATTATGAAGCTTTTTTTGGACTTATATGAAAAAAGGATTTATGGGTCTACCCTGCCATAATTTAATTTTTTTCTTGAATCCCAAAGCTTAATTGCTTTTATAGTGGCAATAAAATAAGTCACACTTATATTTATTTCATTTGCAAGGATGCCGAACTTCTTTTACACTGAAAGTGAAATGTCACATCTGCAGTCTACCATTTCAAGTTGCTTGACACGGCGCAAATGGTTATCATGTGACCACTTTAAAGTACTTAGAAAACAACAACAAAAAAGCTATCTAAATAAGTAGTGCGCGCTGCTTATTTCCGTTTACGCATGTGCAGTAGAAGTGGTTGCATAACGTCCCGATTTGTTCTTGAACTCAGACAAGTTGAGTGGCTGCTTACTGCTGTTGCTTCGTACAGTTCGTATTGTTGTCAGCCTCATTATTTTCCGTCAAAGAAAGTATATCTGTACTCCTACCAATCTGACTGTTTTCTTTTATTCTATTTATTTTTAATTAGTATGCACAGATTTCCAGAAACATTATCGGAGACTTTCTCGAAAAATAGTGGATAATCAAACAAGTATTTTGCGTATATTGTTTAATTTTGATATTTCCTTTCTGCCCACTTCCACCCTGCACAGCTGAATTCTTGCCACATCGGCTCACATCTGTGATGGTTACAGAGGGCGCATAACAACGAATATTTACTTAATGAACATAAGGAAGAGATTCAGATTGTTTACCATAAGCAAAGAAATCGACCTTAGAACATCAGCAAGCGAGAGATATGCTGAAGCTTCATTGCCCAATCTACGAATTTTCAACGTTGGTATTAAAACACCGTGTACTCCTATTAAAAAATCCATCATGCATTGCATTCTTTTCTTTTGTGTTGAAGATCCATCCCTGGATCTTCCTGTATAAGGGAACCTCAACGTGCACTAGATGGAACTACTGATTAATGCTGATCTCGCCACATCCAGCTCTGTGTTAGCAGAGAACAACTGGAATCGGGATAGGTGACCTTATTTCAAGTGTCGTGGTTCCTATGCTTCCTGTACCCATAGCTGCTTTGTTTTTCATTTGACAAAAGTGGACCTCGGTGAGGTTGTCCACTGCTATATTCCGTGCGTTACAGGGTCGGTCGGACGCATTCAGCATCCCTTTTTTACACATCACACGTACTGCGCTGTTATCTGCCATTGCTGGCCCGTCTGTATGGATTCTTTCTCATCCTCCATCGCCCTCTAACATCAACAAGCTGTCTCGGGCCAACAGAACTGTCGTTAGTTGGATGGTTTCTGGACAATGACATCCACCGTGCAGAGCCACTTCTAGTACCGATTATCACATAGTTACTGCACATAGAAGAGGTAGAAGTGAATATAAGTATCAAAATAGAACCTAAAACTCACTTGTGATTAGAAACGATATATATTTTTCGGTTGTGTGCGTGTGTATATATATAAAACAAAATATTGGGACACCAATGAATAAGAAAATCTCATTCAAATTCTTGCATTGTGGATTATTCAAATTGTTAGCCGAATGCAGAGGACTACAGTAGCAAAGAGGTGTAAATAAAGTTGCCAAATTTATAACCCGCATGTCCTAACCTGGATCTGGTTTTGGGTGTGTTGAAGCTTATCAACGCGGGGCAAAAAAAATTATCTTTCTACATGGACTGCCCGCCCAACTGTGAAGCACAGTGGTACCAGTCTTACAGTTTAGGTTGGCCCTTCGTGGTATGGTGTCCAATTAGTGGCGTGACGAGCCAATTCACTTCTTCAGTGCCCTTAAATACCTTTCACATTCTTATATGGAATAGAAATAAAATTAACCACACTGGCCAAAAATCGAGTTTGGTACACGAAGTCCACCATACTTTGTTATGCCATTGCGTTCGAGAAATTGTTTTTCGGACGGTATCATGTACGAGGAGCGATATTGTGACATCTTAGATAACGCGCTTTTACAATATAGGACCTTACGTTTTCCAACAAGCCAATGATGTCTTGTTACAAAGCTCGATGTGGCGATTGGATTTGTTTGAGAAGAATGGGACACCGATGGATTGGCCTGTTAGAGAACCCTGGGACCAGAAGTGGTGCGAGGATTCGTCCATAAACGACGGTATCAATTACCCATTAAAAGCTGTTCTGCTGGAGGAACTTGAGAAATATTTCTGCCAATACGTAACATTAATTGGTGGAAACTGTTTCACGATGACTAAGTTCTGCTTTAGGCCAAAGTTTGCCTTACGCCGTATTAAAATACGACCTGAGCCACTCTTTTCGTTTCCCTTAGTGGCCCAATAATTTTTATAACAGTGTATATATTATTGACGAAGGGGGTTACACACTAATCGACAAAATTATCAGAACACGTAGAAAATGTGGTGTAACTCGTGCAGCTTGCGATGAAGCGGGACAAAATTTGGTAAGGTGGTTTACCATACAATTACGAAATGAGAAGACAGCCAGAAACTTCGGTCAGTTATAAGGGACATTTATAGGGGTTGTATAAGAATTACCAAAAAGGTCACATTACAGAAGTCGATACAAGATTCTCTGAAAACATGATCACATGACATCAGTATTGAGTATGATCCCCTCCAAGGGCTAAACAGGCCTAATAGCGGTTGTTGTTTTGGTTTTTAGGAGCATTAGCAACTAAGGCCATATTGGCGGTGGTCGTTTCCTGACCTTTCCGCATCTTCCGTATTTGATGGTGACTGGCTCGAATCCCGGTCTAATCAAGAAGCGAATGCTACGCACTGTCCTTCCCACCTGGCTACGGAGGCGCCTCCTAATAGCGGTGAACCATGCTCGATATAAGGGTGTCTATAAGATTCTGTGGCAACAAATCCCTTTCTTCACCAGTGCAGACGTTGGCTGGTGTTGGAGGGATGGTACCGGTTTGCTCGTTGTCTCAGGATGAAATAACGTCTAGAATCTATACCGGTTTGTAGGTTAAAACCGGAGTCATCAGAGAACAGAACTGATGACCCGATATGTCAGGGCTCTCAGTCATATGTTCATGGCACCAGTTTTGACGAGCTCTCTGATGGTTTGGGATTAATCGGATACAAACTACTGGTTTCCTTCGTAGAGTCCACTTTAATTGAGCCTTGTTAACAGAGTCCGGTTGGAAATGTTGTCACTTATGGCCGCAGCAACCTTAAGCGAGAGTCGATGACAGGACAGATGACAGGGTCCCATCTTGCTGTAAGAGCCAAATAGCAGTCTGTTCTGGTTTACGTAGCCCTCGGCCAGCTCTTCTTGTAATGGTCCCTGTCTCCTGGAACTGCTTCCATAGTGCCGAGAGGACACTGAGTGACACATTAAAGCAACGTGCCACCTCGGCTTCAAGTCGTCCAACGGATCACCATCTCAAAGAATCGCCTCAAAGACGATGACTTGCCATCATTAGTATTGGAGATGAGGTTATCCCACTGAGCAAGCCAAAAAACGGAAGAGATGTGGTCGCAACCCGTATTTATTGGCGTAATGTGGGGCTCTAAGGATCGATTTCTATTGGATACTCGGAATTTGCATGCCAGGATGCCTCTTATGTCAAATCTTCGCCTTTGGCGACACGGTTCACAATAAATTATTCACGAAAAACATTTTGTTCTGTTGATTTTGTCGAGCAGCGTACAATATAGACAGGGCAAAAAATGTTTTACAACAAATTTTCTTATAATTAAAAAATAAGATGTCTCTGCCTTTTCAAAATGCTTCGTACGCACCGCATATGAATATATTTGCATATTGTATCGTGTTCTGAAGCGATGAACTATAATTTAATCTGTATTAGCGCCATTACACCCGCAGCTTTCATCTGTGTAGTTGATTCAAATTAGCATCACGATTGTGGAAGACATTGTGTACTCGCGAAGTGTTAAGCAGGCCGATTTCGATTCCTTCACAAAGGGTGTCACTTACTGTTAATTTCGGTTGAAGAATTTACGTGTAGATAATATTTTAACTGATCCCGAGGAATGCGCGTTGTAATTAGAAGCATTTCTTAACAACGAACCGTTTGTCTGTGGACAGTGCGTGGAATGCTTTTTGTACACGATAACTTCCACGCATCCTTCAGTGGTGTTGAAACAGCCCAGATGCAGACATCAACTAGTATAAGACTTCATAAGGAAAGTTGTGACGCCAACTTCCTGAGTTCGTTACACAGACATTGTGTGCACAGAGACGAAGATAAATGCTTGATTGACGCGCTACACTGGAACTCCACATCGGGCTACGCGTATCAATAGAATATTATTTTCTTACCTGCATGTGTGCGTGTGTATATGCGCTAAGCTCTCGATAAACGCTCAACTAGCACCTTAAGATAACACCATCAGCTCCCTTGACGAAGAGCTACACATTCCAGAACAAACGACCACAACAAAGGTGAGGAACGCTCTGATGCCATCGGTCACTTACCTGCAAGAGAAGAAAATCAACCATTAGCTTCTTATTTATGGCGACAGCAACGGGTCAAGCAGGATCATTGGCTCATTCAATCAACTCAATCACTGACCTCCGTATGACCGTCTCTTAGGGTGCCTCACCTTCACCTTGAAGCAGGGTCAGGAAGCGGGCTGGCCCGAGAGCTTCTACGTCAGATACTAATGGGGTGGTTAATACCGCCATTAATAATTGGGCCAGGACAGGCAACCAACGACGGATTAATGCTAGAGGTGAGGGGTGAAAAAGTATCCCTTCACGGACTACGCCCTTGCTATGACCTGTAAAGATGACTTAAGGCATCTTTCGGCCGCCCGCGGGAGAAGACAGAAAACAAATGGCCGTAGACAAGGGCGGGAAATTACTAATTAGTCTCTACGAGTGTATGTAGCATTTCTTTTCTCTGTTTCCTAATTATTAATTAACTTTTTCTGTCTGTCCTCGCATTTTGCTCCTCTCTTCTGCTGTGGTGAGTTGCAGAAGTAAGAAGCGTAGCTTAAGGTGTCGTAATAGACATCTTTGTGACCTTGCTCTACACCTACAGGATCCTACGGACATAACTCTTTTATCTGTCCCATGGGCCTCCTGTCATTTAATGGAGGTGAAAGAGGGCTCAGTAGATGAGGTTTTATCTCATAACAAAGGGCATCCCATTGACAGCGACATCTGGCATCGCAAAAGGCCATCTTTTATCTTACCTTAAACTGTATACATTAATAACCACATAAATTTGCAAAGGAAGGTCTGATTGAAAGAGCCAAGATCTAAAAGGAAAAAGCATCGGGGGAATGTTAGTATAATTGGGTATTGGAATCTTCATTTTGCTATCCATGTACGCACGAAAAAATTTACTTTATACTTAATCAAATATTCCTTATTAACAAGAAATATAAACAAAACAATCTCTTCCCCCTCCAAAAAGCAAATATTAATACTAAAATTACGAGTAACAAAAATAATTGTAGAAATAGACAATGTGTACAGGAATAATCCACATTCAGTTGAAGAGAAACATTAGCCACATTTATGGAAAATTTCTGTATAAATCTGCAAATGCTACTTGATGCGCAATGATCACCATATCGAAATATTTCTGTACGAATGAAAATCTCACTTGTTTCATGAGTTGTAATGTCGGACAGAATGAAATGTTTCGAGTTAAATTCTTAATAAACTGTTATTAAGTGTAGAAAAATAGAAACAATTAAAACCTTGTATTTTCTGATAGTTTTTGATGACCTTATACGCAAGAGTATTTATACCATTTCCAGATAAACTGAGCGCCTTGAACTACTACATGCTTTTCTACTCGTAATTTTGATTAACAGATTTTGACATTATGGAGTACTAATTACTGGCAAAGTTTCCGAAAAGTAATTACGATATATTAGTTTCGTTTGCAGCTATCTCAATGGGAACACTTCATTTTCCCAATAATTGCAGAATTACAACTTCCAGGATTAGTGTTCTGGGTGATAATAACTGACATCAAATAATTGGATCGGAAGATTACAAAAATTCCTGCAGCAGCAGAAAACTTATGACCAAAAACGACCTTCTCTCTACCAGAAAGTTCAAGTTTTGAAGGAGATCAATGTGTCCCAATTCGTCTCTCTAAAACAGGGGTTTCCAACCTTTTCTTACCTGCCACCCCTTTAAAAAACGCATTTTTCCATTGTCAACTCTCTGAATTCAAGAGATACATTTTAATTTTAATGGATGGATTATAAGAAAAATCTGTTAATAATAGTTAAAAATAATAAAATAATTATAATACTTATCATTACTAATTATTGGTAAGTAACAATATTATTATTAAAAATTGGTCCGTCAAGCACCATTTGATCCTGTGGCATGAATCAACCCATCTTTCAAGATGACTGATCCGGGGGGGGGATGTCAATATCGACCCTTTGGAAATCCCTGCTCTGAAACATTTCAGACACCCTCAATTGGATTCAGTTCAGAAATTTGACCATACATACAATCCGAAGAAATTCTCACTTTACAGGAATTCGTCTTCAGCTTGGCCATTCGTCCCGCGAGAGCAGTAGTGTGGTGGCAATCTTCAAAAGCTTGAAAGCTCCAAAAGATAACATTGAGCTTGAGCCTCAAAAAGCCTTCGAAGTGCGTACGCAGTATACGAAAAACCCAGAATTATTCACTGGGGGGAACTCTACTCTCTCTGCCTAAAATCGCAGCTGATCCCTGAGGGGATAGCTATTCCAGTATAGTCTGAGGAATACCCATTAATGCCAGCCCTCTGCCTCCTGTCCTACCACCAGTCTTTAATCCACATGGATCTTCGCTTTTATCCCGACCTGCTTTCATGTCCCCTACACTACAACCCGACTTGTGAGCTCTTTAAGAATTCCTGCAATTCTCGAAAAGATTTGAAACTGGACCGTTCCAAAACGAGCGACAAAACCACTATACCATCACAAAGGACTTGTGGAAAAAGGAGTTTTGCCTAAAATCGCAGCTGATCCCTGAGGGGATAGCTATTCCAATATAGTCTGAGGAATACCCATTAATGCCAGCCCTCTGCCTCCTGTCCTACCACCAGTCTTTAATCCACATGGATCTTCGCTTTTATCCCGACCTGCTTTCATGTCCCCTACACTACAACCCGACTTGTGAGCTCTTTAAGAATTCCTGCAATTCTCGAAAAGATTTGAAACTGGACCGTTCCAAAACGAGCGACAAAACCACTATACCATCACAAAGGACTTGTGGAAAAAGGAGTTTTGCCTAAAATCGCAGCTGATCCCTGAGGGGATAGCTATTCCAATATAGTCTGAGGAATACCCATTAATGCCAGCCCTCTGCCTCCTGTCCTACCACCAGTCTTTAATCCACATGGATCTTCGCTTTTATCCTGACCTGCTTTCATGTCCCCTACACTACAACCCGACTTGTGAGCTCTTTAAGAATTCCTGCAATTCTCGAAAAGATTTGAAACTGGACCGTTCCAAAACGAGCGACAAAACCACTATACCATCACAAAGGACTTGTGGAAAAAGGAGTTTTGCCTAAAATCGCAGCTGATCCCTGAGGGGATAGCTATTCCAATATAGTCTGAGGAATACCCATTAATGCCAGCCCTCTGCCTCCTGTCCTACCACCAGTCTTTAATCCACATGGATCTTCGCTTTTATCCCGACCTGCTTTCATGTCCCCTACACTACAACCCGACTTGTGAGCTCTTTAAGAATTCCTGCAATTCTCGAAAAGATTTGAAACTGGACCGTTCCAAAACGAGCGACAAAACCACTATACCATCACAAAGGACTTGTGGAAAAAGGAGTTTGAATCCCATCTTGAGAGGAAGAAATTCTGTTTCATTTTATTTTTTTCGAAACTCGGAGTTTGTCAATGGCAAACAAGGGTTCTTTGAGTAGAACAAAAGGAAAATGATCAATTAATACACGCAATTTATTTATATTAATATCGACCAACAACAAGCTAGCCGCTGACCACATCAGACAATCCCAGCGTTACCATCTCCAACTTAAAAACACAGTGGACAGTACATATAGAATTAAATTAATAATCTCTAAATGACTGGGACAAATAACTATTGTAATTTCTGTCAATTCATCTTGATAAAATGCAGTTTGCTAGTAAACTCTATGCGCCGATAGGTGGTGCTGGAAATTAAGCCTTTTTTCATCGTCTTCTGCTGATGATAAAATATAGAAACTGTACACGAGACTGAGGATTAAAAAAAAGTAACTAAAAATGAAATTGTAAAGAAACTTTACTATTGATAGTTTCGCTGTAAAAAGCAGCGTACGTTATGTTCCAATAATTAAACAAATAAATACGATAATAAGCATTCATAAGCTTCACTTTTGCGCTTTCATCATGCTTTAATAATAACTAGCATTTTTCTCCAAGAAGTTTTCTATGTTTTAATAATTTTGCATCCTGTTATGAAGATGTAACCCCAAGAGACTGTTTTATTCAGTAAACGAACTAAGAAGCTCAAGTGATGCAAGGAAAGCATAAAGCTTTCAGATTTCTGTTTAATTTCTTTGCTCGAATAAATCCCAGACTCATAACCAATCCGAACAATAAAAAAAAACAGGACTGTTAATAGAAAACAAATTTCAAATTCTTATACGAATAACGCATGCGCGTATTTCGCGACTTTGTACATAATTTGAAATTTTTCCGGCTAAAAACTGTACATCTGCGCGTACAGATGAATGGGTGTCGTGTAATATGTGAATCAACCACCTAAATAAAATAAATATCGCAACTCTGCGTATTACTATCCTTCATCCCTCCTTCCGAAACACTTCGCAGACAAAGCAGGCTTAACACGTCACGCTCTGTAACATGCAATGAGGAAATAAATGACGTATAGATGACATCCCGAGCCCCACACAAAACCTTTATTAAGCCCTAAATTCGATCGTTTCATTCTCTTCTCTTTCACGATTTCTCCATCATTGTCTTCCGTTTATTCTGCTGCGTGACACTACAATGATTTGCTCAGTCATCTCTCACTCACACTTCCATTCACAACCTTTTATGGTGACTGAGTGACCTCCCTAGCTGGGGTCACAGTGGGGCACCCAGAAGCTAATGAAGCGGGGGAAAACAACAGCTGTCAAATAAGCGCAGAATAAAAACCTTCGCACCTGTGGCTGTCTGATAATGTCCCAACGTGTTTGGAGCAGCTATTGGTACGTTCCAGTTACCAAAGTTCTCGCTCACACACACTGCCTGGGTGGGGATGACTTTGAGAACGGAGTTAGCGATGCATATCTGCGATATTGTTCAAATTAATTTCAGCCTCAATAATGAAAGGGAAGTCATCTCTCAGCTAGACAAACAGAACAAGGTCTCTCTCTTTCAATGATGTGAAGAGATTTCAGAGGGCTGGTCCCTACCTAATCTTGCATCATCTTAGTGCTTTTGGCGTCACAAACCCGAGAGATACATTCAGGCCATGGAGTTTTATCGCGCAGAGGAAATGTTATTCTCTTGGTAATAAATTAACCGAAGAATTCAATTAAAATAAATCATATGCGTTTCTGTTCGCCAACAATTCTGATCGAACTTCTGGTTCAGAACAAATCGAACAAAAAATGTGTTCTAAACAAGTCCAAGTCCGATAAAATTGCTGTTACAAGTTCGTTGAGGTGTGAGTTCGTTCTCAAATCGGAATTGACCTTGGAAGGCTAATAGAAGATCCGAAGTACAGGAAACAAACCGCGTTGGTTCACTCAGACTACTGTCGCCTAATAGTTCTGTGCGTTCTTGAATAACTGTGTACTCAATGGTGTGTTTATGTGGACAAGTGTCCCACGTCTATAGAGTATCGGTGGTCGTGGTGTTGTTATGCTAAGCAATTTGTACGTTAACTGGCAGGACCGTAGACAGATGCAGTGTAAATTGAATCGCTATATGCAAATCTAATCAATATATGTTTTTATTTCTTTATACTGTATATGCAAATTCCCTGGCCTTGAAGGGGATTTGTCTCTCAACAATTTATCTTGGTAGGACAATTAAAGATTTATTTATAACAGCAACAAGGATGAAGAGCCCAATAAAACAGATGCTTCGTACGGTACCAGCAAAACCATTGTGATCATTCACCAATTTATGTTAAGTAACTTTTTTTTTTAATCTGGCACAGTGCCCGTTGACGCAGAATGACCTACCTCTCTAATTTTAAAGCAATGGAACCAGTTATTTTATTTTAGATTATGGTCTTGGTTCATTGCATAACTGTCCATTTACAATTATTATTGACTGTTTCCAGTTCTTCAACGGCTTAGAATTCCAAATGACCATCGTGACAAGAATGCTAATTTTGAAATAGAGGGAACAAGGAGCAACAGTAACACTTCTCATCTCTCGCCGGTCCTTAGTTGCTAGAACGGACAAGAGATGGTTGAGCAATGTACCATCATGTTTAGATCGGAATGATCATGTTTTCAGTTGTGGTGTTTGTGGAAAATCGGGACAGGATTCGGTTTCTGTGCTCAGAGGATAAATCAATAGGGCTCCACTTTGGGTAGGGGTCAGGGCATTGCACCGGTACGCTACATCTCTGCTCCAAATCGACCACGAAGAGTTTTAATAAAAACTAAATAATGTTTTTATTAAAGATGATATCTTAAGTACACTATGCAAGCTGCTAAAAAATATCGAGGACAATTAAAACAAAATGAACAGTCCACAGAACTTAAATCTACTGGAAAGCTGCAAGGTATAAATGCTAATCAATTCTACTGTAATTCAATAAAGCGAATGATAGACGCTATCAGAAACGGTTCTAATGCATCGGTGGCAAAAAAATGACTGGTGGGAACCTGTAATGGCCCTCTTACAGGTTTAACAATTAACGAGAGAAAATCATGACAGTGAGACAAATGTATGTCGTCAACAGATAAGAGATTATCTCCCCTCCAGATCTTTCCTTTTACCCTTAAATACTAAGCATAACCTAGCTCGACACGGTGTAGTGTCAGAGATTGCGCAAAATTTCCGCGTTCCGGAGGGTGAAGCGCGCAAAATTTTAAGACCTCATTTAGCATCATTTATGAAAGAGGGGGGTTGTGAAGAGATGGACAGTTAGGAATAATATTAACGGAATTCTATTGAGAGTTCCTCTACTTCTCAATAGTTTTAAAATCGTGGTACCGAAACTTTCTAAATCCTTCTCATAACCTTTTATCAGTTGTGTATTAAATTGATTCCTAACGAATATCTAAGACGCTTGTCCATCCTTGGTACATTCGATTTAACATTCAGTACTGGGGATTTCAGCGATTTGAAAATTAGGAGAGTTATTTGAGTAGTTTGACTTAAGACTGACTGTCTTTTACTAGATGTAGATAAGAGCGCAATAGACCATCATGATTTATCTTATAAACTACATTAAATGAGATTGTGTATAGACACCGAGCGCGTTTTCTTTGTCTTTCCGATATATTTGTGTCATCATGAATGGAAGTAGGTGAGACGTCAGAAAGCAGTTAGCTGAAATACACCGCTTGTTGTCATTCATGCTAACTACGCCTAATTCCTCAACTACATGCTTGAAGTCTATTATAAGCATAATAATGTTTGCCATGAGTTAAATGAAGTCATATTGAGTTATATCCTTCTCCAAAACGACATTAACTGCGATACAACTATATAATGTCGAACCTGTCTACCTCTTTAGATTTCTGGGCTATCTATTGTTTATGGCTGAATTCCTAAGAAGTGTAACAATTTACCACTTGCCACACCCTAGGACGCGGGGCCGGTCCTTGACCTGTTCCCTTATCTCTAGTATGGCCAAGAAGGTGACAACCGATCGACGGGAGCTCTTGCCAGAAACAAACTGGTTCCGTTTAAAACGAAAGAAAATGGGGAGAGGGGGGGGAGGAGAAGAGAAAGGGAAAAGTTGACAGCAAAGACGCAAATATAGGACAAAACGAATCAAATGAGCCCCACCCCTCTATGGTCGTCATATATGAGGTCAATTTTATCGATAATATCAATGTTGTATTTGCGTTCTGTGGAATTTAACAAATGTTTATTTTTAAAGCGATGCTCAAAATCATCGTAGTTATAAAATTTATTCAACTAATGGACATTCATAATTCAGAGATTGCGATACCTTCCATTATTCGAATATTAATTTTAATATTAAGAGAGTGAAAATGTGGAGAGTTTTATTTAAGATTCCTCGATAATTTTTCAAATTTGTACAGCGAAACAAATCTCTAAATTTCATTTCTGTTTGTCATCGCGTCAAAATTATGTTGCTTTAGTTCGGTTGAACAGCAATACAATAAACGCGTGTTTGATTTTCAAAATGTCTCTTTGCTCAATGCAAACTCTCAACAATTACACTGGAAAAGGATATGAATTTTTAATGAAAAACCACGCGAATGTCTCATTTGAAGAATTTTACATTTAAATTGTTCAACACAGACTATTCCTGCCTTAGCAAGTTTATTTCTTAATAAACCCTTACCTTGCACCGATTACAATCAGAATAAAGGATAAAAACAGTTGGAAGCTTTAAATAAAAGCCCACATCAGTTAAAACCGCAATATTATTGTCACTAATTCCATAACGTCTTTCCAGCCTTCACTGCTGCTCACCAAACACAGAAAGAGTTAACTAAAAATTCGTGGTATGATCTGATTCATCGCGGTACGTGGGAAAGTGTTCGGGGCAAAGGAGGCATTCTTAGAAGACGTGGTTTTTATATTTTCGGCATAGAATACAAAAAGGAGAAGACCTTTACTCGTGTTTACGAAAGAGTTTAAAGAACTACGCCGCTGCCAAGGTAAAGAAAACCTTTCTGCTCTTTAGAAAGCTCAGACACGTTTATCTGCGAGAAACTTCTAAAAGTTTGCTCTTGTTTTGTGGAGAACTATTCACCACGAAGTTGAAATAATTAGTATCGACTAATTATTTCAAATTACCAAAAGAAAACTTCGTTTATATTTTTGGCAATTCGTCGAAATACTCAATAAAACATTGTAAATAAAATAAATAATACGTACACTCATTGTGTCTGTACTAAACCATTCTACGCACTCGTTAATTTGTAGTCAGTCACTAACTGGTGTGTTAATCGGCAGAGCTTACTTGGAACTAAGCGCCATCTTTAAAAATTACTGATAATTTCAACACCAGGGGATCTATGGCATAGTTCAACTTTCCCTTAATACCATTCTGTTCCATTCATACAGCTAAATTAAAGATATTTTAGTAATTTCCTCATCTTTCCAATACAATATTCATTAATGGATTCGTTCAAATTGCTGGGGAACTCAACTTACTCACAAGTAGCAGATTGGGTTTTTAACTGACCCGATGTCTTTCTGTTAGTTGTTCAATTAATCGTTTTGATGCGTAATTTCATTTGTTGAAGTCTTTGGCAAAGGATGCAAAGAAAAACAGCGAAGACTTCTTTACTTATACAAACTCTAAAAGGGGATGAATCAGATTGGTCCACTTGATATCGATGGTTCGACTGTTGATGACCCTGCTCAGATAGCAAACAAACTGAATGAGTATTTTGCAGGGAAGTGGAGAATAGAAGCTTATTAAACTCTAACAGGGAGTTAAACGATTTTGTAATAACGGAAAGCAAAGTGTAGGAGAAATTGTTGAAGTTAAACATAAGAAAGACACCTGGGATGGATGGGATCTATCCAGTTATATTAAAGGAGGCGGCAAAGCAACTAAGCAAACCCTTATCCATAATTATGAGAGCTTCCTTGGATTCAGGGGAGGTTCCCTGGGACTGGAGATGTGCAAATGTATCCCCATTCACAAAGGGGGATCGAAGGGTGACACGAGTAATTACAGACCAGTTAGTTTAACTTCTGTTCCGGGTAAAATAATGGAGTCACTGGTTAAAGAAACAACGCAGAATCAATTAGACAAGACTGTAGCTATAGTTCACAGACAGCATGGGTTTGTTAAGGGGAAATCTTGCCTGACCAATTTGATTGGATATTATGATGTGGTCACAAAGGAACTGAATGCCAAAAGTAATTTTGATATCATATATTTGGATTTCGGGAAAGCGTTTGACACTGTTGCGCATGGAAGACTATTGTACAAATTGGAACAGAATGGTATTAAGGGAAAGTTTCTGCTATGTATAAATGGATGGTTGAGAATGAGAAGACAGAGAGTGGTAATCAATGGACACTGCTCTTCGTGGACTAATGTTATCAGTGGAGTCTCCAGGGAGTTTCACTGTTGGGACCAATGTTGTTTTCTATATTTATCAATGATATAAGATGAAAGTATAGCAGGATTAATATCCAAGTTTGCAGATGATACAAAGATTGGCAGGGTTGTTAATGACAGTAATGGCAGTGTGCTACTGCAATAGGATCTAGAAAAGTTGGGCAGATGGGCTGAAAGATGGCAACTGAAGTTTAATATTGATAAATTCAAAGTACTGCATATTTGTAGGGTAACCGCAGAATGACGTACAGACTCTGAGGTAACACACTCAGGATTGTGGAGAGCGAATAAGACCTTGTGGTAATTGTGCAGTCAGATATGAAGTTTTCAGAGCAGTGCAGACAGAGTAGCTTATGGTGTCTTATCAATGATATACAAGAATTTTTCTAGCAGGCGTAAAGAGGTGATTATCCCCTTGTATAAAGCAAAGGCCAGGCCACACCTTGAATACTCCGTACAGGTCTGAAGGTCTCATTTTAGGAAGGATGTACAGCTGCTGCGATACGAATACAGAGAAGGGTAACAAGATTGTGAGGGGAAAAAAAGATGCTCTTACTAAGAAAGGCTTAAGTTCTGCAAATTGGAGCGTCTAGAGACCAGGCACTTGCGAGGTGATCTGATTGGGGTGTTTAAGGCATTGAAAGGTCTGAGCAAGCTTAATGCTGATGGGACTCTTCCTCATGCTCAGATTTCGGACTTGAGGGGGCATAAATTCAAATTGAGGAAAGACAGTTGTAGAATATATATGCGGAAATTTGCCTTTAGCCAGCGGTGGTTGATTGCTGGAACAAAGTTCCATCTGTTGTTGTGGAAGTTGATAGCTTAAATAAATTCAAGAAGTGGACAAACTTTCGGAGCAAATGGAGATGCTCTATAAGCTTACTTTCTTCTCAATATATGCTAATGCTAATAAATTTGTGGCGCGGGATGTTCTATATGCCGCCCCACCTCCTGAGGATGCATTTACCGAGGTGCAGTCACGCAGTTTCTCGAAGGACCTAAAGTCGCGGTTGAGTGGGGAGAACCCGGAATCACCAATAACTATCTGTAGGGTGCTCCCGCAACCTTATTTTAGGATACCTAAAAATACCCACATGAGGGTACCAGACTACCCAAATCCGAAATTGGCTCCTCCCCACCCCATTCCGCAATCTCTATCCACACGGCCATTCGGGAATGTGGTTCGTTTTCCCGCATAGCAAGTTGGATTTTCTAGTAGAGTTAAATAAATAAAAAATCACGCAAAAAATAAATTGATTAAAACCCAATAAATAAATGCATTTAAAATCAGATCAATAGATATGAAAAGGCTATTTCCTTTTCATCAGCATCTTCATTATCATATTCCGGCAAGTCTATTAAACCACCTACCCTCTCCAACCCCTCCCTTCTTTCACTTTCCATCGAGTTTTGTCGCAACGTAATACCAATTGCTCAAAGACAGGAGAACGCGAATTCCCCAGTCCCTGTTAATCGCAATAAATATGCATTGCATCTAATCAAAGTCGTTGTTGATCAATTTCAGATCCACACAGTTTCTGAGTGAGGATTTATGTGATGTCCCCTCTCACAAACGTCCAGTTGAAAGCTCTTTTTCGCATAGCGCCTACTCTCTTTGCTTCGCCAATATAACTCGCAGCATAATCTGAACATTCAATTTTATAAATCGCTTTTCTCCTAAAGATTTCCAGTGTGTGGGGGGATTCAATCTGAGGTGTACAGTTTGCAATTTTAGGGAACGTATTAGAAGCAAGAATACTGTAGACCTGGTCTTCACCCACGAACCAGTTGGCATCACAGGGCTGACAATACAGGAACAATTATCAGGGAATGATCACGGATTCTAAGTTGGATGATGACCAGAGTAGTTGTTAAAACCAAGGAATTGGTTTTAATTCCAGTAAAGGACACTATGACAGTTTAAGGTTCTGGAGAGAGAGAGAGAGAGAGAGAGAGAGAGAGAGAGAGAGAGAGAGAGAGAGAGAGAGAGAGAGAGAGAGAGAGAGAGAGAGAGATTCTTTGGATTGGAGAGGTCCCCAAGGTATCTCTAATACATAAACCGGTTTAAGAGCGAAGCGAGTAAATACATACCGCAGTGGGTAACTACAGACCGACCAGTCTGTTATTACCCACTTCACCTATTTCCATCTAAATGACGAAGTGCTAGTTATTTTGACAGCATTTAGATTTTAGCAAAGCATTTGACAGTCCAGCATGAGAGGTTACTCTATAAGCTTGAACACGTTGGAATTACAGATCTTTAGATGGACCGTAGAATAGCCGCAGGGCAGGAGGCGAAGGGTTATTTTTAGATTGGGCTAATGTAGGAAATGGAGTTCCGAAAGGATCGGTACTCTTTTTTGTTTTTCTTAAACGCAATAGATGATGGGACAGAGGGCATGTTTTGAAAATTTGCAAAAGTCAAGATCGATGAGAGTAGTTAATTACCAGTGCCAAGACGGGCTCTTCAGGGCGACTTAGGTGAGCTTCGGGGGATGGTCAAAGAAGTTGTTGTTGTTGTAGGATTTTAGGGACATCAGTGACTGGATGTTTTTTTAGGTCTGGAGAACACACCTAAAAAAGACATCGAGCTTCCTGAAAGTCCAAAGACGTATACACTTCTAATGAGATCAGCCAAAGGGAGTCAATATGACGAAAGGCTTGGAATGCAGGTTACAGAGCTTGGTAACTAACTAGGCACCTTAGAGTGAACCACACTCAGTTCTATAAGGCTCTAAGATGGGACAGTAAAATGAATTAAGGTGAAATTTTTACGGTCATAAACGATATCGGGATAAATTAAAATTAATCCTCGCACCATAAGGATAATACTAATACTATTGCCTGCCGGTAGAATGAAAATTAGATTGTTTCAGTATTCTAGCTATCTTTTGTCATACTGCTGAGTAGAATGCGATTCATATAACACCGACATCAACAACACATTCCCTTTTCCAGGCCTCTGTCGTTAGGACTTCATACTTATCCAGGATCCACTTTGGAAAACCACGGGTCCGCAGATCTCTTCGTCACCTATTTATTTTCTTTTTGTTACATCTCTCTCTTACTGCAATGCAGCCAGGTTCTACCATTAAGACCTTTGCCATTCTGTTCTTATGTACCACGTAGAACAGCCTGTAAACTGGCCCATGAACATTTTGGTTAGAAAACCAATTCAGGTGGTATATAACTGAAAATCTCTCTCTCTTCTAATTCTTCCATAACTAGATTTGTGTGATGTACACTGACCGGATGAATACATTATTAAAAAAGTATATTGATATATGAGTATCGGTGTAGCTTATGATTAAAGAAGGGAAATCTTTTCAACGCACAGGGAACATTACGAAATTGAACTCCCGATATTTAGTACATTTAAGAACTCAAAGGAAACAGTTTTGGATGGCAGATCGAAAGGTTTTGCTCTCAACTGATGAAACGACTCTCTCACCAGCTCCTTCAGATCAAAACGTTCCTTCGAGTTCTCTTTAAAGAAGTTTTAGAGGTGAAAAGCCAACAAACTAGGAAACGCAATAAACAAGACCAACCGAAACGAGTGAGCTATAAAGAGCTCTTCAGCTGCTCTTCACGAATAACTTGTATACATGTAGATACAATACATACAAAGAAGGGAGAGCGTATTACCTTTATACAACAGCAAAGGAGCTAAATTGCAAGTTTGAGGCACGGAAAAAAACAATGGACTTTGTTAAAATATCCTTGCGCTCCTTAAGAATAACGGTCCATTGAATTTATGATATATAACCTACTCTAACCTTAAAGGTTAAGAATCTCCCACCTCGTGGTGTTACCTCATATGCTTGGAACACCTACTGTACCCGTAACTGTTCCAAGTAATGCTCAGTTTCAGAGGGACAACGCAACAGTGAATAGTTATCCCGGAATACTCAATTTTCCGAAAGGCACATTCCTCATCTTCCTGCAATTCCAACAGATGAAAGTCAGTGTTGTGAATTTCATCTGTTCACTTCTATCTGCAGAGCGTCATCCGAAATGTAATGTGCTTAAAAATATACTTAACATAAAGGCCTTTAAGTTTCCATCCATCTCACAAAGAATATGGTGGAGATTAACTTCATTAGTTCATTGTGAATTGAAATGCGTGAAACTGGCTACTGCAGGTTTATAAGATAAGTAAGTAAACTAGATGTATAAGGTCGAAGTATATCCACAGGGGAGACGCACAAGGATGCTACTATTCTTATTTATTTTACACCAAAACAACTAAAGACATGGGGCATCGGCGTATTATATACTGTCTGTAAATTGCGTGTGTTCTGTGGTCGATTTTCTATTTGTTGGACGGAAAACGAGAGCTTCTGGGAGATAAAACCATGTAGCCCTCACCTGAGACCAACGAACTCAGCCATGTTGTGAAAAAGGTCCAAAAACTTTCTCATGTCATCGACTGGGCTGGAACTTGGATCTTTTCCACCCGATGTGGGGAGGACAGCGATCCTGCCAACTGTGACGAGGGCTCTGGATGAAACGTTCAGTTTCCAGAAGATAAAACAGACCCCATCCCGAGAACGACTAGCCCAGTCACGATGCGAAAGAATTCCATAAAAGTTCTTCCCGCCTACTAGGATTCTGACCCAGCCTTTTTCCACACAGAGTGGTAGGATGGTGATTATAGCCACTGTTCCTCGTGGGTAGCACAGTTGGCAGTATCACTATTTCCCCACATCAGGTGTAAAAGACCTGAGTTCCAGTCTCGTCGATGACCTGAGGAATATTTATGTGCCTTTTTCACAACAGGCTGGGTTAGTCGATCTCAGGAGAGGATAAAGGTCTTTTATCCAGGGAAACTCGGATTTTTCGTCCAGCAAGCAGGCAAATTGGCTACAATTAACCACAGAACATACAGAAATTTACAGACATATTATAGTAATAATAACTGGTGTGCAAAACTTAAGGAAAAACACTATATTTCTAAAGGTTACAACCACAAAATCTCTACTTAAGGTACTCTTTACTGATGAGAGTAGATTAAGTCTCAGCAGCGATTCTGGACGTCAGCTAATCTGGCGAGAGGTTGGCACACGGTATCACCCCACAAACATCACTGAAAGGGTTCGATATGGCGGTCGAGGTGTTCTAGTCTGAGGAGGCGTTATCTTGGATGGACGTACACAACTCCAGATACTGGAAGGCGGTACTGTAACCGGTGCAAGCTACTGTACTGAGGTAATCCTTTCCCATGTGCGTCTGTTCCGAGATGCCATTGGTCCCGAGTACGTGTTTATGGACGATAACGCACACCCCGTGGCACTACAGCTGTTGATATGCTTTTGGAAAGTGAGGACATTGTTCGTATAGATTGGCCTGTCCTTTCCGACGATCTAAATCCCATCGAACACATATGTGACGCTCTGGGGAGACGCCTAGTGGCACGTCAACACACACCAGAATATGTTCACCAGCTGAAGATGCGCTGACAGAGGAATGGATGATGTTACCGCAAGAACTAATCAACAACATTGTTCTAAGTATGGACAGGCGGTGCTAAGCCTGCATCGAAATTAGAGGTGGCCATATCTCCTACTGAGGGCCACCTCTTCTCATTGTTCCAACTTTGGCAGTGATGCATCTGTATCATGGTAGATAGTGTTATGTTGCCATTTTTTAATAAAGTCCCTCTATACCGTTTTGCTTTCGTTGTTGTTTCCTTCATCATTTCTGAACCGCACGAGGTTCCTTTGGTATGCTTTTCCAATATCTAGGCCACTCCTATGAGAAGCTACAGGTGAAAACCTGACTGGTCCTTAAATTTTGCACACCAGTATAGCAATAGTAATAGAGGCATGTGATGCAAGAAAGGAAGCGTATGAGCTTATGTAGCATCAGGCAAAAGAAAAAAAAAAAAAAATTACACAACCATTCCCTCTAAATGTTTGTCCAGTTCCTCCTTGAATTTATTTAAGCTATCAACTTCCACAATGTCAGATGGAAGTTTGTTCCAGCAATTAACCACCCGTTGGCTTAAGTTCGTAATCTTAGCAAGTGAAGAATCCCATCAGAATTTAGCGTGCTCAACCCTTTCAAGGCCTTATACACCTCAATCAGATCACCTCGCAGGTGCCTAGCCTCCAGATGCTATAATTTGCAGAACTTAAGCATCTGTCTTGGTAAGAGGATCCCTTCATTCCCCTCACCAATCTTGTTGCCTTTCTTTGTACACGCTCAAGGAAATCTATACTCTTCCTAAAATGAGGCCCCCAGACCTGTACGCAGTACTCAAGGCATGGCCTGACCATTGCCTTATACAGAGGGACAATCACCTCCTTTTCCCTGCTAACAAAATTCCTATATATCATTGATAAAACCCCATGACCTTCTGTGGCAGCCTGTCTGCATTGCTCAGAAAACTTCATATCTGACTGCACAATTACTCCCAGGTCTTTTTCATTTTCTACCACCTGAAGTGTAGTACCACATAGTTGGTGTGTTCCTCTGGGGTTACTTCTAACCATATGCAGTACTTTACATTTGTCAATCTTCAGTCGCCACTTCTCAGCCCATCTGCCCAAATTTTCTAGATCCTATTGCAGTAGCACATTACCATTACTGTCATTAACAACCCTGCCAACCTTTGTATTATCTGCAAACTTCGACACTAAGCCTAATATACCTTCATCAATATCATTGATAAATATACAAAACAACAGTGGACCTAACACCGAACCCTGTGGGACTCCACTAATAACATTACTCCACGAAGAGCAGCACCCATTAATTACCACCCTCTGTCTTCTTCCACTCAACCACCCTTTTATCCATTGTAACAACTTATCCTCAATATCATTCTGCTCCAATTTGTACAATAGTCTTCCATGTGCAGAAGTATCAAAAACTTTCCTGAAATCCAAGTATATGATATCGAAATTATTTTTTGCATCCAGTTCCTTTGTAACCACATCATAATATCCTATCAAATTTGTCAGACAAGACTTTCCCTTAACAAACCCATGCTGTGTCTGAATTATTGCTGCAGTCTTGTCTAGATGATCCTGCAATGCATCTTTAACCAGTGACTCGATTATTTTACCAGGAACAGAAGTTAAACCTTGGCAATATTTCTTAATAGGTATGAAACATTTAGTAGCTTCCAAGATTAATTCCTTGAATGCTTCCCACTTAGAATTTGCTATTGGTAACATCATCAGTTGATCCCACTGTACAGAATTAAAAAACTGTCTGAGACCCATGTAGTCACCTTCACGAAAGCATAAGCCCTTCCCTTTAGACTTGATGGTAGTTACATCTTTAAGTAATTCCCACATCAGTACACTGTGATCACTGCTGATAACCAGGTCAAGAGTATTACCCTCTCTGGTTGCCTCTCGAACATGCTGCTGCAGAAACCAATCATCCAATAAATCCACAAAAGTCTTGCTAGTGTGCGAGTGACCAACTGACAAGTTCCAGTCAATAGGAAGCAATAAGGCCTAAGTTACTGATGCGCTTAAAAACCCTACAAACAACCAACCAATCTGCTTTCGTAACATATCTAAACAAAAATCTCTTCAGGAAGTAGCCATATCTGATATTTAACGTCCTGATTTTCCTAACAAACATATACAATGGGTTATTTAAATTTATGGCTTCATTCTCGGAATATTACGTTATCTGGAAATCTATTCAAGAAACAATTTGAGAACTCTGTAGTCTGCTATAAAACCAGGAACTTGGCAGTCGCTTTAAATTGAGACTATAAAGCATCGGGATGTTATTGGAACTTATTATTTTGTTAAAGAATACATTAAAAGAAGAATAAGAAGAATACATTAAACGCTTTAATCAATGTCTCACGCTATAACTAGGAAAGATCGTAACAATAATGGTGTTTATTTCTAATTTCAATAAAACGAGTACAAACCCATTATTTCCTTCCTCATTTGAAACCACGCCAATAATTATTTTATCCAGAAGCAACATTAGGAAAACTCTATCGCTCGCAGATTTTTATTTTGGGGAGGGAGGAAAAGTAGAAGAATCGAAATGACGCTTTTGGGTGATTCTCGATTCTTTTATGTTGTTTTTGCCATTTGAAAAGAAAAAAAGAAAGAAAGATTTCTGGAGTGAGTGAGCTTTATCACTTTCCATGCCCACCAGGATTGGAGCCTGAGGCCTCTCTCGGTTTCGCAGTTCGTCCCTTCCTTTTATGCACACAAGCAAAAAAAACACACCAGCACGTGCACAACAGGTAAGGGCGAAAAAGTCGAAGGGTCTTTAGGAATGCATACTGTCAGGTCACGTTGTTTACAGCCTCATAAACACGATAGTTGGATAGGAAAAAAAAAAAAGGAGGAAGAATAATTGTTTCACAGCACACCGTTGTTTCAAAGACTAGCGTTGCCTACGACCTTATCTAGTGCAGAAGCTCCTCACCAGGACCATGGGGGGAAAACTGATAGGTTATAAACCAACTCAGGGATGGGTGTCATCTAAAATCTGTTCCTCGAACCACAGTGTGCAAATGGCGGTGATATATTGCTCCTCATCAATATTCATGCATGTCTGTCTAAAGAAAGGTTAAAAGATCAAAAGATGAACGGACAGAGAGGAGAAAAGAAACCTTTCCATACATTAAAGGCATAAAAGAAATGGAGTGTGGGAAGGGACCTATTTAATCTTTGATATAATTAATTTTACAACCGTTTAAAATACAATATACAGCAACAACTTTTAGAGATATCCAACTCACGCTGCACCCTCACTTCCTTCCATCCTCAAAGGTGGAAAGACTTTTTAAAGACAAAGAAGAAACCACGAAGAATTCAAACTTTTGTGGTAACTCAACACGATACGCTTGGGACAAGTAGCGTTTCTTAATAATTTAATATAATAAACTCACCTTTAAGAATTCTCAAAACGTATTTTGTTTATTTAGCGCAGCAGTGTCAATTATGGAGTAATACGATGTAACAGCGCTTACCTGCATCTCGCAAGGCCAATAGTTTCTATACATTTTCTTCCTCAGGAACTATCGAATGAAAACTTTGCCCGCTGATCATAATTAAAAGCCACATCACGAGACCATCGCTGGAATACTCTCGAGAACATTATCGATGACGAAACGTTCTTTCTAAATCATCCGAAATTATTCGATTGGAAACCGTCTCAAGGACTCCTGAACAGAGTGCATTCAACCGAGTACAATATCCACCCACCCACCCACCTCAGCACGTGCACTGCCCCCACCACAATAACATTCTCGGATGCGACTTACCGTATGTAAGCGCGGTGTATTGAGAACAGGTGTCCGAGTACAGGTTACACCACTGTTTGTGCGTCCTCTGAAACTTATCCGTGGGCATCCCAGTTAACAAACAGCGTTAATATGTGTTTTGGTGAAACGCCATCTGCTCTACGTGTCTAATGAAATAATGAACGGGGTTTACACTGCGCTCGTGAATGGTAAACCAACAGTGGAGCAGTTGTCTTTCTCGATAACACGCTGATACGGGATCAATTGGTTTGGCTTTCATCACTGGGTCATGACGGCTGAAACCCCGGGGGTTGCAGCCTCCGTTACAGCTTTGTCTGATGTAATCATTGTCATTGCAAAACTTTAATCACTAACAATCCCCACATGTGTTTGATTCTACGAAGAACAGCTGAAACCCATCTTCCTCCACTCTATATTTTGACTATTACCGCCATTGTACTGCCACATGCAGTTAAACTATTATTCAATGTTAGTTATTTTGGTGTTATCTCTTTCCCCCGTTTATACTCTAAATTTCATATATTCCATGGTACGTTTTGTCTATTTTGTGGGGTGAAACAAAGCATACCTAAGATCGAACAGTTCGGCCACGATGTGAACCCATTAAAACTTCCCGTGTTGAAATTGGATCCTAATCTAACAGAAATTCTGGTGTACATTGCTGAGTAACATTAGTTGATCTCATTTTCTCAACAGAAGGTACCAAGGGGGCAGCACAGTTGGTGCAATCACCGTCCTCCCCACACTGGGTGGAAAAGACCCGAGTTCGAGTCCCGTCGATGACGTGAGGAACTTTTATGGGCCTTTTTCACAAAATGGCCGAGTTAGTCGGTCTCAGGCAAGGGTATCATGGAACTCGGATTTTTCGTCCAGCGAACAGAAAATCGATCTCAGAACACAGGCAATTGCCTGTGTTCTGTGTACTGACCATATACCCGGAACAATATGGTCTTAATGGCCGATGCTCCTAAAATCCTACAACGACAACAACAACAACAACGTGTAGTTTATGAATATGATTGTAATATGTTATGCATTCGGATGACTGCCTATGAACAAATCCAATAAGTGTAGACTATGTTTATTAAAAAAGATTGTTTCATTTGAATGACCCTTATACAAACACCATAAAGGTAGTGTTTCTATTGGGTCTTCTTTGAGATGACCCAATAGATAAAACCCATATGAGTTTTATCTATTGGGTCATCTCAAAGATATTCTGTAATAGCGCGCGTGTTTATATATATTTTTTGCAAAGAAATAAAACAAAAATAACATCAACATCGTGTTAATTTAATAAGTTAATGTACACTCTTAACAGTACCAATAGTATTAGGTATTTTATGTTATATAAACTTTGTAAAAGGATCTTATTCTTGAATTTGTTCATTGTATTATTTAATACAACGGTCTTAATGCTCAGAGAAGAACAAACTCTGCTTTTACAACGAGTTGCCCTGATATTGCACACTACATTTAAATAAATAATGACACTGCCTAGAGACATCTTCCATTTATCTAAAAGAAATCGGGAAGGGACCAATAACTCCTGAAACTGGTTGTCATGGTTTAAATGATCGATGTCATTTCTTTTAAAGTAGTGCAATACTAGCTTATTTTATTTTATATTTCATTAGCTATTATTTTCTCCAATAAAATAATAGCTACATGAAATATAAAACACGAGTTTTCCACTGGTGCGGGAGGAAGGTGATTATATCCACTGCGCTACCGAAAGGGCTCATAAAACGCAATATTCTAAAATATTAAGGGATGAAAAGAAAAATTCAATTAACTGAATAATGGAGAACACGGTTTGTGGGGATGAGATGAAGACAGGAGACTGTGAGCATGATGGATGAGAAAATAAAATTCTAAAACTAAATAATGGACGTAAAATCTGTGGTCGATTTAACGTTTGCTGGACGAAAAACCACGGTATATCCTTGCCTGAGACCGATTAACTCAATCTCAGGAAAAAGGCCCATAGAAATTCCTATCGTCATCGACGGGACTCGAACCCTGGTCTTTTCCACTGGTGTGGGGAGGACGGCGATTCTACCATAGGTAATAACCTTGAGGGCGAATGGAACATAAAAAATTCATTCTAGAATAAATGTAGGAAGGGTGCAGACAGGCCAGCCATATGTGGAAGTGTCCAGGTGACTTCAAGCGAATAGCAGAAAAGTTTAAAGAGTTAGCAACGATTTCAAAGTAGTTATAAAATTTACAGAGCAGCAGGACACGACCACGTGGTACAGTTTCAGTTTTTAACCATACACAAATGTGAAGCAACAGAGAAAAACTTGCCCAGTGAAGCCAGAAGTCTTTACATCCGCCTCATTGAAGTAAGAAAAATTATATAAAAAAGAGGAACTGCAACTAATTTGCATTGGCTTTGAAACCTTGGAAATCCCCCTTCCCCAAAGAGGGACTATGTAGGTCCCCCTTTGGGGAAGGGGGATTTCCCTTAGTACCTACATAGTCCTCCAAAGAGGGACTATGTAGGATGGTTTGATGGGCTCGACTACCCCCACTTAAATCTCGCAGAGGATGGGGATATTCAAAGGAGAGAGAGGTTGCAGTTCCAACAGGGCAAATTACTCCTGCTTTCCTGTAGAGCTGCTGGACCTCAGGAATAATTTACTGCAACAGTGATCCATGTGGATGATGTGGATCAACAATCGACAAGTATCGGTTAGTGCTAGTTAGAAATGTACCTTTCATTCTAATTTTATTATTTCTAAAACAACTAGTTATCTTGTGAAAAAAAACATGGTACTCGATAATCTCCTTTCGTACATTTTGGTGGAGATTCAAAGAGGTTTCGTAGAGGTCCAAATATAGGATTTTGAGTTAGCACTTTCCGACACGGGGCACGCTAAATACTAAAAATATCAAATACATAATTTATGATAACATTCTTCTTCTTCCTCCTCTTATTTCTCCTCTGTATCAGATATATTAAGTGTGTTAACTGCCATAGATAAAATTCTTGCGTAAATTCTGTCAAGAAAAATGTCTTAAATTCTTTGAACTGAGTTACCCCAGGAAGATCAAGCTGTTAAAAACGATAGTTGGTTGAACAGCACTTAAAATAAACGCGGTTTTAATTTAATTCAGAAAAAAAGAAATATATATCCTAACGTTGCGATATATTAGGATACATATTTGGCAAACAGTTATGAAAATTATCTTAAAACGTACAAGCTTTTACTATCAGAAAATTGTCGATTACAATTGGACTAGCTTTGCCAGAAGATTACAATTGGACTAGCTTTTGCCAGAAGTGTTTACAAGATTTTAAATAATAAAGCTTTATTTTTTTAAATGCTTCTTTGATGAATTGTATTATTTGAAGGTTTCCAAGAATCTTCGAAATAAGACCATACTTTATATTAATTATGGACATCTTGGTCCTTGGAGGTTTTATTAGAATTACGAATTAATTATGACATCGATCTCTGAGAGCTCTTGATCCTCGACTTTCAAATCTGTTCTTAAACGAACTATATACAAGTGTGGACTGCTATCTTTAGATTCATAAGACGACAACCATAATAATGTTTCTGTTAATAATAATAAGCATTTTGATAGCCACATGAAAAACAACAAAATGTCTCCTGATGTCCCATTGAAATACATCGATTTAAGTGGGGACAGAACCGAAAGCTTTGTTCATATTCTAAATTCGACTGGGGAGGACTAAATCGCCAACATTCTCATATCTTTTCGTTCCTCATCTCCACAGCGTCACTCATAAACTTCCGTTCATATTCACGGAAGCAAAACTGGGAGGGGTATTTATAAAAATGCATGCGGATGTTGACAGTCTCGAGGCCATTTTTCAGGTTGGTGGGAAATGTTCCGCGAGTTATAATTCGAGAGGATTTTAAGTGTCAGCTGCTGCGGTCGCCAAGACGGAAAGGAAAACAGCGCTATTTTCGAGCACGTGCTCTGACAGTCGATATAACGCGAAAATAAAAAAAAAAAACGCAACGTAAACATGACACGAAACTGGCAATTGTCAGCTCGCTAAAACCCTTCGTTTAAATTTGACAGACAGCCCGCGAAACAAAACAAGGGAACCTAATTTCCAAATGGACAGATAGAAAAGGGGGGAGGGGGGACGCACGCGCAGCTTCACTTTCGAAGGGCGACGATCAGACAGCGAAGTGACGATGTCGCTTTAACGGTTTCTTCGCACGAAGTCCGACAGCACTTCAGAGACAACAGTTGCCATAACTATGATAACACGCAGAGCTTATTATGTTCCATCCTGTAAATACGGATTAATAGCCCAGCGTCGAGTTCAATAACGAAAAATTACACTTTCTTTAGCCAGTGAGTTTAAGCAGTTCAAAATTGTATTTTGTACAACAGTTTAAAAGAGGACACGAAATTAGCAACCTCTGGAGTTGAGGATAAAGTTCCGAATGACTGATTTCCTCTTATTTATTTATTTTTATTTATTTTTAACATATAATATACACAACAGGCATTCACCCAGTTAAAGTGTATAACAGAACAAAGGTTGTACAAAACATAAAATAGATGGTAGACTAATATACTTTGTACAATGGAAACGGGAAAAGTTCAATTCACAAAAATAAAAAAGATATTCATGACGTTAAGTCCAGCTCCATGAAGACTGGCAGAAAGCAGTATGCTGCAGTAGACATCATCACACACACACACACACACACACACACGAATTAAGGAGGACATCTTTAACCCAGAACTCATCCGTCAATCGGTCAACGTACTCCGAATAGTTCTGTGAAATTGTTTCTTGTTCACAGCCATGTCCAATTCAAACTTGTTCATGAGTGCCAATGTTCTTTTGAAGAAGGAGTTCCTGGATATCTCTAATCTGGAGTTACCGATGTGGAAAGTAGTCTTCTTTCTAGTAGCCACCACTGGAGCGTGAAGGTCAATATGGCACAGAAGATCCGGCAGGTAAGTTGATCCAGCGAAGATGTGGTACAACAGTTTTAAATCAAGAACAGTTCGCCGAGTTTCCAGAGATTGAAGCTTGAAGTAGGAACAGAGATTCCGGTAGAAGATTCTGTGGTAAAACATGGGGTTACGTCTGGAAAGATAGTGGATAAATTTCATCTGGAGCGATTCTATTTGCTGTATCAAGTATGCATAGTGTGGGTTCCATATAGGAGAAGCAAACTCCACTATAGGGAGTATAGTTGTCTTAAATAGGAGCACAGAGAACTGAGGATCTTGAAATCTGCACGTCTGCCGTTTAATGAAGCCAATTTGTTTTTTCGCTTGGCTTAATATATTCCTAACATGTTTTTCAAACCCACATGTAGCGGTAAAAGTAACTCCCAGATCTTTAACTTCGTCAACTCTGGAAATCGGCATCTCCTTGATGTAATATTCATTAACTAAAGTCTTAGTTTTCCTCGTAGAGGCAAAGGAAATAGAGCTGCACTTCATAGTATTAACCTCCAAACCATTCAAAGCAACCCAATCAGCAAAAGAGTTGAGAGCAGTCTGAAGGTTAACTGCATCATCTTGACTGCTGATAGGTGAATATAGTTTCACATCATCGGCAAACATTAGTATCTTGATACCACCTCTCTCAACAAATTGCGGTAGATCGTTGATAAAGATGGTGAATAAAAGAGGCCCAAGAGATGATCCCTGAGGTACTCCTCTCGATGGAAAAAATTCCCTTGAGACTTCCTGTCCGATGATCACTGTATGTTTTCGATATGAGATATAACTCATCAACCAGGATAATAAAGGGTCAAGTATTCCATAGTGGCTTAGTTTTTGAGCAAGTTGATTATGTGGGACACTGTCAAAAGCCTTAGTAAGGTCTGTGTAGATCACATCAACCTGTCCCCCGCGATCGACGGTGTCTAGAACCTGTTGCCAGATGGTGAGAAGATTAGTGGTAGTTGATCGGCCCCTGGTGAAGCCATGTTGGCAGTCGCAGATGAAGTGATTAAAGTATTCCATTAATCGGTGGTGAATGATAGTGTCCAGAATTTTTGCCAGCGAGTTCAGAAGGCAGATGGGACGGTAATTCTCTAGTGAGTGGTTTGCACTTCTCTTTGGGATAGGAATAACATTAACAGTTTTGAAGTGAGTTGGGTAGATACCAGACTTAACGGAAAGATTGAATATATGCAATAATATATATTTAAGTTGTGGCAAGCATTTCTTCCACAAGATAAGTGGAATCTTATCTGGGCCTGCAGAAAAATCTTTTGTTAGTTTCCGAAGCGCTTGAATGATATCGCCTGTGTCCACCGAGAGATTATTCAGTGTATCATCCTTAATGACTTGAAATTGATAAGCTGAAGCAGCAGTAGCTGCTGTTTTCTCTGAAAAGGAGGAGAAAAAGGTCGCAAAAAGATCTGCTTTAGTTTTGTCACAGGTTATAGGCTTGCCATCGGAATCAATGATCCTGGTTCCTGTTGAGCAGTTATTAGAATTCTTTAGCATGTTCCAGAACGGCTTTAGGTCTCCATTTACTGTGAAACTGTGTTGAATTGATTGCATATAACGAGCGTACTGATTTCTGATCATCCTTTTAACGTTACTTCTGTGTTCCTTGAACAGTGCCATATATGCTTCATCATGTGTCGTCCTAAAGAGTTTTCTGCACTGTTCTTTGGCTCGTATAATCGCAATTATGTCTGTCGTGATCCAATGAGGGAATCTATTCCTGTAATTTTTACTAAGAGGTACGAACTCTTGAATGATTGAGGAGATTGTGCTAATAAGATGATCGGTGACTGCGTCAAGATCATTAATCCGTGGGAAGGAGAACCAATCAATGCAATCGAGCTCACGCCCTAATAGTTGCCAGTCTGCTCTCCTAAAGTTCAGCTTGGCTGGAACAGGAGTAGTGCATCTATTCTTCTGCGATATGTTTATTTGACAGCTTAGAGCCTTGTGATCAGACGGCAGAAATGAAACTGCTTCTAAAATACGGATCTGCTTGGATGCAAAAACGAGATCCAGCATCGCCTTGCCTCTAGTACAAGTATTGTTATACTGCTTGAGGCCCAGTTCTGACGTGATGTCATATAGCAGCTTAGTTGTAGCGGTTGACTTCTCGATGCCTAGTGGAGAGTGTCGCTACCACTTTCCCCATTTAACAACAAAACACGGGCATTGTATTTGCGTTGACTATGGGCACTGGCATGAAACACCAGTTACTGTAAGAACTCCTTCATTTCCAGCGCAATGTGTGTACAGCAAAGTACTGTTCTTTCAGCGTCATAGTTGATAACAAAGTCTGTACTTCTACTGTAACACTAACAGCTTTTGTAGCTTCGTGTCCCTGGAATGGCATAAGAACTCTTTTATCTTTAAAACTACCTTTTAGTTAATTTTTGTGTACATAGTTTCTTGGATAGATTCTTTTGTTATTGAACGTTTGTATTACCCGTATATGATGTTTTCAACTTCTTTAAGTGAATTTTTATGAAGGAACAAACTGTTAACAGTCACTAATAATCGGGGACATCAGGCTAGTCATATACTTTAAGCTATCTCTCGTAAAACAATGAGAGTAGCCTTCAAGAAGCTCAAACCTTTAAATTTCGAAGTTATCACTTGGATGGAAAGATACAGACAGGATAGATACTTGCATTAAGAAAATTACGTTTCTGTGTATTTATTTAAGACTAACTTTAGATATTTATAAATTAAATCGACACAGATATAGGCAAATTTCTCGATAAATAAACATAATTCTCTCCTGACAAATATCGAGATTTTCACTTTGATTCTGCGACCCTTGATATTCAGGGTTATGAACTTCCTAGGCTTTTTATACACTAGTGGTCGACAACACCTACATCGATAGTGCCAAAAGTAGCATCAGAGACTTATCCAAATCGCAAATTGTCCACGATTTCATCGTTTCCAACAAGGCTTTACTTCTCAAATTGCTACAGTGATAGACAGGCATGTGTGTGTGTGTGTTTCAATTTAAGTTGAAAGCGAAACTCCCGAAATGCTCCTAAAAGCCCTCTCCCTCTTCTAAGCTCCCTGTTTTCAAAAATTCGCCACTGGCACCGGGGATCCAGACCAGATTAAACCACAATCCGAGCCTCTACAGTACAATGAACTGGCATATCATCAGCAGAAGGCTCCCGACTTTAATAAGAACCATAAAAACACATTCTGTATGCTCCTGAAAAATTACCTGTTAAATAACTGGAAAACAGGTAATTCCTATAAAATCCATTCCACAACGACAGATGGAAGTTTGTTCCAGCAATCAATTATCCTCTGGCTAAAGGGAAATTTCAGCACATCTATTCTACAACTATCTTTCCTCGATTTGAATTTATGCTCCCTCAGGTTTGTAATATGGGCAAGAGGAAGAATCCCATCAGAATTGAGCCTGCTCAACCCATTCAAGGCCTTATACACCTCAATCAGATAACCTCGCAGGTGCCTACTCTCCAGACGCTGTAATTTGTAGAACTTAAGCCTTTCTTGGTAAGAGGACCCCTTTCTTCCCCTCATCAATCTTGTTGCACTTCTTTGTACTCGTTCCAGCAACTCTTCATCAATATTTGAGAGTAAATGCGTTGAAGTGTATATTAATTTATAAAAGTATGAATACTCGCAGCTAAATTATTGACAGAGGCTAAACGGGAGCATCCTTGCCTCTGTGGTTATATATGTGAACCGAGATCAGCACATTGCCCGTTCGAAGTAAAAAAAATGGGTAGTCCGCACTTTACAAAGTGCGGACTACCTCTGCTCTACAATCCTACTATTTGTACCAAAATACACCCAAATTTCATAACGGCACACAGCATGAAGTAAGCGATCTGGAGGGACCAAGGCCGGACTTACTCAGGTGCAGAGGCGCGGTTATTCAAGGGCCCCAACGTCGCAAGGGCCTCAGACGAACGCAATTACTTCTGTCTACGATTTACCCGCCACATCCTATATTTAGGGACTCTAAAAATATGTGCGCCAGGGCTCTAGAATACCTAAATTCAGCACTAGGGGGTGGGGTGGGGGAAGAACGTACAAGAAGGAAATACGATGATGGATTTTTTCACAAAAGTTTTACCGGATTGAATTGTTGGTCATTTGCGAATATCCGTATATCTTTTTTTGTTTTTGTTTTGCGAGAAAGAATGCCATAAAATCTGAAAATTACTAATGAGTACATAATAATGTATAGCAGCGTTATTCCCATTTCTATAACTGGAAGCCACTCCTTCCCAATTCATTAGAAAATATAAACTCATATCTGGAACCTAATGCCAACAACCAGTTGTTGAACACTAGCTTAAAAAGCATTGGTCACCTATGACAAGTTGTCCTCCAATTCAACTAGTCATTGTTAACCAATGACTAGTTGAATAAATGAACATTAAAGTAATTTAACAGATCTGTTAAATCTTCACCTGTAAGTGGTAAAGACTTATTGACAACTATCAGAGATAAACAACTTATTTTAACATTTACTATCATGTCGTAGACTAATTTAGGGCAATATTAAACACTAATTTTTAAAAGTGTATATATAGAAATAAGTCCCTAAATACGGCCATGGCTTTAGGGACTTTAGGACGGATTAGACCTAACAGCTCCCCCGAGATATCTGAGTCACTAAATGATGCTGTCGTGGGAAAATGCTAGGAACAGCTGCATCTCACTAATGTGAAAGATCTGAACGTTTGGAAGAGGACTGCATTTTGTTCATATATATATGAGCACACAGAATGAATGAACATATATATATTCATTCCATGGCCGAATTAGTCGGTCTCAGGTGTGGATGAAAGGCTTTTCATCCACGTGAAACACCACGAGGGCTCGATGTGTTGCATCCAAAAATTGCGTAATTTTGTGATCAATCCATTCACGCACTTTATACGCCAATGCAAGGCGAATGGATCAATGACAATATTAAATTTAAAACGTTATAATTCTTTGAGTTGTGCGAATTTTTATCAGATTTGTGATACAGAACGTCGAGCAGCATTATCGTATGTTAATTATCTAACATACAGTAATGTGCATTTCTCAAAATTTTAAATTAACATCTATAACTCACTTTGGTATCACCCAAACACCGGGCTATTATTCTGTGCAAGCAAAGGCCAGGAATTTATTATAATCTGATTGAATATCGGTGGTGGAAACCGCAATAAAAAAAAAGAAAACCAAAAATTCTAATCATCAGTAAACGAATTTTTCAGAAAACGGTTCAGTTAGAAAATGTACAGATATTTCACATATATAAAGGTGTCTGCATATCTTTGTTTCATTGATATTTATTATTTACCATTCTATTAATGTACTACTGAAAATATCAGCCTCACAAGCCTTTAAAAATCCTAATTTTTGAACCTGCATAGACCAAACCATGGAGCAGGGTTGTATATGCAAAACCGCGTAGAGCAATCAATTTGAATTCACAGTTGTGTTAAGTACACTAAACACTTTAAGGTACCGTTGGTACCATCCCTAATTATGGTCAAGTATTTCCCCTCATCCTCCCTCTATCACCATAGTATAAACAGACTGATTTAGAAAGGTATTTCTTGTTTCATTGCAGGAAATATAAAGGCGAGTTTGGTTAAATTTACAATTTTAATATAAAATAAACGGGTACTATCTGTCGGTGTACACTCATCAGATTCCACTGTTAGAGTGAAATTGAGCGACAGTCTGAAAACGTTTCTATGTACTAGCATTGGTTTTAGATCAGTGTACACTCAGAGATCATGTACAGGATTTCACAAAAATTATTATTATTATTATTATTAAATCTGTTTATTGCTCTGCCAAAGAGCCACCCCCTGGACAGCTAGAAGCTAGGGGGGTGATATTACACACAGAGGTTAAGACAGGGACATGTGCTGGCGGTTACATGGGGCCCATGTATGCTTAACCCGACAGGTACAGAACTTAGTGTTTATTATTTTACATAATTAAAAGAATTAAAGGATATTATTTTCTCTAAATTGCTATAAATTACATAAGCATGAGGGAAATATACAAAATATAAAGAAATGAGGCAGTCCTTCACCGGTTGTTACACGTGGTATCTTTTCAATTCTTCAATCTTGAACGTAATAGTGCAGCCAGGCGTCTTTGGAGTAGTAGATTCTAAGTAAGAGAGGACCAGTGATGGCTTCACCTATCTTTAACGGGATTCATTGTGGTGGCATTTTCCTTCTGGTGGCGTCTCATAAGTGTATGTTTGCATATGTGTTCTTTAGTTTCTGACGTCTGTATGAATGCTGTTCGCAGAATCTATCCAGGTCGATGGCTAGATTGTTCATCAAATCTACCGTGTTTCCTGGGAACATGCGTCTCAATCCTTTCAGGTTGTTCAAGCTGATTGTGAGTGGGAGCCTTGGGTCCATTTGATTCCTTCCGGCAATGCGTGGAGTTTTTATTAAATCAGTGATGTCAGGGGTGTCGAGTCGTCTTGTGATTAGTCTGGCAAGTGTAAGAAGGTTTGCTGCCACAATCTGTTGTTTCCATGGGGTGACTTCCAGATTTATGTAGAACTGAGCCCTAGAAATGGTGTATTGGTTGCCAGTCCGCCAGTTGAGCCATTTCAGGAGCCAGTATTCCAGGCTGAGGAACTTGTTGAAGTGTGTTGTGGGAGCAGAGGACCAAATGGTTGCGGCATAGAGAGGTATAGGATAGACACATCGGACAACATATTTCTTTACCAGGTCGGCGTCATGAATTCCCGTTAGTTCCTGGCGGATCGCCCACATAGCGGAGTACATTTTTGTTTTTGTGTTCAGGAGGTGAGCCTGGAATGTCAGCCCATCATCCCACACTAATCCGAGATCTTTGTGCGTTTTAACTTTCTGAATGGGTGATCCATTGATAGTAAGATTAATGTCATTGCGTGACTTCTTCCAGGTGAAGGACATTTGAGCTGTCTTTGTTTGGTTAATCTGTAGTCCGATGGAAGCCAAATATTGTTGAAGGTTATGTATGATTTTATTTGCCTGCAAGGTAGTGCTACGAACCTGAGTTTGGTCAGAGGATGTAATATAAAGTTTCAGACCATCGGCGTATGATTGGAAGTCAGTTTGGGATGCAAGGAAGGGCTCCAGCGCTGCGGCAAATAGGGTTGGTGATAGAACTCCCCCTTGCGGGACACCCCTATTAGTAATGCAAGTTGTCTGAAATCTGCGATGTGATATGATGAGATGTCTATGCTCCAGGATTGATTTAATGATACGGAGAATCCTTCCAGTGATGTTAAAGTACTGCTGGAGAATGGTGATTAGAGCTGTTATATCTATTTTGTCATAGGCCGCTTTTATGTCAAAGAAAATAACATCAAGCTGTGTCCTGTTGTTGAGGGCTTTCTGGATTCTGGTAAGGGTGTCTAGGAGGTTGCTGTTAGTAGATCTCCCCTTAATCACAGTGTGGAGGTACGGAGGCCTGTGATTGAAACAGTGGTCTGCAATGGTGGGCTGGATTTAAAGATAGGGCTGTTTTCTGTGAAAATCAGTCCTAACTCAATTGTTTGTGATCAAACCTTGGAGAAAACACAAATCCGATCATCAGCGATCGAAGGAATGATCAGAATCACATCAAGAGAAAGAAACCGCAGTGCAAAGGTAGTTTTCTTCAAAAAAATGCAATTCATGATTCCTTACTTTCATTTAGTGAGAACTTTGGTAATCTGACTGGAAACATTGAATCCACTGACCACAAGGAATGTTATAAAACTAGACGAAAGAGAAGTTAAAATGATTCCAGCGATTTAAAAAACGCAGTGATTAAAATTTGTTTAAGAATCGGACAAAATATTCAAAAAGTAAAAAAAAAACGACGGGGTTAACTTTCAACTCGTCTATGATATTAAATGAATTGCGATTCCAACTGTAATTGAGACGATTAGAACCATCAGCGATACCACCAGAAACCACTGATCTACCAAAACATTCAGCGATAAAAGTACGTTACAAACGATCAATCCTTGCTTAATATTTGATGAATGTAAAGCCCGAGTTCAGGGAAGGGTAGAACCATGCAAACGACTGTCTTCTGCTATTTGTATGCTGAATAACTTCGTTTTTCTGAACAGTTCTCTGAATTGGGCAACCACGTGCCTCTCTTTTGACAAACAGAGTCAATCTCAGGATGCAGGAGACCCAGGTGCACACACTAGTCTTGGGACCCTTACCACGATTTTGATGCAAACGTGTATTTCTATATATATAGTGGGCCTGAGTACCCTGCAGCCACTGCGCCTCCCCAGGCTTTGTTTAGAAGTAGTATGCACTGTTGAGTTTACCAAATTAACTGCTTAAAAGTATTAAAATACACCAAAATAAAAAAAAATTATAAAAATATAGTATACATAGTGTTTTTAACTTCCATATGCAGGCTTTCTCAACTAAGAAAAAAATTGTCTAAGGTGGAGGTTATACACAACAGGGAGGAATATTTTCAGTGGTGAATGAAACAAGAACCAGAAGGGAGAAATGCAAGGTTTCCAGGCAGAGAGTTTGGCAAAGTTTTCAAAGTGTCCGAAACTATATTGACGCACGTATAGTCACCCGAAATGTACCATCCATTTAGGGTGATGAAATTCATGGAGAGCTGATACATCCATGCAGCCCTCCACGAATTACTAAGCTAACTGTCCCACAATAATTGTCCTTTGGCTTAACGGTAGAAAACTAAAATTATTTTGTTTTCTTCCATTATTCTCATTACAATTGCAAGCAATACAAACTGCATCCGAGGAGTCCAAAACCAAGTTCAAGTGTGGCACAGAAGATGAAAATTAGTAACCAGTGAGGATTTACCTGGACATCTTATTCAGACCATGAACTGATAGGGGTTGGATCGCCGTTGGCTCAAATAGAAGCTCAGATTCGAGTCGCATGGAGTCAGCAAGATATTGAAAGGATACAGAGCAATACTGGACCATTCATGTACATGTAAAAAACTATCCACAATTTCTAGAGCACTGACAAACATGCCATTCCAGTTTACCTCACACAGGTTCATTGAGATCCGAGGATTAGGCTGGACGAGGCAGATGCTTAAAGTGTTCCTCGTCTTCCCGAAACTACTCTGTCACACATTTGGCACAGAGGATGACTGCCACCTTGAAAACGCTCCTATCCATAGTGGTTGGTTGTTTTGGAGTGAGCATAGGCCGTGACTGGAAGGCTGCCTCCAGACCTACACTTGGTTTTCAAGTCAATGTATTTTCACTTAAGGCGTGAAGTACCACACAGGCGTTTATCAATTGAACTTGATTGCGCTGGTGCATACAAAGAAGAGAAGAACCGTATCTGGGCTCTCTTGGTTGGTCAATGGAGTACAAATGAATTCCTTCCGCGTGTACCGTTGTAATTATAGTGGAAACTTATCCTGACGTCTAAATCGTTTCAGAGAGAAATACAACTTGGAGGATTCATGTACGGATGGACGTTGGACATTGTTGTCTACTTCGAATGGATGTACTTCATTTTCTATACCAGTGGTCTCCAAAGTGGAGTGCGCTCACCCCTAGGGGTGCGCGAGATAATCCGCAATAAATCAATATTTATTAATTATGAAAACTTTAGTTTTTCGAAACGTAATCGAAAATAAAAATTATAAATAAATGTTTTTTAATACTTCAATATGGGGATTTGTTTCAATATGAGGGACTGTTCACTTTTGTGTACAGTCCTTCAACTAGTATGATGAAGATGACTACTTCTTCAAAAGAGGTCTTTGATATTTTGGAAGTGGGACAAATGCCTAAATATTTTATATCATTGAATTAAAATAACATTTCAATATTTCTCTTGTGTCCATCTATTTAAAAACTGCTCAATTTCTCCATAATCAACATCCCCACCCCCATTGCTGGAGGCGGTCCTCTAACTACTAGAAAGGGGGGGGGATACAAGAGTGATATTGATAATCTCTGACTCCTCGCCTGAAACAATGTTTCCTACATGCAAAGGGATAATTTGTATCACATTTTCTCCCTCTCTCTGACTCTCACTCACAGTGATGATAAATAAAAAAAAATAATAATAAAAAAAAACGAAACCGACACGAATACTGCGGAAGGATCCGTGAGCTGTAAATTTAGAACGACTGGCAGATTGCCCGAGTCAGAATCATACCTTCGACTCCTTCCCTGCCATGTCCTGTGTTTCAACCGAAATGAACCCTAAATATTTATATCAAAAGACCTCTAGAGGAACCACAGCGTGCAATTTTTCATATCGAATTCCGGGGATACGCAAGAGCTGCTCGCTCGTCAGCAGGATGCGAGCGCAGAAAGGCTCTGCGACTTCCTCAGCCTTGTAACACCAACTATATATGGCGGTAACCCCCAGATAATGAACCAGCTCCACTGTTGTTCTATCATTATGCTTTTTTGCCAGCTAATATATGCTTGACTATTTTTCTTTGGTCCCGCGTGCTATTTAATATTGTCCCTATATAGAGCTGCGTCTCTCGATCCCATTAGTAAGTCTGCTACAACAACCAATAAACGGCAACAGAGTCTATTTCTGTACCCACTCACGTCACCAGACATTTGCATTTTACATCACTATTTTGGTTAACTCTTTAGAGCCATTTAAAACGTCTGAAGGCAGGTAGCGCCCTCTAATTCTAACCATCGTAGTTGTCTAGCATATTCACCCCCCCACACTCACCCTCCAATGTTTATGTTACGTGTTTGTGATGGTTCTCTCATCCCAGGACCAGACTGGAAAAAAATTAACGAATATTAAAAGCGTTCTGTTGTGGAGAAATTAAAAGAATGCGAAGTTGAACAGATCTATGTTGGATGCGAACATAAAGCAATGCACTCATCAATGAACTCGTCTATATTTAGCGTGCCAAGGTCAACTGCGATTAACATTTGTTAATAAACTATAAAAGGACACGCAGTAAGATTTGTCCACTTCGTTTATCCCATTGCTTTAAAATTTTTGTCGCATTGTTGTGTTTTATTTGATTTTCCAAATGTGCTCTTTTTCAAAACACAAAACTTGTGACTTTCAAAACGATTATTCTTCAACCACTGGGTAGAATGCAACTTGAAATCACAATGGAATCTGCAAGTTTTCTTTTACTGCAAAAAATGCTATCTTTGTGCGCTACGCTAGCTACCAAGGATTTATTTATCGCGCACATATAACGCACCTGCTGTTTTATTAGATCAGCTGGATAATTAGTATCGAAAGGACCTTGCTGTATTGCTTAAAATAAAGATCACAAAAGGATCTAGTTAAGAATTATACCTGTATTGCAAAATACAAAAACTATACAGTTTGACTGATAAATGTGCCTTAATATATTGAAAAATGTATGCGTATGTTTAATAGGACTTGCACTTCATCTTCCTATCTTCAACTTTCGTACAACTCTAATGATTTCCTTATTTCAAGAAGCATGCTTGTTCCATGATATTATATTGCGCCTTTTATGCTCTATCGTGTCCTTATTATGCTCTACCAATAGTGAACAAATTCACTGCATTCAAAAATGCAACATTTTGAAGTGAATGCATTTTTGAATTCGTGCATAACCAGACTGCGGACTTATTGGTTTTTAAACATGGCACACATTTTTTTTCTTATTATTTATATGCTCGACAATGCAATGTACCAAGAGAAACAACTCTCTCTCAAAATGCACCGCCATCTAGCACTCCTTGGGAAAGGTCTGGGTTCGATTCCCATCGACGAGTGGAAGAATTTCTAAAGTCATCGTCATTCTAAGCTGAAATTAGCCGCTCTGGCTGAGGGTGTAGTGTTTTTACCAGTGAGTTATCGGTTTTCTTTCTGCAAAACATGTTGGGCCACCTTTCGCATAGATAACAGTTATTTCATTAGCCAATGACTCCACTGGACGTCTAAAGGTGACCATAGGAATCTGTAGCCATGCCGCTTGCAAAGCTTTCCACAACGTCGGTATAGATGACGTTTGTGTGTCCACACGCCTCACTTCCTTTTCTGAAACATCCCACAGGTGTTCAATTAAACTGAGGTCAGGAGAATTTGGATGCCCGTCAAGATGAGTGGTATCTTCAGTGTTCCATGAACCACTCGTGCACAGCGCGCACCCGATGACACGGCACTTGGAAGGTCCCGTTTCTGTCCAGGAAAAAAGCAAGATGACAGGATGCACATTGTTTTCTAGGAGCTGTCAGTATACCCTGCTAATGAAATGTTAGTCCATACGCAACAGGGGTCCTACTTCTTTCCAGCAAAATATGCCTATTAAACAACCACCGCCACCTGTCTAGATAGTGTGCACTATGCACGATGGGTCCACGGACTTGTGTTGCTTGTGTTACACACACATAAAGGCGTCCATCGGTGTGTTGCACCAAGTATTCGGACTCATCCAGCCACCACACTCCTTTCCATCTTCCAGTGTCCAACCAGCTTGTAGCTGGTTGGACACTGGACACATTTCTTTATTCTCATTGTCTTGCACGTTATATGATGCGGAAGGATGATTTCGATAACCATATTGGTATATTTGTGACTTTTTTTTTTTTTTAATCCTCAGCAGTCCTGAGTAAGGGGTGGGGGAGAGAGAAAGAAACTGAAATATTAAAAAAAAATCCATTTAAATATATATCACGATCTTTAAAATTTTCAAATACAGAATCGGATCTTCTTGGACCTGTTTCATAGAGGTTTTTTGCTTGTTTGTTTAGATGGAAAGATAAAGGTTGTGATAATTTTAACAATTAGCATTTAAGTAAAATATTCATCTCTGGATGAATTTTAATATCAGATCGCTTATTATTTTATCAGTGATTGATCAGCTTGTTTTAGATAAACACTGAGGCAGCTAAGACCACGAGGCGTCACTATATGAGAATATGAAATGTGTGCAATTTTTGAGGGACGAAATGCCCCAGATGGGAGGCCGTAAGCAAAAATCGTACACGTCTGCCAGAGATTGACACTCCCATTCACCTCTTGAAAGGCGTTTGTAAAATCTTTTCCAACATCAAGAGGTGACGCTCTTGAGCGTCGCATTGCACGCCGACAGCCAATTCCTCGGCCACTTGGTGAAGGTGCTGGTGGAAGAATGGGATTTGTTGCCACAGAACCTTACAGACACCCCTTATATCGAGCATGGTTCACCGCTGTCAGGCCTGTTTAGCCGTTGGAGGAGATCATACGCAGTACTGATGTCATGTGACCATATTTTTGAGCATCTTGTGTCTATTTCTGAAATGTGACCTTTATGGCAATTCCTATACACACCCTATAAATGTCCCTTATACCTGTCCGAAGTTTCTCGCTGTCCCCTCATTTCATCGTTATTCAACGCTATTCCACCATACCAAATTTTGTCACGCTTCATCGCAAGCTGCACGAGTTACACTACGTTTTCAACGGGTTCTGTTAGTTTTTTCGAGTAGTGTACATGGCCAATTTTCACCCAAAATTTTCAGATTTTTCATTCAGTTTTTGTTGGATGAAAACCCAAGTTTCCAGGAGGAACTCATGCAACCCTCGCTGGTGACCTAATAGTTCGATCACGATTTAAAAAAAAATGTGAAAGACTGGCGGGTATTGCAGCCAATGGCTTCATCAAGGTACCACAGAGGAAAGGCAAGTTCCAATTGAACAAGAGCAAGAACAAGGATTTTGGATTTAGTAATAATTTATTTCCAACTAGGTAAGCTTTATTAAAATCATTTTCATGCGTGCCGGTTCTGATGTTTCATTGCTGTTTTGAAGTTCATTGCATGGCAGAAGAAATCTTTCGTGTCATGTTTAATGTACGTTGTGATATGGATTAAACCAGATATGTGATGTGGACTAAACCTTTCTGATGTGGACTAACCAAAATTAGAAATATTGGGGCGTCCATGGCCAAGTGATCAGTGTCTCAGTTGGTGGAGAGTTCCTTATGCCACGTGATCAAATTTATTGCGCTCTACCTATAAACTTCTCTAATTTAATGTGGCCATCTTGAATTACAAACGGATTTTCTTTGTTTGTAAATAGGTAAAAAGAAACGCGGTGGCTGCAAAGTGGGAAAACAGAAGAGAATGTAATGAGGAGGAGGAATAAATTGGAACAGTTTCTATAATTAAAAAAATTATGTTGAAGATAACAAGGCGTCATGTACTCTTTTCTGTTTGGAATAATAAAGGACATAAGATATACAAAAAAGTGAGTTAGTTAGAACTTAGAAAGCCGCTAGTCACCTTGTAACAACAAAATGTCAACTCAAAAGCGAAAAAAAAAAAAAAACTGTTTGTTTGGTAGAGCTATTAATAAACATGTCATTGTCTGTACCAAGACGATGATTAAAGAAACCAGTTTTTCTTTTCTTGTCGTAACTGAAGATCTTTACGAGCAAAGCAACAGATACTTAAACAAGTTTAGTCAGTGTGGATGGCTTCAAGTTCTTATCGCAAGTCAGGTGTTTCAAACCAAAACTGATATGAAAGGGGATTAGTACGAGAGAGAAAGTTTCTTAAAACCGAAGATCGTGCAGAATACCAAACTTTTCCAGAGGGTAGGACTGGCGTTTATTTTAATTTCAGTTGTACAGATTATAAATCCGATTTCTTCCTTTACTAATACCCAAGAAGTTACTAAAACAATGAATAGGAAACTGCAACGTCTGGTGACCAACTTATCATATATTTATTCGATATTCAACCTCATAAAAGCAATATTATTAATATACTCACTAGAACCTGAAAATTAGCCTTCCCCTCCTGGGTCTTTGAATTACAAAAGTTACTGGCATACAGATTTGAGTATCACCTTTGATTCCAGGATGCTCTTCCACCTCTGAACGTAACGTTTTGCACGCAGAAATGGCAGACAAAACGGCACCTACTCCACATTCACAATACGAACGCTTCAACTCAATGGATGCATAGAATAATCCACCCAGTCATCATCTATGCACCTGAGGTCTCAGCAGCTTAGTCTGCTCTTCGCACCATCAACGCAGATGAATACTGGATGTTCAGATGGCTATTCTTTAAATACCAAATCAGTGCAGGAATACACACATCTCTGACACAGTAAAATTCGAACGAAGATCGAATCCAGGAAGCTACACACAGACATAAAAATAATCATGGAGTATTGCAGTTTCTCCAAACACCTGGTATGAATGCCAATGGAAGACACCTAGTTTTCTTTCAACAAGAAGCTATAAGAGATCAAAAACATTAACGCACAGACTAATTAGAAGCAAAGTATAAAAGTCAGCTATTTTTTACAGTTTCTTCTCACTAGATACTCATTTTTGGATTAGTCGATATCGTTATGTCATCAAGCCCTTCTAGCGCTTCTGCTGCGAAATTTAGTTCTACGTATACTGCGTTGGTGCAAATGAAATGCTTTGTTTGATGAAGATGGTACAGTATAAATAGTTGGTACAATGAAGATGGTACAGTATAAAGAATAGAAAAACAGAAAACAGTAGAACAGAAACATTCTCCAGCGCTCACATTTCGCTGTCCGCGTATTTAACCAAGAATATGACGTCCACGAAAGAGACTAAGACGTTTCAGAAACAAGTACAATAACAGCCATCGAAGGCGGAGGACATGATCAGAAGGCTTATCCAGATTGTTCAACTACATTTTATTTATTGTATCATATCGCGTAGCCCAATGGTAAGGAGCTGGAGTGCAGTGGCACACGCTCGTTGAGTAGACCGGGGTTCAAGTCCCTGACTGCTAAATACGGTCGATCTGCCAACCCGCACTGGATCAGCGTGGCAGATTATGGTCCATTTCCCTCAACATGAATCGAGGAGGATTCCATCCTGCAGTGCATTGATAATGGCTGCACTTTGCCTTTTATCACTTGGCATTGTAGAAACAACAACTTGGTCGCGAAAGAATTTTGGAAAGAAATAAGACCCGAACGTGATACTTTTATCACTTAGAGTGACACTGTAGTCCTTACAATGTCGTGCCATATGATAAAAGTATTATGTTTGGATATGATTTATTTTTAAATAATTGGCGACCCCTCAAACTTCTTAAGCGATCCCCGGGTTGCGCACCCTCTGGCTTAGAGCAATATTAGAATTTAGATCTTATATAAACCACTCCCACAGTTTTTATTATTATATTTTTTTATTTATTATTTTTCTCGCTAATACAAGTGGCATGCAATTCTGAATTTTAGACGTTTTAATTGTGCACATTCCTTTCGTGAGCAGGTAGAGGATTTAGATTTCTTCATTGTTAGGCCAAATGGAAATTTCCAGACAATTGTTTACAAGCCCTAAGGATACTTGTAAGGTAGATCAATACTTGGACGGAGTAGGAATTTGAATTGGGGGAAAATTCCTAAGGGAACTGATTGGATTATCCCAACAGCAGGGTCGAAACTAGCACTTTTGACCTTGGAAGCCTACTGTTCCAGAATTCTGGCAATCAGCAGTAACATTATCGGCCGTCTAATATTAATTTTAAAATTGAAAATTGTACCGTACCTGTTACTTGTGGAATTAAATGGAAAGGATTGACGTATAGCTTACACTTCCTGGATTCCGTAGATGTCAAATATGGATCAGTTTGGTGAAGCTAATACAAGAACATAGTAACTAAACTGGGAGCACACAAACATGCGACTTGACCGTGGAAAAACTAGTATCACCAAGAGCATGGAGAATGAAATCAGCACCTATCAACATTAACGTTACTTCCAAGCAAGACAAGATCTTCTTCACCCAAGCAACTCAGAATCGTGATGCAGTTATTGGCTCTAACCTTAACACACTGGGTATTAAAACGGTGCAGCATAGAGGAAGGAGGGCAAAGCCCTCCAGCATTTTTATAAGTCGACTATGCCCGGAAACAACAGTAGAACAAATTGAAACCCTTCTGAAGCAGCTCAACATATCCGGTACCCCCATAAAGGTCCACACCAGGCATTCATCCTATTCCTCTTTCCGGATTAAGATCAAAAGTCAAAATATAGAAAGATATCTAAACACAGCTATCTGGCTCGCAGGTCTCTTGGTAATGCCATCTTTTGGCAACCATAATGAACAACCAGCGGTACAAGCGATCTCGAGACCAAAGATGGGCAGTGTGCCTCTCTCTGCATAGCTAGGCAGGGAACCAGACTCTCCCTTCCAACTTACAATCATGCAGATCAATGCACAACACTCTAGATGCGTTGCTGATGAGATCAGGCTCATTGCAACAGAAAATTTATTTGATATTATATGCATTCAGGAACCTTATGTCTCTAAGCACATTTATGGGCAATCTTCCAAAGTTATGGGATATCCCATGACTACAAGAATCATCCAATCCCCTGCAACAGATTCTAAATCTGCCATCGTCATATTCAACAACAAGCTGGATATCATTGTTATCTCTGGCTTGTGTAATCAAACTTCCACCTGTATTTTAGTCTCTGCATCAACTTTCTCGTTCTACTTACTGTCACTATATTGTCCACTATCAGCAGATATTAATTTATCACAAAGATATCTAGAACAGGTGTTTGCTATTTTAAATCCCACATATTTAATAATTACAACTGATTCAAACGCAAAATCTTTCTTATGGTTCAGCAGTGTCTTGGACAACAGAAGTAGAATTTTCGAGGAATTTTTATTCACCTACAATTTAAATCTGCACAACTTACCCAACCAACCGCACACCTTCTCAAACGTCCATGGAGAATCAAACATTGATTTAACCATTTCAACGTCCGCCATGTCCTCGAGGATCTCTGATTGGACCATACATACTGACTACACAAACAGTGACCACCGAGCAATCACTTTTAAGGTATCTCTCCTTCCAAATACTAGGTCCCCCTCCTTCTCCTCCTCCAAAAGATCTTAGAAGATTTTTTATCAAAACCATCAAATGGCCTTTATTTATGTCTTCAATTCACCAGGATTTTAATATTGACACTCGCCGGTCTTTGAACCAGTTCAATGCCTCAGAATATGCATTCTATGTACAGGCTGCCTTATTTTTCGTGCTACAGAACGTTCCCTAAGAAGAAAATTAGCAAGCATACTACAGTTCCATGGTGGACAGCTGAACTTTCTACTCTGCGCAAAAAAGTACACAAAGCACGCAGAGACTTTCAACGGAGAAGGTACTGGCCTGAACCAGAAGTCACCAGACTAAAAAAATATCTATAAAGGCCAGCGGAACGAATACATAAATACAATTGCAAAACAAAAACTTGCCTCCTGGCAACACTTAGTTCACTCCACAGGAAATTCTGATCCCTGGGGTCTACTATATAAAATTAGCAAAAACAAGTATCACTCTCATGAAGTGTACAACACTGTAGTGAACAAAAACACAGAAACCACTAACTGGAATGACTCAGTTAACGCCATCCTGGATCGCTTGCTTCCCCTGGACGATCTCACCACAGAAACTGCAGAACAAATATCTATTAGGAACAGCAACTCAACCTACAACTCCTCATATGAAACGGATCTCTTCACTAGCTAAAGCTAGCCCTAAGCAAAATAAATATCCATAAATGTCCGGGTTTAGATCTTGTGGAAAATGCTGTAATTATCAAATTTGCCGAAATCTTTCCAGAAATACTTGTAATTATGTACAACAAATGTCTTACTGAGTGGATATTTCCTAATCTCTGGAAGGTAGCTCTGATCAAAATTATTCACAAGCCGGACAAAAATAAATCTGATCCCAAAGCATACAGACTCATCTCTCTTTTGGCAAACCTTGGCAAACTATTTGAAAGATTGTTAGCACCCAGAGTAGCAGATTTAATTGAAGGTCAAAACTTAATGTCTCCATCCCAATTTGGCTTCAAGAAGGGAAAATCCTGTGAAGACGCCTTGGTCTCTTTAGTTAACCACATATCAGCTTCGAGGGCTAAATATGAAATGGCCATATTCATTGACTTCGAGGGAGCTTTCGATTCCCTCTGGTGGGAGAGCGCTCTCAATCGTCTTACCAAAGCCAAGTGCTCTCAGCAACTGTTCCAAGTTATTAGAAGCTACTTCCAAAATAGACTCATCCAAGTACACTCGAAACAGCAGTCTCTCTCAAGGACCATCTAAAGAGGATACCCCCAGGGATCAGTTCTGGGACCCCTCTTCTGGAACATAGTTTTGGACAGCTGGCTCACGCAAAAACCTGACATATCTCTACCTTCGCCTACGCCGATGATTTGGTTCTTCTAATTCCAGGTCGATCGCGTCTTCAACTAGAACAATCAGCCAATATAACTCTTTCTGAGCTAATCAAGTGGTCAAGTATACATAAACTGCGAATATCTGCCACAAAAACAAAACTGATGGTTTTTAAGGGCAAGTTAGATTACAGAAGACCTCCAAATATAAAGATAGACGGAAAGCAAATCCCTTTTGTTCCTGAATTAAAACATTTTGGCGTAATTTTAGATGACAGGTTAACCTTCTCCTCTCATATTAATCACCTCGCCTCGAAGATTAAGAAGTTCACTGCAGCAATTATCCGAATTTCCAAATTGGACTGGGGACTAAATAGGAAGACTCTCTTACTATATTATACAGCAGTATTCGTACCAATAACAACATATGCTTCGGAGTCTGGTTCCATAGAGCAGTCAAAGTTAAACTCCGTTCCAAGCTCATCTCCATTCAACGGATTATGCTGCTTGCCATGCTCCGGGCCTGCAGGAAAGTGTCCTCTGCTTCTCTGCAGGTCCTTGCTGGAGTCATACCACTAGACCTGCATGTAATCTTCAAAGGACTATGCTATCGTCTAAAGCACGGAGTTCCCGGCGAGATTCTCGGCATCTCATGCAACTTAACTGCTAACATCAAAGACGAGAAACGGAGAATCTGGAATGAACTTATCAGTGTGTGGCAATCACGATGGGATTCCAGTACTACTGGTCAAGTCACCCGCTCTTTTGTTCCTGCAGTTACCTTTCCTCTCAACAAGAACGTCCGCCAATGGTTTTCTCCCAGCCTAACAACATCGTATATACTTACTGGGCACGGCTCCATCAACTCCAAACTATTTCAATCTGGCTTGTCTGACACCAATCTCTGCTTGTGTGGTGCTGAGGAAACCTGGACGCACATTCTGTATCGCTGCACTCTGTACCACGATGACAGATCTACATTACAAGCTGCTGTCAGCAGCTTCTCTGAAGGAAATGAAGTGGCGCTGACTGAAAACTCTCAATCGTTCTCAGCTCTACAACAATTCTGCTCTGCTGTTTTCGCCAAAAGAAAGCAACTCTTCTCAAGTTTATCAACATATCAAGAACAAGGAACCAACCCAACACCTGCAATGTCTATCGATATTTCTTAAAACTGATATCGCCTGCCATCTACTTTTTTATTATTATTATTTATTTATTTAAGCTGGTACCCCAGTTTGGGCAGCTGTGGACACAGAATTAGCTAACACCCATTGGTATAGCACTACCTCCAGTGGGTGCGGTTTTCGTTCTTCCTAGGACAGAAAAAGTCTGCTGTCTTCTGGTTCCTGTACCACAATTAATACTTCTGATTAGCTGCGTGATGTGATTTGCTGTGTGAACATGCTTCATGTTCATTACACCTATAACATTGTAATTAACACGATTATATGTATATATCATTGTATGTATCATTATATATTGTATCATTATATGTATCATATATATATCATTGTATGTACATAGCGGATTTGCCAGTTTCTGGCTAGGGGCCGCTTGTTGTTTTGTTAATAGACAAGACTCCCACAGTTTTCCCTTACCTCTTCTTCTTCATCTTCCTGTCCAGTAGCAGGCCTAGTGGCCTGTTACGGTCTCTCTCCATCTTTGCAAGGGTCTGCCTCTGTCTCTCCTTCCCTGAGGTTTGTAGTTTAGTATCTCTTTCGGATAACGACCGTTATCCATTCTCTCTACATGTTGCATCCATCTGTTTCTATATGAGTCTATATAATTCAGTACTGAGGTTACAATTCTGAGAGGATGTTTTGATTTCTTTTCCTGTCAAGTCTAGTATAGCCTGCAGTTTTTGCGCATGGATCGCATTTCTGCACCAGTCAACCTCCTCCTGTTCCCTTTGCTCATTGTCCATGCCTCAGAGCCATAGGTTAGGATAGGTTTGGCGAGGATGTTATGTATCCGTATTTTCCCTTACCTAATTTTAATTAACTGAAATACGAAAATATTTTTATAACATATTTAAAGAAGAGTTTATCTTTCACTTTAAAGCCGTTGATGCTATATCAAAAATTATAGTACTTCTGTAACTCTAAATCCAGATTATTCACTACTAATTCAAAGCGATCTATATGACATAATAGCAGCTATATTAGTTACCAACCATTTGGAAAACTGTTCGAATTCCATTGATGATATGAAGAACTTAATGAGGCCTTCCCGAGGTGAGCTCAGACTTCGATCACAAGTGGAGGTATAGAGTTTCATCCAGTCTTTATTTTTTATTTGCTGAGCGGACAAATCGACCTTGGAATAGAAGCAATTTACATGAAAAATACAGTGACTTCTTTAATTATCAATAATTCAAAACAATTTGGTATAAAGCAGCATTCGTGGTCAATTTCTATGATCCAATTCTCCACCATCAGGATAACACCGGCGTGCAAATCACGTCATAACAGACAGAATTTTTATAGTTTTTTCCCCTCATTCTGTAGTTAATCTGTCTTAGGTAGAAGTAGTTTTTTTTCCACCCCGGAAATTCGATTTTTCAGCCATTAGAACAGGCAAACCAACCATAAACAGCCATTTTACAAAAGTAAGACGTCGACGCCTCGTGGACAGATGTTTAAAAATGTTTTAAACCATGATCTTAAACATTTAAGCAGTTTGAAATCTGCTGGTCTCAAAAACAGAATTTATTTGTAAAAAACACTAAAAGACCAAACTGACAAACTGAGGTTTTCAGTTTGGTCTTTTGTTGTTTTTTAACGGTGTAACAGCAAGACCATGATCACTGCAGAAGCGAGAAGAAATTACAGCGAAAAGTATAATTTTTAGACTATAAACAGATTCTAAACTCTAAACTGCACTCCATTTCATATATTTGGAATATACAATGTATTTCCCCATTGAAGCAGGAGTTAGTTTATTGATGTACAATATCAATTTACTGAGTAAACAGTGGCCATGGAACCAACAACCATTCCCTGGAAGAGCAAGGAGAGAATGAACAAATATTCATTGAGTAAATAATGAAACAAATCCATCGCTTATTGGTTTTGATGCTGTGTGATGGAAGTGTGAATACAGATGGGCGGATTAAACATTTTGATGCATATAAACAAACATTAAGAGCGTTAAAAAGTAACAGCCTCTATTATACATTTGTAGGTATACTTTCCATCGTGCATCGCGTTATTTATATAACAAATAATTCATTAGAATTTGAATAAACAATGAGTACTGAGAAAACAACTGAAACAAATACCATCGACATGCACAATGGAAGTCTGACGGTTGGTTGTTGTAGGGTTTTAGGCGCATCAACAACTTAGACCATATGCGCCGTATATAATGTCTTTAAATTTCGTTTTCTGTGGTCGATTTGCTGTTTGAGATTGACTAACTCAGCCACTTTGTGGAAAAAACCCATAAAAAGTCGGTTACAGTACTGCAATATATTGGAAAGGTTACACCTTTTTACATGAAGCTTTCCAAAATCCAAATTCTCTCTTTTCTTTAAGGCAATACGCTAAAAGGATAGCGAAATGCACACGACCATGGAATAGACACAGATCCTCAAGAGAGTGAGAGCACTTATTGCTTTGACAATGTCAGTTGCATAACATACCTGTACGGATACTGTCAACTTGTTAAAGTTCCTTCGATGGTTTATACTCCTTCACACGTCCTCCAGTCTCCTACAAATTTCAACTACGCAAATGCTGCCATAATTTCGATACTGTATTGTTCTTTGAAGATTGTTGGACTTTATAAAATACCCTACAAGGACGATTATCATTTATTCTCAGTCCATGTTAAAAAATAATAAATAAAAGTCAAACAAAGCTAAAACTACAAAATATATGATGGATGTAGAAGTAGGTTTCCCAAGTATCATTTTGCTTAATGCCTTCAAATATCAAAAGATCGATTTTGACAAAGTGTGTTGTTCGTATATACTTGTAGAAATTCTCTCTCTCGGCTACAGCTGACGTTGTGTATTTCTGTAACCCCATCTCGAAGTAAGATGATACACACGATGTAGATTACCGAAATAGTTCACTGATGTCAGAATCTTTCTATCATTAAATGACATCTCTTCCGGTGAGTAATATCCGCCATCAATCATATCGCAGAAACTAACTACAATATTTTGCGACTACCTTTGCCAGAGAACTTCCTTCCTATTTAAGACTGGAAAATGGCAAAATAAAAAGTGGGGCATGTGACCTGAATCGTCCTCTTCAAACGTTCTAATTTTGTTTAGCTGTATGAAGGGAAAAGTAGTAGAAAAACTGGATGAACGGGAAAGTATTCTATTTGATTAGCTGAATTTTTCACATTTAGAAAGTGCTTATCTTCGTTTTTTTGAGTGTTTAACTTCAGGGAGTGAACGAAAGTCGAAATGTCTCTCTTACTATACCACTTTGGAACACGAAGATTCACCATGCTTTATGCGCGCAATCATTTCGGATTTTATTTAGTTCAACAGTCTGGCCTTCAACTTCCAAATGTACTCCTGGGAGGAAAAGGCCCGAGTTCGAAACCAGTCAATGACGCGAGGAACTTTTATGGGCTTTTTTCACTCTATGACTGAGTTAATCGGTCTCATGCGCAGATAGTAAGATTTTTTTCAACCAGAAACTGGGGTTTTTTTTCCTCCAGAGAACACACGAAATTCACGAATGCCCAAAAGTTTGAAATCAGATTCCATTTTTCTTAATTTTCAAAGTTTTTATTGAAATAGGATCAACTTGCTCACCAATATTTTAAAAATATTTTCTCTTATGCATAAAAATCAAAAAAATTAAATAATATTTAAGGAATTTCTAGAATATTCAAAAATATTCCAGAAAGAGTCCTCAATGTGGTAGATCATTGTAGAAGATTCCTGAACGGTGTAGTTGATTTTAGAATATTATAGAAAGTGGGAGTATTTTTCAATATTATAGAAGATTGTGGATGATTCTAGAGTGTTTTGCAATACTATTGAGGAGTAAGAGCTGTAACTTATAAAATCCATTACCCATCATTTCATTTCATTTAAAGGAGATCAAACTACCATTCGACGATTCAAGAAGTCTGGCAGGTTAAAAGAACAAACCACGATCAACGACCGGGCGTAAATGGAAGCACAAGATAAGACCATAATACTGACTTACAAACGCAATCGACTGCCTGAAATCCGAGCTGAGTTCAATAGGAATAGACAAACTCCCGTCTCTACATCCACTGTAAAACTTCGTCTTAAACAAGCAGGACTTTATGGTCCTGTAGGGGTCCGAAAACCTCTATTAAAACCGGATGATTGAAAGAAAAGGTTGACTTGGGGACCAAGAGCCGTCAATATTGGAGAGTTAAAGAGTGGAAAAACGTATCGTGTACGGATGAATGCAAACTTGAAATCTTTGGATCCAAGCGTACAGTTTATGTGAGACAATCAACTGAAGAAAAAAATGGTACCACATTGTTTAGTGGCTACAGTCAAGCACGGTGGTGGTTCCATAATGACCTGGGGCTGCTTTTGTTTTGCTGGAGTGACACCGTCAAAATTGAAGACATTTTAAGAAAAGAAGTCTAGTAAAACATTCTTGAACATAATAGAATATCCTCTGGACTTTGGCTTTGTACAAGAAATTTTATGTTATAACAGGACGATGACCCGAAGCACAGCTTAACGAAACAACGAAGCAAAGCACAGTGAAAAAACAGGAGGGGACGGGCACCCCAATCGCCTGACTTAAACCCAATAGAGCTTTTATGGCCTGATCTAGAACTAGACCAAGTCCCTGAAGTCTACACATCTTCACAAAATTTGCAGGGAACCTTGCAAATTTTGTGAAGAAAAATGTTAGTCAAGACACCATCAGAAAATTGATCGCTGGAATAAAATCTCGTGGAGGATATTTTGATTTAAAAAAATCAGTATAGTTGGTAATATTTTTAACGTTTATTGTTAATCATTTCAATATTTTCAACGTAAACTTTTCAATGCTTAATAAAAAGATCTTAAAATACTTTGTGGTGTGGTGATTTTTACACTAAACCTTGCATTGTCATAGCTAATTTCAAAACAAATAAAATAATAATAATAATAATAATAATAATAATAATAATAATAAATTAAAGAAACTGTTGCCATATGCTGTGATTCAACTTTTATGGGGATCATAGCATCCTTTTACCATTGACGAAAATCGAACCCAGGCTTTTTTCGCGCAGTGTCTGAGAGACAAGGGATGCTGTTCATCGCACTTCCACGAGGGCCTACCAAAAAGGTTCCATGAATGAAGACGGAATAAAATTAAATACTGCTCAATATTGTAATGTCGTTGTGATTTATAAGATGCAAAGGAAGGTAATATTTTACCATCAGAACTAAAGTGAATAAGGACGTGTTAACTAAATGCCATAACAGTTGAAAAAGTAGTCCATTATCTCAATTTTACGCTGTCTCTTTGTGTTCTGTAGAAACTCCAATTTCCTCAGACACCATTGAAATGAAAGCGGTGGTATCACAAACAATTGCTGTTACGAAAGATTTAAAATAAACATTCTTCGGTTATTTAAGGCATCATCTTCACACTTGAAATAGTAACACATTCCAGAGACAATACAGTTTCTTACGATTGCATGCGGCTTTTTTGGCCACTTCTTAAAGGAAGCATCACGAACTGCGAAGTTCCAAAACTCATTTCAAGAATCCAGAATATTTTTACCCTTCTGCCTTTCAAAACACCTCAACTGTGTAAAAACGTAATTTATGACTCCTAACAGTCGTTCCCAAACAGCATGGATGTGTCATCCGAGCTGGCGTCACGTGCTTGTTGGTAACATTTCAACTGTAAATCAAGTTCCTTGTGGTTGGTTGCCTTTCTGTTAATTTGGTTTCATATTGGTAAATAACTACTTATTTAAGAAAATTCATTTCTTCTTTACCTCCTAAATCGTTCGGGGTATTAAGAAATACGTTACTTCTATTTATATATCCCAGAGCGCTGAATATATCTCAGAACCCCATTAACCCACTCAGTCCAGATGAGCGTGGTAATGTCTCTAGGGAAATTATTTGTTTTCCTTACCAGAAACAACGTTTCAAGTGAAATTCATTCGTTTTCTTTGATGATCATGACGTTTTCGTTAAAACGTTATGACCATCCATGTTCATTCTTAATTCCATTGACGAATTCGTATTCGTCATCAACATTTCTCGCATAATATGCTGGATCCGACTTCTCAATACGTAAGTTTATTTAAAACTGCCCACTATTTCATTTACTTTTTAACATTCAATCCTAAGATCATCCAAAAATGTTAGTTCTCTGAATGACCTTACACTGCTTCTACATCTGCCCATTAATACACCTAAATTCAGAATTAAGAGGTCTCATATTCTTTTAGATTTCGCAAAAGTGTCTACGTATTACTAGGCTACAGCGGCCAAGAATTGTATGTCTTCTATGATCGGTTTTCTGTGTGAAAATTCAACTTTCCAGTCGTGCATTTTTTGTCCAAGACCAACAAACTCAGCCACATTGCAAACCTCCTAAAGTTCACACCTTTAAGGGACTTGAACCCAAGCCATTTACACACGATATGTATTGACAACGATCGTGACTCCTCCACTAACTACTACAAGGGCTCTCCATCTTATCTGTGGAGCTAGCACGGCTTTGAAAAGAACAATCTTTTCAAAGAGGTTGATTTCGTAGAACTCAATTTAAAGTCAACAAATCGTTATACGAATATTTCTTTTGCAAGTACAAAACTCTTTCTGGTGGCGTCTACGACGCTGTTAGGTTTCACTCAAAACAAAATACAATGTTTCAACTCGTAATTACCGTCCACTAAGAAGTTGCTACATTTCTGAAGAAAATAGAATCAAGAACGATTATTATATTTCAATATTTTAAGTGAAACCTTGTGCGTGTTCTCTTTCTACTCTACCTACCGTGGATAAAGGCAATCTGTTATTAACCAGACAGCATTCAGCATTCGTGACAAAGCTCGTTCATTCAAATAACAATGTCGTTCTTTATGGCTGGCTGCCCCTTTTTTTCAAATATTATGATGTGATCACTTTTAGGTTTCGCACAGGAACAACAGACTCCGTAAAAGTTCAGCAATGAAGGTTTTTTAAATGTTAATTGGAGTTAAAAGAGATTTCTCTGAGGGTTCAACGATATTTATCTTTTTATCATGTACAATAGGGATTTTTTCTCATAAAATGTCATTAAGCGGAACACAATATACTATATATAGCAATTATCGAGGAAGAATATACATATATAAAAAGATTACAATCTGTTAAAAATAAAGCTGAATAAATTGATAACTGATAAGACTTGAAATGACTTGAAATGACTTGAAAGCGACTAATTGAGTCAAATAGCTAAATTCACTTATTATTTTATACTGAATTTTAAATTTTAAATACATTTTTCTCCGTTCATAGTTCTCCAGTAATATTATGTGCTTGTTCTCATTATAATGAAGCTGGAATCTAATTGTATTCCCAAGACTGAAATTTTAAAATCGCATTATAAGCGACTAATTCATTCCACCCAAATGCTCACCAGACAGAACAGCTTTTCGTGGCTAGGAGAGTGGCCACAACTGCTGTTCTTCCGTGCCATATAGAAACGGACTGGGCTCGATTCCCAAGAGGGAGTTTTAAGGGCTTTTTACCACACAGTGGAGGAGACGAAAGGTATCTTCTCTCAGAAACCAGGGATTTCTGAGAGAAGATTTCAGGGATTTTCCATTCCCTAAAAAATGGAAACAAACTACAGAATATACCAGATTCTATGATTTGGATAGAATATACCATATTTTATCGTTCACAGGATGCTCCCGCCCCTTTGGGAGCTTCTAATTTAAAAAGACCAACATCTTCATTCTAGCGAAGCTCTTTATGCATAGGATGGAGACACCCCCCCCCCCACCTCTAGAGTGTAAATCCTCACTCCGCCACTTGCTCAGCATAGATTCATACGGAACCATCCTTCTTAGGGGGAATCCAGCTGAAGTCCCTCCAGAAGCTGTGCCATAAAACATGATCGACTCCTTCAACCAACTCCGCGTTGACTGTGACCGGATGTGTGGAGAAAGCCTAGCGGATAACAACTCTCCATCAACCTCACCACCTCACGTTCAGCCAGCATGATGTGAATTCAGACACCTATCTCGGATAAAAGACTACGTACTATTCTAACTTCGCACGAGTGATGCGTAAGATCCTGCCATGTAGGCAATTTCTACTGTAGGCTCGTGTATATGTTTCAGATAACCTTAAATTGTTTAAATGATGTTCAATACCTGATCATAACTACTACAATCACTGTCATTACAGTATTAATCATTATCAACAACTATAATCATTGTCAATAACTACATTCATCGTCAATAATCATTATCAACAACTCAATCATTATCAACAACTACAATCACTGTAGTTATCAACAATCATTATCAACACCTACATTGTAGTGATCAACAATCATTGCCAACAATCATTATCAACAACTGCATTGTAGTGATCAACAATCATTATCAACAACTGCATTGTAGTGATCAACAATCATTATGAACAATCATTGTCAACAATCATTATGAACAATCATTGTCAACAATCATTGTCAACAATCATTATCAACAACTACATTGTAGTGATCAACAATCATTATCAACAACTACAATCATTGTCATTAGAGTACACTTATACTGCTCTGAATATTAATGTCTCTCTCGGAGTTTATTCTAAACAACTAACGAGACAGTGCATTTAACATGCTACGACCATAACCGAGTGGTAAGAGCACAGGCCCAGCATTACACACGCTTCGTGTTCAAGTCCAGGCTGATATCCCATGATATGGTAATATTCTTATATAGCAGGACACCCCTAAAACGGCCTCCCACAACGCGGAATTTTCCTGGTTTGCTCCAAACTTGTAAAATATCGTCTTTAATAATTATTCAGTTGGGATATCAGCCATGAGTACGCAGCTATACGCAAACTACATCTTATTCTGAAAGCAATTCATCACGAGTTGCCTCGATGTTACAATACTGCAAGATGCACATTAGATAAAAATCACTGCCGTACGGGGCGAACGCCCTTATGGATAATGATATACATTTGTCGGCCTGGAGTAATAAACAGAATATTCGTCTTATTTGAAAAAAAAAAAAAAAAAAAAACCCTTTAAATTCTGTACTAATATAAAAAATCAGTGGGTTTCTCCTAATTTCATACCATAAAAATTTTTTAGATCTTTCTTTTTTTCTTTTCTGGTTCTTTCCTTTTTCTTTGTTTAATAACACTTCGCCCTCATATTTATTCTAAATAGGATACCTGGTAATCAAAGAACGATAAAAAATTTCATTAATTCAAACAGAAAAAGTGCTCATCGCTATCACTGAGGCTAAATATAAAAATTCTACTCCGGATTTACTACAGATTTTGTTTTTCCCGAGAAATAAGATATTGTGATAGAGGGGTGGGGAGTAAAATATGATTTCTGGGAGTGCACACTCTCAGTTGACGAGGAGATTATTCTGCTCCAGTTCACATGCAAAGGAACGTTGCCGACAGAACGAAAAAGTCATTTCCCTTCTTGCCAGAGCAATTCGGCAAGTGCTTTAAGATTAATTATACAATGCTAATTATTCACGATCATCCAGGCCTCCACGCTCTGACAATAACGCGGAGATGGTTCCGACGACTGACGGGGTCGCTGATAAGGCGGGACCTTTCTTACACATCCTACAGAAAGACGGGACAGTTTGCCGGCACGCAAAAGAAGTCACCACGATGGGTCTGGAAGTGCCAATGTTTAGATAATTACGAATGAACGGTCGAGTGAAACGCCCTTCTCAACCTACAGCCCGTATGTCTTGTGGGAAATGGCTCGTTAGCGGGATGCTTCATCACAAGATAATTTCATTGTTGTCATCTGGACCACGTGAGAGCCTCTAGGTTCCCCCAGCGCACATCTGACAAGAGAAGTGTTGAGTGAGACAGCTGCACCAGCAGGCAAAATAACTTGCCAAAATAGGCACACCACCACCACCACCTCACCGTGCCAATTAGCCTCTTGTTGACTATTTATTTAGAATGTTTTGTTTGTTTAGTCAGTGCACTGCAAAAGAAGAATTAATAGCTAAAATAAGGTCGCAAAATGAAATAAAGATAATCGATAAACCTCATTTTCGATAAGATTTGAAATATTTCTTCAGTCTCCCTAAAAGCTGAATCCTTATTCTTAATCCGTTCTGTCAACAGTCCCATTCTGAATAGTACAGAGTTATATTACAACGAAGTATGCCAATATTGTGGCCTAAAAAGGCAATCTTCGGTTAGCCAACAATTCATTTCACTTGTGTACGTCGGATGATGTTAACATGGTGAGTTAACAGCTTTGGAAGGGAATGGCATGTGCCTCATCTACTCATTAGATCCTAGAGTAGTATTTCTGAATTAAACCGTAGAGCGTAGAAAGGATGTTCCCCTAATTTAATATGGGACACAGGTTAAATACGAAGCTCCAATTCGTATTAGATGGAGAAAAATTCCTCTTAAAGAGATACTTAGCTATACGCAATAGAAGCGAATGTTACAGCTCTGATTTATCCCTGGCATTTGCAACCTGCCTTTTAATGTTTTGCCCAGAAGTGATAAATATCCTTTCTTTTTGAAAACAAAGCCAGAATTAATGAAATGTGACACACATTTAAACCAAAGGAATTGTGAGCCATTAGTAAGCTGTTCGGCACTATTTCACAAGTACCATCAATTTCGTAAAAGAAAGAAATATATTCATATAAACTGCGACCTCGTCTTACGACTCAACACATTAAATCTCTTGGCAGAGCATAAACCTGCATTTCATACGTATGTAGTTTAAATTCACGTGAAAGAAGAGGGAGCTAATTTCCTGAAACAAACTTGCACCTACCCTCGGTGATTCATGGAAGTCTAGTCTATAGAAGAGAATGCAAATCAAAAGACTGACTGCAGAGACTCCATTCAGACATGGATACACGACGCGGGTTCAAGACTAGGATATACTCTCCCTGAATGTGCGGAGACCATACAGTTATAGTATTTCAGCGGAAGTAACTTATAATAGGCGGTTGCCCATCTTACGGTATCCTCAATCCTGGCTAGAAGGACCACAATATCATCAAGGCCTATAATGCAGCTGTTTAGCAGTTCGGGAAATGTAAGTGTCATTTAAACTAATCAAGCTGAATAATGTTAATCTTTCATTGCTGTACATTAAATCCTACACTTAGCAACACTTTAACCTCAAGTTTCGTTTCAACATGTACAACTTCCATTGAACAAACAAGCGAAATCCAACAGCTGTATTTGAAGCACCAGCGGACAAAGTATTCATAAACTGTAATTTTAAGAACGATCGCGGTCAAACCATATTTCTCTTGTTCTTCCTATCATTTCTATCACTCTCTGCCGAATACAGGAGAATCTCATCATTATTTAAAAGAGAGGCACACACTCCCATAGTATATAAAGGCCGTTTATTGTTCATCTCGAATTCGTTCAAAAGTTCTCACACAAATGTTCTTTTAGAATTTCACTGGTTGCTTTTTAGACTCACATTCGCCTTACTGTCCGCAGAGTCGGGGATCTGCCAAACCATGCACATATGAAGCACACTGCGCACATCAGACGCGCCTACATTAAGGTATGCACGGAATGTGGTATGATGGCTTAGTAATGTGTGCTTAAAGTACTCAAGAAAGATTAAATATTTCTCTTCTCTTAAAGAAACATTTCTTTAGATAAAAACGTCTAATTTATCTCTTACACGGCATTCTGATGAACTGAGTTATATACACATTTCAATTGATACAGCTCATAGAAAACTTAATCACGTTTCCTTAGAGAGCACATCTTTAAAACACCTTGTCTGCCCCTTCATTGTCACGACATCTTTAATAGTCCTAAGTAAAAATACTCTTCTGACTTCTCTCCCCTTAACACAGGAAAAAAAAATGAACGTAAATGTAAAAATAAAATAATGAAACACAGGCAGGCATACATGTCCAAACAGCACACTAAGAACAAGTAAAAGCAATTAAAGTATTACTTTTTAGTGGCTTTTTTAGGTGTGTTCTAAGCGCCTATTGTTTTCACCATGTCTGTCTCCACAAGTAACAGAGGGACCCCTATGTTACATGGATGGGTTTTCATGAAAATTTCTATTTGTATTTTAAAAATATTTGTCGAGCCAAACTAAATTTCATTAAAATCAGAAAAATAGAAATATGGTACTTATTATTTCTTTTCACATACAATTTGTATAGATAAAATAAATTCATAAATTAAATGCACGAGTAGTTTTAATGCAGTACTATTTGCTTTTGACAGTTCATGCACGCTTAGCGCGTGTAGTGTTATGCAACTCTCGTGAAGGTTGATTCGCTCGTGAACATACACAGAGAAAAGAGATTTAAAAAATGCTGCAGAAGAGTAATAAATATTACGCAGTTGTAATTAAGCTGATCAGATAAGTTTAAAGAATTTAAAACTATAGAGTATTATTAATTGTTCTATGAAGTTATTATCTTAGTAATTAATTGATAAGGAGATAACTGTATTTACTTTTCACTTCTATTAATCACAGAAAATGGAAAGGTCACTTAATTTTAGAAAAAAAAAAAAAAAAAAAATCGAAAGCCTGAAATGTAACGCACCGTGTAATTAACTAACTTGTTTTTTTTATTCCCTCCTCAAATTCCTGTAAAAACTCGATGGTGGCTTCGTCGATACATAGTTTCACCATTGTGAACAGCGTATAGTTCTGGTAACAACTTCCTTTTTTAATAAATTATGAAAAGGAGGGTTTTTGTTGGTTTAATTCTTGTCCTTCCTTCAGCTTCAGAGAAGCAAAGAAGTCCTCTTGCTTTTCGTGATTAAAAAAAGGCCAAAGTGGAAGTATTGATCTTTATTATTTTTTCAGGTTGCTTTTCTTTATTATTCAGAGACGTTTCTCAATCTAAGGCCGAGCTATTAATTTCTTAGGAGTATTCAACGGATGACCTAAGATACTGCGATGGGATATCAACTTTTCCATCAAGAAAATATGCATTTTGCCAAATAGACTAGTAAACTTTTCATTAACGGCTGTGAAGTGAGGATTTTAGCTAAGCTCTACCCACCCCTTCCTCTCCGAGGTGATAAAGACAGGAAGGAACTGTTTTGTATAGCTATCACGTGACGCAAGTATAGCGACTAAAAGAAGGGTCATTTGTTGCTCATTATAAACTGCTACATTTTATACTGAATAATAAAGCAAGCCAAAACAGTTTAGAACTTAAACGGTTCTAATATATAACAATTTACATAGTTCGAGCAATCTAAATTTTACTTTTAAAATTTACTCGTGATAATTACCATTAATTTTTTTTTTTACTTTATTGCTTTTTATATTAACAGCTAATATCATATACAATATATTGCCAATAACGTACTGAATACTGTATTAGCAATTTGTTGTCTACCGTGGAATTACCACTAATGCATAGTTTGATCGTTTTATACTTTTATCTTATTTTATACTTTTATCTTATATAAGACAGTTTTCCTGTTTTCACTTTGTGGCAAATCTTTTGACTTCTTTCGCATAGCTAAAAGGTAGGCCTTGAGAACCAGAAGCAAAAACTTCGGGTGTTCGGAGATAATAGCGTATACAGTTGTGTATGCAACTACCTGAAAGAATGTATACATATCACATCCAGGTTTACACGCCAAATGCTTTATCTACATAATGCATGAACTAATTTGATCTTAAGAGTTTTATCATCCGACTAACAAAGCTGAAACAGAACCTTAGAATTTATTGCGCATAATGGAAACTTTACCTGAGTCATTAAAGTTTTTACCAACCACATCAGAAACGGATTACGGATTCATTTATAATCAGCGATGAGTTGCACACAGACTTCTACATCTCGCAATTCTTACATGGAGCATTAAGCTGATCTAACTCATTCACTGAAAACTAAACAACTCGTAGATTTTCGTATTTGTAAGCAGTATCGACATATTAACTTTCATCCACAATTTGAATTTGCCCGTATGCCACAGAAAATAAAAGTAAGTGACCATAAGACTGGTGGTTCAAAAACAGAGGACACTATCTCTTGTGCAAGAGATTTCAATGCAAAGAAACTCGACTGTAGGACTTTGGAGAAGGGTCAGACGACTGCATAAAATTTTAGGAGTTGATTTATCAAACTGAGTACGCCATATTTCGGAAGTGGAAATACTTTTTATTTTTACTGTACTTTACAATATCATAATTTTTCATTGTAATTGAATTGTAATGGGATCGCATGGTGCGCTGAGAGGCTGAATGGTCTACACGGCAAAATGCTATTGACGGTGGACGAAATCCTACGACAGATAGTGGATGTTAGCAATAATACTTTGGCAGATCGGTCAGACAAGGTCTTCCTTTAATAAAACCATTGTGTCTCTCTTATAATAAATTGATCGTTTTATACTTTTATCTTATTTTATACTTTTATCTTATATAAGACAGTTTTCCTGTTTTCACTTTGTGGCAAATCTTTTGACTTCTTTCGCATAGCTAAAAGGTAGGCCTTGAGAACCAGAAGCAAAAACTTCGGGTGTTCGGAGATAATAGCGTATACATTACAATATTATCGATGTGATCCTGCACTGTAATGTATCCTTAATCACAGCTCCCATAATAGTTATGCCACCGAACTTTGAATTACAGGTCTGTAGTTGCTCCGATCATTCTAAGAGCTTCACCTTGTGCATATTTCCAATCTTTTGGAATTTTAACTTGAGCTGTAGGACATTTCCATTATTATACATACAAGTAACAGTTCAGAGATCTCCTCACACTTCATACATACAGTTTTTTGTGCCTTCTGTGCTTTTAAACCTGATGATTTCTTACAGAGCTTTTTCAAAACGTTTCTAAATGACAGTAAAAATAAAATCCACCTATATGCTTCAATCAAAAGGATGCTGTTATCGCGTTAAATGCGATTTACCTGCTGTGTCCAAACAGTAGTCAAAAATCGCACATTTTATTTACAAATACATAAACAGTATAATACAATACACTTGGGGAACTGCAACTCTAACATAACTTATGCACTTTTGGGTTTGAATTAAAAACAGCAGAAAAAGAACGTTGTAATTAATGTTATTCTTCATATCGGGTTAACATAAAAAGTACGGTTCCCCAAGGAGGGTACTAGGATCATTAATGTCTTTGATTTTCCTAAATGACATCGACGAAGGGATAGCGGAAGTAACTTTAAAATTGGCATATAATATCAAGATCGGTAGAGTAGTTAATGATCATCGCTAAGCAGAACTACTCCAGGACAACTTAGACAGCCTTGAGGGATGGTCAGAAAAGTGACGACTATGTTTTAATGCAGAAAAATGCAAGGTCTTGCACTTGGGAAACAGCAACCCCAAAATAACTTATACACTTGGTGGAGTTGAACTAAAAAACAGCAGAAAAAAAGAATTTGGGAGTAAGGATACGGTCGGACATGAAGTTCTCCTAGCCGTGCAGACAGCCAGCCAGCAAGGTAGGTTCGTGGTGTCCTATAAATCGATATTGTTCGATTAATCGATAATTTATCCCACAGCATCGATGATCTATTAAATAATATCCTGTAGCGATAGGAAGGTCATAATACTACTGTATAAAGCAATTGTAAGGCAGCACTTAGAATACGTGTTCCAGTAAGAAGACTTCATAAAAAAGCATTGCGCTTTTTGAAGGATCCAAAGATGGACAGCGAGTCTGGCAAGATCGGCAAAAGACGACGGTATGAGGGCCGCAGATTAGTAACTAAGATCCTTAGACGAGACCTATTTGAGGCATTTAAGGGCTCTGAAAGGTGAAAGTAAAATGAATAAGGATGGAATTTTCACTATGATTCAAGAATTAGGGAATACAAATTCAAATGAAGGGTGAACAGGTTTAGACTGGAGATTGCAAGAAATTTTCGTTTAACTATCGAGTTGTTGTTTACTGTAACACGATGCCTCCATGGGTAGTTGAGGGTAATAGATTGGAGAGATTCAAAGGTCAGCTGGATAGTCATCTGTGAGGTGGGTGTCAAAAATAGGTAGTTTATTTTACTTTTTGGTTTTTTTTTGCTGGTGTTTCCAAAGCCTCGGGCTTCCTTGAACCGTATGGCTATAATAGTAATACTGATAACTTTATACTCCTGAAATAAAATTCCAAACTTGAATTTACCTTATTTCTTTTTAAAAACCGTTCAAAATTCAGGATACATACTACCATTTTTAAAAAAGCGTATGGCATAATCCCCCCCCTCCAGAAGTTATTAGCTAAATTTTATTGAGGGTGGTGGATATATTCCAAACAATTCTATTTTAAAGAGTCTAAAGTTTTTAAACCAGGATTGTATTGAATGTGACATATTTTGAAAAAAGAAATATTTTTTAGTAAAAAAAAAAAGAGATAGATGCTTTCAAAAGCTGCATTTTTAAAATGTTTTACTGAAGTAAGTAGGAGGCTTTATGACGTAAGTGCACTACGCCCCCAAAGACGTTGGCGTAAATGCTTGATGGCATCAGAACTACAAAATCGGGAAAGGACTTTGAAAATAACATCATTAGAAGGAAAAGCGATAAAAATTATGATAAAGTACAGCTTCAAAAAGCCAGCTGTGGTGACTTACTTCTGGAATTCAAAAATCCGAAACGATGTGAATATTTCTCCGAGAGAATCCGACCGTGGAAGTACAGAAAAAAGCACCCGCAAGGTCCCATTTCTTAAACTGTATGTCATTGTAACCAAGTATTTTCAAACATATCATTCGATTTTCGAGACATTCAGTACTAATTCACAGTATAGTACTTAATAGTATAATTAGTTTATAAGGCGATTCAACTGCTGAAATCATATCTCATTATTTATACCTCCATATTTAAAAAATATTGGAAAATGCAACACCCAACTGGAGTCAAAATTCAAACCGGCGATCTTTATTTCTTTCTGCGTAGATTATAGGAATCAGAACTAATGTATTATCTGATGTAAACAACCAATTATACCCGAATAATTAGGCTATATTTATACCTCATGTTTATTTATGTATTTATCTAATTATGGTCGACTGCAGCAACCCAAAATAACTTGGTGGGATTGAATTAAAAACAGTAGAGGAAGAAAAGGGATCTGGGAGTTACGATACTGCATATATATATACAGCGTATAGGTTTCTAAGCAGGGTAAACAGGAGACAGGAAAGCCCATGTTGTCCTATCAATGATTTATCGATAGCTTCTGTTGCATTATATGGCTTATTAGTCCCCCACATGATCTTTACCCCCTGACGAATTCCCAGTTACATTTGTTTCAAGCGCTCGTTTCATCGATGACAGATTCTTCTAGTAGTTCACCAAGTTTTGATTTGAGGTCGGTACACTTCTTACATCGGGTGCAAAGAGAAGAATCGTTAGTTGATCTTGGTTTGTCTACTAGATCGGCTTAACAATACATGCCACAGGATATAGAAGCTATAAGTTGTTCAACAAGTGCGGTATTGAATCATTCTACCGTAAGACATGCAAATAAATAGCTCAATTTTCTGTTCAGTGAAACAATCTTTTGAATTTCTCAAAATAGTCATCTAATTACATTTGGCTGAAGGCAAAAAAAAATGCTAATGAAGTCTAATTTACCTAATAAGTAGGCCTAAAAGATTTTCCTTTAAAGATTTTCCTGTATATACACAATTATCGACTTTTTTCCTTTGAAAAACACGGGGAAGAATTTGGGACAAATCCTGCATAATCTTTAACTTTATTCATCAAATAATGTTTCTTTATTGATGAAGTACATCGAGGTGTTTAAAGTTCATCAAGTATAACTAATACCGAAGTATAACTGAACAATATTTTAACGCGCTAAAAATTAATCAATGTTTCTTTCGAGTGCGGTATTTTCCAACTACAGTAAAAAACATTAACCGATCGTGATATACTTCAATTGTTCAAATTATTTACGAACGAAGATTTCGAAATACTAAAGATCAAAAAGCAGATTAAGCTCTACTAGTTAGCCATACGAATTCTACAAGCTCTATCACACTATTACGCAAAAAATCGTAACACTTCAGCAGGTAGAATTTATGGACGATTTAAACACAAAAACAGCAATAAATTGTTCTCTTCACCATGATTGGCGTTGTTAGGATACTTTCATTGCGCGTATTCATCAGAATGTTCGATAACAATATTGACTAATAATTAAGTCTCACTATTTATTAGTTTTATCCTACCACTTTTCTTAAAGACAGATAGGATAAAACTAGATTAATCTGACTTGGTAATACATTCTTCAATTGAGCTAATCGGATTACTGTCTTTCCATCTAGATTAATTTCGAAAATGATAACAATCTGCACAAAACGTGAGTAGAATGGATTTTGATTCCTTTTTCTCCAAAGGAAATACTCCGTTAATACCTGCCCTGGCTCCTTCCTCCCAACGTGGAGAATAACGCTTGCTATCCTTGTTCTCCAAACAAGGACAGAAAACAAAAACAGAGTGCTTCCTTGACAGGGAAGGGTTCTGCATAACACAGAACTAAAGATGGTGAATGGTCTTCAAGGGATAGCTTCCCATCAATGATTGTAGTGTGATGTCCACAGTATTGAACGTTCTTATCCTTGGCTGATGACCAGTCTCTTCATGGCAGGGACGGGAACCAACCAGTAGCTTTCCATGTGACTGCTGCTAGCCGGTTGCAAAGTAGTCAGCTATACAAATTATGACACCTCACAGGATTCATGACTAGCTAAGCGGTGCACACTAAGTCATAGTGACTTGTGGCTGATTAGGTGCGTAACAAATTCGATCCAGTAGGAAGAACTCAACTCAGATATTCAGAAGAATCTTACAAGTCTTTTTCGAAATTTGCTTAACTTAAACTACACATCAAATACTGTTAATGCAAAAATCTAGTAATAATATTGAATACAAGTTAAATTACATTGATTTGAAGCATCTAGAAAAGAGATAAAAGCCAACCATACGTTTTACAAGTTGGTTAATGTACGCAGTAGGCTACATTTCAGGAGAACCAACTTCTGTTCCAAATTTATGTTAATATTTCTGTGGAAAAAAATGCTACGAAATCGGAATCGAACTTGGACGCATCCCAGAGAGTAACAGAATTTTTGTTTCTGGTCGATTAATGATAAAACACTTTCATTTATGCCGATTTTTGTAGATGGGATGGAATGAGGGCTGTGAAACATAATGGAACCTGAGATTTTCCAAAGGCCTGAAAGAAGAAGAACAGGATGAAAATTTAGCCTTGGTCCGACTTTTCGTTCTAGGGTAACATGCGAAAACTGTCATATGAATAGATTTCTATAGGGGAGGCTATGACTGATCTTAAAAGCTTTCAAGGGACCAGCGAAAGATATGCTGAAATGTGATATCAATTGTACTTTTTATTATTAAGTAATATCTCACATCCGACAACGTACTTCCATTACAAGTTAGGTAATGTACACACATTTCAAGCGCATTCTATTATGAACTTTACCGAATAATAAAATTGTATAGGTTTGCGTTCTCTAAACTTAGCCACTTAGTTGAATTACAACCTTATAATATTTATTACTCTCCTTCCTTGTTACTTTCTTGTTTCCAATCTCTCTCTCTCTCTCTCTCTCTGTATTATATGTACCTCTTCACGAGCCTTGCATAACAGCACACGCGGAAGTGCACGGACTGTCTAAAGCTAATAATATCGCATTAAAACTACATTTAATCTATGAATTTCTTTTTTACATACCGATTGTATGGAAAGAAAAAAGGAATAATAATAATTGCCGGATTTATAAAATAAATTTTCTGTTTATACTGAGGGACGGCTACATGCGTTTTGACCCATGTGGATTTCGAGGAGTTCACAAGGAGGAGTTTAATCTTATTTTTAAGCTTAATAACGATTGTTTATTTTTTTTTTAAAGCGCGCACATAATTCATAAATAACATTTCTATATATTATCATCGTTGTTTTTAGCTTTATGTGATTAAATAAAGCGTTTTACTAATTATAAATGATATTTAAGATTTTTATGTCAAAGTACATTGTCCATTTTTTTGCGCTTTTCTTCCAGACTTAAATCGGTTATCCGCAACTTGGATAATCGATATTTTGCTGTATTTTCTTTTACTTTGAAAACATTTCTCTTCCAAGGCTACAACCAAAAAGTAATTGTCGGTTAAATTCATAAAATTTTCTCTCTTTTAAGACAACGTTTATCCAAACTTGTAAACCGAGTGGGTAAAAATAAAAAAAAAAAAAAGACAAAACAAAAACATTAAATGAGGGCTTTTCGATTAAGTATTATGCAAGCTTCCGCCGCGTTTATTTCCACAATGCCTCTCTTTGTTATCAACGCATGCGTACCCAAAACTTGCGAGTTAGTAAAACAAACACACAAAACACTTCATTCCAATATAGCCCTAGTCATAACTTCTTCGGGGAACAGACTGAGACCATTTTTTACGTCACCCACGCTTACACGGTGTTTTCCTAAAAGCGGGGCTCTATCGTCCACAGCTAGTCAAACGATCAATCATCATTTCAGTTTTGTGTACACTATAACGCACCATCTCACGGAGTGCCTTTTTACAGAGTTGTCATTCCACCAGAGGGCACCGTTACCTACTCATCAACACACATACACGCACGTTCTTCTTACACGTTTCAACGAGAATGCCAGTTCCTTTTTTTAAATTTTTTTCTTTAGTATTTTTGTAGCCGTCCCACCACAGCATGGCGCTGCTGTACAATATGAGGAAATACTTTGGCTCATACTCCGAACTGACGGAAAGCTTACGGACTTCGTGAGTGACGTTAACATATGGAAAGGGACAAGAGTGGGAGGATGCTCAGGCGGATCGCCAACTACACTGTATCGCTTTATTGAAGGATTCTACACTTCGGGTTAACGATATGTCATCGCACAGCCGTCACGGGAATGGTGATGTGGATGCGAGAGGGGAAATTAGCATTTGTTCAAAGGAGAACAACTACACCTACAAAATCTTGTCGTTGTATTCATTACTACGAAGGCGGAGGAACAAATGGTAAGAAAATCCAGTCCTCCAAAATAGGAGCGGTTTGAAAATGATTACGTTGGATAGAAGTGTCCTTAATGCCCAAGGTCATGCGCCCAACAATTCAAAGATGCTCATCTCTGCAAAGAATAGTTGAGAATAAGCCGCTCAGTAAAGATAAAGACTCAATCCACGTGATGATGGTTGCCTAACTTGGGCGTTGTTCTGGTTTTCACGAAATAATCCGATTTCCAGAAGACCTTGAATACTGATCCCATTAAACTGCCGACTGAAACAGCAATAAAACCGCCGCTTAAAGCTACTACTACACTATGTCCAATACTTATAGAAGTTTTATGTGTAACTCAACTCGAAAAGCTGATACAGAAAGAGGGAATCCCTAATTAATGAATACTTTTTGTTAGCACCATACTTCTGAGGAAATATTGTAATGCTTTAGCTAATAACAAAATAAGCAAACGAATTCTTTAATAGAGTTTATCAAAAACCCAGTACAGGTGTCAGATTCAAATAAACTTGAATTACTAATCGTTAAATCTCGCCAAATGAAATAACACGTCACACCATTCTCTATTCTACGGAAAATTTCAGACGTTCACGTCAACTATTTTCTTTATTGAGGAATGTCAATAAAATACACCGCACTTCGTTATCTCCCCCTTGGAATGCTTAAATAAATCTTAACTGACCATATTAAAAACGACTGTAGGAATGGAGGTTTCTTTGCGTATCGATTACTTTGGTCATAGCGTTCCGGTTCAGATGGTTCATCATCAATATATTATGTCTGGGCAAGTATGTGTGTTCACGGGCGATTTGCATATTGTGCTCAGGGTGAATAACTCAGAATAACTTGGTAAATTTACTCTCCACTAATCGATTAACCACAGCTCCGATTCTTTGAAATGCCATCGTTCTAGAAAAAAATATATATATTACCAATCTGGAGAAACTATGACCAAAAAAGATGCAAGATTGTTGAATGCCATTCTCTAGTGGAAGGGGGGATGAGAGATGTTCTTTGCACTCCTATGACAGGATCTGGAATCTTTACAAATACCACTTAGGCTAGTTATATATTAATCGGCATAAATGAAAGCATTTTCCGCATTAATCGGCAAGAAAAATGCGAATATATATTGTATTGGGCCCCTGGGATGATTCCAAGTTCAATTCTCATTTCATAGCATTCTTTTCCCAGTTTTGCGCTGCAGAAATATTAGAATAAATTTGGAACAGGAACTCTGATCCATTTCAATGATTACTGAGAATATTTTAGGAATCTTTGCATCAAATTTTCATGTCGATGAGTTAACTTAATTTGTTATAAATCACGAAGTATTACTGTTTGCTAACCTGCCTGAAATGTAATGCACTGCGTACATGAACTAACTTGTTGGTCATCAGTTTCTCCAGAATAACAAGATTTTTTAACGGAATATTCATAGAAACATGTCGTTGAATTAAGCACTATGAATTCCTTCAACGAACTTTGAACAGACCTTGACAAAGTGACTGATAATAAACCTACAGGGGAATTACCCGAGAGAACCCATATCGCAGTCTTCCTTAACTCACAATTAAAGCCAATGAGGAAGTCGAGCCAAGAACTATGAAGTCCCTCTTCATTCGAAGAAGTCAATGACGCTCGCATTGTGTTGCAACTGCCGATCATACAAGCTAACAGGAAAATAAATTAAGTAATTTACCAAAATATTTTTACTTTAAAAAAACACAATGCTCAAAAAATGCTAAAGCCTATTTCAATGTCACCCAGGATTTCGATATTATCGAATTCAAAGTTAATAACGCTTGATTTGACAAGTAAGTGATTCACAATGACTGGTCAGACGAAAGACAAGGGTCTATCAGAAAGAAACTCGTTTAATTGAACAGCATTGCCGATAATTTGACTCTAACTGTGAGTAATTACTTTGTTTGTCAATTTCTTCGTTAGCTTTGTTCACAAAATCAAATCAGTCCTCTCAGGAGTCTTACATCTCCATATTCATTTCAAGTATCTATTATAGCAATTTATTTAAATATAAATATTCGTGAATATCAATGAAACAACCTGTTGAGTTTTCACATAACTACTCTGGTCCGCCCAGGTAACACAGCGGATATAATCACCGTCTTCTCCACACAGGGTGGAATATTCCCGGATTCGAATCCCATCAATGAATCCAAGAATTTTTATGGATTTTTTCACAAGTGGCTCTGAGTTAGTTAATCTCAGAAGAGATTTGAACCGTTTTCCCTTCCGGATGCTCGTATTTTTCGTCCAGAAAAGAGGCCATCTTTCAAGATGGACCATCTTTCAAGATAGCACATCTTGAAAGGTAACTGATATTAAAATCATTAGATAAGCTAGTCGAGTGTTTCTGTTTCTGCTTTCTGATTATCGAAGTATTATTTTTAATCAAAGTACGTTAAATACTTTAAAGTATTATTTCTTTGGGAGAAAAGTTTGGCTATGTCTGCCATATTCCCTTCTCCCGTGATTGAAGGGCCTTGGAATTCCTCCGGTCTAACCCTCCCTTACATATATGCACCGTCTTGTGCTGAATTTGTAATCAGGAATTGCGGATCAAAACTACAATAGACTATGGTACTATAAATGAGACCCGCTACGGGTTACTGGAGATATTAATATGCCCAGTTTTAGAAAATTAATGTATTTTACCACGCGTGTCAATGTATATTTAAATATTTTATAAGTATTTATAAAATAATGCTTGATAATCAAGTGTAATTGTAGAACTGGTCGTCCTTAACGCTGTTATAAATGCCTTTGTACATCTGTATATCCAGTAGAATCGTTTGTGGGTTTTTAGACTGACATCTTCAATATTTTAAAATAGCCAACATTCAATTAAAAATGCTTAAAAATGTGACGCATTGCACGCATGAGAACCTCAATATTCCATTAATTTTACTACGTTCTTATTTTATCTGTTGCTTATTTTTTCTACTTTATATCCCTTAAATATGAACTTAACATCTACAATGCATTAATCTCTCTCTCGATGTGTCTCTCTCTTGGCACTCAACACAGACCCTAAAGGCTCAAAGATATATCCGATATTAACTTATTAAAAATTAGATGAGAACTATAAAGCATTTGCGATTTCATTGAAACAAATTGTTTGTTTTGGATCTCGTACCATCCGTTATTTCCCAACAAGCAAACACCATTATACTTAAATAAAAAAACAAAATCAAATAAGAGTACATTGTCTGAAACCAAACACTGTATCTAGGGAATGTATTAATCACTTATCTGAAGACGCATCAACAGTTGTTTTCTCTTAAATGCAAAATCAAATCGAAACTTTTTTTCTTACAGCATCGAAATATTTACTTTATACGCCATTTTCGACTATAAACTCTACATTTCAGTAACGGCTTCTCGGATCATTAATTTTCTCCCTGATTAAATAATTTTAGTAGTTAAAAATCACTTTTATGGATTTTACGTTCACAATAAGACTAAAATTGTTGACAAGAATCCATTCGATGCTTGTCTTTTAAGTAGATCTCAACCACTGTATTTACATATCGTAGCAAACTTAACCGCTTCAGTTTTATTTGTACTCTACCAGAACATTCCCAGCTCACCCTGTTTCTAGCTCATGTGACTGCTAAATACGGCAATGTTCTTGCATTCCCTCTATCCTGTCCTCTAACCCATCCCTTAGCATAAACGGTGAATTTATTTAACGCAAATAATAATAATCTGTCCATTAAGTGCCCGCAGTTATCGCTGTCCATTTATTTATTAAACAGCTGACGAGAATTAAAGACAAGACTTTTAAGCGCGTGGATGCAAAGACATTCGGTGTGTCTATTTGTATGTTTTCGTATACTGCTGCGTTGCAAACGTTTTTTTTTAATGATATGCAGCTTTTATTTCCACCCCCATCCACCCCACAATGATGCGCACTGGCTATCTTTATAAGTTATTGCCATGTCATAAATAGCACCAGAAGTGAGTGGAGAGCTGATTTACATTAATTTGTCAGTCTGCATATGCCAACAAACAATTTATTAAATAAATTTGAGGTGATTTTAAATTTCATTTGAATTCGTTATTTCAGAATTCATTTCTTTCACTTCTTGTTATTATTATTAGGCACTTCACGATTCCATTACTGCTGAGTTCTTATAAAGGAACTTCAATTTTCTATTAGAATTGCAAGAATATTTGAAGTACACGTTCATTAAATTGCAAAGAATAAATTTTTAATTATTATTACTTTTTAACCGGCAGCAACAAACAAAATAACATATTTTCATCAATCTAACCTACGCTTATCGCGCATCATATCCACTTTTCACATGTATAAAACAGAAGTTATAAATAGGTATCTAAGGCAGTGATGTGGTCAAGAAGTTTATCTGTCTACTCATATGACTACACTACTTTTTTTAGGAATATAAAAAGCCCGAAATGCGCACTATACACCTCTTTTCAGTCATACCTAGAGAATTTTGTTCTCGCAGCCCTTTGTTTGTGACAAAATAGCCTCACACATCTCGCTTTTTTCCTTTTTTTTTTTCATACGTAAAGTATTCTAGTTTCATGTTTTCTCGCAGTCTTATAGCTGCGAAGAAACAGTGATGTCTACTCCAGGGCCATCATTGTATCCAACAGATGACATACGAGCAGAGAGGGGGGACACAGAAGCCAGCAAAGTACTTTGCTGACTGGCGGTGTTCGTGTATTACCGCCTAGAGTATAAGAAACACAGGTAGGCCAGAGTATGTTACAACTACAGCAGGTAGCTTCTAGAGTTCTTTAGGGAGTAGGAACATTATCCATGACTCTGAAAACATCAAAACATGCCTGCATTTCTTAGGAACAGGTGAACTTAACGGCCAAAACTACTGAATGTGTTCACACCATTGAGAGAGGCAAAAAAAAAAAGTAGCCTAGGAAGTAAGGAAAGAGGAAAATATGCGAAAAATGGATTCCTTAAAGAAGTAGCGTAAAGAAAAGACGAAGCAAGAAAGAATGAGAGAAAAATAATAAACATATGAGAAAGAAATCTACAGAAATCATGCGAGCAGTCTGGAATTCATTTATATTACACAAGATCGCAGCCTGATGTCATTCGCCATTCTTCTTCTGCATCCCCTTTCGTTTCGTGTCAAGAAGTCTGATCAAAATCATTGGCGAATACATTTAATCTAATTTCAGTGCTATTTTATATGTAGCAATTCGATTAGTGCAAAATATAATAAACATTATACTTATTTTAAATTGTTATCACGAGTCCAGTTTGAAATTGGAATCAGGTTGAACCACTGAGACTCAGAACCTATATGATAACGATGATAGAGGTTCTGGGCCATCGTGATCACCTTAACGGGATTTTACCAGCAAAAAAAAACTAGAATTCATTCGCCTATAAACGAAATTATGGCGGTTATCCAGAAAAAAAGTTCTTCAACCAATACTTCAACTTATTAGAAGGCTATACAGAGCATTACAGGCAAAAGCAAAAGGTTCCATCTACACCTATGCCCACCGCTATTATTGTTAGTCTTGTGGATTTCCATTGGTGGTACAATTTAGATTACGCTTCCATTGGAAGCCTACTGGTCCATTGGCGCCTATTCCTAGATTGGCTAATTAGGTATCTTTACGTTGCATAATTACAATTATTCTAAGGCACTTGCACAGCTTTATTTATGTTTAACTGTTATCCAATCACTATTCTTTCTCAGTAGAGTGAGAAAGAGAAGAGCTGCCGGACAGTTGTACTCATTATGCTGCACAGTGTGTCGTTTCTGTTAGATGGAGAAAGGCGTCATAATATAGGGCACAATTAATAAGAAGTAAAACGATAAAGCTGAGAACTACACAGCGAAGAATGGAACGAATTATATTGGGAATGAGACTGTTAGATAAGAAGAGAAACACATGGATTAGGCAGCAAATTCAAGTAAAGGACATTCTTATCAAAACTAAAGAACTAAAATGATCTTGGGCAGGACACAAAGCTCGAAGACATGATGACAGATGGACTAAGAAAATAACAGAATGGTACCCAAGAGGAGCTAGAAGAAAACCTGGAAGACAAAGGCGGAGATGGATAGATGAAATTCACGAGTTTGTGGGTAGTAAATGGATGGCCATTGCACAAAAGAGAAGGAACTGGAAAGTTGCTGGAGAAGCTTTCATCCTGCAGTGGATTGAAAATGGCTGATGATGATGAAAACGATAAATAGGATCAAATAGATAAATCTACGTGCAGAAGATGGCAATACCAAGAAAATGAAAAATTCAAGTAGATATCTGTATTATAGGAGAATAAACAAATATACTGTCGTGATTATTGTGCAAGATAGTAAAAATAAACCGTGTAGAATAATGAGCATTATCTAAAATGATACTGAAGCGTCAGACATCATCTGAACTACACCGATGATGAAACTTAGCACGGAATTCCGAGAAGCAAAGTACTGAAATAAACAAGTTATATCAAGCTGCAATAAGGTTGTTTTAATTGAAATTGAAAATGTCAAAAAGAAACGAAAGTACATGGCATGTTTCCTGCCCTCGTGGGTAGCACAGTTGGTAGAATCGCTGTCCTCCAAACACCGGGAAAAGACCTGAGTTCGAATCCCGTCGATGTCGGGAAGAATTTTGATTGGCCTTTTCACAATGTGGTTGAGTTAGTCGGTCTCAGGCGAGGTAACATGGATTATTGTCCATCAAACAGAAAATTGACCTCAGAACAGACGCAATTTACAGACAATATACAGAAGCAATACGACCTTAGTCACTAATGCTCTAAAAACCATACTGCAAAAGCATGTTTACTACAAAAATGAAGTCTGCATATAGAGTTTAGTCCTCGCGGTAGATAGCGTCACTATTCTGGCGTACCGATGGAAAAGGCCTGCATTTGCCTGGAACTTTCATGTGCCTTTTATTAACTCTGCAGCCGAGTTTGTTCACTTCGAAAGAAGACCATGGCTTTTCCTCCCGAAAATTATGAGTTTTTATACTGCAAACCAACTACGAAATACACGCAATTTACAAGCAGGATGTAGTAACTCCTAGATTTCGTGGTATCCAAGCAAATCCAAAAGAACTCAAACGTAAACTAGAGCCCACGAGTAGCATGATTATCGAAGCCTTCTACCTCTGCAAAAGTTGAATCCAGAGCTTCATATGCTTATTTGATTTTTGCTGGGTATCTTCAGGAAACTTTAAAATTATCCTAGAAAATTCAGTTTAGTTCAGCCTAACTTTTAGGCTGAACTAAACCTAGATATTTATGATAAACAAATGCCTTTCCCCACAAGAAATTCACGAACTTACCAAATCCTAAACTACTGGCGCATCAACAATCAGTAATGATCGATTCCAGTCGCGATGAACAGCGGTCTCAATGCAAAACTCTGCAATTGGGGCCCTGCTGTCAAAAGGGACCATCTCAAAGGGAGAAACTAAAAGCAGTTTAAAACTCTTACGGGTGTCTTTAAAAGTTTAGTGGGAGCCAAATATGAAGCTGCGTTCTCTGATAACCAATACCCATTGAAGGACATTTCAGGGTATTGCTCAGCCACAGTTCTAATATAAGCTGCACAGCATATTCACACAGCACCGCAGAAGCTGATACAAAAATTTCGATGAAAAACCAACTGATGCAAAAGATATGTACTTGCTGGTGCAGAAATATCGGAACCCAAGCAGAGTAAATGAAGAGGATTCCAGAAAATATCGATATGCAAGGAATTAATGAGTCTTCGACATCCAGTTAACGGATCTAAATCTGAGGGATTTTGAGATCCCTTCTTATTAAAACCATGATTATTTTAGAAACATGACCGGGCCCGTGTGTTTCACGTGAAAGTCCAGGTATAAACAACAGAAAATCCATTTATTATAAGAATAAATATCTTCGCCATTGTCTTAAGAGAATATTGTTTTATATTATGCTATAATATATTCTTAATTTTCTCAATTCAGCAAACGGCAAGGTGGCCAAAGAATACGGGTAGTTACAGACACAATGTATCAACTCCTCATAGCCTTAAGTGCTCTGGCGCTTAAATCGGAGACGTCCGATTTATTTTAAACTTCACGAGAGCGAAACTGACCAAGCCCCATATTCAGACACCCCCGACAAAATCTAGGAAGGATGGTTGCTTTCTTCTTATCGCTGCCTCTTACTCTTATCAGCACCCGTGGCTCTTAGGGGTTACGACGTACGCTCCCCCATCGTAAGGGCCAGGGACAGAAGATATGGTATTTCACTATTTTTTAAGCTTTTAGTTTTGTTTCATTTTCTATTTCTTTTTTTTTTAATTTGTTTTCAATATTTCTAAACTAATTCGCTGTAAGAACGTTGAGACAGAGTTATTCAGCGATAATATTCATTATTAGACTCGTTGTTCAATCCCTGATGCATGCAGTCACGTATATGTTTCATACTTTTTAAGCTTATCAAAGCTTAAATAATTAAAAAAAAGTAATAATTGATAGTTTTCTTTCTGTTTGAGTTATTAACGTACGTATCAGTTCACTATTCCCTTGTTTTTATGACGAATTAGTTCTACCCTACAAAGAGAATAAAAAGAAATTACGCTAAAATAAAAACGTAGAAATATAAAGCAATATTATACAGAGGAGGATCAAAACCTGCAGCTGCGAACTAGAAAACTTTCGCTTTAACCATAACACTGATACAAAGAAGTGTTGATAAGCAACAGAACAGTTTCACGTTTTTCAAATGTTATTTATTGTTGCTTATGCTATTTAATTTCATGACACTTTTATCGCGTGAACAGCATTCGCGATTATCTAAAAACAGCGTTTAATCGAATAAATACGCATTATAAATTGCCATCAGTTTATTAGGTTGATAATCGGTAGAACTCTACCTATTGAAGTCGGGCTATGTGGCTCTGTGCTTCCTCTATCACAAGCTTTGATAGAGGATATATTATAATATACGTTAATTGTATCTAATGCAGTACAAAATATTAAGAAAACAAAAGCACACACAAACACGAACACGCAGCAATCAATAATCAAAAAATAGGACATTCTCACGAGATTCTGCACTAATCAATAGGGCATTTAAATGAAGCTTAAGGAGGCTGATGAGCCGCTACAGAATACCGCATTAGGAAGAGAGTTTGCTTCTGATAATTTACGCAACAAGCCATTTTGTATAAAAATCGTTAAGTTCAGTAATAGAAGTATACAAAAAATCCATTTAAACATTAAAATTGCGATTACAAAGCTATTAACATCCGAATTCAATCAGAAATTAACACAGTCTGGACTTCGACAGCCTCTTAGAATGTTTTAAAAAGGTTTAAATAGACGGAATGTTAAAAGGGGGAACAGAAAAGGTAAAAATGTAAAATAGCGAAGTACAATTTCTCAGATATATATATAGACAAGAAAAATTATCTTTAAATATATGACGTTTCGCCATCAAACTTAATATTGTGCGCACAAACATTCAGAGTTAGAATAGTGTGCATAAACAATGCCAAATTGGGAAATAATCTACGATTTTTATTGATTGAAGGATTAAAATTACTGGAAGTGTTGATGAACGGGGTCTGGTATTTGTGGTATTTCAGAATGTGACAAACGATGCCATATTCAAAGTGAGGCTATCGAGGGGTATCGGAAGGGATAAGATTTTTTTTAAAATAAAATTTATAACTAGATACAGCGCTCTATAACAATTATTACTGAGATGCGAAGCTCGAAGTTAAAAGCGAAAGTCCAGATCGGATTCTAAGAATTGATGAAAATTGCAGATTAACGCAGCAGGTGATAACTTCCATAACGTGACATCTACACGTCATAAATAACGCGCGTATAATATGTGGGTGAGAAAGGAAGGAAGTAAAACGTCACAGTTGGTTGACAAAAGTTTTCGAGACAATATATAGAGGGCTACAGTGTAGCGGAAACAAGTAAGCAGAACACTGGGAGACGGAAGTAGAAAGAAAAAAGGCCTCAACCATTCATTACTTAACCCTAACTGGCTCAAGTATCATAGGTACAGGTAGTAATAAGCAGGAAGCAGATCCAACACTCCTTTTCCCTACCTTGTTCCGTCTGGATGTCCAATATGAGAGTTCTGGAATTATCCCAAGATTCCCACAATGTTCAACTTTGCCAATGCAGACTAACCATTAACGAAGACCACATGGTTCGCTCTTAGCCGTAGTGAGTGTCTACTGGTAGGCCGTTGGCACGTGTTGAAGTGACGCGAGCGGAACGGACGGTCCCGCGGCGGGGCTGCGTTAGCGAGGGGCGTGTACTACTCTCACTCGTACACCGCTCGTTATTTCGAATTCTGTCGTCGATCGTCGACACCACAAGAGGGAGCCACCGTGTCCGTCTTTTGCCCAAACGAGCTCGAACACCGGAAAGCGCACAAATCGCGAGACACTTTCTATCCGCGTTTATCTCGAAAACTTGGGGTGTCAGAAGTGCTCGTGACAACAATGTCAGAGGTGACCTGGGCGAGTCCTTGGATACGCGGCGGGCGAGAGGTCCGCTCGCAAACTGCTTGTAACCCACCTGTCCCCGGGCAGCCCGGCCTGCCACAGGATTGGAAACGGCTTCCATAAATCATGCCGAAGATGATGATTCTTGTCGTTGTAGCTGGCTGCCGAGGAAAAGTCAAAGCTCGAAAAGGGTGGGAAGGGGACGACGCTTCGAGCCCCGGGGAGAGGAAGGGACGAGGGGAGTCACGGGCGATAATCGGCCTAAAGGGTAACCATGGCCACCGAATATTACTGTTTACATTCTCCCCGTTTGTCTCGGCGAATGAGGGACGGATGAGAGCTCAACTTTTGGTGGGATAAACCGCGTCTGGCACGAACGTTGCTTATTACGACTTATGGCGGTAATGGGACGATGTGTAGTGTCGCCAGCAGTGACGGAAAGGCCGCGTCACCCGTCTCTTCCTCGAGCCCGAGCTAATGGAAAGCCTCGAGGGCGAATACCACTACCTGTCACGGTTTGATACCTGCTAGGCCGCTTCGCGCGCTCGCGCGCGCGCGCACACACACACACACACGCACACACGGCGGCACCTTAATATATTCAAGAAGTTTCGTCTGACACGTGGCTGCTACGAACGCGAGGTCAGTTTAATCAGCTCGCTCCGATGACCTAAAACAAGGATAAAGATGAGCGGGTTGTCATCGGAACCATCTGTTCTTAATCGCAGTTTTAAATCAAAGCAGCTAATGGAGATATGCCGCGGTTTACACTTAAGAATCCTCTCGTGCTCTAACATGTGCCCGATAAAATAAAAAAAATCCTCTCGACCGGTTGTGGACGTTTTTTAATGACTTTTGTAATAAAGTGAGTACAACTTGGTCGAATAACGATGGAGTGCAGCCGGATGGGGAACAGAAGCAAAAGTTCTTCGTTTTATATTCTCTAAATGGATGTTTATTACGATATAAAGATGTAAGAATTTAAAAATGGGATCGATCCGATGCAGCAAGAGAAACAATTTGCGAGAAAAGTATCCGGGAGGGGCGGTTTAAAATCAATTTTAAACCGCGTTTGTTTTTTTCGGAAGACGTGGTATTTGTATTATAGAAATGATGGCGTTTATAAGTTAGATTCATTGATATTTGGTTGGTGAGCTCACTTTGAGAGAAGCAATAGATCTTTTTGTTATTTTATAAAGCACTCAGTGCAGCTTCTCTCTCCTATTACTGTTTCAGAACAGAGTGGACTCGATTTTAGTCGAAGCCGAAGTTGATTAGAGTGACCAAACCGATGGGCTTTGTTCATACGGTGGACAAACCCCGTTGGTGAATATTACCTTAATTTTCCTTCCACAGTTTTGCGAATCAAACAAGTTTACCACATTTCTTTTTTAAAAATCTGAAATGATATACAATGCCAATAAGTCTGAAATTTGCTACTCTCTTTGTTTAATCTTCTATTCCCAATCATCACTGGCACAGTGATTAGGAACAGCGGCCGAGTTATTCAGTCTCGGGCAGAGTGAATGGTTTTTTTTCTTCCATCGTGCAAAACGATCTAGGACACACGCAATTTACAGACTTATATCGACGCCTCGTGGCCTTAGGTACTTCGTGAAGGCATAGTGGCTTCGCACAACCTCGTTTGCAGAGGTCTGGGTACGAATCTCGTCGGAAATTGAAGTAATTCTTAAACGCCTCTTCAATCAGGGCTATGATTAGTGCAGAGGGAACAGGATTCACCTGAACAGGATTGAACATGTGTGTACTACTGGATGGGTAATACAAGATCTAAGCCTGATGGGCGAGTAGTCAGCACGTGAACGCAGTTGTACACATGTATGAGCTGCCCGTGGTTCAAGCTCGCGTGATTGCTAAATAAAATTAACGATAATATTCTCGCGAGTTAACCAGTCATAAAGTCCTTTAACTCCTGTTCTAAGTGGTGTTCATATTCGCGTTTTCATTTGCATTCGAAGAATAAAAACCACTTCTCAATTTAGGACGTTGTAGGTCTTGTTTTAACGCGGTTAGCAACAAAACAGACAGCAGGCGACTGCACAGCGGATCTAGGTCAACTCTGGACTCTTGCGATAATCTGCGAAATTTTCAATTTGAAGAATTTCAGTTTGAAGTATTGATTTAACTGTAAATGAATTATTTTATGTGATGTTAAACAATTTATTGCTTAACAGCACAATTAGATACGTAATAAATATTAATTTTTGCGCTGTATGTTTTTAGGACAATCAAGTACCTCAATCTGTCAAAATTGTACATATTGACAGATTGAGGTGCATGTTTGGAAAAGAGAGGTGGAATTACAGATGCTAATTCAGAAAAAAAAACAGCTGAAAATCCATAGGAAAAGCATGCAGCAAAACCTGAACATTCGTGAGAGAGACTTTGTAAGATTATATTTTATATATAATCTAGACGCTTGAGAAGGATTTTACGGACACCACCCCAGATTTCGGAACAATATTCCATGGCACGGTGGATTTGAGATTTGTACAGAGCGAACAGCTGTTTGGAAGAAAAGTAATACCGGGAGGAAAAGAGAAAACCCAGTTTCTTAGCTGCAGAGGAAGCTATGTTTGTGATGTTCTTATGCCAAGAGAGAGATTAGAAGTCAGCATAATCTCTAATAGATATATTTGATTTGATCTGAGTGTCATCGAAGATGAGCATAGGAGCTGTGGACTCCTTTTTGCTAAAAATAAGAAAGGACTGAGTTTTAGAAGGATCCAATTTCACTAAGTTATCTTTGCTCCATTGGAGAACATTTAAGGTAATGTTGGTGGATATTTGAGAAGTTAAAGCTGTTTGTGCCGAGCAAGGTTTCTCAAATTATAAGGTGGAATGCAAGGTGCTATCATTAGCAAGACTATGACAGGATTTCCAGTTAGTGGAAGAAGGTTATTAATATATAAGAGGAATAAAGGGGAGAAAGAAGTGAAACTTGGAGAATACCAGCGTTAGTGGAGAAGTTAGAAGATAAAGAGCCATCTACCATCATTGGTAGAGAGCGGTCAGAGAGAGAGGGAGAGAAAACTGAATACCCAATTGGAAAAGCAATCTGCAATCCGTAAAATGGAATCTTGTTAAGAAGATCTTTATGCCAAACGCGATCAAAAGCCTTAGAAATGTCAATAGGGATTTCTTGACATTCCCTCAAAGGTTTCCATTGAATTTGTCCATAGATGTTTAATATAAGTCAAAATAATACCATGGGATCGACAGTGACGGAATCCATACTGGCGATCATTAATGAGATGGAAGGTTTCAGGATAGTTTAGTAATTGGCGGTTAGTACTCTCCATTACTTTGGAAAGAGTAGAAGTGCAATAGAGCGATAATTAGAAGGGAGGAATTCATGATCCTCCTTTTAGGAACGGGCTGAATATGAACAAATTTCTAAGCAGACGGGAAAAAACACTAGTGGAATAGGAAAAAGCAATAAGCCGGTACAGAACAGGAGTAAGCTCAGAACCACAAGTTTTGAGAACAAATGAAGAAATACCATTTGGAACATGAAGCTTTCTAGGCATCAAGACTTCAAAATTCTTCTGACAGTCCTGCTGGGTATCACAGTTGGTATAATCACTGCACCCTCTCCACACCAGGTGGAAAAGACGTCAGTTCGAATCCCATCAATGACGTGAGAAAATTTTATGGACCTTTTTCGCAACGTGGGGTGAGTTACTTGGTATCAGGCGAAAGTTTCCCCTGGCGGATTGCACAGTTGGTAGAATCGCCTTCCTCCCCACACGGGCCGGAAAAGATCTGAGTTTGAATCCTTTCGATGATGTGAGGAATTTTTATGGACCTTTTTCATAACATGGCTGAATCAAGCTGAATCAAGTTGTCTCAGGTGAGGATAGCATTTTTTCCTCTCGGAAACTTGAGTTTTTCTTCCAGCAAACAGCATATCTATTACAGAACACGCACAATTCACAGACATAATACTGTATTTATATATAGCGCAATATGGCCTAAGTCACTGATGCCCCTATAACATCCTTTTGACGGAAGACCACAGAAGGCATTGAGTGGAGCATACTGGGTATAGTAGGAGGCAGCTTACCAAGATCGTCAATACAAGAGTTAGAAGGAAAGTAGTATGCTAGTAAGTTGGCTTTATCTTTAGCTAACGAGGCAATACAACCATCAGGTCTTAAAGAAGTGGGAATAAAGATGGGAAAAGGTTGCAGCTAAAGGCTTTGGAAAGAATGCCCTACCACCGTTTGGACAAGAAGCCAGTTTTCTACTCTTAGCTTGTTCAAAATGTAGTTCGGACAAAAATAAAATAATAAAATGTCACACTAGGGCCACCCGGAATTTTCCTTCATCTGCTCAAGTGGGTTTTGTTCGTGAACTGCGTGTGTTCTCTGGTCGATTTGCCTGTTTTCTGGACGAAAAATCTAGTTTCCGGGGAGAAAACTTTGCTATCTACTCCTGTGACCGACTAACTCAGCCACAGAGTGAAAAAAAAGCCCATAAAAGTTCCTCATGGACAAGGAACCGGCCTTTTCTACCCGATGTGGGAAGGGTAGTGACGATACTGTTGTGCTTCCAGTGCAGACAATGTAGTTTGGATTGATTAATAACTGCTTTGCAATTTTTGAGAGATTTAGTATAGGCAGAAATTTGCGATATGCAACATTCTTATCTTGAACAGCCTTAGCACACTTATTGGAGAGTCAAGATAAAGGCCGAGAGTTTAAGATGGAGTATGAAAAAATAGATTCGTTCCCTACAAGGATATTTTCACTAGCACGATCTGAGCAAACACTGCATCAAAAGATTTAAGACAGTAATCTAATCAAGGAAAACAAGAATATAAATCTCTCAGATCATCCCATTCGCATTCTCGTAATGTCAAAGAATACGCTGAGCACAGGCACGAGAGAGAAAGTCTATTGAAGAAGAAACCATCACCGAGTTATGATCTGAGGTGCCTAGACCACACACCTTCATCGCGGACTTTGAAGAGTTGTTCAAGAGAAAAAAAAATCAAGAATGTTAAGTGTGTAGTTAGGATTGTCTGATATTCTTGCGGGTAAATGAACGATGTCTGTACGAGACCATTAATAACTGATTTTGCCGTTACTGATGGCCTCGCAGCTCTGTATGGCTAGAAAACAACGGAAGCCAGCTGGAATCGTGATCAACAAAATCACCAGTTCCTAAGAAAATAAGTGAAAGAGTTCCAAATGATTAGTGCATTTGGGAGAACGATAGAGGCAGCAGATGACACACCGGGGTAAAGAGATTCTAAGCCAGAAAAGATCAAAAGAGAGAGAGAGAGAGAGATTCCAATTTACTAAGTTTTGTCTCTGATAGGGAACATCAGAGTAGACCTATATAAAAGTATCACCTTTGAGGTGAAAGGAATCGTATAGCGAATAATTAGGACAATTGAGATGAGCAGTGGTTGAGACAACGGATAATTGAGATTCTGATCGAAAATGTAAGTCAGGGTTCGCAGGCTGTAGGCAGAATTGGACATCATTAAGATTGGAACTGAGACCACGAATATCTCTGAAATGAATAAGGAAGTTTTTGGAAGATTCACTTCTTTTTGTTCTATTACATCATGAATAGTCTGACTATTCATGATGTATAGCTGATCTGGATTCCTTCTATATTTACCAATAGGTTCGGTCCGGTGGAATATCTAGCGGCCGGCCTACGACACTGTTTTAGAGTTGTGCCCTCGAAATGTAAGGACGACTGATTCTTACCATGATTACCATCATAATCTCAAAAGACATCAATCATACTACATGATGGAAGAGGTAGGAGTTGCCAGAGCTTTTCTTTGGAGAATAAACATGGATTTCACCATTTCAGCCCTCTAATAATCAAAGTTGTGGTATTGCACCGGTTAATGAGAGTCATCTGCCATCTGGTAATACCTGGTAACACAGATGAGCGGATTCATTGTAGTGTGGAAATCACATCTCGACCCTTGCTTATGTTGGTTCAACCTGGGTGATAATCCTAGTGTACTGCCATATTTCAGGAATTGCACACGGGGGTTTTACTCAAGGTTGCTAACAGCCCCACTATTGTGACGGTGCGAGCAGAGGAACTAGTTTTGCAAAACGACCGGATTTAACCGAAATTCGGCCCACTCAATATCACTCCCATCATATCAGTGTTTTTGATTCCCAGTAGTTTTGAAAACCTTAGCTTGTTATACCTCATGGAACATTAGTGAGAAACCTCAAGGACCAAATGGGTTAATTTTACAAGAAAGAAAACAGAACTGAGTTTTAGAAGGATTGAAGTGAACTAAGTTTTCTTCCTAATTAGCTTGAAATAATCGGAAATGGTGGATATTCAACAGATCGAATCTCTTACCGCATGAAACGATTTTTCAAAGTGTAAGATGGAATGTCGTGAACTACCATCGGAAAAACAATGGATAGGATTTCCAGTCAGTGGAAGAAGGTCATTAATATACGAGAGAGAGAGAGAGAGCACCGAATCATGGGAAACATCTAGATTAATTGAAGACAGAGAGCCATCAACCGTAGTGAATGGTCAAAAAAGACAATTGCTTACCATAAGATGGAAGCTTGTTCAAAAAAACTTGATGAGAAACACAATCAAAATCCTTGGAAAAATCAAGAGCAAACTGCTTTCGTTTCACCGAAATTGTCCAAAGATGAGTAACATATATCAAATATCACCAGTGTATCGACAGTAATGCAATCCTTATTGGAAATCACTTACAGATTTTGAGTTAGTTTAAGAGTTGGCAGTTGATGAATTCTCTATTCTCTATTCTGTTTTATATTAGTCTGAAAAGAGTAGAGATAAGTGCAATGGAACGATAATTAGAAGGGAGGAACATGTCATCTTTTTTTTTTGAAACTGGCTAGTATGAGCAAATTTTCATGTAGAAAAAAAAAAGAGTGTATAAAGGCGACGTAGAACAGAAGGAAACTCAGGAGAACAGGTTTGGCGAAGAGGAGACATGCCATCAGGACCTGGAGATTTCTTGCCATCAAGCCTATCAGCTTTTTGCCAACTCAAAATGACGTTGCTGGTGAACGGGACTGGAGGCAAATCAAATCCGATAAGTAAAGCTTGCAAGATTTGTTATTGGAGTAGAATTCCAGCTATGCAAATTTTTATACTTATCAGTTTTAAGAAAATTTAAGTTATTAATTATTTAATTAAAATTTTTGGAATTAGTAATTCGTTATTCTGTCGTGGCCCATGGCTACGACAGAATAATGAATGATTTTAATTAAATTTGGAATGACACACGAATAGTTATAAAAGGCCCAAATATGAAATTTCATGAAAATACATCCACTGGGAGTCGAGTTGTTATATGCGGATGGACAGACAGATATGGTGAAGGCAATCGGCGCATATGCAAATATATACACTGCCCTACCTACCTGATTAATATCTGGACACCCCTCCATTGATGAGGAAACGGGTCCTATGCATATAACACGTCACAAAACCTGCTATAAATATACACACTGGGCTTCGAACAGACAATTTCAAAAGTGGGCATGCAAGATGATACGTTCAACGGAATTACCTCAACAGTTCAACAGAATTGATCATCTCAACAAATGCTAGACGCCGATTAACATGGTGTAAGGAGCACGAATCCTGGACTGTTGAGAAGTGTAAAACAGTCCTATGGACAGACGAGTCGAAGTTCGCACTCTACCAGTCTGATGGCCGTTTTGGTTGTGGCGAATGCCAGGGGAACAGTTCCTTCCTGATTGTACCTCCTAACAATGAAGTTTGGTGGAGGCAGTGTCATGGTATGGGGCTCCTTTCATGGTTTGGCTTGGGTCCATTAGTCGTTATCGACAAAACCATGAATGCTGTGCAATACTAGGACAGCCTGGACAATTATGCACTTCCAACATTATGGAAATACTTCGGGGATGGCCCATACCTGTATCAGAAGACAACGTGCCATGCCATACTACTTGGGGCGTAACAGAGTGGTTTGAGAACATGGGTGTGGAAAAGTTGGATTGGCCAGCCCAGAGAATTGATCTGTGAACCTTATCAAGCATCTTTGGGATGTACTGGATCGTCGAGTACGTACACATCGAGATCGTCCAAAGAACAAGGCTGAACTGGTAACTGTGTTAAAAGCGGAGCGGAGGAACACATCACCTGCCATTTATAAAAAGCTGGTTGAGAATATGCAGCGAAGGTTGAAGGCCGTCATAAAAGCAAAAGGTTTCAGCACGAAATAATAAAGGCGCCTCCGTAGCCAGGTGGGAAGGAGCAGCAGCAGTGCGTAGCACACGCTTCTTGATTAGACCAGGGTTCGAGCCCGTCATCACCAAATACGGAGGATGCGGAAAGGTCAGGAATGACCACCGCATATCCCAGAGCAATATGGCCTTAGTTGCTAATGCTCCAAAAAAAACAACAAACAACAACGAAATATTAAAAGACACAATAAGAGCTCTTTTTTTTTTCTTTTTTTTTTTTTTTGTCTAAAGGCAGGTGTCCGGATATTAATGGTAGGACAGTGTGTGTATATATATATATATATATATATATATACACACTTGCAGACTTGTCAACTTTGTTTAATTTGATAATTGCATCCTCTGGAAGGATACAGCTACCTGAGTGTCCCTTCGGGTCCCGAAAATTGTACAGCAGATTTTGACCAGCCCAATTGATAAGGTCTATAAGCAATTTTCCAATATCTGACGAGATTTGAACTAGAACCTCTCCAAACAATTGACAAATGGTTAGTCATGGTCAGATCTACTTTCGAGGAGTACTAGTTATTTACTGCCATTTCGTTCTCTCTCTCTGCGATCGATATGCATTCAAGTACAGGGATAATAATCAAGACTATTTTTTTTTTTTGTTGTTGTTTAGAATGAAGAGGAAGAAGGATTAGAATTGTTTTGAGGACCAAGAAACATTCAACAAAACTTGAAACTGACGAAACTTCGTCAAGGCACATTTTTGGGTAACGTTCCATAGTCGGTTGGAACAAAGAGGCCTCGGAACATTTTAAACCTTTTATCAAATGCGTCCTGGCCATCGTGCGAATTCTAACCCTTGCTCTTCATTTCTAAGAAGAAAATGATTTTTTTTTGGTAATGTTGTTTTCATTAATATCGCTCTGTATATTTAATTATGATTATATTTATTTCTTTTATAAAAATCCGTATTATGGAACGAAAATTTGAGTAAATTTTAATTTCTTGGTTGAAAACGGAAATTTGCGTGACAGTTCAACTCTCCACGAGTTATTATTTTTTTGTTTCTTTTTCCTTTTTAGTTTCTGTTCCAATTAGAGGTTATTTCGCTTTCTTTTGTTAACCGATTCGCTTGAGAATACTTGTAATTACAATACTTCATTCCATTCAGTTGGGCGGGCATGAGAACGGACACGAATGCACACGGAAGTTCTCGCTCCAGATCAAAACTTATTACAGGAATATTTTATCTCAATAGTCATAAAAATCTCGTAACACTCAAATTGGCATGAAAAAAAAATCTTCTTGTGCCACCAGAAAGCAAACGCATTGAGTGGTATCTTCCATACCAGATTCCACGATTCCTGCGAGGTACTACAAACTTCTAACTGCATTCAGTTCAATTATTTAATTTCTTAGATTTTGTATTGTCCATAATGTATCGGAAAATATGTTGGGTTAATAATATCATCGCAACAAAAAGTATCTTCAGTCTCCAAGTGCCTTCCACACATCACTATTAGTGATGACTTTCTCAAAGAAACAGTGGACAGTCAAATTAAAGTATTTTATATTGCCTGATTTCTATCCCCTTCCACCATTTTGTATGGTGTTGTGTACACATTTTCGCCCAATATCGCCATCAGTAAACAATGTTCAACAGAGCTGCATTCTTGTTCTTCCGTTGTTATCACTTTAGCTGAGTCCCGAGGTGATCACAATAAGAAGAGTTCTGCTGGATTCGTTTGTCTAGATCAAGGATGTCAACCATTTATCTTGCTTTGTATTAAAGGATATTTTAACTTCGTTTCTGGATTCCTACCAGAGACATATGCCTCTGGTAGGAATCCAGAACATTAAATAGCTTTAAGCGATTCATTTCGATTTAGCAGTGTCCAATCAGTGATTTTCATTTATTTAAAGATTATTATTTGTTTATTGTTCTGAAGTATATTTATTATACCGAAGAAGAACAAGTATATGATATAGGCAGTGGTGGATTTATGAATAAACCGCTGCTGACCTCAGAATTGAGTGCCCCCAAAGTGTTAAACCTGTAACTGGATATAATGACCTCCAAGAGCCACTTATACCACCTCTGCTTATCACAAATTACTCTGACTGGATATTTACCAACGCGTTTAACGAACTGGAACAATATTCCAGTATGCTCCGGTCCAAAGGAGAATAAAATGAGAACGAAAAACCCTTTTGGTTCTTACTTTCCAAACGTTACCAAGTCAGTGATGCAGGAGAGGTAAGTCGCGACAAGCGAAAGGCATCACAGTTAAAATTTGATACCCCCAACCCATTTAATCCCTTATTATTCTACACACTCACTGTTGCTCGGTCCTCATTCAAAGTTCGCGTGCAGATGGGCGTGGTCTGTCAAGGCGTTTCTATACAACGAAGACGAACTAAGATAACGCGTAACTCAGTGGTTGTATCCCGTCGGTCCGTCCGCCCGCGAGCTGCTGCTGCAGCTACTTCTGCACAGGGCTCTCTAGCGCCTGCAGGTGAAGCGTGGAGTTGCGCGAGGTGCCACCGATCTCTGTTGTAGTCTCCGTTTTAATGTCACCTAGCGGTGCAATAAATCATGTAGTCCAGTAACTCGAGGGCAGCCAACATGCTCTCCCTCATCCATCCGATGATATTGCGGAGATCATTAACAGCCACAGGTAGACCTCGTTAACTTCCCGTCCACCAGTCCGTGGGGTTAGGTAGTTAATGGGGTCTGGACACGAAACCCTGGGTCTCCGCGAAGCTGCCTATTCACGGTCACTAAACACTTAACAAGTGACAAGTATACAAACTACACAGCGATGGGCACAACTACCTCGTGGCCAGTAACTGCCCTCGCCATCAACACATGTGAGCCGCTAACGAAGACATTACGCAACGGTAATGACTACGAGACACAATGAAGTTCATAATGACATCTGACCCTTCACCCTGCCTTCGGTTCAATAGAGGGACGAATACCCGGTAGCAATTTTGACGTCATTTGCAAAACTTTTTTTAACATTGTTCTAAGCAAAGCCAACCTACACCAACTTTTCAATGGTAGGTTATATTATGGCACAGGAGCTCGTCTTAACCCCCCCCCCCCCACCCTTTTGTAATTTGAATGAGAAGGATAGTAGATAAAGATAATTTTAACTCTCATCAGCGTTAGCCATATAATCAAAATTGCCACTCAATGTATACTCTATGTGAAGATCGCAGTAAATAAGTATATACTGTCTTATGAGTACTTTTCAGGATCCTTATTAACTACAAAATAGAGTTTCTCTTTGTGGGGCCAAAGATCATAGATATAAAAAGTTAATCGATTAACAGAAATAATGATGCACACTTAACACGTGCAGCAGTATTCTTTCTACATCAAAATGTTCTACTACCAGTACTTTGCGAACAATTAATCCATCTGGAGTACATATTCTTGGGAATCAAATTTAGAACCACTGTTCCCCGGAGACAATCGTAAATCAACAATCTGTTCCAGGCTAATCCCATCCCATCCCAAAGACAGAGCGTGGTAGTATATCCTATATACACTGCCCTACCATTAATAGCAGGACACCTGCCTTTAGAGAAAAAAAGCTTTCATCGTGTCATTTAATATTTTGTGCTGAAACCTTTTGCTTTTGTGATGGCCTTAAATCTTCGCGTCAAACTCTCAACCAGCTTTTTATAAATGTCACGTGATATGTTACTCCACTCGTCCTTTAACGCAGTCACCAGTTCGACCTTGTTCTTTGGGCGATCTCGACGTGCACGTACCCAACGATCCAATACATCCCAAAGATGCTCGATACGAGTCAAATCAGTACTCTGGGCTGGCCAATCCAACTTCTCCACACCCAAGTTCTGAAAGCGCTCTGTTACGGACATGGCGCGTTGTCTTGTTGATGCAAGTATGGCCTTCCCCGAAGTATTGCCATAATGTTGCACAGAATTCATGGTTTTGTCGATAACGACTAATGGGCCCAAGCCAAACCATGAAAGGAGTCCCATACCATGACACTACCTCCACCAAACTTCATTATTGGGATGTACAATCAGGAAGGAACTGTTCCCCTAGCATTGGCCACACGCAGGAACGAGTCAAACAAGTGATATGTCATTCCTTGGGTCATCATTATATGCTTGCTATATTGTGTTCTCAACTGGAGAATAATTTAAACACCACAAAACGCAGAGGTTAAGTGCATGTCCCGTCATCTTAGAGGAGTACTTTTGGAAACAGATCGATTACCCTGCAGGACAGGGAAGCAGTTCAATATCAGAAAGACCCTGTCCGGATACTTGCCAGTATGCCATCATACTCACGCCTCACGAAAAACTCGAGTTTCCGGGAGAAAAAAACCAAGATACTCTCATCTGAGACTGAAAAAGACCCAAAAAAATTCCTCGTGTCATTGAGGAGATTCGAACTCAGGTCTTTTCCATCCGGTGTGGGGAGGACAGAGAGAGAGAACTGCAATGGATGAAATCATATGGCCATTTAAATCAGACACATCAAATTAAATGCGACTGAACAGGATGTGAAATATATCTCAACATAAGCATTTCCGGTAAACCAACAAAAAATGACAACACCTATCAAATACCTTTTTTAGAATTAATTATTAGGAAGAATGCTCAAAGTGTTTGAATAAATCAAAAATCACCAAAAACACTTTTTCTTATCAATGATGTTTATGGGTAGTGTTTGAGGACAACTTTAAAAGAAAATGAATTGCAGGTGAGGGGCTGGTTATAATAGGAGAGGGGATATACGCGGACGCAAATACAGTACAGCGTTGTAAGGTCAAGCACATTGCTAACTACGCCTTAAATATACTACAACGGAAATACAAACTCTAGCTACCGTGGGGCTGTGTCGGAGTGTGAAAAGATTATATGTAAGGGATGTGATTCTTGACTCGCATATACAGACATTGATAAACGTGTTGAGAATCGAATCCATGCGCCGCAACAAAAACTGCCAGTTGTCATAGTCAAGTTATGCTGCAGATGTAAATTCTTCCAGCCAATTGGTGGCCACTACGAGTATAAAAAGAATCTTATTTTTATAGCTTGTTCAATACAGATTTACAGTGGTGTTCAAAGAAAGTGCATCACCCCCTAAAATCGTAATTGTCGTCCGAATAGTGTAACTATATGGCAATATTTTTTACAGATTGCATCAGATAAGATTGACACGCGTAGGTGATGACGTAATATTGCATCAGTTGTTACTTTCAGTCATATAAACACGCTCTGCAAGAGTTGCAGCCATTCCTTGCACGTGTCAAGATGGCAAGTTACGTGCAGTGGACGCCACGAAGAAAGAGTACTATTGTTGCTTTACGTGAGGAAGGATGTTCTTCCCGTTATATTGCTTATAGAGTATCTTGTAATCAGTCGACAGTGAGTGGATTTCTTTCCAAACTCAAGAATACTGGTTCTGCTGATAAGAAAAAAGGAACCGGATGCAAACGTGTCTCTATGCCAAAACAGGACCGTGTTTTGAAGCGCTTATGTCTTAAAAACAGTAAAGCTTCTTCGTCTGAGCTGAAAAGAGAATGGGAAGAACATTTGACTGTTACGGCAAGTGCAGTAACAATCAGATTTGTGATGCTAGTCATTAATGTAACATATCATCTCGAAAAAGGGTTAGAAATGTGAAATTCCTATGTGATGCCCTTTCTTTGAACACCAGTGTATTAGCCAACAACACGGCAAACTGTGGATAGCAATTCCTCAACTTCGACTTGCGACGAGTGGAACAGCGATATATTTTCCAAATCACCCCATCTCTGCTTTGTTCTTCCTTTTTCTTTCTATTATCGGAAGATCGGTTCGACATATTGACTGTCTTAGTCCATCTGTCATATTTGCAATCAATATGACCCAACCATGGCTGTTTCGACTACGTATTCATTAGAATAATGTATTTTACTTGTTCCTGTTTCCTGATATTCTTTTTCTATTTTTCTGATGAGCCTTGAAATTCAGAGAATGCCTAGTTCCATCTTCCGTCCCTTTTTGAGTTAGTTGAAACTTCTGTTACATTTGTTCCCGAAGCACGCACGTTTCACTTCATACGCAATGAGAGGCGCAATACACTGCGCCTAAGGAGCATCGATGTCGTAAACCATATTGGGCATTATATGGTTGTGTACGTGGAGTTAAAAAACCAGTTTACCTCAGAGGGTGAAACCTTAATCCCTATGCCTAAGAGTGGCTAAACCCAGCTCTGACTGAAGGAGACTTTAAGATTCCTCTAGTCTTGGACGAGATACGAACGCAGGACTCTTCGAAGGAGTGACAAGTAGCGAGACCATTATACTGTCACAGAGGACCACAATACCCTGATTCAGGTAAGGCTGCATTCACACAAACAGTTCACAAGCGGACGCGGAAGTGCTTATTGCCCCAAGCAACCAATAAAACTAAGATGTGAAGAACCTTTAGTTTTATTGGTTGGTTGGAGCAATAGTGTACTTCTTCACGGCCCATCCTGAACTAATCGTATCTTGTGCCTCCTTCCACTTCTCACTGTCGCAGCTATTTGTAAAGACAGTTGTACAATTCCACGTCTTCAATAACTTCATTTTTGATTTCTATTCTTTCTGGAACTGATTGTGACTTCTCTCTGTTCACCTGGTCCTAGTCTTACTCATCTTTCCCATTAAATTCTTTCTTCTGGCAAAAGAATGTCTTCGGCATCTCATCTGAACGTGTCTACCACATAAAAGAGGTTCTTGCTAACGAAAAAGGTGTCAGCATGATGGATCCCAAAGAGTTGTCTAGTCAAGTAAACATTTGCATCGTTTGCAAGCAGATCCAGCAAATTTCCTTGAAAGGTTTGTGTCCAAGGATGAGACGGTGGGCAATTACTTTCAGCCAAAGACAAAGGAGCAGTCCAAACTATGGAACACAGATTTTCTCAGGTTCCAAAGAAAGACAGATTGATTCCTTCTGCTGGCAAGGTGATGATATCGTTTTTTGGGTGCTGATGGAGTGTTGCTAATGGATTACCTTCAGAAAGGCATTTTTTCGAAAACATCAAAGACAAATGCTGAGAAAAAATCAGCAAAGAAGCCTTGTTTCACCAGGACAACGTACCTGGTCACGAGTTTGTCATTGCTATGGCTGCACTCACTGATTGAGCGCAGCTTTGGAACCTTAGACCATCCCTCATATTCACCAGATCTAGCAGCATCGGACTTTCACCTATTTCCTAATCTGAAAAAATGCCTAGCTCACATTCATTTTCTCACAAGAAAATTACGTCATTTCTACAGCGGATTCATTCCTGGAAGCCCAAGATAAAACTTTCTTCGCAGCTGGAATTAACGCATCGCAGTATTGTTAACGTTGAAAAGTAACATGTTTCAAATTCCTCAAATAAACCCTTCGTATTCAGGCCAGGAACTTTTCAAACACTCCTCATACATTAAAATAAAAATAATTCGATAAGCGAGAACTACAACAACAACAACACAGCCTAAACGCATTTACAGAGAATAACAGTGAGGGAAAAACCATCTATAAACAATACTGTATGTGCTAAAGAGAAGTCGTGAAATATTAGTCATATAAACATCATTAGCGTTTATAAAACTAATTACGTGGATTAAACTGGTACAGTGAATACAACTGGTTTCGTAATTTATAAAAACAACTGAAAACTACGCGAAAAATGAAATCGTATAAAATCTGGAAGTGAAATCATCGCGTGGCACATCCAAAACCCACGTGACGTATTTCCAAAAATTACGAAAAACGATTTTATTGTTCCGATTAGGTGTGGCATCGTGGGCTTTCTCCAGCACTGCGCCGAAGCAAGTGCTTAACTTAAAATGCACGCTGACAGATGGCAGTACTTTACCACTTTGGTATAGTCTCAGCTTCTGGGCGAAATTCTCAGAGATTGTTTCTTCTTCTTGGACTTTGAACGCTTCGTGTTAAACTACTACGAGAGTTATCGACGTTTCCAGTATTGGATAAATTAAAAGTTTTTCGCTGAACGCTCGCGAAATTGGCAATGGAGATAATGGACACTCCACCGGTGATGGGCCTCCGAGCGATGCAACTTTACCGTGTATCCACGCGGCCCTGTGACCACCAGAGAACGCCGACGTGCGTACGACCCCACCCTAATAACTGGCCTACCATACTAACAAAGCTACTCGAGTCAGTTCTCTACTCAGCCCAAAGTTTGACGGACGTCAACCCTTTTCGCTGGGTGGGGTAGGCGATGCTTCAACCCCGGAGGCTTTTGTATTCTCCTCTGTTTCCATCCTTCTCCGCCAGAGGCCGGTTTTCAATGACAGAAGCACGTGCGAGGTCATGATGTAACAATCAGTGGCAGAGACACGTGATTTGCTCATTTGGCGCACCTGCACCTTTGCAGATGTAATAAGTTCTTAATCACGTTGCCTCGATGTCTTACGTTATGAGGGAATTTCGTGCTGTTGTATAAAGTATTTAATCATCCCTCTTTCACTGGAAAACTGGGATCTGATGCAATTCGCCAACCGCTGTTTTCAATGATGGATGGAACAGAAGTGATTTAATTTTTACAAGAATACCATTAATATGTATTATACATTATACAAACCTACGTACATACGATTATCTGTTGAGAATTAAAGCGGTTCCATTGTCGTTCCATTAAAGTTATTCCAAATGGTCCATTGCCTTACGATGAACTGTAATTTCCAGCTAATGGCTGGAATTTTAACAGTTCAAGATGTCCAGATTATTCAAGATTGAAATCATTGGAAATTTGTTAAAATCAGAAAAAAAAAACATAAACTATACAAAAGTTTGTGGTGAAAGGCACCTCGTACATCTTTCATGGTATAAATTTGCGTACAATGAAGATTTATTAATTTCAGCGTGTTCTTATCATCGGAGTCCCAAACGGCCTTATGAGGTACAATGCAGGACCTTTTGCCAGTACTTTTTATCCTTCACTAACTTATGGAGTAAGGGTTAGAGCTTGGATGGATAGGAGAATCTGTCTCGGTAGGAACTGGCCAAAGATGGAGTCTTGTGGGACGTGTACTCGGTGCTGCTGTGAAGCGCAGGTTGGATTGCGGGTATTCGCCACTAGTGTGTATCCTATGCATTGGATATTGAGATTATGTAACATCCTACATAAGACAACACGTGTCCACGTTCATTTTGCTTTTTGGTTGCTGATGTTCGGATTTTCTAAAGAATACAGGATTACAGAATGAAGATTAGAACAGAGGTATCGCCATACTAATGGGTAAAGATATGAGCACAGTTTCCACCCACACTGATTGGAAAATACTTGAGTTTGAGTCCCGCCAATGATTTGAGGAATTTTATGGGTCTTTTTCACAACTTGGCTGAGTTAGTCTGTCTCAGGCAAAGGTAACATTTTTTCTCCATGAAACTTGGGTTTTTCATCCAGTAAACAGAAAATCGAACATGCAATTTACAAACAATATATATGGAGAAATATGGCCTTAGCGGCTGATGCTCCTAAAACCATAATACAACAACAATAGCAATAGTCAAGCACAGTGGGGTTCCTTCATGATCTAAGATTGCTCTTTTCTTTTTTGGGAGTGGTTGACATCGTCAGAATTGAACGAATTTTAAGAAAAGTAGGGTATAAAAACATTCTTGAACTCGCTCGTCTGGAACTGCGAGTTCAAGGATAATTTAGTTTCGGTCCAGAACTGAATCTAAATTATATAAACTTCTTTTGGATTGGCGAATTTCAATGATGAATTATGCATATTATGATTCAATAACACAGCCAAATACACTATTTATTCTTGTTTCTCTAGTAAATGATAAAATTGAAGTCAAAATTGCTAATGCGACTCCATAATAATAAAAATATTCAATTATTATATGCAGATTTCAAGATAATTTGCTGTCAACAGTACAAATGGTTAACGGTGAACAAGTTATATGGGACTGAAACTCACGCCATCACAATAGTTTACCTTTAAGTATTTTAATATACACAAGGGCATTTTAGAGCCAATTAATATGTGGCCTGTATCAATTACATACAATGACCTAGCTTACTCCATTGGAATTCACCTAGAAATGTCGATACGAGAAGCCCAGCAAAGGTAGAAGACAGCAGTCCTGCTCCAGGGAAAGATTAGGACACTGATAACATAGTGCTGGAAGTATGACTATAAAAGGAAACTTATCCAGCGATGTATTAAAAAAACAAACACAGGTCTGTGTTCAGAATTCCTAACACACCGAAGGAATAATAAATAACAAATAATTAAATAAAGCTAACCTAATTATTGACAGTGAGACAAATGCATGATTCATTGGCAGAAATTAGCATACTGGAGACTCTCTAAGTTCATTTTACATGTAGATTTAAATCATTCGTAGATTCAGTAACGCTAATACTCTGGGACATACTAGAGTGGGTTTTCGTATGGAAATGATATAGGGAAAGAAACGTGTGTTGGCAATTGTATAGACAGAATAACAGGAGATATAAACGAAGGCACTGACTTCTTTCCTTTATTTTCAAGAAAAGTGCTCCAGCTGGCACTTTAATAAATAATTCAGAGAAACTGTCCCTACGATAATGCCATTTGACATGTCATTTACCAAGTGTCAGTGCTCCAAGACACTATCAGAGTACCAATAAGGAAAATCACCTAACTCGTGTCACTGTTTAGGGCCACTTTAACGCCGCTGAATTCCATGGAAGTCATTGGAGTTCAATCACAGACAAAACAGCTTATCTTCCAGCAGCAACATACGGGTCAGCCATTCTGCTTCTAGGTGATCCACAACAAGAATTCTTCCTTGGAACACCGCTGTCGATTTGACTAGAGCACGTTACTAGAATGAATCCAATGAGCAAGTTATGCCCATCGATTCATTCTACTAACCAGTCAACCACTAAATATTGAGTTTTCATGAATAGAGCAATGACCGCTTCCGTACTCCCGAATTTTTGACTGATGGCGAGGTATTAGATCCCAGACAACACGTAAAGGAACAGCAAATTAATTACACCCCCCAAGGGGGTTTCCAGTGTGGCAAGCAAAAGGGTTTCATTCAGGACAAACAGCGCGATCACCTCAACCAGTCTCATAAAAGGTGATATAGGTTCCACTACGGCTACTAGCAACCGATTTATTAACGGCTAATCAACACGATCACTTCTACCACTGGCTTCAGGACTTGCCAAGTTTCTACAAACAAGATTTCATCCTGAGACTTTGTCTCAGGATGAAAAAAATTATACATAATTAGCCAGACCGAATCTCTAAGTATTTAACTACGGTGCTGATATAATTTAAAGTTTTTCAAAATGTATAAATCCACTTTGTCTGAGCAGGTACCACAATGGTTATAATCACCATCCTCCCCATGCCGGTTTGAAAAGGTTCGGGTTCCAATCCTGTCAATGATGCGAGGAACTTTTATGGGCTTTTTTTCACTCAGTGTCTAAGTTAGTCGGTCTCAGGTGGAGATATCAAGGTCCTGCCGCTTTCTCCCCAAGGAAACTCGGGGTTTCCGTGTTATCCAAAAAGAAAATCTATCGTATTATGGCCACTCAAGTTAGTCCTTGGGTTGCCATAATATGATAGTTTTTCATTTTTATACCTCCACTCGTAAATGCTCGTAATTGGGCAATTAAGTGAAGTCCACGAAAACAGTGATCTTTGCATACGCCAACTGTTTCACTATTCTGTATTTGCTTATTTCGCCATGTTCGCTTTGAGTGACAGTTCTTTAACGGTTATGAATATATGTGTTAAGCGCCAAAGAAACTAAGGCTAAGAGGCGTCAATATACCGCGGCTGTAAATTGCGTGTGTTCTGTGGTCGATTTGCCTGAGTGCAAAAAATCCATGAAAATTCCTCATTGTGTCATCGACGGGATTCAGACCAGGGCCTTTTCCACCCGGTATGGGGAGGACAGTGATTATATCCACTGCGCTACCGCCAAGGCCTCAGTGATGGGTATGTCTTTCATAATGATGCTGTTCGCCTTTTTAATGTTAGCATTCTTCTTTGATGATTGTGGTTGACCACTGCGAGAGCATCCACAGGAGCCGCTGCTGCTTCTGCTACAAAGGGTATCCGCTCGACCAAATTATAAACGCGCTTTGGTTTGGCATGCAGCGAGCGGAAGTGGGGAAAGGGGCTGGGGAAAATAGTCTAAAAATTGCCAGAAACTGACTACTGCAGCAAAATCTAGAAATCTCAGAGCCTCTCAATCAGGAGTCCAGTACGTGAAAATTTATATATGAAATGTGGGGTGTCTATAAATTGTTCACCTGATTATGAAGCTCGGTTAAAGTTTATTGTAATAGTTAATGTAAAACGGTATGCTGCGCTTAATAAGGCAACTCGAAGAGTTTAGAAGGAGGAGGCCATGGAATGGGACTATTCCGGCTAATCCATCGATTAGGATATTTTTTATTGAAGAAATCGCGCACATGCAAGCTCAAGGGTGATTGGTGCTCCATCTGGCTCATAGAATACGTGGCTGCATATCATCCAGTTGAGATGCAACATACAATTCGAGAATATTTAGGTAATTGGTGGATTTCATGGTGTGAAAAATGCTTGCTGGGATCAAGGCAGCGAACCACACGAGAAAAAAACTCAATTTCTTTGATAATTGCAGCAAACCATTTTAAGATACCTTTTACAATATAATTTTAATTGAGCTTCATAATCAGATGAGTAACTTATAGATCCTCCTGTATACTACGAACAGAGGGTGGTAGGAAAAAAATGGCCTGCGCATTCGAAATCATCGTTAAAAATCCAAAGTCCACCATATTTCTGTTGAAAACGAATACTTAATTCTCGTTCAGTGTTACAGCTTAATAGCTACGATTATTCAGCACCTTTAGCTTATGAAGTCGTCCTTCAGACACCTCCAGAATCATTCGCAATCGCTTTGACCCGTTGCCTGTGACCTTCGCTAGGTCTCAAACCAGTTTGAAACAGCTTATTTGCTATTAATCACGAGTGATTAATTTTGTATTCATGTGTTGTGACCCTGATTCCTAATCCAGCAAATGACAGATTACTTACTGCCTTCTGTTTTATCTTTTATTCTGTCCACAAAGCTTTTTCTCTTCCCTCTTGGCATCGTACTCGTACAGATTGTTGCTTTTATAAGTGGAAATTTTTTCTGCGTTACTGGCGTGTGGCAGTACTTATAATTAAAAATAATATTAAGTGTTTTGAGTTGTCAAAAGACTTAATAGTATTTTTAATGGACTGCACTGACCAAAACAATTCGTGGATCACAGCAACTGCAAAGAATGCTTTTGTAAATATGATGAATCTAAGAACAGTGCGTGTGAAAAATGTACGAAGCAACTTTTGCAGATTTATGGGAATATGACACATAAACAGTTTTTGTCATTGCTTTGGACAGCATGGGCACAGCCAATGATTTTGGTATGGTGTATGTTCCTTTGATTGTTTTTTTTTTTAAAGGAGTATCAGCAACTTAGATCACATTGCTTCTTTGTGTATGTCTGTATAGATGTATGTTCATGGTCGAGTTTGCATTGTGTGGGCTGAAAACAAATCACGGACCACCTGAGATCGACTAACTACAGCCCCGATTGAAGGGACCTTTAAAAATAACTCCAATTGTCGGCAGAACTCGAATCCAGTTTCTCCAAACAGGTGAAAAGTGGCGAAACCAACATATTTTCGCGGAGGATCATGGTGTATGCCCCACCCCACAACCACAAGACATGTTTCGCACTTCCAATGCATGGATAAAATCAATGTAACGTTGAGTTGTTGTGGAATCAGTCACTACTATTATATTAAGTGCTCTTTCCAGCTGATGTACTGTTATTAGACAGTCCAGAAGGACTGGAAGTCATTGTTAGAGCGTTCCAGACTTGCTCTGTGAGAGTGAGGTCGGAAGCTGGGCAGGATATTCCATATGGATGATATACCCTTATCTTCTAACATATTGTCGTTGACCTTTTGTGTCCTTATGGGGATAGGGGTTGTCGTCCATCATAAAGCACCAACATTGGGAGAGAGTATGGGTCGCAGGATCCCATCGCTATGCTTGAGTGCAGTCAGGGTCCAGTTCCTAATGACGTGAAGTTCTCTGCAACCATAGAGACTAATGCCATCCCATACAGCAATCCATCTCTACTGCATTGAGTGTTCGTGCACGTACACGGGTTCCTCTTTCGCGCCACACTACGATCCGGCTAGAATCCGACTCTAGGCTATATTTGGACTAACCTGTGAAGAACACAATGAGTCATTCCTAGTCAGTCCATTATGATGCTTGGTTGCCTACATTCTTCTAACCCTACCATGAATGGAGCATACAACATAAATCTTCACAAAGTCCATATCTGTGCAAGGCGATTTCGGATGGTTTTGGGTTGACATTGACGTCAATCCGAACCGTCGCTGCTGCAAAGTGCCCGAGTGACTGGGTAACGGTCAAGTGTCTATTGCGACGGGCGAGGAGGGAGGGAGGGAGAGAGCTTGCCTCGGCGTTTTTAATGGTCTGCGACCTTGACCTGTCTCGGTTTCTTCGAACGGATTCTATAACCTGCTGATGACGCCATTACATATCAAGCCATGTACCGCAACTTAGTATTACGACTATTCTGACTCCATTCTCCTGATGTCTCTCCAAGTGGCAGAATCCATCTGAAATCTATCATTTGTAGATGCCTCACTACGATAATCAACAGGTGCGTTTTCTGTTTTGCAGCTGTAGTTCACGAATGAGACGCGCCTGCAACGTGGTTGAAAATATTTAACGAAGCTGTCGCCGCCGAATTTGAATATTCCTGGTCTGTGTGTGTTGAAGGTAATTTGCATCTGCACGTCAGTCCGAGAACGTGCGCTGTCATTGCAGTCCCAACGGATATCGATACGATCGAGTGTTCAACAGATTATGTGACCACCCCCTCCTCCTTTTCTTTTTACGATACAGGCAAGGTTTATTAAAAGACAATGACACAAATTCAGACATCCACGATTTTCAACTTTCCTCTTCAACGTTTGAAACTCGTCCATCTTTACAAGAGCTCCATAATGTTCTTGTTTATACTCCAAAGCGACAACCAGGTCAAACAAGTTTACAATAAATCATGAATACAATCGTTAATCGTATTTAGCAGTCACGGGCTTGAACTACAGTCCACTCAAAGAGCGCGTGCTACTACGCTATCGCCCATGACCACTCGGCTACGTAAATCTTCATTGAATATATATTGTGGCACCACAAACCTCCTTTCCCATCTCTTTCCCTTCCCCTTATATATGTATATGAGAGAAAGAGAAAGAAATATGTGTATACACACGCTGAGTTTGCTTTGCATTAGCAACACGCCCTTGTGTAGAAATGGACTGGTGTGTGACGCTGGTGAAGGCTCAAAGTTAGGAACGGCTGATATAAGATTGCAATGTTCGCAAAAGTAGCTATTAGTTTTTGAATGTCTGTGGGAAAGAATGGATCGACTTCAAACGTGGAATAATTTTGGGGGAAAGAGGTGCAGGTGCCAGAATTTCCACAACAGCCAACGTGGTTAAGTGTTTCCGTTCTGTGGTGTCATGAATCTATCGTGATTGGCTCAACAGCAGTCAAACAATCAGCCGAAGCTCACATGTGGAACAAAAACGTGTGGTCGACGCCAGTGGTGAGCATTGTGTGTCGCGTCTCTTAACACAGCACAGGTAACCCAACTAATTACCTAATCCAACGTAGGAACAGGAATAGCAAGACCAACAGCCACACGGACGATGCTCCAGATATTAGCTCGTATAGGCTATGACAGTCTTCGGCAGTCACAAATACCCATGTTCACTGCGAGACACAAGAAACTTCACCTTGCATGGGAACGTCAGAACCAACACTGCACCACAATGTAGAAATCTGTCGCCTGGTCTGATGAGTCCTGTTTCCAACTCTACCATGCTAATGGGTGTATACACATTTAGAGAAAGCATTTAGAGAAATCCATGGCACTTGGATGTATTATGGTTTGGAGACTGTTTTCATGGCAGTGAGTACTCCGATCACCGTTGATCAATGGCTTGATGAAAAGGCAGAACTTTCTGTCGTCGCAGACCAAATATTCTCCTTCATGGTGACAGTGCATCCAGACAACTCCGGCATCTATCAACAGGAAAACGCGCTATGCCACAAGGTCCAGAAGGTTGCTATATGGTTTCAGGAAGATAACAATGAATTCTCCGTCCTCCCATGGCAGCCCACTCACCCAATTAAGCATGTTTGGGACCTACTGGAAAAGGACATGCCATGCTACGACCACCCAAGTGACAATGTACGCACATTACTGGACACATTGTGCAACGCATGGGTAGCACTACTAGAGGATATCTTGTAACACCTAGTAGATTCCATGCAAAGACGCGTACGGTTGTATTACGGGAAAAAAGGGGCCCCACGAGGTTCTTTCTGAGGTACCAAATATTCGCTTTTTTAAAAACCGCAGAGAGAAAGTTTGAACAGAAGTTTTCTTCTTGTCATAATGTAGTCCATTATAGCAGTATAAGATTACTCAGTTCTCGACTAAATTTGTCATTCATTTCTGTGTTTGAATCATCTTTATGGCGAATGGTCACGCTTTCTCGAAAACACTGAAGGTTTCAAATATTCTTTATCGTGAGATTTTTTTTTTTTTTTTATTTGCAGTGCGAGTCCAACATCCCCAACATGTTGATTACATCCAATTCGTGAAGCCAATTTTATTTATCAGTTCCACAATCAATAACTGAATTTCGGGGAAATTGGCAAGTTATTCGACAGCGTGAAGCCACCCCAATCATATTCAATCACAGAAGCCCAAGTGACTTCCTAGCTATGTCCAACTGATGCAGCGATGTTATCTAACATTTCTTAATATTTTCTTCGAACCTGCAATACTTTCAAATGCTTCGGAATTCCGGAAGTTCCGACAACTAACCACCCAGACATGACTATTTTTCCCTATGACCAAGTTATGGTCTTTTCCTAAACCCAAAAATCCAAGAAGATCAATATCAATATAGAATCATTGATATTCATCTTGTGAATGAATCCAGAGGATGAATATCAATACAGAAATTCGAATCGTAGCCAATTTTATTATTCGAACTGTTTCGGTCTAATTTGTATCAATTTGACCGTTTCGTACAAATAAAGAAATTCAATATTTCACGTGGTAAAGTGTCTTTTATTAAACTTTCTTATTCACATTTTGCAATTTCTGTTTTGTCTATCAATCTCCTAATATATAAATGGATTTTCATTAATTTCATAATGCATCTATGTATTTAAGAACGCTTCATAACGTAAGGATAAATACAAAACATTATTAAATTAAGGAAAAACATTCAAACGGACTTGAAATGTATTACAACGCATTTTTATCTAATTGTTTTTAAATAAGTTGGATCATTTTGAAGTCAACGATTTTGCAAAAAATGAAATATTCCAAACGCTTAACATGTATTAAATTAATGTTATTTTTCAAAGGTATTCACAAAAATAGAAGTCCAAAACACAAATTTCTAACTAAAAATGCAGGCTAAGACTACAAGGGAGTAGAGGCATTTGTAGCATTCACTCGGATTCAAGTTCTGTCTAGATAGGAAATGTCTGGTAGGAAATCTTATGCGCTTTTTTCACGAATACACAAGTTGGTCAGTCTCGGGTGAGGGCTGGATGAAAAGCCAAGTTAATAGGAGGAACTCCGTTCGTTCAACAAACAAACAAACAAACATAGAAACCACCACAGAACACCAACAGTTTACAAGTACGAATACGCTGTATGCCCTTCGTTTCCTTGGTACAAAATCGAAACAAAGTAACCATCTCTCTGTGTTCCTTTCTGACAAACTAGACAAGCTCTTCAACATCCCCATAAAAAAATTGAAATCAGCAAGTGTCCTTTCATCAGATGGTCAAATTCCATGGTGAATGTTCTCAACTTGACTTCAGCATCTAATTGTGGGCACACCCACCTGCTTTTCATTTTTACTGAAACTTGTGTACAATTACTGACTTTCCTGTATAAAATCTCCACTCTTTCACGATGTTTGCAAGAACTGCATACCCTAGTCAGTTGAGTTACAGGCGTTATAGCAAGTGGCCTGTGTGGAATTGCTCTATTGCGCAAAATTATCTTTTACCGTCAACCCCAATGACTACTCTTCTTCACCAATTTCTGACTGATCTCAGAAGCTTAATATTGAAAAGACTGACTGGTGATTCTGTACATATTTATTATGCTCTGATGTTCATTTATTTTATCTAATCCAATCCTTCTCCTCTTGATGTATACATTGGACTCGCTTGTTATGTAACACTCAAATTATTTATTGAAAATCTTATTACATTTTTTGAAAATAAAATGAAATATCTGATTAACTGGGTGAAAGTCCTTTTAAAAAATGAATTATTTGAAATGAATTTTAAAGTTATTCACAGTCTGCGCAATGTGTACAGAGTTGTGTGACAATAATTTCGCTGTAAAATGTACGTTGGCATATTGCTGGCTTGCTTAAATGATGTTCAAAGTCACTCTGTACTGACTTTGAAGACTTCTGCTAATGAATTTCCAAAGCATTTTTCCTGAATCTTCCTAAACATGTCCAAGATCTTAAATTAAGGATATTGGGAACGTTGAACAAGAAAAATAAAGTAATGAATAATTAAAATAACAGAAAGCATATTACGAGTCGCTTCCTCTTTATGTTGCCCACCCCCCACCACCATTTCCGGTAGAGGCGAGATAGGGAGTTCTCGTTATAAGCGTCATAAACAACGAGGAAAAGACCAAAACAAACCGCCACTAGGGTGTGCGTCGTAAACAACAGTGTGGGTTAAGTGTTTTGTCTGAAATGGATCCCCGAAGCAGGAGGAAGTAAAAATAGTTGGGGAGGGGTGAGAATGAAGCTCAGTTGATTGCAGTAATGCTTCTTTGAAAACTTACAATGCAAGCAGCAGTTTTTGTGCGCGAGTCTTTCTTAATAGTTTGGACGAAAAATCCGCTGGGCCGGAAATGGCACAGCGCATCGCGCTGTGCCATTATGTGAGAGCGATAACGGTGCCGGCAGAAGAGAGGAAAGCACGAGATATCAGTGTCGGGCACGTCTTCACGTAGTCCCCTGACAGAGAATAATGAAATGGAGGACCAGTGCGGGCGGACACGACACATCAATTCTGTTGGCGACGGCTACACTCCTATAATCCCTGCCATAACGGCATGGAACAGGTCGGTGTCTGTTTTCAACATGGAGGTCATCGGCTGACACCTCTACTCCACTAACGGATGCCTAGTGTCATTCAAAGAACGCGCCATGTCACGTGCTGTACGACAAAGGTAGTTCCCCATTCCCGCACCTCTGAAACAGAGAAAACAGATGCCGTGACTTGTTTCTTAAAGTCTCCTCTTTCATTTGTATCCAGAGAAGATCTTCCTTGTTGTGAATTGCCTCTTTTTTCTCTCTCTCTCTTTTTTTTTTTTTTTTTGTTTGAGTCGTCGGGTTGTGTTCCCGCAGAAAAGTTCATCCCTTCGATCTTCCCAGCTGTTTATTTATACCAGATGTTGTCCTTTAAAATATAATAGATCAGCATCTTAATCTATTCGCACGAGGTACATACGTTGCCTTCCCAACCTCCCTTTAATTTCTTATCCCTTTGTGCAGCAACACGTTGAAAGTCCACGCATGTGAAACAGTGAGAGAAAGATTATCATAGTTCGCGTGGTCACTGGTTTCTTTAATTGGTAGTTCGACGAATTAAAGATTTTAACTCAACACTGATATAATATATCGATAGCATAAATCAACGTTTTTAAAACTGGGACTAAATAGTCCTCATTTCCAAAAAGCCACGACTCAGATGGGCCATCATATTATGGCCTATATAAAAACCAAAATCAGTTTATTAGCAAGCAGGAGAGGTTAGCGTGGTTTTTTCTCCCGGAAACTCGGGTTTTTCGTCCAGCAAACAGAAAATCGACCTCAGAACACACGCAATTTGCCTTGGTTGCTGATGCTCCCAAAACCAAGCAAAAATTATTAGCAAGTGTAGTTCCTAAGCGTCTTAAAGGAGGAATGTGCATCATTATACTGAATTCCTTAAAGAAAACAGAAGAAGACATTATTTATATGATCCAAGATACCAGAATTATTATGGCTCAAAGTTGTTCTTCACATTACGAACAATTTGTGGTCCAAAATTTAGCCTAACCTCGCCTCGTCAATGTGACATGCGATTGGTCTTTACATAGAATCATTTACCACAACTCATACCCTGTCTTAGCAATCCTTATGTGCCACGATGTGAGAAAGCTGTTAGAAAGTGATTTAAATCCTTGTAAAACACGTTGCTTTTAAGGTAGCTCTACAAGTTTAGAATGTGTCACTTAATAAAGGTTACAGATAACCTGATTGGTAAGTTTAGTTCGATCAAGCTAACTGATATATTCATTTAGAATGTATCATTAAGTGATACATTTTAAACTTGTGGCACTGCCCTAAAAGAAACATAACTGTGACGATAACACAAATTTTTACTGCAATTTCATAATACCTTGCACTGTCCGTTTCTGTCTTTTAAGACGAGTTTAGTTCGTGAAATATCCTTCAGAAACCATACAAAGAACTAAGAGCAAACGAATCTTTATCTTCATCAACGTATAAATAAGAAAGAATCGGTTAGCCAGATCAAGTCAGCTAACAACAGAACAGAGAAACGCCGTTGCCCTCAGCCTCTGAAACGGGACCTCCATTGGAACGGAATCTCCTTTACGGACGAAAAGGACAGCGCTAGAATACTCTATTGTGAATATTCTATTCTATTCTATTCTATTGTGAGAATACTGCAAGAATATCGAGAGCATATTGCAAGAATCTTGTGAGTCTTATCAGATTCTGTTTTTCGTCGTAAGCCGTGGTATGCACAGCCAGAACGAGGTAAATCACAGCGTCCCAATAGAAGGGCCATTAGTCATCCACATATACATTCTTTCTAAAAACGCTCAATTTTTAATTGCGTGTACTTACAGAGGAGTCTCGGGAGAATGTGGTTCCCGGAAAGAGACTTCATGAAAGCGTTGATCAGTCCTCTTTTCTAAAATGTCTTTCTCGACAACCGAAATCAGCAGTGAACATACAAGATTACTGGAAACTGGTACGCAAAGGTTTCCATACAAAATTCAAGTGCAGCACTCGCCTTAATTATACAATGTATCCTCTGAGGATATCCTATTTGGAGTCAAAAATTAGTTTGGAGTACAATGTATCCTCATTACATTATACTCCAAACTAATTTTTGAAATAGTAAGGCTCTATTTTGGTCCATTCCTCCTTCAGCACAGTGATCGATTCTGCTACTTACCACGTGCGTGTTAACCTGCCCCGAAACCGACATTCCTGTTCATCCCAAAAGGTGTTCAATAGAATTAAGGTCGGACTTTGGCCAGGCCACAAAAGCTTTTACAGAGTCATCTTCAAATCAAGCCACTACAGGCCTTTGCAGTATGACATGGTGCACTGAAGCAGACGTTGGCCCATCTCTGTACAGCTGCCACGGTGTAAGAAGAGCGGAAAGTCCAGAGTGTGAACGTATGCATGGCATTCCCTGTTCTAGAAACGACGACCAATGGTCCAAGTTTAAACCATTGAAACCACCACAGACGGTGAAAGAATCTCTGCTAAACTTCACTTTTGGGACGACACATTCTGTTAAATAACGTTCACTGGCCATACCTTAACACGATCATCGGATCGGAAAGTCGTATACCGTGAGCAGTCATTTCATCACATGGCTTTCCAACGTTCTAAGGACCAATCACGCTGGGTTTTGCACCAGACAAGTCAACACTGTGATGTTACTCTTCCCTGACTATTCCATTTCAATGCAGCTCCCTACTTATAGTACTCGTACTAATATCAGTTCTTGTCCTCACTGAACTCTTGGTTGACAGCGTGCCGGAATTCACATGCCATTTTTCTGAACACCCTCGGTCCCTTTCTGTCAATTTCTGCGTTATACTTGAACGTTTCTCGGCCATATTAGCAGTACTGACAACAAGAGGTGGACATACCACATAAAAACACACCGTGACGTTTCATTTGGTGACTATGTCATCAAACGTTGATGTAGTTTTGCTGCAATGAAACAAACAGAGTTGATTGCTAATATGGCATCCTATAAGGACTCCATCGTTGGAAGTTGCTAATCCAGTGCCTCGACCCATTTCTGATGATACTGAAAAGTCTAAAGTTCATTGAATTGATATAATTATGGTTCTAGACCACATCCTAAAATCAATAACGTTGTAAGAATTCAGGGTTTTTCCTCTTCGTTCTACGATTGTCTCTACATCGGTTGACAATCTAACATCTATTATCGTACTAAATGATGACTGTGGTTGGGATGGTTTCCGGACTGTGCAATAATTTGGCTACTTGTATCCTATCGCTGTTTCTTCGTCCTTTGTTTACCTCCTCTCACTATACTGTCCTCCTTCTGCACATATTAACAATTTTTTAAACTATTTGGACAACGCTCTTCATTTATTGATTGAGAATATATTTGTGATCACTGCTGATGTTAATTCTCATTCCGCCATGTGGTTTATTGCAACGTTAGAGAGAGGCAGGCAGTTGGAAGAGTTTATTTCGCCACACAATCTGTTCATCAGTCACCCTTATACTTCCAGCAATCTGACTGGTAAAACGAACATTGATATACCATGCTACTCACAATTTCTCTCGACAGATCTTTAATTGGTCTACTGAAACCACTTGGACGGTCAGTGACCGAGAATAATTAATTTTCAGTTGCACTTCTTTCTGTTTAAGTAAATCTCTTCTGGTATACCAAATTTGCCTAGATTTTCTACAAGAAATTTAACTTAGACAATTTTGAATTTTCTATTAACAGAGATTTTCCTGATGATAGGCAACCTTCTTTGAATCGTAATCTCCTTCTGAGTTGTACACTGATATACAAGACTCATTATTTAGGGCTTCTTATAGCTCAGACGGGAAGAAATTTAACATCGAAACGATGTCCTTAGTGGTGTCGGGAGCTAACTCGCTTGCACAAAGAAATCAACAGACTAGAAGAAGATCTCAACATTCCAGGCATCTTCCATCAGCAGAAACTGATTACCTTAGAGAAGATTATCGTAATCTGAAAAGAAATTACGTTCATGAGATTCGTGTTAGAAAACATCAACCTTGATCTACCCTAGTCAGTTCCTCGGAAATTCTAATCGCGGGGGGCTGAGTTACAAGATTTGTAGAAACAACATCCATTCCCCTGAAATATATTCTAGTTTTATGTGACCAATCTGAAACTACTATCTGGGAAGATACCATTATTAATACATTAGATCGACTTTTTACCCAGGATGACTCTTCTTCTTCTGATTTGGACTTCCATTGACAAATTAGGCTTCAATGAAAATCTGCTGTACAACTGAGATGATGTAACTCCGAGGAGGAGTTAAGACATGTTCAAAGTAAAGTTAACACACACACACACACACACACACACACACACACACACACACACACACACACACACACACACACACAAAATCCTCTTGGTTCATATTTAATTGAGAATGCTTTTATTTTAAGATTCTTTAAACTTAGGTCAAGAATTTTGTTGTTTAACAAGTGTCCGTTTGATGGTATTTTTCAGACTCTATGGAAGACTGCCCTCTTCACATAGGGAAGCCTAATATACGTCCTCTTGAAGCAAGATCATATCGACCTATCGCCTTGTTGTAAAATCTTGGTAAGGTGCTGGAACGTCTTATGGCTCTTAGAATTCAATCCTTATTTACTGACAAATCTCTCTTCTCCTGAAAACCGTTTGACTTTAACGTCAAGATGTCTTAGTGACTTTTATTAAAGGTGCTCACAGCCCTAGTTTAAGATTAAACGCTAAGGTTAACCCAAAGCCATAACGCGTCAGTATAAAGAGTGCCCATGTGTTTACAAATTGCAGATATATTAGAGGAAAACTTGAGATCGGCTAAATACAGATTCAGATAGAAGAAGACATTATAGGCAGTGGCGTTCCATCCTGTGGTATATGGAAGTTCCATCGTCACCAGGACCCTCAGCTCAAGGGGCCAAAAAGGGGAAAAGAATGAGTGGCTTCGAATAACGAAGCCACCATTAATCGCCTTTTATATAACTAGGTCTAATATTCGTACAAAAGTGCATCGAACTTAATTAAAGATAGAATTCTTCCACTGGGATATTTTCCATAAAAGAATCGCACAGGTTCAATGTAATTCCCTTTCGGAATAGGGGGCATCCTAGAAGGAATCTACGCTGTACATGCGCTGGTGACAGACACGCGCGTTATCTAGCGAGCGAAGCGCAACTCGTACGATATGCTGGTCGCTTCCGTCACAATAGCACGCTCCAATTCTGGAACTGTGAGTAAGTTGTCACAATATAAATGCGACCTTCCGCCCATTTTCAACGAAACAGGCAATGCGAAAGACAAAGTTGCTTTACAATTGCCATTGATCTTCCATTCTGTGAGGTCACTGCAACAGTTTTTCGCTGCTGTGCTGCTTTATGGATAAACAACATTGCTCATACGATGCTGCTCATTAGTAAATAAATAAATGGTCTTTATTATAGATTTGCCAACCACGAACATTATACGTAACGAATTGTAGAGGAAACAGTTACAATCTGGTTTCCTGCTTCTTTCCAGGTTCTCGTTGCAATTCTTGTGTCCGAAAATTCAACAATAATTGCAAAAATTCCATTCTTTGCAATTACGAGGAAACTTTTTTTGTTTTGCTCTTATTAAAATAGCGATAACAAACACTAGGCATGGAAAGAAAGTAGGACCAGCATAAAGTAAGTCCATTTAGCAATATTTATCAGACGAGAACCAACATTATGTTATTGGTTATCAGTATTTTTTTTTGTGGTTCCTGATGGCTGCTCTTTTTACTAAATTCGTAATGTAGCATCAGCTAAGTTAAGAAAACTTCACAAATACCGCCTCTCCCCTCGTTGATCCATACAAACAGTGGAGAATACATTTAAAGGTCATCTGCAAAGCCACAAGAATTCGAAACTCACATCCCACTTCTTTGGATGACTTCCAGTTTCTCTGATCCCAGGGTATAAATAAAAGCCACGAGCTTTCTGACCGGATTTCGAGAATGGGCACACAAAGTCGCCGTTCTCTCTGGGATTAAGGAAGTGTTCGCCATATCCAAGTCAGCTACTACCTTTAACGAGGGTTTGCAAAGAACTGGGAGAGGAACATCATCCGCCTTTAGCCATAAAACATGAGAGAGCTGACCTGAACCCGGAACGTGAAAAATGACGTTGTCATCGAGGATGACGTCATGAGTTTAGTCCAAGAAAGATAGCGAAAGCGAGAGAAAGGAGGATATTGAAAAAAGTTTCTTTAAGATGAAAGGATAAGGAGTTTTAATTTTCCCAAGTGATTTAAATTGCCTCTTTTTGGCTTTGTGCTAACAGGAAAGTTTTTAAATTAGTTGAGTACTAATAAATTGATCCTAGTTAAGTTAAAAAAAAGAAAGAAACATTCTTAAGTTTGAAACCAGTTCAACCACAAGCTAATTTGACTTTACGCATCGTGGTAAGATGATATTTTAAAAATTATTCGTTGGAAACGTATTTCATTTATATTTTATGAAACTTGAAAAATGAAGACAAGATGGAAGGGGAAAATTGGAAAGATATAAATGTACAAAAAGGTTATAACTATTTCGTTTTAAAGAAAAAAATAAATAAAAACGCGTATTGCTTCTTGTATAAAAATTATACAAATAATATGGATTCATTTCAAACCACTGAGCGTTTTTAACAGAACAACAAGGAAAAAAATAAAAAGATTTCAGCTGAAAATTACTTCTGGAGAAAGGACATACGTGCGTTTTTATAAAGAGCAAAAAACTTTCTTGTGATATCTGAGCAAAACGATAAGGGTGTATAATGACTGAAGCGTGTTTCTGCGCCGTCCACGTGTTTGACAAATGACATCGTGAAACTTTGAAACAGATGCATCTGGAACAGATGGCCAAGCCTTCTTTTTCATTCTTCAACAGATTTTTTTTTAAAACTTGTTTCATACAGCGCTATGTATGCAGAATAAGACCGAAACATACAGATGGCGTTTAACCTGAAGTATACGGAATATATTTCTGAAAAATCAACATATTATTGGGTCCAAGTTTAGAAGGAGATTTTGTAATTCGCAGTATTGGTGAGGAGTTCAGCATGGTGCTCGATTTGCTGCTAATCTTTCTTCCTACTACGTGGTCCTCCCCAGTTCGTTTCAGCGAATAAGGAGTGGGAGCGGTGGTGTAGCAAATACCAAGTATGCTCTGTCTTCCCGACCACATCTTTCTACACTTCCTCATCTCTCAAGACGGTGTGCTTTCATTCGTCTTATTAGCAGCGACAAAAGTTAGCTTTCTCTTCGTGCAGCCCGCGTCCGCCATCGCGGCAATAAGAGAGACACACGAAGCCGACTGAAAGAGAAAGGAAAAGAGAGAGATCGGGAGATGTATCGTCCCCTCATCCGGAAACCAGGGTTGGGGAGGAGGAGGAGGTGATGCCGATCTTTAAACAGTGATCGCTACCGAAGCACACAATCGAAGTCGCTCTGAGGTTTGAAACGGAGACGACAAACCGCGGACCATACCGCCGCTATACCACTCCAAGCATAATTGATGCGCATGTCACGGCGAGTCCGGCCACTCGGCCCCTCTCCCCAGACACATTATTTAATTTTACGCCACAGTGACACTTCCTACTGCGGTTCGCCGCGGCTTCGAGCACAGCAGTAGCGCCCCCAAGGGAGAAGTGGTGGAGTCGCAGGCCCGGATAATGGGTAAGTAACCGCGCCCTGGTGGTTGGGAAGGCGGCACGGATTCAAAGGACTTACGCATATGTCCTCCGAATGAAAACTTTTTTTCTTTTGCTCTAAGAAGATGCTGTATTCTACTTGTGTTGTGGAAAGGGAGAAGATAACTACCTCGTTCGTTCACTCCACACATTTTAAATAGCTTTCTTAGCAACTGATGAGAGATAAATGTACGAAAAGAATATTTAAAATCTCATTAATTAAACAAAAACGATTTTTAAAAATTGAGCTTGCAGAGGCTCAGTCTTAGTGTTTATTATAGTCCCCTACACCCGAAAAAAGAGAAAGAAAAGAATAATATTCTAAACGCGATATATCTGGGAAACATATCACTGTTATATCTGTCATAAACAGGTTTAAATGGCACCCAATTCACGTAAGGAAAATTATACGCATAACAATTAGCAATGAATGGTAACAAACACCTGCGCATGCGCCATATATAAATGGAGACCAAACTATCAGAAAACGAAGTTTATTTATTTAAAAAAACAGGAATTAGATCTTGCCTTATAGATTATTATTATTATTATTAATATTATTATTATTTGATGAATAATTTGATCGATCGTTATTTGATTATTATTCGATAATTATTATTATTTGATGAATAATTTGATTATTATTATTATTTGATGAATAATTTGATTATTATTCGATTATAATTATTATTTGATGAGTAAATCTATTATTATTAACCCAGTAAATCAATTTCGGCGCATACTGGGAGTTTCTGGGAGGGGGGATAGAACAATTCTCTGCTAAAATCATCTAAGAATATCAATCGTGGTCAGTGCGCTATGATCGCTTTTCTTCCACAACTTTATCCCCCATCGATGCGAGTGCACCAGTTGGGATAAAGTACAATAAGGGAGCCTTCCATTTCACAGCTCACTCATTATCAACCAACCAACTCTCCTGTAAAGCAATATTTGCACAATGTTTCTAAATAAAGCGGGGCATTTCCTCTAAAATGTCAGCCCATAAAGCATAACTGTATGCATCTATAAATTGCGCACTCACTCTGACAATGTAAAATATTATGCAATCTCATTTTAACCAATTTGCATTAAGAATATCCTCCGAAACGTGCTCTATTGATATTAAAATAGCGAGAATCTATCGCGGAGGATTTCCTCGATGGCAATTTCTCGCGTTCGCTTACAAATGCAGCGCATCCGGATAGATAAGAGGACCGGTGTCTGATTAGATAAAAGCATATTTATGCGCTAGGAAATGAAAGAGCACAACAACGAAGAACACTGCTACGGTAAGCCCGTGACAGTACGTACCCAAAGGATACACAAAGTGCCTCATTCGTCCTAAAAGAAACCAGATTGCAGATGACAAATTTCCGCATTCAAGAATCCCATTGCAAGTGTCCGCTTGTCAGATGGAGATACCACGCATACCCCGGTATACAAAAGAGGCATCTCGTGCGAAAGCCCTCTTTATTTTCCTCTAATGCATTAAAATCTCTGTGGGAACTAACGAGCGAAGACAGCTATTTGGTGACATCGAGTCCAGATATTATAATTTGTTGCTTGTTTACACTTCCACATCGCGCGGCTAATGAGTTTCCAAGGTAACCGACTGTGTTGTGACAGCCTACATCAAGAATAGTCTTAAACAAACGAGTGCCGACAACGTAACCCTCGCACAAGTTACGACTGGTTTCGCCAATTCCAGTATAACACGGAAATGCAATACACGAGTACATTATCTGTCTGCCTGCGCATGAAATGCAATGGCAAATCATTGTCAGGCAGAGGCAGGCTCGGAGCGATGTCCCTCGCCATTTGCCGTCGTCTCTGCGGAACTACGACGTTCACTTCATCAAGACAATTCTCACTGACAAGCGTGCTCGAAAGTGAGTCACTTTGTCCGTGCGGATAAACGATTTTCCGCTGCCAATCTTCATTTGCCCGTCATTCCGCAACTAACAGCGCCTTCTCCTCATCCCTAATCGTAGTCCGCTTGCCGAGTCCACGATACGAGACGTTATACGGCTTGGCCGCTAAGTTTACTTCGCGATCTGTCCACGACCCGGCCCTGTCATATTGCACGCTCACCGACTCCGGGGGCTAGCCAAGGAACACGAAATTGGCATCATGGCCTAAAAGACAGTTAATTACCGGAGTGTCATTTCTGCCGGAACACCCCCTTTCAGAACGCTCGCGGCGACACAATACGTGTTATCATATTGTCCAAAGCGAGGAGAAATAAGAGCGAGAGATGAGGGAGGTCTTTCTGCGAGAGATGGATGTATTGAATTCACCTCAAACTCTCTACGGGGCCATCCCTGTGAGAGTCTGCTAGTTAGGGTGCTTCAGCCGAACGATATATCCAAAAGGCTACTCTCTCTCTCTCTCTCTCTCTCTCTCTCTCTCTCTCTCTCTGTTCCTCTCGTTCTTACCAACAAATTGCCTTACGGCGTGCTGCTCTTTCGATATTGCGCACACCAACCCCAAGAACCAATGCCACTTTTAAAAATGCTGAAACAATGCATGGACGAGTTTTATTGAAAGTGAAAAAAATGATGCCATCAGCTGTTATGTTCATTGATAAGTATAATTTTTTTTTTCCCCCCTTTTTATTGTAGAATTGTTTTTCGCCTTCCGGTTGACAAAGACATCTTTGGACAGTGAAAGCCACTACTTCTTTTATCCTCACGTTTATTTGATGTCCTCGATAAAGTTATTATACGTTGATAACAATGTCTAAATATATTTTAATGATTTAAATATTTGGCGTATAATCGCGCAGTGTCTTACAGTTGGTTGGAGATTTCTAACATTTCCTTGCAGATATTCCACGAATGTGTATCAAATAAGATGTACAGTGATTGGTGTTAAAATAGACAAGGAAATGAACACAGCGATACAGAAATTCCACACATATTTAAACTTCATTGTGGGAATAACAACTGTCAGTTATTACAAGAGAACATAACGCTGTACAGTCATAATTGACCGATGATTAAACACATCTTCTGCTCAACAGATTCTTCAGATCTTTTAGTACTGGGTGTAGTGCACTCGTTATATATTCTCTGAGGAGTGCTCGAACCGGACATTGTTATGTCCGGTTCGAGGACACGCGTTCTGGATCGCGACTTTCTGGAGCTCCATGTAAGTGTTCTCTAGGACGCCTATTACTGCTTATGGAGGCTCTTGGAACCATACCGGTGGTTGACACGATGATTGGAGTGGTCATTACTTGACCGTATGTCACATTTCACTTTCTGCGTACCTCCTGATCGTTTACTCGTAGGGTTTCTGGAGGTTGATGGTGTTGGACATCGCTATGTCGATCAGATAGCTCACCTTTTCCTCCTTGTCGATGGGGTTTATGTCTGGTCTGTTGTGTGGGATCGTCTTGTTCGTTACTATGGCTCAGTTCCATTGCAGTGTATGAGTATGGCTGTAGTCTCTAGTACGGCCTGTGCTTCGTACTTATAATACCGAACACCTTCTTTGATCAACTGGTATTTCCTCAACTATCGTTTCTTCTGGCAATGTTAAGAGAGTGCAGAACAGTATATTTTTTAGATGTTACAGCCGATCCTAAAAACGTAAATATTCAATGCCAGAATATTATATTATAATAATGGCAATCTAGATGATCCGCATCCTCTTAGCTACAACTAAATATTTTATCCTACCATCTCATTTACTTCTGCCAAAAATATACAAAAGTGTTTTTGAACTGGACTTTACTCGTCTTGCCTATTAACAGGCCATGATTCGCCGTTTTCTGTCTTTCTTTATGGCTTTGTAGATTAGTGCGTGTTTTCCTGTAAACAATCCCGCAGATTAACTTAACATCCGCCTTCCCTTGCTCAATGAGGTCAGTCATTCCCCTCTCTTCTTTCCGGGCTATGGTCAGTCTATAGATGGCCGACTTCGGGTGGAGTTGGCTGCTCTTCGTCATCATTATCCTGGTCGATCTCATAATCCCCTCCATCTCAGTGTTGGTCTAATCTGTGATCCCGAAGGAGTACGTTTATGGCTATGGCCATGTCCCCGCGATTCTGATTTGATTTTAGCAGGCTTCTCAGTCCCTGATGGTATTCCTCAGACGGCCTTAATCTCCTTGTGTTCTAACTGGTGAGCCTGCTTCATCCCCATATATTTGTGGGTCTCTCCCTCTGTCGTGGCTGCAGTGTGTCTTCGCCAGTCCTCAATGGTAGTTTTATCCGAATAGATGTCTTTGATGCATCCATGGGTCTTTCATTTGTCTAAGCCAAATTGCATCCTGATATCAGTATGGAACTCTTCGGTGATCCGGAGCAGCTTTTGGAGTTAATTCGCGGTTGCCGCATAGATTTCAATGTCATCCATGTTCACGAGGTGCGAGAGGGTGAACATGGGATGGAAGGGATGGAAGCATAGGGTATATATTCTTTTAGGGTATATCCGTACTTTCCGTTATTGAGCATAGTGGACAGTGGGTTGAGTGCTAGTCAGAACCATAGTGGGCTCACGGCATATCCCTGGAAGATTCCTCTTCTGAAGGTGATTGGTCTCTGTCATGATGTTCTCAACCATGGTGGGCCTCAATTTCGCCATAGTTTCTTCCAGGAAGTGTCCAGTGTCGAGTTGACTTTGTAGATCTTCAGTGTCTCTATCAGACAGTTATGGGACTCTGAGTCGAAGGCTTTGCAGTAGTCGATGTAGTCCGCGCACAGGTTGCAGTGCATCTTGTAGACTTGATCCATAACTGCAGCGTCAATGGTCAATTGTTCCTTACATCCTTTACTCGTCTGCTTCCATCCCTTCTGCTGCTCTGCCATGACGTTCTGGCTTCCAAGTAGTCTGATATCTTCTTAGTTATGCAGCTGGTCAGGATCTTGTATATTATTAGGAGACATTTGATTGGCCTGTACTTCGCCAAGTTTGTGGTGTCTTTGTCCTTAGACTTCCCAGCTTTCCCAGGCTGGTGATTTCTTGTCTTTGAGTTTTGTGTTAAGTTGTTCTCTGGTTTCCAGTCCGTTTATCCTGGTGGCTGCTACAGCGGCACAGTAAATGACTATGAGGAAAGCGTCTAGTGTTACGTCGTTGTTGTTGAGATAATCCGGTATTATCCACCTATTGAGGTAGTCTGTGACTTGCGAAAGGATTCTGTTGGGTCTCTGCTTCGGAATGGTGTGGATCTTTGTTGGGTTCGCTCCCTCGAATTCTACTAGGGCTTTCTTCCACTTTTCTATTCTGGATTTCGCGATTTTGTCTGTTTCCACTTCGGCTGCTCCGGATTTCGCTTGGATAGTGCTTGTACTTGCTGTTCCACCAAGAACTACAACTTTAAATGGGTGAAAAATCCGGCTTGCTTGACTGGAAGCCCGGACGAAAGGATGTGAGTGCCCAGTGGGCCACGTTTGGTAAGCAGAACTGGCGTTGTGGGATGAACCAAAAGCCACCCCACAGCGTCCTGTGGGATGGCTTTTGGTCCGTTGTGTCCGTATTCATAGTTGTTTGTAGCTGGTCGCTCACATCCTGCTTGATTTTTTTTCCAAATTGCAGGAGCTATCGGGTTCTTCTTGACGATCGTCCGTCTCGGGTCTGTTGGGTAGTCTGAACAGTCGGGAACCGTTCAGACCACTTTCAAACCGTTCAAACCACTTGTAATTTCATCCTATACATTGTCATGCCTGTCTCTAGCTTCATTACTTCGTAGTGTGCTCGCATGATAAATGTATTCATATGGATGCTTCACTTCATGTGTTGGTTTTTTCTTCCTCCCTGGGTGCTCACTAGCTCAGTTGCACTGGAAACACTTCCAGCTGGTTGGACAGGGTGGGTCTTACCCTTCACTTGTGGTAGCCATACGGGAGACAGCGTCGCTCGCTCCACTGTCGTCTGCTGGAGACTGTTTCCGACTTTTGGAACCGACCCCTCTGCCCAAGGCCTGGACGCGAGTGACTTTATTCTGCGCCACACTAGATGCAGTATGTTCAATATCTGCGCGGGTAGCACAGTAGTATATTCACTGTTCTACCAATACCAGGTGAAAAAGGCACGGGTTCAAATCCAGTCGATGGCGGGAAGAATTTTTATGGGCATTTTTCACTCCATGGCTGAGTTAGCTGGTCTCAAGTAGATAGCAAGTTTCCCCCTCCCCAGAAAAACTGGGGGTTTTCGTCCAGCAAAACAGGGAAATCGACCAGAGAACACACAATTTAGACACAATGCACGTGGGTAGTTGAAGTGACTTTCTAGGTGATCCTAATACTGTATAATAAAAAAAAAACCAGGATGTTCAATATTTCTACTTCTCATCTTGATCTAGTTTTGGAGGTACTACTATATTATATTATTTTTAGGCCACCCGAATAATTAAATTCATCTGCCGGCTGTGTCTTATGTCTGTAAATTGCGTGTGTTCTATGGTCGATTTGTCTGTTTTGCTGGACGAAAAACCTCAGTGTTTGGGGAAAAAACCTTGCTATCTACGCCCGAGACCAACTAACTCAGCCACGGAGTGAAAAAAAGTCAATTCAAGTTCCTCGCGTCATCGGGAGGATTCGAACCCGGGCCTTTTCCACCCGGAGTGGGGAGGACGGTTACGATGCTACGTGCTACTGCGCAGACTCTAGCTATGGAGGTGTACTACTTTAGCTTCGGCTTTTGCATCCAGTGGTGGGTAGTTGTTATCGGAAGCGAAACCAGATGGTGTCACTTTCTGCCTCAGCCGTCTCACTTTGAAAAAACTGGGAAAATAGATCCGATGAAGCGACTTGCGCGATTTTTCCCTTTTTTCTTTTTTTTTTTTTTTTGGACGGGATTCGAACTCGGGTCAATGATAGCAGTCCTGCACATGCTGATCAGTAAAGTACGAAATACTATCTAATCTTACTCAAGTTTCATTTTGTTAAAATTACGGTGAGTCTGATATAAAAAAGGGGCCATTTTGTTATATTATTCTTTTTTCCTGTCATGGGGAAGCTATATTCCATTCGTTGACAGCGAGAGCTTGGGCTTAATGCTCACTTTAGAAGGGTCATCGTCATCTACGAGTCGTTCTAAAATTACTGATAACGTTTATAATCGAATAACATCACAAAGGAGCCAACTCCGTTATTAATTAAAAGAAAAAAAAAATCAAATCACGATTATTGTAGTTGAAGCCGTGAAGTATATTTTAACAAACTACTTCAGCACATGCGTTGAAATGGAAACCCATTTCCAAAAGCAATTTTAAGTGATAATCACCGCATTTCTGTGTTGGCAACAAACCGCTAGTATAAAAACTTCCCAAAATTAAAATTATTGATATTTCATTCGGGCTTGCCCGGATGAAATATTTTAAATGGATTGAGCAAGCTGATGGGATTCTTCCTCTTGCTCAGATCACACACAATGAGGGGATCACAAGTCAAAATTGTGGAAGGACGGTTGCAGAATAGATGTGCAGAAGTTTGCATTTAGCCAGCGGGTAGTTGATTGCTGGAACAAACTTTCATCTGACGTTGTGGAAGTTGATTGGTTAAAGAAATTTAAGGATGAACTGGACAAACTATTGGAGGGGATGAATAGGTGAAATGGGAAGTGGGAAATGAGCCATAATCTGCCACGCTGGTCCAGTGCCGGTTTGCAGATCGATCGTATTTAGCAGTCAGGGGCTTGAATCCCAGTCTAATCAAAGAGCGCGTGCTACTGCACTCCTGCTCATCACCACTCGGCTACGGAGGCCTGCGGATTAATTTGCGGAGAGAATTAATTGATGCCTCACAGCCTTAGATGCTTTGGCATTAAAATAAATAAATAAATTAGCGTACATACATCGCAAGAACCATAAAAATTCCATCCTTCTTGAAGGAATTCGAATCCAGGCCATTTGCACACTGTGTGAAAAAGACAACGATCGCACCACGGTGCTCTCAGCGAGGGTAGCTAAACGGAGTTGGTAAACAACTTATAAAATAAAACTTCGAAGAGAGAAAGAGACGGGAAAGCTACAAAGAGAAGGCCTAAAGACTAATAGTAAGCAAACCGAGGCTACGAAGAGTGGAAGGGCAAAAAACAATGAACATTATAAGAGGGAGATAAAAGTAGTGGAAGATTGCAGATAACTGGGAAGTGCACTATAGGGCAGAATAGGCCTGTAGGCGGACAGGCGGGATAACGCTACATTCCATAGCTCAGTAGTTTACAAATGTGGCGAGCAGGTTTTTGCTGGGAGATACAAAACAAAAAAGAAACTGTGGATGATTACTACGAGTGTAGAAGAATTCACCCACACGGAGGAGATTCGGGAAGAGCGCTGCTGCAAGAAGCGGGGACAACGAAATCACGCTTCTGAGAATACAGTGACAAATAAAAACTGAGTGTTTTTAACAGTACAGCAGAATCCCGATTATCCGGAATAATTGGGACCGAGAATATTTCGGATAGTCGATAATCGATTCCAAATGCACTCGTATGAAAGGGCATAAGGTAAAGAACAGAGAAGATTACAGCTTTTCGTTATTATTTATACATTATGTGCTGTTTATGCAGTTTTATAATAACTTTAGGTGGCTGTAAATTTCCATCTTAATGAGATTCGAACCAAATTCTTTTCCACATAGTGTGAAAGGTCAGATAGAAAAATTATCCTCTTGAGAGGATGTTAGTGTGGAGACCAGATGTAAAAGAAAATAGGGTACCGTTCTTTCTTTCTTTTTGGAGGCGGGGTCTGTTGAAGCCCATGTTATTCTAGTAGCGTGGATTGGTTGAGGATTAGGGTTAAAGGAAACTTATTGACACAGAAACTAGAAGAAACGAAAAATCAGCGGTGCTTTTCTTTTCTTTTTTTAAGGTTTTTCTGGTTTCTCAATCCTTAAACAATCCATGCTGCTAAAACAGCATAGGCTTCAACTGCACTAGGAAGGAAAAAATAAATGAAAATACATTCAGTATAAATCGAGATATGTTTAAAACAAACAAATAAATAGTGTATAGTTATCGGCATTAATTCTTTTACACTATATATACACACTGAGTTGGTTTTTATTATCTAACACCTCCTCGGGTAGGAATGGACTGGTCTCTGATGGTGACTGCTCAAAGTCGGGAACAGCTGAATCAATTTTTGAGTGCCTTCGAGGACGATTTGGTCGGACTCGAGATCTTTTCGATTTCGAATGTAGAATGGTTCGGGGGGGTAAGATTCACAAGTGCCAGTATCTCCACAACAGTCAACATGGTTACGTACCCATGTTCTGTGGTGTCTAGAGTCTACCGTAACTGGCTCAACAGCGGCCGAACAACCAGCCAAGGCACACACGTGGAAGGGCCACGTGTTGAGGGTCGTGTATCTCGTCTCGTAACACAGGAACGATGCAACACAGGAACGATGCAGCACAATGGTCCAGCTAACCTGTAGGAATAGAAAGCCAATATCCACATGGACTATGCGCCGGACAATTACCTCGTATACGCTAATCAATGGCTCGATGGGAATGTCTACTTTTCTGTCGTCTCGGGCCAAGTATATTTCTTCATGATAACAGGGTATCAGACAACGTCGACGTCTGTCATGAAGACAACGCTTCATACCAAAAGGCTCGGCAGCTTGCTAACTGATTTCGGGAAACAATGAATTCACCATCCTCCCATGGTCACCCAACTTAACCAATCTTAACCCAACTGAGCATATTCAGGACCTACTGAAAAAGGACATTCAGTGCTACGTCCATCCACCTCACAATGTGCAGGCGTTACTGGACATATTGTGCAACCCATGGATAGCACTATCGCAGAACAAACTGCAACATCTTGCGGAATCCATCCCAAGACACGTACAGGATATATTAAGGGCAAAATGTGGTCCCACGAGGTATTAGGTAGGTGTTGTTAATGCAAAGCCAACGCATTGTTATCGCCAAGACGCCACAAGAAAGAATGGAAAAAACCTTCAATGTGAAAATACTTCAAGCGAAGTATGAATGGTTGTTAATGAAAGCACTACAAGAGACATGAGCCATAATTTAACTGAAACTGTAAAATGCTGATTATGAGATCGAATGCAAAGTTATGCACATAATGGCATGAAACAATGGATCATTCGAGCATATTGAATTCGACAATGGATGTCAAATTCTTTGTCACTTTATGCAGTGACGCCCTTCCACTTCCAGCTTTGATTTGACGTTGCCGACAGGGCGGACTTATACTCGTACCAGTACACTCATGGCTAACACAGTGGTTACAATCGCTGTCCTATATCGTATGGGAAAAAGAATCGTTCAGTTCCCGTCTAGAAGGAGGTACTTTCTGGAATGTAGCAGAACGAGGTGGGGTGAATCATGCTACACAGTCCAGGTCCATAACGTAACCGAGTTAGTCAGTTTATTTCAACAGGAAAATCTGGGCTTCCTTCCGCAACACAGCATGATTCATTACTCAGCTGTCTTCGACATTTCCCTTCACATTTCCACACTTCAATCCCATAACCTCTTAATTCAGAATATCCAGTTGAATACTGCGTGTCATTTGGAGTTCCTGCTTTTCAATTTAAGTTTTTAAATTATTTTGTATCACTCTAAATTCAAAAATGCACTTCCCTTCTCATGTATTTGTATAGAAAGTGTTTCAAAATTGCAGGGAGAAAATAAACCTACAGTTAAATATGAGATCGCATAATATGTCTCAAAAGTAGAGATATTAAACATTAACCACGGTTTTGTAATTTATAAATCACAAAACATTGTAAAACGGCAAAATATTTTTATGTTTAAATTTATATCATTTATATATTTTATGTTCAAATTTATATGACACGAGTAATGTTCTATTACACGAATCACATCAGTAACTCAGCTGTGAGTAACCAGTGTGGAGAAGTACTTACTAGCAGTGTCAACGTGTCTGCCAAGTGATGCAAGGAAGTGGATTATTCCACCAGCCAAACATCTAATAAAATGAAACATAATATGCATCCTATTTCCATTCCACAAGGTAACCATCCAATTCCGCTTCGAACTTTGCCAGACTCGCTCCTTTTTCCACATTGGGAACTGACTTATTCCAGTGTTCGAATTCTCTGCCTGCCACAGGTAGCCTTCATGAAATCCAATCTTCCATTATTCCCTGAGATTTTATATTCATATTCCTCTATTTCTTTTCTCACCTATTAGGAAGAACAGATCGTACCCATTCAATTTACTCAATCCCTTCATTATCCCCCTTAATCAGATCTCCACTTAGATGTCAAACTTTGTATTCCACACGTTTTAAGCCATTTTACATATGGACATCGATTTGCATTTCATTCCTGAACTGGTCGCCCATTACCGAATCCTCTCCACAAGTGGTGTTTTTTTATTTTTTATTTTAGTGTGGTCTCCTAACTTGAATACAATATTTAAAATGCGATCTAACCATCGCCTTGTATAGAGGGATAAATGGCGTCCTGCTCGCTACTAGCATAGCTCTTAAAAATCATGGGCAGGACCTCCATGTGTTTTCCCAGCTATGTGTTTAAACTACATGCAAAATTTCATGTCATTTAGAATCATAACCCTTACGTCTTTTTTGTCTTCGACTACTTTTAGCTCCTCTCTCTCTTCTCTCCCTATCTTATGGTTGACTCCAGGATTTCTGTTCCACAAATGCATAACCTTAGATTTAGAAGCATTAACACAAGCCATACACGCAACCCCTCTTCCAATCCCTCTTTGAAAGCATAACGGCGTGGATAGAATTGTTAACCACCTTGAAATCATCAGCAAATTTGAATGCTTCCTTTGTATATCCTTGTCAATATTATTGATGAAAATTTGAAATGGGAGAGGTCTCTGAGTTATATCGCGTGCTACACTGGTCCACTCTGAAGACTGACTATTTATGTCATCCTTTTGTGTCCTGTCTTTAGCCCAGTGTATCATCTTACCAGTAACTCAGACTCCTTAGACTTCGTTTCAGCATTACCTTGGACTGGAAAAGTCCAAGCATATGGAATACATTATATGAACAGAAAGTGCATCCTTAGCACAAACCTGAGAACTGTTACCACAAACGCAAAAACTTTGGCCAATAGCTCATTTTGCAATGTATACGTAATCTTGAATGTGTAGTGGCTACCATGATCACCCGACTTGACACTTTTAGAGTACTTCGCATGGAGTCATAAGAAATTAATGGTCTAATCTAAACGTATTTCTATGTAACACTGAGAAATTGCATTTCGGAAGTTGCTGGAACTTGAATTGAAAATGGAGATGACTTTGAGCAGCTGCTTTGGATGTTTGCCTTCAGACGTTTATTTCAGTTTCTTTTTTTATGTTTTATAATTTATGATTAATATCTTGGAAATAAGACTTTTGTGGCAAATGTTTATTGGAATTTTTATTTCTTAGTTTTAGCTGCAGAATATGCTCCTACATTTGAGTCAGTTTTGAAACACGTTGTATACGATATAATTTACGTTACTGGGTTATATATAACTTTGTGTTAGTGCACGGTTAATCCTAAAAAAATTCGAAACCATGAACGAATCTCGTATGAGGCTCTTTCAGACCTTTCTGGAATTAGTCAACTTCGAATGGTACAAGAAGAAAATAACGCTGTGGTCAAAGGCATATTTTGTTCTTTTGAAGTAGATAACAATTTGTTTACTTTTTATAAACCCATTTAATAAAATCTAAATTCTTTTTCAACGTTGGCTCAGGAATACTTCTGTTATTCAACAAAATCATCAACGATCTGTGGACTGCTTATGTACAATAATTCAGTGCTGTCCGAAGTAATTTAGAGTAGGATTGAAACACGAAAATTGGCTGCTCAAACGAAATTGGGAATGATAAGTTCCATTAAGCGCAATGTTCAAGTTGCATTCGTTTCTTGTTGTTGAAATGGAAGGATGAAAATAAACTTCGAAGCCACACGATGATGTTATGAACACAAACACATCCAGAAAGCGACACGGGAGGAGAAAGGCTGACATCATTCTAGATGCTCGGGGTAGGTTAAGAACATGGGTGTCCGGAAGATATAAGTGGTCTGAGAATGGCGTTCTTGCACGTGAGCTACGTATCAGATACCGTTAGCTATGTTGCCATTTAACTCAACGCAGCCGTCTTCTTGTCAGCATAAGAAAAAAACACTGGTAGTGGATGTTTTGTATCTGCTGGGTTGCGGGACATGTGAGCTGTCAGGCGGGCTAGTTACAGACACGTGAACGATCATATTTTTGGCTTTCGCCAGAGTACAGAAAGCAAAAATGTCAGAACCAACACTATAAATAACGAGAGTGATGGAAGATTTGCCACGTGCAGAGAGAAAGAGAGATAGGGGCAGAGAGTATTTAAAAAAAAAAAAAAAAAAACATTGAACAAAAACAATCAAAAGAGTGAGCTTGTAGCGACAAAATCAGCATGGTGGAGAAAATAAGAACGAGAGAAACGAAAACAGAAATGAAACTTCGAGTGAAAGAACAGTAGCAAAGAACAGTATGCGTGTTAGGAACGCAGCGGAAACCACGAATTACAACTGATACACTCAGGAAGAATCTTTATCAGAAATAAGGAGACTCAAATAACAGGAATGCCATGACTATTTGTCTATTCATTTATTTAATTTAAATCAGATGCACATCATCATGGAATATCAGGGAAATCCTGAAAATTGTGACGATGCACGATCAATTAAAATCATATATTGGTCAATATAATACATCGATAAAAGCATTATATCAAATAACCGAAAGATATCGTAATTAATTGACAAAGGACAACGAAAAATCAATAACAGTTAATCAAATCAATGATGTACGTAAAGCAGGACCTTTTATGCAAAACGTCCTCTCAAAAGATGTTTCATGTTATGTCACTTCGATCTTGGAACAGGAGGTTTTTGTACGTTTTATTCGAAAATTTGTTTACTCATAAAAAAAGAAAAAAAAAAACATTCATAAAAAAAAAGAAAATAAACATAACAATTCTGAACACTTAGCAGGAATAATATCGAGGCTCGACCATTCCACTTCCGGTAACATCTTCGTAATCACGAGTAAGCGTATCAATCTAGTGATCATAAAAGGCAATTTTAATTCAGCCGAAATCAATGAATATAGTCATACTAAATGAAAAGCCCCCATCCCTCTCACGTAATTTAAAAGAGTGCATACATGAATAACATAATTATAAAAGCATGGTGAAATTATAATTGGAATTATATTGTAATTGTATATGAATTTGAAATTGTAAACATAATTGTAATTGGTGATATCAGATAGAGAAATAAGACATGTTTATCAATTAATTTAAACGTTCTCCAAAGCGAAGCCATCTAATACACTTCGCGTGTTCATAATTGCCATAAAACTCCACTTCACGTGTTCATAATTACCATAAAACTCAACTTCACGTGTTAATTGCCATAAAATTCTCTCACCCTTCTATGGTAACATTTTGTCGAGTTCATAGCAAGTGAACGCAGCAGAGAATATGGCCACTGATCAAGTCAGTGGATGTATGATTTTCACCGGAAGTGAATGCAAAGTAAAACATGGCGACTGTCTGAACTCAGTGGACCTATCCGGAAATGCAGAATAAAATGGCAACAGAAAACAGAGTTCGTAAGGGCAAGTATGAGCTTAAATTTCGTGTGTAATTTAGACTTATGTTTTAAGCTTGCTATTTCATTTTATTTGAATATAAATACATTGCTTCAGACTTCCCTATGTCCAAATCTCATATTTGAGATCACCATAACAATATAAACAGCTGTCATGGAAATATTTGAACATCATTCAGATAATTCAAAGCACACAAGTGAAGCCTCAATCAACACCTTAAATATGGCAAAATAGCTATTAAACTGTCCATTATCATCTGTTTATTCGCCTTAGGTTCACCCCCTGAACAGCCAGTTGGTTGGAAGGGTGTAGAAATATTTGTTATATACAGCATACAATTTTTCGATATTTAAAATAATGACTTTAATTAGAAAATTATATTTATTTAATAGCAAGTAACGATTAACTTTAAAATAAGATTGATATTAAATTAATATTGTTATTATATATGCAGGTTGTCCTACATATCATTTCTTCTGTAATTGTCATTACAATTTGCTTAGATTTTACAATATATTATTACATTAAATTATTTACAAACTACACATTTCTGATATAAATAAAGCTCAGATTTTTTAGTAAGTAGTTCTGGTGATTTGGTCCAGATTTGGTCCATAATTTGGCTTCTGTATGTTTTATTTTCTCCGAGCTGATTTGGATCTATGGAGAAGGCGTTGAGGTGTTGGATCATATTACATGGGAACATTCCTTTTGAAGAATCCGGGTTAGTGAGCTCCATCTTAAGTGGAGGGTTCTGGCTCTGGTGGTTTCTATTTCTTGCTTTCGGGAGTGAGATAATATCTTCTATCGATGGGGCATCAATCTGGCCAGACAGATTGATGCGCCATCAATCTGGCGAGCGGGTTAGCAGCTTAGTGAGCGTGGACAGATTTTTTTTTGAGAACAGTGAGCTTCCAAGGAGTCATGCCTAGATTGACTAGAAGAATAGATTTCGAGATAGTGAACGGGTTCCCTCCTACACTGTTCAGCCACAGCAGGATCCAATATTCCATCGTCAGGAATCTGTTACACTAAGAAGCAGGTGCGGAGGACCAGATTTCAGATGCATATAAAGGTATAGGAGTGAGACACCTATCAATGTACTGACAAATCAGTTTGATCTTGTGGCAGCTTACGAGCTCTTGGCGGATATCCCAGAATGCATCATAGGTCTTCTTTGTCTTTAGGAAGTGACCTTTGAAATGTAAGTGTTCATTCCACCTTAGCCCTAGGTCAGTATGCGATGAAACTTTTGGAACTGTCTCACCATTAACTATAACTCGAATATCAGCTTGAACTTCCTCTTCGTGATTGTCATGTGAGCGGACTTGGCATTGTTTAGTTGGAGTCCAGCTAGCTGTAAAGAGTCTATTAATTATTGAATTTGATTATTAATTTCTTGAATCAATCTGTTTGGGGTCTTTTAAAATAATAAAAAAACTTTATGATTTCGTTACTATTGCTGCAATGGCACAGACCTCGTCATTTGACCAGAAAGGAAAACCAACCCGAGAGAGAGAACTGATCTTTTCCACAAAAATCCTGAAACCAGGAATCATCCTCAGACGACTCAGGGAATCCAACTGGACACACCTTTTCACTTGTCCCTTCTGACGTAGAACTAAATCATCTAGCGGAAGAGCTTTATGAAATATCCAAAGAAGGAGCTGCAAAAGAAATATGCATCGACCGCTTGGTTTAATCGAGCAATCAAACAAACAAACTTTCCTCCAGAAGCCTTCTGCTTCTGGAGGAAAGAAGGCCTACCGACGATGGAGAAAATCTGCTGATGCCGAAGACTTTAGCGCGTATAAAAAGATAAGGACTGTCTTCTTAAGACAGAAAAGATTTGCAACCAACTTGCCTGGATAAGCTGAAAAGATCTAAAAGACTACAAAAAACAGCCACAAGCAATTCACTATCAGGGAAGAAATATTTAATGAATGGACTGAGCTCACTTTTCAACAAACTGACCAATCACATTTACAACTTCCTGTTACACTTTTTGCAAACCTCCACTATCACTCCTAACCATAACCAGAAGCTTTCCAACAGGTTTTCCATCAAGAAAACCTGTTGGAAAGCAGTGCAACTCTCTTTGTGAAGGAGAAACTTGTTCTTCTCTCAGTATTATGACCATTGCATAAACGAGTTTAAATCGCGCTGACTGAAAAAAAAAAAAAAAAAAAAGAAAAAGAAAAGTGGATAATCCGCCTTTTACTTTAAGGCACACATTTACACTTGCAACTTTACAGCAGTAGGGGACATTACAAGACTCCTGGTGCTTAGACAGTAAACAATTTTTGATAGTTCTAAGCAGAGGGACAACTAGGGTTGAGATAAACTAGGTTCTTATTAAGAGGATTTCTAAGAGGTACAAGCTAAAGATTATTACTCAGGATTTCTGAGAGGTACAAGCTAAAGGTTATAATCATTTATACACAAAGATCGAGCCATGATGATGAAGAGGTTGAAGAAACGTACACTGAAATTGAGAGTCTTCTAGATGAGCAGAAACCCACTACACTATCATTATGGGGGACTTCAATGCTAAGGTTGGAAAGAGACAAAACAGCGCAGAAAGGGGAACTATAGGAGATTTTGTAATTGGTGAATGTCAGTAATGAACACTTTTTTCAAGAAAAAGGTGAACAGAAAGTGGACATGGAAGAGTCCAAATGGATTAACAACTAATGAAAGCGACTTCATCCTCACTAACAGAAGATATATTGTGAATGATGTTACCGTCCTGAATAAGGTAAATGTTTGAAGTGATCACAGAATGGTAAGATGTACACTTGATACAGATGTAGGAAAAGTAAGGAAAAAATTGACTCGAATAAATAATACAAAGGTCTTTGAGATAACAGAAGAGGAGAAAAAGGAGTATGTACTGGAACTTAAGAACAAGTTTGAGCTTCTGCAGACTGCTTCGGACCAAGATATTGATGAGGAATATTACAACTTTCTGAAAGTGATAGAGCCAAAGAAACATACAGGGAAAAAGAAGTCCAAAGAAGAAAAAATTAGTCAAGAAACACTTGTCATGATGAACCGAAGACGACAAATGAAGAGCAAGATAAACACTGACAAGGACAAAATTGAATATACTGAGTTATGCAAAGCTATTAGAAAGAGACTCAGAGAGGACATAAGAAGATTTAACACAAGAAAAGTAGAACAAGCATTAACGGAAAACAAAGGACTTAAATCAGCAGTAATACAGAAAGACAAATGATACTGAAACTGATGAAGAATAGTGATGGTGTACTTATAAATAACAGAGAAGGCATAATTCAAATAACAGAAGACTACTATAGAGAATTATACAAGGAGTGAGGGAATGATACCAGCAGTGGGAAAGATGGACTGAAAATTAGTAACACAAAAGACATATCTGACATTCTCCCTGATGAGGTAGAACATGCGTTGAAGAAAATGAAGGTTTGGAAAGCCCCTGGGGAAGATTTTAACAACTCTACTGTAGAGTTGTTAAAATTGGGAGGAAGAGGCATAACACAAAAACTGGCAAGACTCCTCACAAAATTCATTAGAAAAGGTATGACGCCTAAGGAGTGGAATAATGCAATCATAAATAAATTTTCTGTTTATACTCCGGCACGACAACCGAGTCAGTAGTTTACAATAAATCGTCAATACAAATATTTATCGTATTTAGTAGTCACGGGCTTGAACCCGGTCCACACAAGGAACGCGTGCTATGCACTCTCGCTCCTGACCACTGGGCTACGTCAGGCCTAAATATAGTTTTGCTGCATAAGAAAGGAGATAACAGATTAGAAAGAATACTCGATGAGAATCAACTGAAAGAGCAAGCTGGCTTTAGGACAGGATTCTCAACTATGGATCACCTTCACGTAATATCACAGCTAATGGAGAAAGCAAATGAATATAAAACACCATTATGCCTGGCATTTGTGGATTATGAAAAGGCATTTGACTCCATACAGCATAACGCAATGTTTCGGGCACTGGAAAGACATGGCATTGATACCCCATATATTATGATTTTGAAGAAAATATATCAGAACGCTACCTCCTTTATTACACTAGACAAAGACAGTAGGAAATTTAAAATTGAGAAAGGCGTTCGACAAGGAGACACAATGATGACGAGAGAGGTAGCAGAAGTAAAAGGCAAAGGAATGGGTTTTAATTTCAGAAAAGGAAATTACGATGCCTTAAGGTACTACATGGCCTCTATTAACTGGGTAGATATCGCGCAGAGAATGAATACGATTGAACTGTGGTACGCTTTTAAAACATTAATCACAGATGCCTTGAATGCGTATATACCATTAAAAAAATACTCCACGAGGAGGGTTCCAAGTTGGATGAATAGTGAAGTTGCCGCATTACTTGAGCAGAAAAAGGTGGCATGGAAAGGTTACAGAACAATAAAAAGTACTGAAGCCTATAACAGCTACAAGGTGATGTGTAATAGAGCCACAGAAAAGGTTCGACAGGCAAAGGCAGTTTATGAGAAATCACTAGCAAACAGAGCAAAGAGGGGGGATAAAGAATTCTTCACATATATAAATGCCAAGAAGAGCAGGACAAACCAGATCGGACCTTTATGTAAGGGAAAGGGGATAGTAATAAATACACCAGCTGCCGTTGCAGATGAACTCAACAGTTATTTTGCATCGATATTTACAAATGAAAAGCCTTTTGTGGCAAAGGGAAATTGTGGGAGCGAAGTTAAAAAATATGTAATTAATGATATTGAAATTTCGCAAGATTATTTAATGAAAAAACTTTCGAGCCTACAGAGCAGTAAGGCTCCTGGAGTTGATGGAATATACCCTATAATCTTAAGAGAGGCGGCAAGCGAGTGCATTGAACCATTGAGGCTAATTATGCGAGCATCATTAGACTCTGGGGAGATTCCCTTGGATTGGAAAAGTGCAAATGTATCTCCCATACATAAGGGTGGCTCTAAAAGTGAAGTTGGAAATTATCGACCTGTCAGTCTGACTTCAGTAGTAGGGAAAATCATGGAGGCAATGATCAAGGGTGGAATTCAGGATCATTTGGATCGAATTGAAATTCTCAAGGATACTCAGCATGGTTTCGTAAAGGGAAAATCATGTTTAACAAATCTGGTTCGCTATTTCGAAAGGGTCACTCACGAGCTGGATTTAGGGAATAATTTCGACATTGTTTATTTAGATTTCAGCAAAGCTTTTGACTCAGTCCACATGTGCAGTTGCTTTATAAGCTGGAACAGGTTGGAATCACTGGGAAAATCCTTAGATGGATAGAAGGATGGCTTCAGGGCAGGAGGCAGAGGGTTGTGATAAATGGCTATTCCTCAGATTGGGTTGACGTAAGAAGTGGGGTTCCCCAAGGATCAGTATTAGGACCACTGTTGTTTTTAATTTTCATAAACGACATTGATGAAGGGATAGAGGGCGTGATGTCTAAATTTGCAGATGATGTTAAAATTGGGAGAGTAGTTAATGATCACTGTCAAGCTGAGCTTCTTCAGAGAGACCTAGATAGACTTCAGGAATGGTCAGAAAAATGGCAGCTGTGCTTTAATCCAACAAAGTGTAAGGTATTACACCTGGGAAACAGTAATCCCAAAAAAACTTATTCACTTGGTGGAGTTCAACTAAAGCCAGTTCTGGAGGAAAGGGACTTGGGTGTTACGATACGGTCAGACATGAAATTCTCTGAGCATTGTAAACAGGTTGCAAGGAAGGCCCATGGTGTCCTATCAATGATCTATCGAACTTTTGCTAGTAGAGATAGGGACGTGATAATCCCATTATATAAGGCTTATGTTAGACCACACTTGGAATACTGTGTTCAAGTATGGAGACCGCACCTGAAGAAAGACATCGAGCTTCTTGAAAGGGTGCAAAGAAGGGTAACTCGCCTGGTGAGATCGGCAAAAGGGCGTCCTTATGAAGAAAGACTTCGAATATGTGGGTTGCAGAGTTTGGAAACTAGACACCTTAGAGGAGATTTGATTGAGGTGTTTAAGGCTCTGAGAGGCATCAGTAAAATGAATGAGGACAAAATTTTCAAGATTATAAATGATGCTAGAACTAGGGGACATAAATTCAAGTTACGGGGGGAAATGTTTAGATTGGATTGCAGGAAGTTCTATTTTAGCCAGCGAGTTATAAATTACTGGAATAAGTTGCCTTCACGGGTGGTAGAGGCCGACAGTTTGGGGAAATTCAAAGGTCATCTGGATAGTACTTTCGGGTAAGGGAAGCACATAGGATGATAGGTTTAATTTCCTTTTTATTTATTTATTTTATTTTATTAATTATTATTATTTAGTTATTTATTTTTATTTTTTTGTTTTTATCATTGTTTTGTTCGGATTTATTTTTTTTATTTTTTATTTTATTTATTTTTTTTTTTTTTTGGCTGGTGCAGCATAAGCCATAGGCTTTCTTGCACCATGCGGCCGTTACTAATACTAATACTAATACTAATATCTCCGAAGTTGTTTACTGCTGCCCTTGAGGAAGCTTTCAGAAGATTAGCCTGGTCGCAGAAAGGTGTCAATGTGAACGGAGAGTACCTAAACCATTTACGATTTGCAGATGACATTGTGGTCATTAGCCACGATCCCAAAGAATTAGAGGAAAATCTTAATCAGTTATGTAATCTTAATCTTATTAATCAGTAAGGATTTTGGACTAAAGATGAATATGGCTAAAACAAAAGTAATGATGAACAAGTATGCCACAGAAAGGGACATAATGATTGAAGGAGCAATAATTGCAAAGGTGGAGTCATATACTTATCTGGGACAAGTTATTAGCTGTAATAATGATAAATGGCTGGAAGTCAAGAGAAGAATAAATTTTGGATGGATAGCATTCAGGAAATATAGTCACATACTGAAGAGCAATATCCCACTTTGTGTGAAACGTAAAATAATGAACCAATGTATACTCCCCACCATGACTTATGGAAGTGAAACTTGGGCACTCACCAAAAGAATGGAAGAGAAGCTGAGAATTACACAGCGAAGAATGGAAAGAATTATATTGGGAATCAGACTGTTAGATAAGAAGAGAGACATATGGATTAGGCAGCAAACTCAAGTAAAGGACATTCTTATCAAAACTAAAGAACTAAAATGGTCTTGGGCAGGACACATAGCTCGAAGACATGATGACAGATGGACTTAGAAAATAACAGAATGGAACCCAAGAGGAGCTAGACGAAAACCTGGAAGACAAAGGCGGAGATGGATAGATGAAATTCATGAGTTTGTGGGTAGTAAATGGATGGCCAGTGCTCAAAACAGAAGGAACTGGAAAGTTGCTGTAGAGGCCTTCATCCTGCAATAGATTGAAAATGGCTGATCATGATGATGATGATGATGATAATACCTTCATCAATATTATTTATAAATATAGAAAACAACAATGGATCCAGCACTGAACCCTAAAGAATTCAAGTAATACCTTTAGTCCAAGAAGAGCAGTGCCCATTGATAATTACTCTTTGTCTCCTTCCTTCAACTATCCCTTTATTCATAGCTGTAATTTGCCCTTAATTCAACACTGCTCTAATTTATATAGGAGATTATTATTTACAACAATATTAATAGCTTAGTCCTCGTGAGCAGCACAGTTGGTATTATTACCGTCCTGCCCACACCGAGTGGAAAAGTCCTGTGTTCGAATCCCGTCATGGTTCCCTTCGTGCTAAACTTGCTATGTTTATCCTGTCTGATTCATCCCTCTGTAACTCTGGCAGCCCACAAGACTGGTAGCATGTTCTTTTCACCTGTCCACATTACTTGGATCTTCGTCAGCCTCTGTCTTAACCATTTTCCCCAGGCAACGAATCTTCTCTCTTGGACTCTAAAGAAAAATTTCATCTTCTACAAGATTTTGCACTTAAAGCCTTTGCCAGACGTGGACAAATCATCAGCAGTGCCCCAATTTCAAGAACTACTCCTATTCCAGCTCTACCTGCAGTCGAGACCAGCATCTCTATCATCGCCATCTCGTGATACCACCACCATCGTCACTACCACCATTTTTTTAGCTCAATTACCATCTTCCTCACCATCTTCGACTTGGACAGTTGGTTAACAAACGTGTATGACGCCGAGTGACATCACGGTGTCTTCTTGACTTCTATTTCCTGCTAACCTCATGCTAGTCCTCTGGCGGAGTCATCTGCTGGCACCACATGGTTTTTTGTTTTTTTTTTCACATTTTATTAACTTATTTTTATCTTTATTTTTACTGAATTATATATATATATATATATATATATTATATATATATATATACAGGGTGATGAAGCCCACCGTAGCCGAATGGTTACGGTGGGCTTCATATATATATATATATATATATATATATATACACAGGGTGATGAAGCCCACCGTAGCCGAATGGTCAGGAGCGGGAGTGCAGTAGTGCACGCTCTTTGAGTAGACCGGGGTTCAAGCCCCAGACTGCTGAATACGGTCGATCTGCCAACCCGCACTGGACCAGCCTGGCAGATTATGGTCCATTTCCCTTAGCATGAATTGTTGAGGAGGCTTCCATCCTGTAGTGGGTTGATAATGGCTGCACTTTACCTTTTTTTTATACAGGGTGATTCACTATCAGTGTGACAAACTTGCAGGAGGTGTAGGGGGCACAAAGACGAATCGGAATCACATAGCATTGCAGGGTCCGAAATGCCTTCGTCATGCGGTAGAGGACGTTGAACGGGAGGTCGCGTGAACAGCGATCCCGCTGGAAGTCAGCATTTGCGAACCGTTTCTGTTGAAGAAACCAAGTAGCAAAAGTCCTCCGGAGTGGATAATCCGCAGGCTCCTATGATTGGACGCGTTGCAGATGGTATGAACTCATTTGGTTTGTTGACAATATCCTCCATACAGTGGATTGGGAAATACCCAATCGTTGGCCTATCGCTGAGTACTCGTACTCGGATTGCCTTCTGCAAGATGTAGGACATTCTCCTCATTGTCTGGCGTCCAGGAACGTTTCACGCCTGTGCGGGAAACGTTCCTGGTACAAGCGCAGAGCGGCGCGCCCGTTACAGTCCGCAGCTCCATACGCGAGGTGCATGTCGGCCAGTTCAACGTTTGAATACTCGTCCATCCTACTGCCTCGGGAACCGGTTCGCAAGTGAGTTCATGAACCGGTTCACAAGTGAGTGCATGAAATTTGGCGGTGTTGTGCACTCATATCAGAAATCTATACGAAATTCCAGAGAGAAACTGGAATATTTCACTTGAGTTTTCGGATAAATTTTAATATTAAAGTTTCAATAATTAGCTCTGCAAGACTACCAAGTTTCATGCTCCCAGCAATTCGCAACCAACATAACCCTCATTTGAAATAATTGCCGTCTATGACCTAAAATGCTTGAGGTCCCACAAACTTGGGTGGAGAATTATTTTTGTCATACTTTATTCCTATTGCTCTAAACTGCAAAGAAATACCAAAACTTTAAACTCAAAGATAATTTATTTTTTATGACATTTTAATCAAAATTATTCTTTATTCTGCAGGAATTAAATTATAAAGTGGAGTTATCGTTTTCACAAAGAAAACGATAATTAATGATGTATATTTAATAGAAGTAACCAAATTCGCATGAAGAGGAACTCATATGCGTGGAAATTTACCGACATGCGGTGCGCATGTCAGCAGATTTCCACATCAACCCTCCACCCGCCCTATGAGCATCCTCTTCAAGGATGGATACGCCAAATCCCAACTACGCATGACATTGTGTAGAAGATAATCTCGTGTCCTACCATCCGCCTAACGGTCATATTCGCTACAACAGTGTGCTGCTAGAATTGGGACTTAACATACCCATCGCTCATCCCTAAAAACGCTAAACCTATTAGGGGTGGAGAAAAGTATATGATGTTAATAATTCTAATTCTAAGGAATTCCCAGCTAGAAAATCATAGCTGGTGAATTGGCTTACATCTATGTTTAACTATTCAAAATTTAACTAAATAAAAAAGCAATTCTCTAACACAAGAAATAAACCTAACTACGAATAAATGAGTAATCCTAAAAAAATTATAGTTAGTTTTTTCGAATGTGTGTTGGGTCAAGAGGTGAGGCGAAATCTTACCTGGTCTAGAGTAGTGGAACCTTCGGACAGATAGGGACATCAGGAATGACAGACAATGATCCGTTCCCTCCCCCAACCCCACGGGTCGGATGAATGCCACACTGATGCCCCCACCTGCCATCAGGTTCCAAACTCAATTATTGTGCTCCTGCTTGTGCATCGCGTTTTCTGGATACCGAGAATTCGTCTGTGAGATACTTTATGAAGAAAAAAATTAATACTCATTTTACGTAATATCCGTAGAGATAATTTATTTTCTTTTCCATAGAGAGAATTTCCAGCAAAAGGCCCGTAACACAGGCAAAGACCATCAAGCCATCGCCGAATAGCTAACCAGTGCCCTGTCTCCCTCTGAACACAATGATTGTTCTTGCTTTGGATTGCAATCATTACTTGCCTTAACGCCATTGTGACGTACCATGGCCACAGTTGTTAAATTTTACAGAAATTTCATGACTTGAACAAACAGATGCGAACTTAGACAATGACAGAAAGTGTCTATTGTCATTGAGATTATTACGTTGTAATCTTCTTCTTTATTCAACTGTCCAATTTACTGCAGTAATTTCGCAAAGTAAAAATTGCCACATTGTCTTTTCTAACTCTCCGTACAGAGAACTACCTTCCAAGTGGATAGATTGTACCGAACTTTTTTTCAATGTGTATTTGGAAATATTTGTCACAGCGGATTAAATTTAATTAAAATGGGACCGGTAGATATTCGTATTTTTGTTTTCAATGAATTTGGAGTTATCTCTACAAATAGCAATTTCAGATACCTTGAGCATTACTCAAACATAAAATTCGCCAATGAAAAAAAAAAAAAAAAAAAAATGATATCACTAAGAAGTAAAATATAGTATTTTCGGTCTATAAGGTGCCATTCGACCCGAGTTCGTGTTTATGGATGATAGCGCCACACCCCATCGCACTGCAGCTGTTGATTTGGTTTTGGAAAGTGAGGACATTGTTCGTATGAATTGGCCTGCCCGTCCCACCATCGAAATCCCATCGAACACACATGGAACGCTCTGGGGAAACGCCGAGAGGCACGTCCACACCCACCAGAAAATATTCACCAGCTGAAGATGGCGCTGACAGAGGAACGGGCGATGTTACAGCAAGAACTTATCAACAACGTTGTTCTAAGCATGGACAGGCGGTGCATCGACATTAGGGGTCGCCATATCTCCTACTGAGGACCACCTCTTCCCTTTGTTCCATCTTTGGCAGTAATGCATCTGTGTCATGGCAGCCAGTACTATGTTGCCAATTTTGAATAAAGTTCCTCTGTACCGTATTGTTTCCGTAGTTGTTTCCTTCATCATTTCTGTTCCTTTGGTATGCTTTTCCCATAGCCAGGCTACTCCTGTGAAAAGCTACAGGTGAAAACCTGAGTGGTCCTTAAATTTTGCACACCAGTGTACTAACAAAAGATGGGAGTGTTACACTCAGAAATGCCGATCGACAAGTCTCCAGAAACGTCTATAGAGACTGCTCCCAGGGTTATGTCCTTGGCCCATGCCTATGGAATGTGGTTGTGACGAGTAACTGAACGTAGACACCTTGTTTCCACTCAAGTCTTTGCAGACGATCTGATTCGGACAGTCACCGGAACCTTCAGAGCTTCGCTTGAAACAACAGCCAATGAAGCCTTAACAAAGTTACAAAAATGGGCCGCCCCACATACTTCATACATCTCCTGAGAAAACCACTTCAGTTCTTCTCAGAGGAACCCTTCAAATAAGCAGGCCGCTTCAGATTAAAATTGGTAGTAGGAAATAAGCCGCAATGGTAAAGAGGATCAGCAGGTCCAACTGAGGCTCAATCGTCACTCTCTGCAAGCGCTATGCAAAACTGTATTCATTCCCACTATAACTTATTGTGCAGGTGTCTGATATAATTTGCGCACTCATTGTTCGTAATCAAAGAAAGCTCACTTCCATTCAGCTTAATATCATTCTCACCTTCACCCGTGCCTACTACATGGTCAGCAACTCAGCACTCACTGGCTGACGGAAAATTTCTGAACAGCTGACCTGCAACCTTCCTTCATCAATTTAAATTTATACCCCCCTCATGCGAGCCGTCTGAGCAACAGGAAGGATTCCATTAGTACAGCTTACCCAATCCATTCAACGCGGCCTTAGCTCCAAATACGGCAATGTGCAGAACCCAATAAATAATTTTCAAAATATTTAATTTTTACAATCTAATTAATTATAGTAAAGTAATTAATTAAGTATTATATTATATAACCCAATTTCATTTTTGTTATTAATTAAAATCATAAGCCATTTTAATAATAATAATTATTATTTAATTCTACCTCTGAAAATACAGAATGGTACATCTTCATTTTCCATATTCTTTACGTTGACGCAATTTTGTTCCAACCCTCAACGATGATGTGAACAATTTTATGGACCTTTTTCACAACGTGGTTGAACCAGTCAGTCTCAGGCAAGGGTAGCATGTTTTTTTCTCCCGGAAACTCGGGTTTTTCGTCCAGCAAACAGAAAATCGACCGCAGAACACATGCGATTTATAAACAGTACAGTACAGTACAGTACATACAGAGCTTTAGTCGCTGATGCTCCTAAAAACCCTGTTACAACAACAACTTTGTCCCAATTTGGAGAGGAAAATATGATAACCTTAATCTCTATAGTATTATACTGTATTATTGTGATTTGGAGTACTACTTAATTATTCAACAATCTTTATACGATTTTTCGGGAGGAAACAATCTTGCTATCTTCTATGAGACCAATTAACGCAACCACGAAGTGAAACGAGGTGTAATATCCTCATTGATGTAAAGTAACGTAAAAAAATCCGAATTGAAGGCTAGGAGTGAAATGATGATGACAGAATATTCACAAGCTAAGATGGCCAGATGGTATTTCAAGATTATGACAAGTAACAATATCAGAAAGCGTGTATCGAAAAGAAGTTCAAAGTCGGCCAAAAGTTACAACGTTTCAAGGATGAGTGCTATCTGGACCTAATAGCGAGACACCACGTGTAGATAACAGTTTCAGAAAAGGACATGAAAGCTTCAGAAAAGGACCCTCTATGCGAGACAGCCCATGGCTTGCTTTTCCTTGGCCTGCTTGCACTAAACAGCCTATGATTTAATGCAGAAGTAATCTCACTCTCTTAATCCAAGGCCAATGTCCTATTTCTGTCTTGAAACTTATTCTAGAAGTGCGATCACCAGGAGAGAATGGAACATGTTGCCATATCTCTGCATATTTTAAAGAGGCACTACTAAAAGGTGCAGGGAGCCTCTATGCGAGACAGCCCATGGCTGTCTTGGTCCACCGTGGAACTTTAAATCCTGAGTTGGCGCACTATGGCCATAGATGTCGATGCGCCAAAAAAAATGGGAATTTTGGGTACATGAAAATGAACTCAAACTGAGTTCATTTTCATATACGATAATGCTCTTCCACATAGAGTGCAGTTGGTCGAAGAGTTCCTTCATACTGAGGATTTTTTCTGATGAAGTAGTGAACAAGTTCTCCTTACTCGAATTCAATTATTAATATCGCCTTTTAAGAAACACACCGACTTCCTCGAAACCTTTCTTTCACCAATCTCTTCGCTTTGAGAGAGGAGCAGGATTTATTGCCACAAGCCAATAAATCCTGCTCCTTTACGAGAGTTATACACCACCAACTGGCTTCTCAATTTATATAATGATATGCTCATTATTATTCAAAGTTATAATTATGATTTATTGAAATAATATTTTCAAACTCAACATATAGTAATGGTGGTAAAAACATTTGATACAATTTTATCAAGTACATATTTTCCTTAATAAATTTAATAGCTTCTCTTAATAGCTTTTATAATTGTAACTTAACTTTTGGATGCCAGTATTATCGAATTTTAGCTCGTGTGAACGTGGTTTATTTTTTTACATAACCTTCTTCAACAGTATAAATAAAAACTCGCTTATTTGAATGTATCAATACTTTAACTGCGTCATTCTACACGCGCGAATATCCTGTTTACATTCGAATTTGTTAAATTACTGTAGCACGACTTTACCCAAAAGGAAATGAAAATATTTTGGAAAATGGCTGCAGACACTGATTCAGTATTGTCTGTTTTATGTCTACCTAGAGGGTGATGACATGCAGGAATTTCCCAACTACAATACCGTACTGTCAGTCGCTTTCAACGCAGGAAGTGAGGATCGCCGCACATTTTCCACTGTTCTTTCTGTCTGCAGCAACAAAAAATAATGAAACACGACACCGGCAGTTTCCTGTCAGGTGGAAGCACCACCGACATGTTTCACGTGCGATGGAAGAAATAAATGAAAGAAGAACAAAAAAGATCGACAGTGAGAGCTATAAAATGGAAGGAAAGAAGAATAATTATACTTATACATGTATAGTATAAGTATAATTATTCTTCCTCACAAATAACGCACGATAAGTACGAACTAGACTAATATACACTACCCTCCAAAATATATCGGATTCCTTACCACTAAGATTACCACTGTTTAATTCCAGATGACAGTACCGGTTAAAGTAGGATATGTGCGACATGTACAGATGGACGCAACACAAATGGCACGAGAAAAGGACCACGAGCCCATAGTTGGTATAGTCGCCGTCCCCAAAACACTGGGTGGGAAAGACCTGAGTTTGAATCCCATCAATGACGCGAAGAACTTTTATGGTCCTTTTCCAATGGCTGAGTTAGTTGGCACCACGCGAGGGTAGCGTCGTTTTCTACCACCGACCAGACAACACACGCAATTTACGTATTAAAACAATACAAGAACAACAAAAACGGTTATTCATCTCAAAACCGTAGCCGAACCGAGTGGTGAAGCGCGCGGGTTCGCAAGTACACGTGCCTTGAGTGACTGGGGTCAAGCCCGTGACTGCTGAATACGGTGCTCTTTCTTGTATTCTGTCTGTCTTGTGAACTCCTATGACCGTTTGGTCGTCCCGGAGTATAAACAGAAAATTTTATTTTTTATTTACAGTACTATACGGATGGTGAGAGGAAATCGTAAAAGAACTTGATCTACAGATGGAAGGACTGCCATGGACGTCCAAAGAACGATTTCACCCGATTGATCTTTAACAGCAAAGTGGTTACAGTATGATGGTACGGCATATCTTTCTTCATTTGGACTAGATGAAACAGTGGATGCAAGTTTAACTATAATATTCTCAACAATTGTGGCAATTCTTTGAAGGTTGCTGTAGTTCAATCAGAATAACGCACGATAAGTACAACAGTGGTTACGCACGATTGGTTTGAGAATCACGGTGAACCTATATTTCCAGCTCAAACTACCTCAGCAAATGAAAGATAGAACTTTCTGGAATTTAGTGAAGAGAGATTTCTTTTCTACTTTCAGTTATTGAAAGTAAAGTTCATATCTTCTTAGACTCGCAGCTTACCTTTGTATGCGTCTGCATATACGTATTTTCGTATGCGCATGCGCTTGTACGTTTTTATTTTGGTATGCGCACGCTCGCATACGTGTTTTGGTATTTTTATTTCATTTTTATTTTATTAGCAACAAGATACACAACAGGTAACCATTAACAATGTTAGTTACTTGAGAGCAGAACAACGAACACAATTGATAACAAAAATATGAAATCCAACAGGAAGATAAACATTCATATAGATTTAAAATTAAAATCATATGTACAAAAGAGGATTGCGTTAAGTCAATTTACCGGTAAAACAAATAATAATAATAAACTACAATAATTAGATGAGAGCTAGTCACTTTGCAGTTTAAGAGAAGAAGCAAACTTGTGGATGGAGTTGATCATAGTGGCATAGTGTTTTGTGGAAGGCGCCACCGGTGGTTTCCCACATTTGCACCATGGTACTTTGTGAAGAATCTCTGTAAAAGCCAGAAAAAGTGTGGTATCTGGTTTGTGAGAGAGTAGTGCTGTGGTCTGTTGTTCTGTCTCTGACTGCTTAGCCGCAGAGCCCCTAAGGGAACCCCACGTTGCCCGCCACCACCACTGGGAGGTGAGCCAGGCTACCATTATACTTTGGCTGGCCTCCGCCAGGGTTGCCTGAGCTTCATGACGGAGACCAAATAAAAAATAAAAAATAAAAAATATATATATACAGAGTGTCTCAAAAATATTGGTACAAACATTTAGGGGAGGTAGGTAACATCTAAAGGAATGTGAATCGCATAGGAACCCATAACTGGAAACGTCACCGTAAGTCGGTAGACGGCGCTGTTCATCAGTTCGCGAGAGGGAAAATTTCTGGTTTACTCATTCAAGCAGTAGTTGCCGCACGAAGAGCATGCATCGATATACGAACTGTGAGCTGGCAGACATGCACCTAGTGTATGGATTAGCAGAGGGCAATGGACGAGCCGCTCAATGAATTTATGGAGAACGCTTCCCAGACAGACATGTACAGGACCATCGTTTGTTTGCGCGTGTGCATCAAAATTTGTGCGATTATGGGTCATTTAGAGGTAACAGGAGTAGTGCGGATAATCCTACTACCAGCACACGTGCTGTTGCCTCTGCCTTAGTGTCCTGTTGCAGTGCATAGCGTGTCTGGCACGACGATTCCTTACACCCCCTTTCATCTCCAAATGGTTCAGTTACTGCTCCCCCAAGATCATTCTGCCCGTGTGGCTTTTGCGCAGTGGTTTCTCCAAGAAAGTGTTCAACATTTGAATTTTCCAGCCTGTGTTTTGTTCACGAATGAGGCTTATTTCACTGGGGAAGGCCTATTCAATCAGCACAATGCTCATATGTGGGCTCACGACCAACCCACATGGTGTGCGCCCCCCCCATGCGGCACAACATCGCTTCGCAATAAATGTGGGCAGGTATGGTCGGTGATAGGAAAGGGTGTGAGTCTAAAAGTCACAGGGGACAGGCGCCCCTGTGTAATTGCCAATGGCATAGTGCCTATAGATCCCGCACTGTGGTCAGAGCCAGCAATCCCGCACTTAGATCGGTGCCAGGAGTATATCCTACCCATTTCGGGTTTGCGTTGACTTTTAAATCCCGCACTCCGAGGAATGCCAGCATCCCGCAACTAATTATTATTATTATTATTATCTGTTTATTTCCATAAGGAAACCACCCCGGGACGGCAAAGTGCCAGGGGGGGGGGGGGGGTGCTAAGTACATATCAGGGTACGAGATACTAAGATACTACGTGCAGTGGGTTACATATACTGAACACGTAGTCTCGTCCCGAAATATACAAATTTTATGTTTAATATATTCAGTATTTACACATTAATGATTCTGTACATACATTATACAAATCATATATTTACAATCACTAATAATTCCATATATAACTTACATATTTACATAACTATTACAGAAGGTATATTTGTCCAGTCAACAAATTATTATTGTTCTTAAAGCAGAAAGTTTCACTTTTACTCACAATTCTTTGGTACTTTGCAGCCGATTCATATTTCGGTAAGTCTGTACGTATTCTGGAAGATCTCTTTCCGGTATGTTGCATCCTCACACACTTTTTCGGCATCTATGTGTAGTGAGTTAAATATTTTCGCTGCATTTGATGGGAAGAATCTTTGCAGGCTACTAAGATTGTTCAGGACTGAACGCAGCGGATTATTTACTTCTCCGCAACGTCTAGCAGTGGCACGCGGTTTGACTAGAATATTATCCAGGACTGGAGCATCCACTCTGCCTGTGAGCATTTGTGCGAGAGTGTGTATGTTCCTGTTAATTGTCCGCTGCATCCAGGGTGTGATGTTAAGGTTTGAGTAGAGAATGGCCCTTCAGATAGTAAAAGGGTGGCCAGCAACTCTGTTAAGCCATCGCAAGAACCAGTACTCGATCCCAAGGACGGACTTATAATGTGAATCTGGAGCTGAAGACCAGATTTGCGAGGCATACATTGCAATTGGCAGGACACACATTAAAATGTACTTGGTCGCTAGCTGAGGATCCCTAATTCCTACCAGTTCCTGTCTAGTAGCCCATAAAGCGGCGAATATTTTTGTCTTCATATGGGCGAAGTGTTGAGCAAAGGTGAGTCTGTCATCCCACTTAAGACCCAGGTCCAGGTGAGAGTGCACTTTTACCACATTAGACCCGTTCACAGAGATCGAGATGTCATTTTTATTCTGCTTGTAAGTTATGGTCATTTGGGCAGACTTCTGTGCTAATACAGAGTCCGATGCAATCCAGGTACCTCTCAAATTCTCGAATTGTGCTATTTGCCATCTGACAAATACCTTCTGCTGATTCATAGTCTTTGGAAGTGATGAAGAATTTTACATCGTCAGCATATGTTATAAAATGTAGTACCGTGCAAGAAACGGCTCCAGGGCGGCCGCGAAGAGGGTAGCCGAAAGAACTCCCCCTTGTGGCACTCCTCGCGAGATGGTGAAGCAAGATGTAGCTTTTGGTGCTTAACAGTAAGTTTTCTGTGTTCTAACAGGCTGCTTATTATAGTTAACAAATTTCCTCTTACATTTTAAAAGCGCAATGAGCGCTGGAATTGAGACGTTGTCGTAGACTGCGGAGATATCCAAAAAAATAATATCAATTTGTTTTTTCTCATTTAGTGCTTTCTGCACGCGAAAAAGGGTTTCTAGTAAGTTTGTTATTGTTGATCTACCCGAAAATGATTGAGTGCAAATGTGGTGGTCTATGGCTGATGTCAAAGAAGTCAATGAGAGAGTTATTTGCTAATTTGCAGATTTTGTTCAGTGGACTGAAGAAAAAGTCCCTGGTGGCAGAGTCAAGGCGAAACGGAGTAAGTTTCCTGACTTGTCTACAAGGAGCACTGAAGTTGATTTTAGTGAGGATATTAGATGCTTCAAAAGTTCCAGTGATTACTTTGGCTGATGAAGGGTGATAGAAGGGCAGTAACTCTTCTAGTGTACAGAGACCTCAGAAGAAAGTAATCACACAGAGATTCACTGTGATAAAACAGAGGATTGCGTGTGCGCATATCTATTTTGGCATGCGCGTGCGCATATCTATTTTGGCATGCGCGTGCGCATATGCATTTTTGTATGGTCGTGTGCATATAAATTTTCGTATGTTATATATGTATTTGACTGTATTTTATATAATATAATATCTTTATTGCAATCAGCGAAAATAAGTAAATTTTACATGTATGCCCATAACAGCAAAAATGCTAAAACTCTAAAAACAAAAAAATAAGTTGTAAACACATGAAAACAGTTTTTTTTTTTTCAACCGAGTGACCGAGACAGTCACTCGGTTGAAGACGAGAGCTGCTCCCTGATGATATGTCTTCGTACGCTTTGTCCTCAATAAATTTCTTGTAGTCAACATCCATACCTTGGACGTTTTGGAGCATCTCCATCATCGGGAATCTGTTGCCCTTATTCCTGAGCCTCCACGCCACGGACTGCAAAGAAGGGTTTCGGGGGGATTCTCCAACTACAAATCTGCAAAAAACTTGGAGTGTTGATTTCACCCACTATCATTTTAATGGTTACGAGTAATCGGAAGTTGAAGGTCTGTTCTCAGACTTTTCTGTAGTTTGGTCATTTCTGAAGTGTGTGAGGGGAGAAAGCTTGTGCTTCAAGAGCACCCACCGAAGTGGTGTTTGGATTGTTTGGTATTTACTTTCATACCAGGGATGTCTGATTCAAATTACCTTCCACTCAACTCCTGGATTTTAAAAACACCAACATGGAAACAAAGTACAAATGTTAAAGGAAGTAGTTGGCAAATAGATTGTAAATTTCTGTGCATGTATCTCATCATTTTTCTTTTCTCTCCTCATTTAATTGTAAAAATGTTCACAATGAAAAAGTAGTGATGCGTTTTGAAGTCTTCTGGAAAGAAATGTACAAAAATACTTTTGTACATTTCTCCAATATGTCTTTCCTGTTGAACATTACCTGTACATTTTTCAATTGTATATTTATAATTTTTTAAGGGAACACCCCCTAAAAAGCCATTGACTTATGTGTTCGTTCTCCCTCCCTTTTTGCTCTTATCTCCCAAAAAAGTGTAACATAAAATAGGGATAAATAAATTATTATTATTTTCGTATGCGCATGCGCATACATATTTTGGAATGCGCACGCGCATACGTATTTTGATATGCGCAAAATTTTATAATTTTGCGCATATCAAAATTATTTTGCGCAAAATTTTATAATTTTGCGCAAAATAATTTTTTAATTTTATAATTTTGCGCAAAATACGTATGCGCAAAATATACAAAATTTTCGTATGCGCATGCGCATACATATTTTGGAATGCGCACGCGCATACGTATTTTTGTATGCGCGTGCGCATATAAATTTTCGTATGCGCATGCACATACATATATTGGAATCCGCACGCGCATACGTATTTTTGTATGCGCGTGCACATGTAAATTTTCTATGCGCATGCACATACGTATTTTGATATGCGCGTGCGCATATAAATTTTCGTATGCGCATGCGCATATCAATTTTTGTATGCGCGTACGCATCTAAATTTTCGTATGCGTATGCGCATATGCATTTTGATATGCGCGTGCGATGCATTTTGATATGAGCGTGCGCATACGTATTTTGGTATGTGCACGCATATCTATTTCAGTATGAGCATATGTATTTCAGCATGCGCATGCACATAAATTTTTGTATGTGCACGTGCATATGCATTTTGATATGCGTGTGCGCATACGTATTTTTGTATGCGTATGCGCATACATACATGCGCGTGTAAAAAAATTTATATTTATGTGCTTTTTTTTTTTTTTCTTTCTTCTCTCTTGCCTCTGGAATTGGCCCTCAGAGGTTCCTAGCCCACCTGCTGATAACACCAGGTGGTTCAGAGTCTCTTTAGAGACGGTACGTGTTTTATTGGGACTGGCCCAGCTTCCCGAGTACCCAGAATCATTTGTCCAGGTGACTGATGCTTCTGGGTAGCCAAGCGGCTAGAACAGAGCAACAGAACACACACATAATACACACAAACCTACGTCATACACATCTGGCCCAAATGTAGTGAGATACTGTTCTTCACAGAGATACGAGACGGAGTTGTTGAACAAACGTTCTAGGTGCCGCCCTTACATATACACATGTCCAAACATGTCCATTTACGTGCATATAAATATAAATATAAATTTAAATTGGGGGTTTGCAAGGAGGGCCAGAAACAGGGAGTAGTGAATGTGATTTGTCAGTCTGTTGAAAAGTGAGTTCAGTCCATTCTTTAAATATTTCTTCCTTCATAGTTATTTCTTGTCGCTCTGTTCTTGGAGTCGTTTAGATCTTTTCAGGTTATCCAGGGCAAGTTGGCTACAGACTAGTCTTTTCTGTCTTAAGAAGAGAGCCTTTGCCTTTTTTGTAAACGCTGAAGTGTTCCGCATCTGCAGATTTTCTCCATCTTCTATAGGCCTTCTGCTTCTTGAGGAAAGTTTGTTTGATTGTTCGATTAACCCAAGCGGAGGAGGTTCTACATATTTCTTTTGCAGATTCCTGTTTAGCTATTTCATAAAGCTTTCTTGCATCACATGCCTCTGCCAATGCTAAAGCTCTTCGGCTATAAGACTTAGGTCTAAGTCAGGAGGAACTGTGAAAAGGTGTGTCCAGTTGAATTCTCTGCGTCGTCTGAGGATGATTTCTGGTTTCAGGAAAACTGTGGAAAAGATCAGTTCTTTCTGAAGTTGGTTTTCTTTTCTGGGTAAACGAAAGTTGTGAGGCGATTTCACATATGATTGGATTGTGGTCAGAGTAGAATTTAAAAGAAGAGGCGATCATTAAGATGCTGTCAAGATTATGGAAAGCAGATCGAGTGTCTGATTGGGCTAGTTCTTTCCTGGCTTCTTCATGGCGTGGTGTAGACATGTTGAAATCGCCTGTCACTATGGTTTTGAGGCCTATTTCCAAGTTTGCGACTATCCAGTTGTGAAGTTCCGCTCTTGATTCTTCGGTATGATCTGGGAGAAGATATACTACACAGACTTGTATCTGGGTGTCATTGTTCGATAACACTGTGGACAGAGCTTCAAATTTGTGTTTGGCTGGTTTTAGTTTTAGTGGGTTGGTAAAGTTCTCTGAAGACCAGGGAGACGGCAGCTCCTCTTTTGACGTCTCTGAGATTGCAGAGTATTTAGTTTGTTGGTGAGGCTTCTGATGTTGTGGATGAAACAACTGAGCTGAATCCATTTCGGATTCCTATGTTCCTGGTCTGCTGGTTGCTACACCGAACGGTTAATTTCGTTGGTGAAGGGACATGTGTCCGGGTTACACGGAGCACATGTATGTTTAACCTGAGAGGTTAAACATACATGTGCATGCATGTGCTCCATGATCTTTGTGCTCCAATATATTCGTGAGATATTTTGCATTGGAATCAAACTATTTTATCATATTACCAACGAAGTATTCCTGATAATGAATAACGCCTTACATTTTCATTAACAAAACGATGCCTTGTGTCGGTGCTAACAAATAACTATTTAGGAAAGTAGTACTGGTTTGACCTTAACTAACACAAATACATAGCAAAAGAGAAACGTGTGGGGGGGAAGGAGAGGAAAATGAACTACTTTCAAATGACCTCAATCATACGTAGAGTATAAATACATAGGTACAGAGAGAGAGAGAGAGAGAGAGAGAGAGAGAAAAGATGTACACGTCATAAAGTCATGTTACAAATATAGTGCTGAATGGCCTTAACAACTCCGCGTGAAAGCACTCAAGTCGCATCTCGTTCACGCTTAAAAATAATCCCCAGAATTCCAGCATGACTAGGGTACAAACTTTATACAGCGACTTCCTCTCATGGTGTCACTTAACAGACAGCTTGATGGATTTATGAGCCAGATGATTGGCCAGCCAGTTGACAGCTCCGATTTCTATTGGTCGAAAAGAAGTTTTGGCGGGAGAAAGAAAGACTACGGATCCCAAAAATATTTCCCAACACATCGTGTAAAGACAGCGTTTATTTTCGGAAACGACCGTCTCTAAAATAGCATTGCCAGTTATTCACGTGCCAGTAAAAACCCTTCTCTTATGGATTCAGATTTAATCTGACGAAAGAAGTAATCAAAGTTCTCGCACAACGGATAAACCTCCAGCTCCAATAAATACCTCGGGTTACAATAAACCATCCACATAGAAAACTGTTGACTCCAACCATTCTGTAGTTGTCGATCGTATCCAAATCGAATTATACTATTAAGGAAATTTCGGTATTTTTACCATTATTTCAATTTTTACGAATAAATTCTTATTGTACCATTCTTCACGGATAGTTGATACTTAAAGTGAAACGCTAAAAGTTAATTTTTGAAAAGTTATGTTTTTTCTCAGCTAAATGATGAAAGCAAATATATTTTAATGAGTACATGATTTTAGCTGATGGCGACGGATTTATACGGGTTCCATGACTAGTCTTACTAGTCATGGACTTGCTCATGGTCCTACTATGAGCAAGTCCATGTCCATGAGCAGGTTGATGTTGATTCTGGTTTGTTTGGAGCATCGACCGTTTTGGTCATAGTGCGTTGGATCGCACGGCACAAGATATCCTTATATTATTCTTGCACGTTTGTGTGTGTGTTTAAGAGAAACGAGGAAACACTACAATATATAGTATAAGAGAGCAGCAAATAAAAAAAAAAAAAACAGTACTACAACGGAGAAAACACAGTCCATTTTACCGTGGGCCAATCAGAAAATCATGACGTCATCCGTACGAGCCGTGACTGAGTTCACTGATACTCAAAGCTTGCCAAAAAGGCACAGTACGATAAGAGCTAGTTATCTCAGATATGAGAGTGGATCCATGGTGAACGTGAAAATGTCGGCATAAAGAGAAAGAGATATTTTTTAGAAATAGCAAAGTTTCGATTTATGAAGAATAAAATTTTGGTTAAGTGTTGAATTAGTGGCTGTTACTCATGAAGCTGGTTAATGCACGAACAAAATATGACAGCAAGAACCGACATATGAAATAGTTACTGGTTATCAATCCTAAGTGATTCATAATTCACGCAACTTGCAATAAAAGTGCTTTTATGGTGAACAACTTCATGGCATTAGATTCTGATTGTAACAGTGGCACCACTGGTTATTCCCAGACGCCTGACAGCTGTTGGTCTTAAGTTAAGCTTTAAGCTACTCAGCATTTACATTTGATTGGAAGGCAGCTAATCTTCGACTTCTTCTCAAGAATCCGAATAAACAGCCACAACAGCCCACCTCTTAAAGACCAATCGCCCTCCTAACTGTTCTCAGCAAACTCTTCGAGAGACTCATTCTCTTCAGAACTCACAAGTACTGTATTATGCAAACCTACAGGCCAACAACCAGTATGGATTCCATCCAGGGCGCTCGACAGTAGACGCACTGAATAACCTGATAACATCTGCTCAACACACACACCTGAGAAATACTTCCTTGTCCAGGCAAGCACAGATTCCTCAAAATATCTACTCATGCATTAACAGCTATCTATGTGACGGATCTATCAGTGTAGAGATTCCCTACTCTAGGGTGATTAGAAAGATCCACAGGGGATGCCCGCACGGCACGGATCCACAAATCCTAGGATAAACTTTCTGGGACATGGTCCTGGACGACTTCTAAACCAAGATCTCGGGCATGTCAAGTCCCAAGCCTATGCAGACGATTTGATTCTTTCCGTGAGCACCAGCTCAAGGGCCTAGTTTGAAATTTCTGCTAACCGAGCGCTCTGGCTCCTCCAGGAGTGGGCCACTCAGAACAACCTAACAATCTTGGCTGAGAAAACCACCAGCATCCTCCTGAAAGGGTACCAGCGCAGATTAAGATCAATGCCACAATCATCAAACACCGTACCCAGCTTAAGCATCTTTGGGTAATCCTGGACTTAAAACTGCACTTCCTCCCTTCTACAGTATACCCACAAGAAGAGAAGAAATTACACAGCTTTGGTGGCAACGGTCACCCGCAGGGACGGACGGGTTTAAACCGACGTACCATAGCAATGTTTTACAAAGCAGTATTTATTCCAGTCAACTCATATGCTGCAGGGGTCTGGTATCACGGGGAAACTATTGTCACAAATCAGAAGAAATTAGCCACCATTCAAAGAGCAATACTACTTACCATCACCAGAGCCTGCTGCACGGTGATCATTCCTGTTCTCTAAGTCCTGGTTGAGGTCCTCCTTCTAGACCTTGAAATAATTAGATTTGGCATGTTATATCCTGTCCAAAGGAACCTCCACTACCACTATTGCATTCACCACAAACCCAGCAATCAATCACAAGGCAGAGAAAAGGTGCCTCCTTGCTCATCTGCAGCAGGTCTGGCTGCAGATGGACAGATGAACGACATCTACTAAGGGAGCAATTACAAAGAAATTCATCCTTGAAGTAACGTTCGCGTTCCCAAACGTCCCAATCTTGTTTTCCCCCTGGCCTGTACTTAACGTACTTCCTTACAGGCCATGGGTCGATACAAGAAAAAACTGACGTCACTGTGGCACTGACCAATCTTGGCACCACATAATGTTTGACGTCTGACTACGAAGACCTGAGATATATTTTGATCACAAAATTACTAATTTGCCAAAGGACCAAGAACATATACTAATTCATACCCATGACAATTATAAATACTTCACCACTTTCGCATAGGACGTATTCAACAGACGATGAACATTAAGGAGCCTATAAAATCACCAAGAACAATAACTCGAGACAGAGTCTGCGCACCCTTCCCCAATAGCATCAACAACCAACCTCAAAGAAGCTCAACTGAACTCAGATTCACTTCTTGCATCCAAGTTCCATCGGGCCGATATCTACAACTAAATCCGCAGGCAAGATCAATCAATCGGGCTGTGACATTTGAAACCAGAGGACCTGACTATCCCTTACATGGGAAACAAGACACGGACTGACACCTAAAACCAGTATCTGAGTTGAGAAGCGACAATTTGGATTATGACATCATTTGATCTGGACTTTGGAAACATCAAGACCTGGGCAACTCCCTTCAAGGAAATTCTCAACTCACCACGAGAGAGAGAGACCATTGGCCAAAGTAAATCAACACTCGGTTTTCTTAACCAGTGTACTTTCATCCTTAATTACTGATGGATTCATTTCCATTGTTTCTTTGAGAATGCCTCTATGTACATCCCCAAAACTTCGGATCCTTGACATTTGATATCCATCGTTGAGGCTTGTCCATCATCCAGTTGAGCCGTATTATAATAATAATAATAATAATAATAATAATAATTTTTTGATTATTATTATTTTTATTTATTTATTGTTATTATTATTATTATCGTCTCACCGTCTCATAGCACATCGTCTCATTAAATATACTCTTTGGAAATCAAACTCCTCATAGCAGAAGAAAAAAACAAGCTTTTTTTTCCATCTGCTTTCCTAAGTTTATAAGTTAATCGTGGCTATAAATCTTGTTTTCTCATTTGCAGTAGTAAAAAGAAGAGCCGGTTACTCATCTCCATTAGTAGCAGCGTCATTCTAAATATTACGAGACCAGTTGTTCATTGCCTTTCATTCTGATCATCCTATATACATTGAGTCGTTCATATAACTTCCTGAGAAGATCGCCTTTCATTCTGGCCATCCTGTATACGTGGACCTTTCTTAATTAATCTGACATAGAGCAGTTTCTTAATTTGCTCTTTTAAAAAGGTTACGAGTTACTTGTCTTTAAAATTACCATTTCCTTCGAAAGAAAGGAACCGGAAAGTATCGAATCAGCCATTGGGTGATGACTGAGACGGAATCTGTACCTGTAAAAACACATTTTCACTTCAGAAAGTCTAACCCATAAACGCAACATAGAAAAAAGACAATGATATTAATGAGTTCACTCCCTTAATCTGAAGTAATTAATTTTTTTATCTGTTGAGTAATGCAAGTTGCGACTGCTAGCAGTGTTCTTCTGATCAGTGTGGAAAATGCATCGTTCGACTCTCTTCAAAACAGAATCTTAGGCTAAGCTTCTTAGGCTGAATATTGAAAATTATTCCAACAGCTTTTTAGCTACGTACAGAAAGGCAATGTCTTTAGTTATATGCTGAGTGGTCATAGAGTACTAATCTACCTGGATGAAAATTTCATCCAGAAGCTATTCGTGGAATTAGCAAATAATATCAATACCACAAGGGTACCACCAATTTCCAAACAAGTTCTACTCTTGATGAGGTGCCATTTCGTGATCAACACATTAACCCGATAAAACATTCCAAGGGTTTCTTCTCTACAGTCAAATAATACGCCAACTATCTTGAAAATATACACAGACTATTGAAAAACATTAGGCAATGCATTCGTTCAGATTCCACTTGACTCCATAAATAAGGAATATTGAATGGGACACCCTGAACAATAGACATAAGGTATTAAGGACAGAATTTACATAAAATCAATTCGGATGGGTGATACATATAACACTTTCAACGTATAAAAATTATTTCAATATCAACAAATTTGTTTCACAATTAAAGGCAGAAAATCAAATGTCATAAAACAAAATTTGGTCATTAAAGCTAGAATGAAATATTCTAATAATCAGCTCTAAATAACTGTCTGTCTATAACTCAAGTTTCATCATTTTATATTGATCAAAATAGATTCTGGAAATGAGAGAGAGAGAGAGAGAGAGAGAGAGAGAGAGAGAGAGAGAGAGAGAGAGAGGGTCCTCAGTCTTTCTTTTTGGAGAATGCTGTTAATCAAAGTGCTGTGGTTCAGGCATATCTGTTATATACGTATGGGCTTATAACAATGAATAATCCAATAACTCAGTCGGAGCACGTTCTTATACCATCAGTCAATATGCCACTCTACCATCACCACCAGGTGCCACGAACAACAGTGGCATAAATATATCAAAGCGCCAATACCGCTCAAAACTTCCGATAATACTGATGCTGGCAGTCAGATAACTGTTCTCCTGGGGGTCCAGTGGATGCTCCGCATCCGGCAATCGTGTCACAGAGCACGCTAGCCAGCGTAATTTTTCTACTTAAATCACCGCAAGAAACGTGAGAAAAACGTCTACGAGATCAACCACCCTCCTACCCATAAGCAAAGGCCACGCGCATCGGTCATATTCCATTTATAAATATTGATGTTTTGCCACGGGAAAGGTTGGCGCAATGATTACACCAGATGATGGCAACATCCGTTGACCTCACGGACATCGCAAAATGCAACATGACCAAATCGTCGACAGTAGCGGGGTTCATCACTCTTGTTATTTACGTTGCCCTTAACAATAACAAATATACGAGAGGACTCGCTGAAGTTCTTTTCTTTTTTTCAACGAAAAGACGAGTGGAGTATCAAGATAAAAGGTAGGGGGGGGAGCGTCGGAGAGAAAGAGATCAAACCTATGATAACGTGATAATAGTTTAAAAAAACCCAACCCCAAAAGATACAAAAGGATTTCGTGTAGTGCAGTATGGTGTACCCCAACGGAGTGGAGACCAGGCAGTATGAAATAGCTGAATATCTCTCTAACTGCTCCTATTAGACACTCCTATATATAGAAGTCTCTTCCCCCGCCAAGAAATGTATATACGTAGCTAAGCTAGCTTGTGTTCGCGTATGTGTGTGTGTGTCGCGAGACAGGAACCTCGCGTGAGCAAGTAAATGACCCTTAGCTCATCTGTGGTATAGTAGCTGGGGAAAAAGGGTTAGGTGCGTGTCTAAGAACCAACAGTATGCATTTGTAGAGATAAATTTAGCAGCCTGTATCAAAGCTCTCTCTCTCTTGTCTTTGGAACATCATCCTTTTCCTTAACTTCAATCAGGCGCCAGCATCTTCCGGTACGCGAACATTCCGAGATCACGCCGAGAAATCTTGTGATAAATTAACACTTAATGAGCAGAGGGATATGAACACGTGTGGGAGCTTGTCTCACGACCTATGAACATGACATCTTGAGGGTTTTTTTTTTTGTTGTTGTTTCTTTTTTCTCTTTTCTAGAAATAAGGAAATGCAATCAATAGGCATGGAACCTCTGTCTTCAGTTATCATCTTTCTCTAACAACAAATTATAATTAATTTAAGAAAAAAAGTATAATTTAGTTTAAGTTAAAATAAATATTTTCATCATCTATATTCCCTAGCGTGACTCAGCTTCGATTTCATAACGGACTGCAATGCTATTTCTAGAAATCATCCGGTTACAAGCAAACGTTTGCGGATGGGTTTTATACTGAACGATGTTTATCCCTGTCACCTGACAGCACCTGCACTTAGCCTACCGAAACAACTACGCTATTAATAAAAACATTACAATTACGGTTAAGCCCTGAAACATTTTTCTAAAACATCCTATAGATCAGGGTATCCAACTCGCTGCGGGAGACCTTCAGCAGTTTATCTATTTTGGCTCGAAGCCATAAAAGGTTGAACGCCCCTGCTGCAGATGATTTCAAAGATTACAAAGGACAGACTTCTGAATTATAGGTGCTGCATGCAGTATTACCAAATTTTTGAATTCCTTTGATCAAAATCATGTTTAATAACTTGATTCAAACCCGAGGAAATGCTTGTACTGCCCTACTCAAAAAGTGTCGGTTACTTCACTCTTCAGATTCCCAATGTGTTGTCAATGTCACTTTCAACCTGACTCCTTGATCGCACCAGAGGTTGAATTGTTCTAGAATCATAAAATATTTCTTTTTATACACAATGGACTAACTCTTAGAAAATAGAGAACATTCGTTATTGTTTAATGGGCTTACACACAAAGCAATAGTACTTTTTATTTTGCTTTTTTTTTTTAACTCCAGCGCATTCTCCGAGTACCCCTTTATGACATAACATGCGTTGGATCAGTCGTGCATCTTTTTCTTTTCACAAAGAAAGCAATATCAGCTTTCATTATTTTGCTGTTCTTCAGTAGGTCCCGGAGTTTTAGGACCCTGTTGGTATTTAAGTTTTTCCTTTAGGTTTTCGCTGTTTCATCTGAAGATATTCGAAGATATTATAAAGATTTAGAAATCTTTATAATTGATTGATGATAACCTGGGATCCAGCAGAATGTCACAGCTTGGTTTGACTCATTACAAGCAAGTAATTTAGAATGTATTTGTTTTATTACAGGGTGAGAGGAGTTGGTATTACTATTTGAAGCAAAAATCACTATTCTCTCATAATTTTTTTTTTCTATGAAGATTCTGAAAGAGCGGTCATTTGTGACCAAGTCACAAGGACACTGTTGCCGAGTTAGTTGACAATAGTCCGTGATACACTTCACTGAATCGCTGAAAACACGTTTAGTATAGAATGACAGGAAATTCCAAAGTTTCTCATAAAGCACTCTGACCTTAACAAAAATATGACTGCGTAGAACGGACTATAAACAGTACAAAACACAGGTACCACACTGACATGAATAGTGTCTTTCCTCTACAAGGATCATGCCAATTACTTAGTTGTGAGTAACCAGTGGAGCATCATAACATATATTGTAATGAACTCGTACCAACGAGTTCATTACTTGAGTTTCAGATTCCACGATGATTGCCTCATTGTTTACAGTATGCCACATGTGAAATGGATATTGTGCAAGACACATCCATTTACGTTTTTCAGAATTAACTAATATGATTTCAACTTGCGGCGATATCCATAAGGGTACCGTAGCTGCTCTTCGCAGATATGTCAAAAAATTTCCAACTCAAAGAGTTCCAAATCATACAACATTTGCTTCTGTGGAGAGAAGATTTCGAAGAAGCAGGTACTCTGAAACCATTACGAGAAAAACGCTGGTAGAAAAACTACAAATGTTGCGCAACAAGTACTTTACGATGTACAAGTATCTCCTACCGAAAGTGCCAGAAGGTTGTCAGTGCACAAATGTTTCATTTGCAAGAGTATGGAGAACACCACATGAACAGCGATTGTATCCTTATCAGAGTACTGAGAACTGTTGCCACAAGATATGAATAAACACAAAAACTTTTGCCAGGAGCTCATTTTGCAACGTATACGTAATTTTTCCAATTTCTCAGTCAGGTTCCGTTTACAGATGAATCATGTTTTACAAGAAAGGGAACAGTCAACTCTCGGAACACTCGAACTTGGGGGAAGAAAACCTACATATGATTATCAGTAATTATCAACATACATTTTCCTTTAGTGTGTGGTTTGGTATTCATGGGAACGCTCTTATTGGTAATTATGTTTTACCAGCAAGGCTTACATCAGGAATAGCGTACCTGCATTTCTGCCGAACAATTTATAGAAACTATTAGAAGACATACCAATGCAGTGCAATAAACGATGGATTGGTCAGAAAGGCCCTGTACAATGGCCATCACAATCACCCCACCTCACACCATTAGATTACTCTGTGTAGGTTCCCATGAAATCAATAGTTTATTCTATACGTGTTTCCACAAGACACACTAAGAAACAGAATCTTGTGCCAATCTCTCTTTCTCTGCCCTCGTGGGTAGAGTCGCCGTCTTCTCCACACCGAGTGGGTCTTTATTTATGGGTCTTTTTCAAAAGGTGGCTGAGTTAGTCGGTATCAGGCGAGGATAGCATGGTTTTTTCGCCCTAAAATTCGGGTTTTTCATCCAGTAAACAGAAAATCGACCACAGGACGCACAGAATTAAGAAACAGATATGAAATGGGTCCACAGATAGTTGATTTATGGGTGTATCAGGGGACCGAAGCATGATTTAGAAGTAATACACGGAACAACATGGCCTTAGTCCTTAATTCTCCTAAAACCCTACAACATGATTCTAAATCATTCTTCGAAGTTTACTACTAAATTCAGATCAAAATCTATAAATGAGCTGGACAATGCAATTAAACAATTCAAAAATTTAAATCTTTCAACCGTCCTCTAGCAAGCCGTTACAGACAAAATACTTCGTCTGTCATGATAAAGCAAAAATTTAAACTCCAAGATATTAAAACACAGTTAAAGTCGACATGTTTTGATGTAATGGCAACATAACCGACCTTTATATGCACTGCAACAATAAATAATAATCTAAGAAACAAATTTTACTTTTTTATTGGAAAATCACATCCCAACATGAGGCACACGACTTGCGACTGAAACAAAATTCTTCTGCTCCATCTGTTCACGATATGATGATGCTCTGCACAAACATCCCTCGGCCACTATAGGAAGTAGGGCACGCGAACCACACCGGTCTCTCCTACTTTGCATAACGTGACTTATAACTAAGTTCCAAACTGGAGCAGCTACGGAGGCATGCATCGCGGTTAATCGTGAAGTATGCATGCATCTGTAGATCACGATTCCTTTCACTAGAAGAAACACTGCACAGTTCGAAAAAAGCCAAATTCAATAAAGGCCTAATAATCTCAAAACTACAATTCGCAGCCAATTATACGAAGTCAGTCTTTTACTGAATAAACTGGGTATGTGAAATATTAATTATTTTTGCGATAATAGATGTATTTACGTTTTTGAGATGACAGTACAGGATGGACCACAAATCGTGAGACATTCTTCTTAAGGTGCAAGCAACAACCCAGTTGAATATATAAAGAAAACTACGAGCTACATATAAAACATACGTATTCGTTAAAGCAAGGGTTTACTGCATTACTAAGTATGACACCTGGCTTGTTACAATGTTTTTGCAGCTTCTAAATTTTTTGTCAATGTCTGGACTCACGAACATCAGCAAACAGGAGAGACCATAGAAGAGATGGATATAGATTTAGATAATAATCTGATGTTCCATGGTATAGTTGCTTGTAGCACTCAGTGTTAAGTTAGTATTAGTACTGGTCACATGGTGCAAGGAAGCCTTATGCTGCACTAGCCAAAATAAATAAATAAAATAACAAAAAATGAATAAAATCAAATAATAAGAATACAAACAAATTAATAATAATAAGGAGAAAAAATTTAAATAATTATTAAGAGAAAAGGAAATGGACTACCTATGCATTTCCCTCCTCCCTTAGGTAATTATCCAGCTGACCTTTGAATTTCCCCAGACTGTCAGCCTCTACCACCCATTGTAGGTAACTTATTGCAGTAACTTATATATAACTCACTAAAATAAAACTTCCTGCAATCCGGTCTAAACACCTTCCCCCCCCGTTACTTTCGAAATTATGGCCCCTAGTTCTAGAATCCTTTATAACCGTGAAAATTTCGTCCTTATTCATTTTGCTTATGCCTCTTAGAGCCTTAAACAACTCACTCAAGTCTCCTCTAAGGTGTCTAGTTTCCAAGCTCTGCAACCCACATATCCGAAGTCTTTCCTCATATGGACGCCCTTTTGCCGATCTCACCAGGCGAGTTATCTGTCTTTGGACCCTTTCAAGAAGAACAATGTCTTTCTTTAGGTGCGGTCTCCATACTTGAACACAGTATTCCAAGTGTGGTCAAACAATAGCCTTATACAATGGGATTATGACGTCCTTATCTCTACTATCGATTGTTCGATAAATCATCGATAGGACACCATGGGCCTTCTTTGTAACCAAAAATTCTGATATTAGGATCCCCTGTAAATGATTACATCTGCCCATATTTATTTTGTCTGAAAATTGCGTGTTTTTTCTGGTCGATTTGCCTGTTTGCTGGACAAAAAAAACCCCAAGTCTGGGAGAAAAACCTTGCTATCTACGCCTGAGACCAGCTAACTCAGCCACGGAGTGAAAAAAGCCCACTAAAGTTCCTCGCGTCATCGACGGGATTCGAACCCGGGGCTTTTCCACCCGGTGTGGGGAGGACAGTGACGATACCACTTTGCTACCGCGCAGACCTTCTTTGTAACTAGTCTACAATGCTCGGAGAACTTCATATCTGACCGCTGCCATTTTTCTGACCATCCCTGAAGTCTATCTAGGTCACTCTGAAGAAGCTCTGCTTGGTGGCAATCATTAACTACTCCACCAATCTTTACATCATCTGCAAATTTAGACATCACGCCCTCTATCCGTTCATCGACGTCATTTATGAAAATCAAAAACAACAATGGTCCTAATAACAGTGATCCTTCAGGAACCCCACTTCTTATATTAACCCAATCTGAGGAATAACCATTTATCACAACCCTCTGCCTCCTGCCCTGAAGCCATCCAGCTATCCATCTAAGGATTTTCCCTACGATTCCAACCTGTTCCAGCTTATAAAGTAGCTGCTCATATGGGATGAGTCAAATGTTTTGCTGAAATCCAAATAAACAACGTCGAAATTATTCCCTAAGTCCAGCTCTTGAGTGACCCTGTCGAAATAGTTAACCAGATTAGTTAAACATGATTTTCCCTTTACAAAACCATGTTGAGTATCCTTCAGAATTCCATTTCTATCTAAGTGATTCTGAATTCCAACCCTGATCATAGTCTCCATGATTTCCCTACTACTGAAGTTAGACTAACCGGCCGGTAATTTCCCACTTCACCCTTAGAACTGCCCTTATGTATTGGAGATACGAGTACATTGGCACTTTTCCAATCGAACGGAATCACTCCCGAGTCCAGCGATGCTCTCATAATTAGCCTCAATGGTTCAATGCACTCACTTCCTGCCTCCCTTAAGATTATAGTATATATGCCATCAACCCCAGGAGCCTTACTGGCCTGTAGACTCGAAAGTTTTTTCATTAAATGATCATGTGAAATATCAACATCATTAATTACGTTTTTTCAACTTCATTCCCATAATTTCTCATTGATACAAAGGGATTTTCTTCTGTAAATATCGATGCAAAGTAACTGTTGACTTCATCTGCAACTTCAGCTGGGGTATCTAATACTATCCCACGTTCATTACATAAGGTCCGATCTGGTTTGTTCTTCTTTGCACTTATATATGTGAAGTGTTCCTTATCCCCACTCTTTGCCAGCGATTTCTCATAATCTGCCTTTGACAGCCTAACCTTTTCAGTGGCATTATTACAGATCAATTTGTAGCTGTTATAGGCTTCACTACTTTTATTGCTCTGTAACTTTTCCATGCCCTCTTTTTCTGCTCAAGTAATCTGGCAATTCAATATTCATCCAACTTGGAACCCTCCTCGTGGAGTAATTTTTTAATGGTATTAGATGGATTCAAGCCTTCTGCGAGGCCATGTAGCACCTTAAGGCATCGTAATTTCCTTTCCTGAAATTATAACCCACCGTAGAACTCCGGACCACTTCCTGCTACAGGTTGATGTACTCTCAGCTCTATTATGTCATCTGGTTCATGGGTGATGATGAGGTCTGGGATATTCTTTTCCCTGATATGCTGATACAAATAACAACAATCTAGTTGATTTAAAATTTTGTCCCCCCTGTGGAGTTTCCTTCCCATTTATCCCACACTTTATCCTTTAGATATTATTCCCAACAGAAAAAATTATCTGCGGGGACCTCAAAGGCCATTTGAAAGTTTCATAACAATGTATTCACTTTTATATGAAATTTTTCATCCATATATCGTTCTACATTAAAAGAATAATGCGGAGGAACAACATCTTACGTATGAGCATCTTGAAACATCTTTTCCTTGAAGTTCTGGATATACAAGATCAGCTATAACACGCAATTGCAGTAAGTGTACCATGAAAATAAAAAGGTGCAGCAATACTCCCTCGGACGACATTCCTTCCCTAACAGAACAACTGCAAGAAATTAATTTTATTTTCAGTTGCCCATGAGGATTCTGAGCGGCCCAGTACACAAGATTATGATGATTAACTGTCCATTTAATTGAAATATCCCCTCTCTAGACCAAACAATTTAGTGAGAAAATTGCTCTTATTCTCACCCATCGCGTAAGAAACTTATCTTCGCATCCAATATTCTGTCAAAGCAATTTCAATGGAGCCTGGACTAAATTAGGTGATAAGAACTGAGTGCAGTATTTTCACTTTCAATTGTCTTTGATCTCCCATGTTCATACCGTTCTGTAAATTGTGCATCTTAATCAGCTAATATGGCGTAATAATAACGTTTGAGTACGGCTTCTCGCTGTACAACTTGTGACAGATGATTCTGTGCCTATATATAAAAACAGAAAATAATTTAACAACCTGTTTATACTCCGAATATGACCACATGCGATCAGAGAATTTAACAAGATAGAGAATTCAAGATCGTTACCGTATTTAGCCGTTACTCAAGTGAGCTTGAACCATACCTAACTCAAACGCGTGTACTGCTGAACTCCTGCATTATGGACGGTTGGATGTAATTTTATGAGCGTTGTGAGTTGAGTCTAATTGGTATTAAAATTTGCTTGGATGTCAGTGTGGATAAACGTCGTCAGTTAACCAACTTTGAAAGAGGGATGATAGTGGATGCCCGACATGGGTCAGACCATCAGGCGATCATTAGCCACAATAGGTTATGGGAGCTACCGACCCATCAGAGTCCCATTGCTAACAGCACGACACAGGACACTACGCCTCAACTGGGCGAAAGAACATCGGCACTGGACCTTGAATGATTGGAGACAGATCTCATGGTCCAATGGGTCCCGTTTCCAGTTATTTCGAGCAGACGGGTGGGTGGGTGGGTGCGTATCTGGCGGAAACCGCACAAAGCTATGCGCTCATCATGTCAAAAAGGAACTGTTCAGGCAGGTGGACGGCCGGTAATGGTCTAGGGCGTGCTTAACTGGCACACGTTGGGGCCTCTGGTACATCTAGACGCATCTCTGAACGGTCCACGTTATGTGTCCGTCTTTATAGACCATTGTGCACCCACAGGGCAATGGGCTCTTCCTGCAGAACAATACGCCTCCCCACAGAGCTGTGATGACTAAGACATGGTTTGAAGAGCATTCTGCAGATTTTACCACCATGGAATGGCCTGCCCGTTCACCGGACATCAACCTTATGGAGCATCTTTGGGATGCTGTGGAAAGATCCGTTCGAGCTTTGGATCCTCCACCCAGAAATGCGATGGAATTATGGACAGCGGTGCAGCAAGCATGGATGGAAATGCCTGTGGAACGCTTTAGTGAACTAGTGGACTCAATGCCTCGGCGTTTGACTGCCATTATCTGTGCGAAATGTGGGCATACCCGTTAATAGGTAGGTATCCCATGATTTCTGTCCACTCAATGAAATAATTGCAGGATTTATATTGGTCTGATATTAACGAAATTTGAGAAGGCTGGACATATCGTTCTAAAAGGCCAAATGTAGAAGTTCACTTAAAATCCATCACTGACGGTACAGTTATTACAAGTGGACGCACGGACAAAGTGATAATTTGGGATGGACAGTTCGACAAATCTTTCCAAAAGAACCAAACGTAAAATTTCACGAATATCTACTTATAGGAATCGTCTGTCCGCCAGTCTGTCCACATGTTATCACTGAGTGACGGGCAGACAGACAAACGGACAAATGTATGGTCACGGTGATGACAACAGGTGGTTTACGCTAACGCGCCTGAAAACGACAACGAAAATTCCTTTAATCAAAACAGGACTGAAACTCAGCTGTTTTCTAAATGTGTTGGAGAATTAAATACGTTATTTCTCCCTATGTCACACACAATTTAATTAAAAACTGGAAATGTTACGATTCCTGTTTAGTACCAAAGATTAATTTAATCTTTGGTACTAAACATAATTTAATTTAATTTAATCTTTGGTACTAAACAGGAATAGTATATACCGGGTCCAGTTTTTCGAATGAACTTCGAAAACTGTCCACAGAGCTGTTCCCAACTAACCTTTATCCATTGTGACAACCAACGAATGAGTCGAAACGTAAATGACAGTCTTCTCATTGTTCGAATGTCACTCGTTTGATGAATCTCCCACCAGATGTCGCCAGTCTACACACGCACGTGACAAGCTTCAGTTAGTCGGTCGCGATGTTGAGCGCTGGAAAAGCGAGCGATTCACGATAACCTACGCTTAAGGGCGCATTCCTCGGGGGAATATTCTCATACCAGGAATAGCAGCGGCGACAAGTGTAACATCTGTGATCAGATTCCGCGGCAGCGTTCACTGCACGCCCTTTCAGCCCCAAACCTGGCTACAACATCACCGTAATATGGTTGAAATCAAATCCTAAGGCCGACGTCATTAGCAGTACCTTTCTAAATATATGTTTGCGGGGCTAGATTAGAATTGCCCCTGCATCTCATCACTGGCGTGGAAATAAGAAAGAGAGAGAGAGAGAGAAAAGGGTAAGTAGGGAACCGTGACATATTAGAAGCTGCAGCACAGTAGAAACCAGGAAGACACAGAAAGGATTCCTCTAAAATTAGAACGGAAAATTAATATTCTGTCCCCCATCCCCCCTTCTCCTCTCTCTGCTCCTCCAAATTCAAAAACCATCGCAAAAGTTTCAAGGAAACGAGAGAGAGAGAGAGACACACACACGGAAAGTGATGCGAAATCAGCGCCTCGCTGTGGCAGATTTCCAAACTGTCGACCACATGACAGGACGTGACATCTGTCTTTCTCTCTAGGTAACATTAACCCATGAGAAAGGAGAAGTACGGATCCATCGTCAATGGATTAACGCCTTTTCGGGACAAACTACAACCTACAAAAATGTCAAGTCGAATCATGATGGGGGATGACGGCGCCACCTGGGGAAGTGTTTTCGTAATGAAGGTTTATTTCACATCACCGAAGGGCACACGCCATTTTTATACAAGTCAGATCTCTTAAGTGCACGCTACCATAATTATTATTTATTCAGTAGAGCAAACAAATTGCATTTTTTTCCTCTACACAGCATCCATATGCTAAGAGGATATTGATGCTAAGAGGACAGCATATCGGACTGTGAGTAAAATATGGTTGTGAAACAAGAAAAGATATCGCGCAGTAGAATAACTACTGTAAAATAAAAATAATGCTTTTTCACAGTAGAGTAATGGCAACAGACAGGTTTTGTATACTGTCAGGGCATAAAACGAAAACAAATTAAAATTAAGTGATTTATTATGCGGAACAGAGCAACTTTAAGCAAAATCCCACAGGTTCCATTGTAACCTTCTCTGAAAGAAAGAAGGAAACAGATATTGCTTTAATCTAGTGGTTTACACGTTCTAGTAAATCACGAGAAATATCTTGATACTTGTCCAGCTTTTAACTGAAAGCCCGATAAAAGATGGAGAGAAACAAAGAAAGCCCATTAAATGAGAATAACCATTGAAATCATTGAAAGAGCCATTCCAGAAAACATTGTAAAGATGTTCAAAATTGTTATTTTCTTCGAAAATTCATAGTGAACAGACAGTGATATCTCTCTGTTTGTTCATAATATGTATGTGGGTTGAAGACATCATCTCCAACTTACCCACACAGAATAGATGAGGGAGGGGGTTAACAGTTCGGGCCAGAACGGCTGACGTAGTCGAAATGGTTAATTGTAAACTCCTCTGATCTACTGGTCACGCTGCAGTTTACAATTGAACAACTAGGATTCAATTGTCTGTGGAAAAATCTTTCTACAATTTCTGTGGTAGTTATCCCAAGACATAAATGAAGAAAGCAAACCCCCCCCTCCCTCCCCTTAACGTGTTCTTGAATTTACTGGAAGTCCATGCAGGAGAGCATTACGGATGAAGTCAAATGAAGATGAAGTCAAATCCTGTCCAATACGTATATTTTGTGAATCGGCTGTCCATAGATTTCGAGCAACCGTGTGCCAATAAGACACTGAGGAATTGTTATTTTTGCTATCATACATTCATAGAAAAATTACAAAACATTACGCATACATAGAAAAATGACATCATCATTTACCCTATGAATTGGTCCTCATTGTCATTCTCTGAACGAAAGGAATACCCTCAGTCTTTTGGAAACACAATATATAGTTCATTTAAGATTTTTATGAGTTCGAGGGCACTTGAAGTCTTTCTTGAATTTCATCATATTTCATATTTGTAGTTTTATTTTGTAGTTTCATCATATTTGTAGTTTTATACACATCCGCTGCAATGAGCTTCCTATAAGTTTTCTCATGGTAGTACCTGTCCGGGTCTATTTTGAAGTCTCTAAAGAGCTCAAGAGTATTGGCAGGAAACATCCGCCTTAATCCATCCGTGTTATTGAAAGCGCTTCGGAGACTATGAGGGAGGTGGAAGCGGGCTCCAGGGCGGGGCCTTACTATCAGATTTTCAATTTGAGGGGCATCTAAACTCCCAGTCAGAGGTTGTGTCAGAGTGCTGATGTTCGTATTGTGATCATCTGAATCCACGGAGCTGTGTTCAAGTTTGCATATAGTTGGATTTCGAAACTGTGAAAGGCTTCCCTAAAATCCTATTCAACCACCGGAGCAACCAGTATTCCAGGCTGAGAAATTTCCTAATATAAGTATTTGGAACAGGGGACCAAATTGTCGAAGCATATAAGGATACAGGAACGATACATCTTTGGATATATTGGGTCAGTAGCTGCTGGTTTCGAATCCCAGTTATTTCCTGTCTTATGGAAGCAAGAGTTTTTGTTCTCTTGTTTAAAGGAATGTTAAAGGCGAGGGCTTTTAACATTCCCTTTGGAAGGTAAGGCCCTCGTCCCACGTCACTCCTAGGTCGGTGTATGAGTTAACTTTCTTAATCTGTGCTCCATTAACAGATAATTTGATTTGATTTTTTATCTTCTTATTAGTTATTGTCAGTTGTGCTGACTTGTCTGAGTTTAGCCACAAACCGATTTTGCGTAGGTATGTCTCCAGTTCATACAGCTTAGCGTTGGCATCGAAATTGACGTCGGACACCCGAGATCCTTCGTTAGAGACAACAAAATACTTAATATCATCGGCGTAGGAAATAAAATTCTGATTGCGCGCTAGAAAAGGCTCCAGGGCGGCAGCAAACAGCAAAGCTGATAAAACACCTCCCTGAGGGATGCCCCAAGTGAGGGTGTATTCTGCACGGAATTCTTGGCGTTGTACAATTAGGGGACTTGGCTTCAAAATAGTCTTGATGATCTGCAATAGTTTGCCCTCAATGCGAAAATAAACTTTCAACATATTTTCAGGCGCAGATAACGACACATTATCGAAAGCTGCCTTTATGTCAAGGAATATGTCAATTTGGGCTTTTTCATTTAACGCGTGCTGCATTCTGAAGAGAGTCTCCAACAGATTAGTAGTAGTGGATCGTCTGTACTACGGTATGGAGGTGGGGTGGCCTGTGCGGAAAACACTGTTGGGTTAAAGCAGGAAGGATGACCTTTTCAAAAAGTTTTAAAAGAGAACAACTGATGGATATCGGTCGAAAGTCTGAAGAGGCCTTAGGGATTTTCTTTTTTGGCACCGCACAAAGTAGTGATTCCATCTCTGGGGGAGGACTCCATCTCTCAGGATGTTTTGAAAAATGTGCAACAACACATCAACAATATAGGCAGTGCAAATTTTTAAAATAAAGATAGGAAACCCGTCGGGCCCGATCGTAGATTTGTTAGGCAAGAAATTAATAGCATTGATGAGATCTTCTCTAGAAATAGTGACTGTGGATAAAGCATTCCCACAAACGCCTCCTCTCGCTAAAATATGTTGTGCCATATCCTCCAGCTGATATCCTTGGACATTTTTTGCTTTACCTTCAACTGGCAGCCTTTCAAAGCACTCCTTAGCCCAGTGTCCGAATGTGGTTTCTTCCATTTCAAATTTAGCGGCCTTTTTGCTCACGATTCTTTTCGAATGTCGAACCGGAAAGACGAACAAGTACCCCAAACAGAGCCCGTTCATAACTTAGGTCCTCCAGAAATTCTTGATTCACCAATGCTTGAAGTATTTGGATGTGAGATACATGTATGTCCTGAAGGCTGCAATGAAGAGAATTGTTTTCTCAGCGAGCAGAAGGCAACGATCCTTGCTGAACTAAAAGTAATGGAAGCTAAAATTAACAGCTGCTGGTGAAGTTCTCAAATCGTCTACAATAGACGATAACTATTCCCCCAGTTATACCTTCAGGAAAAGATTCAACCAAAAGGATTAACGTACTATGCAAATGAAAAGCATTTCTTCTTGCCGGGGGAAAGGTGCTGGAGGTTGAAGTCTCTCCCTTCTAGCGAACGGTGCAAGGGACGTTGAGATTCATGTTCCATCGATCGCAATACACCTTCCTGAAATGCTCTTGTGGGTAGCACAGTTGGTATATTCACCGTCTTCCCAACAGCGAATGGAAAAAACTTGAGTTCGAATCGTGTCAATGAGGCCAGAATTTTTCATGGGTCTTTTTCACAACGTGGCTGAGTTACTCGATCTCGGGGGAAGGTAGCATGGTTTTTCTCCCGGAAACTGAGGTTTTTCGCCCAGAAAACCGATTACAGAACACATGCAATTTACAGTCATATTATATACTAGTACCTTTGGAATGATTTCGAGCAGCTTAAAAGGCATCCAAACCACCCAAAACTCCGATATTTCCTCCTATCCAATTACTGCCACCAAGGAACATGATTTTAGTCCTTGTCCCCGAAATGTGGGGACAGTGAGGTCGAAAACTCCAGTGAACTTTTCTACAGTAAGCGATTATGGAATCTATCTCCTGTATTTCAAATGCTGAAAAGTGATCTTGTAAAGATGGCCGAAAGTACCTTAAGAAACCCCTTGGCAGCGCACTGAAGTGCAGAGTCGTCCACAACCTGTTATGCCAGAATAGTTGCCCTTCTTCCACCTATAAAGGGTAATGATGTGACCAGAGACAAAAACCAACCCCCTCAAGGCACGCCGATTGTGGAATGTTTCGGATACAACAAAGTTGGAATTATGGGAAACTCAATTAATTAACACTGCAGCAAAGAACAGCAAACCAGAGTAAACGCTAGCAGGACGCAGGCTCTCGATATCTGCACTAAAGTTGATGATGCTTATGGCTTCAATCGCCAGCAAGAACAGATTTTTGTGTCCAGATTGGGTCCAGTGACAAAGCTTGCTAGCATCAAGGCCATGTTTGAAGCCGAACTCGGGGTGACCGTTGAGGTCACACAAGTGAAAACGAGGCAGCCCCATCTTATAACTCTTTCATAATTTCTTCTCCACATGCACGTGGTTCCCGCCTTCTCAAACCTCTTTCCTGGCTTCGTGACACCATGGTAAAACCAATCGGCAAGAATTTTGAAAACGGAGAACCGGCCGGCTCGCAAGCAATAATAGTTAAGGAAAACACAGCCCACTGATGAAATAAAGCAAACTACACACACTGACGAAAAAAAAAAATATCAACCTTTGTATTAAGGCAGTCATGGACAGAAGAAATGCAAATAGATGCAAAGAGAATTCCTTGAGTATAAAGATTATTTCAGTCGAACTGCACAACCTGTTCAACTGCAGTAATGAAGTCGAACCCATTCTGAAGTCAGAATGGGGAGAACGCGTGATCTATCAGACTTTGAAAAAAGTGTTATCGTGGATGCACGTTTAGCAGGGGAATTTAAGAAATTGGGTATTGGCAGTCGCCTGCCTATAGGGAACTCAATTGTTTCAGAGAAAAGCAAAAAAAAAACAACAACTTGCAGTAGTGCCAAGAACGCCGTAATTGGACTGAGGAACACTGTAAGAAAGTCATGTGGTCAGACGAATCATGACACACTTTGTTTTGCACTGATGGTAGGCAGAAAGTGCGGCGAAAACCTCACGAAGTGATGGCCCCTCTTGCCTGGTTAAAACAACCCAAGCATCCGGAGGTGGTATCATGGTATGGGGGAATGTTTTGTTGTCACGGATTGAGCCCGTTAATACAGGTGGAAGGTCGAATATTGTCATCCAGGGAGTACCTGAATTTTGTATCAAATCTACTGCACCCTGCAATGTTGCACTTTTATCTCGAAGATGATGGCCGCTTTGTAGATGGCATCGTGGCAGTATCGTGTAAGGATGATTCGGAGAACATGATATGGATTTCCACCATCTCCCTGGCCCCCACATTCACTTGATCTCAATCCTATTGAGAAAGTGTGGGATACGTTGTAGAGAGCTATTCAGCAACGAAGCCCTCTTCCTTTAACTTCGTCGCATCTAGGGAAGACTAGGGAAGGTCCGGGAAGACTCCTTTACTATAATCCCTTGAACATTAAGTTGATTAGCAACCACAGCTCATTACTATTGAGGCATCTTTGAAAATGGATAAGCGTTAACAAGAAAGATTGCCCAGAAACAGAAGAACTACGCAAGACGATCTTCTTCATGAAATCTATCAAGCCCAAAAATCCTGAATATAATTAAAATGACTTGGGATCAAAATCGATAGACGAAGCCACCACTTTGAGGGCACACAAATTATTCCAAACTGCTGTGGATGATACTTCAAAGGAAATCAGGTTTTCCGATAGGGTTGCCAGGTTTAGACCTCAAATAAAAATGAGTTTCCTTAGGAAACAAAAATATTTCCAAAAATGGCAAAAATCTGGTCTCCCAAGTAGATCACATATGCTACAAGAAGGAACAATTTTGTTAAATTATAGAAACAGGAACATAATAGAGCTGTCCTTTCAAAGTTACGGAACGCGATAATTGTTGATCAGATAAAGGTAATTGAGATAGCTTCTTAATATACACTGAGTGATCACTGAATTATGACCAGCTACCTAATACTTCGTAGGTCCTCCTTTTGCCCTCAGTACAGCAGCTGTCCAACGTGGCATTGATTCAACAAGATGTCGGATGCGTTCGGCAGGTATGGCCAACCAAGATGTGTTTAATGCGGTCAGCAATGCAAGTATGGAGGTGATTGGTGTATCCAGATGTCTGATATGATTTTCCATTATTGTGTCCCACAATTGTTCTATGGAATTTATATCTGGGGGAGTTCAGAGGCCAATCGTTATGCTGGAAGTCAGAACTGTTTTCCTCAAACCATTCCTGCACGACAAGTGTCCGATGGCTCTTTACTTTACTTTTTTTTACGCTGTGGAGAGCATAGCGTATGGGTCGAATTCTTATTTAGCTTACTTAATATTAATAACTGGACAGTACTTATACGTTAATTTAATACCTTTTGATTTAAAATGAATACTACGAAAAAGAGCAAAACGTATCATTTTTATCAAGAGTGGGAACTAGAATACTTTTTCGTTTGTAATGGTGAAAGAAAAATGTTGCTGTTTGATTTGCAATGCTTCCGTGGCTATACCCAAAAAAAGGGCATTTAGAAAGACACTTCAACGCACTCCATGGTAAATACAAATCGGATTTTCTGCCTAATAATGACCTTAGAAAAAATAAATTTAAAGAACTTAAATCCAGATTATTCGCATAACAAAATTTCTTCGTTTCTTGCAAAAAAATGCAAACCATTTTCTGATGGACGATTCATCAAAGACATTTTTATAAATAACGGATTCTCATTTTGAAAATTTTAAGAACAAAAATGGAATTAAAAGTGCTCTTCAAGATCTGCAATTATCTCGAAATACTGCGATGCGACGCATCGAAAAAATGAGTAAAAATGTGAGAGAACAATTGCGTGCTGATATTGCTAATTGTGTGTCCTTTTCTTTACAACTGGATGAATCTACAGACGTCAATGATACATCTCAATTTCTCGTTTTTATTCTTATGGTTTTCGATGATTCTGCCACTAGAGAAGAACTGCTGGGTATGGTTTCGTCAAAAGAAAGAACTAGAGGTCTTGATATCAAACAAACACTTTATTGAAAAAATTAAATTAAATTACCACTATTTAAGCTCGTATCAATAACAACAGATGGAGTAATGAAGCAATGATAGGACATCTTAACAGATTCATTGCATTGTGCCAAAAGGATGATTAATTCCCAGATTTGACTTAACACTGTATCATTCACCAACAAGGGTTAACCAGCAAAAGATTAAATACTAAAAGTGGTATGGACATCGCTTTCGAAATCGTGAATTCCATCAGAGGACAATCTCTTCAAAGGAGAATTTCAAAATGCAACTCGATGAAAAAGAACCAGATCTGATATTACACACAGATGTGAGGTGGCTGAGTCATTTCTAAAGTTTCAGTAAGTTTCTAAAGAGATTGCGAAATTTGCTGAATGAAATTAAAAAATTTGTCGATCAAAGGGGAGATGATTATCAGCAGCTACAAGATACGGAGTGGTTGTGTGATCTGAATTTGGAATTACAAGAAAAAAGGCGCCTCCGTAGCCAGGTGGGCAGGAGCAGCAGTGCGTAGCCCATTCTTCTTGATTAGACTGGGGTTCGAACCCGTCACCACCAAATACGGAGGATGCGGAAAGGTCAGGGAATGACCACCGCATATCCCGGGAGCAATATGGCCTTAGTTGCTAATGCTCCTAAAAACCAAATAACAACAAGAAAAAAATAAAAATGTGAGTGACATGATAGTAGTATTCTGCATATAAATTTTTGGCAATGGCTAAAGATCTCAAAGAAAAAAAATCGATCATTTTGCAAATATGCAAGATGATTTGCAAAAGTATCCTGTTTTTGAATTGAATAGTGAGAAATGTTTCTGAAATTGAGAATGTTGTGGACGATTTTGAAACCAGAATCAGTGATTTTAAAACAATTGAAGACATTGTTCAATATATTTCTTATCCATTTAATGTCCACTTACATACGAAACAAATTGCAGAAAAAATCGCCGAGATTTTTCACAAGGAGAAAATATTACTTGAAAATGAAATTATTACATTGCGAAACGATATCTTCCTAAAAGCCAGATCAGCAGAAGACGACATTTGGAAATATGTTTGCCGAGAAAAGTACCCAAATAAGAATTCTGAAATGTATTTAATTTTCAAATTTATAAACAACAATTTTCAATATGTGTTGATTAACCTTTTTAACCATGTTCAATGAAATTCTTGAGATGGTAGATCGCGGCACATTTTGAAGAAAAAAGTAGATCGCATCACAAATTAAGTTGGCCACTCCTGGTATAGACAATTCATTAACATTTTTAAGAACACTGAAACCCCTGGCTTGTAGCCGTGAAGGGTATTGTGTACGGCATGTGCGTTTTGTATGCAATAAAGAGTTCTTCTGAATTTAAGATTGTTGCTCAACCCATGAGTAAACTCCATGCCGTCTTGAAACATAGAGCGATTGGTGTAGTCCCTACCATGGAAGCTCGCAACATTGTTTACAATATTCTTTGTGGTGGGTGCAATTCCGCTTATATTGGCTCGCCCCAAATTTACTTTCGATAAGGATACAGCGGCGTGTGGCATCGGTTAGGGCACGTGGCACAGATGACTCTGATCTTGCGCTTCACACGATCAATGATGGACACGTGTTCCTTTTTAATGAATAGAAAGTCCTTAACTATTAATAAATATCTTTTGTTTATATTTCTATTTGCCTCTTATTCTCGTTTTCGCAATCTGGAACTGCTGGTTGCAGTTGCAAGATTGGTGATGCTACGACTAGCTCGTACCCGGTGTTTGTAAGCAATCCATCGCAGCAGCCGTAATTCCCGTGCAAACGTCGCTTCAGAATAACGGAGATGGAAGATCTCCACAGATCCATTCCCCCTAAAGAATGGAGGAATAAATAACGTTCTTTATGTAGCGATTTGTATGCTGTTTTGTTAAATAACCAGAATGGCTATTTAACATGTTATGGACGGATGAAGTGCACGCCAATAAAGGTTGGTGAAAATTTTACCTTCGTGTTGTTTTTCTCAATTAATCGCTTTGCGCGTCACCTGATGATCAAATTTAAACTTCTTTTTATTGTTTTAAAATCCCACATATACTGATTATAATGCAAATAACAAAAATGCATAGTTTCGAGTTATTAATTTTTAAAGGTGTGAAGGGACCTTAAAATCACCAGCATTTTGTATCAATAGTTCCATTTATGTTTAGGTATTACTTCATTTTTCAATGACGCGAGGAAATGTTATGGAATTTTTTCACAACGTGGCTGATTTAGTCTCAAGCAAGAGGTGCATGATTTCGCTCCCAAAAATTTGGATTTTTCGCTCAGCAAACAGGCGCATCGACCAGAAAACATGCAATTTACAGACACAATCTACTGACGCCTTACAGCCTTAATTTATTTGGCCCTTAAACCATACCTACATTTCATTTGATACATATTTCGTAAAAATATATCATGCTCGCTAAAAATTACGAACTTCAATTCTGGCAACCTTCCCCTTCACATTATCAACGATTGTAAAATATCGTAATCGTGAATTCCTATAAATGTGATCAGCTGTTTTCCAAAATTAAATACTTCCAAAATCTCTTTCTTCCTCCTGTTTTTAGTTCAGGAGGAAGAAAGGGATTTGGGATTCAACGCCACCAAATGTGTCAGTTACTTTGGGCTTGTTGTTCCCCAAACGTAAGACCTTTTGCTGCTTTAAAACAGCTACAACTTCTCTGGCCATCCCTATCTAGTTGTCCTGAACAACGCAGCCTGGCGCTGATCATTAATAACCCTACTGATCTGACATCATCTGAAAATTTTGACATCACGCCCTGTATCCCTTCGTCGATGTCATTTAAGAAAATCACAAACAGCAGTGTCCTTGGGAACCCCACTGCTTACGTTAACCCAATGTGAAGAATAACCATTAATCACAACCCTCTACTCCAGCTCTGCAACCATCATGTTAACCATCTAAGGATTTCCTCTATGATTTCAATATTTTCCAGCTTGTACAGTAACCTCTCATGGGGGACTGAATCAAATGTTTTGCTGAAATCCAAGCAAACAATATCAAAATGATATTTCCTTTGTTTTTCAGGATTCAATTTCTATCTAAATGATTCTATTTTCCACCCTTGATCATGAGTTTCTTATCACTGAATTCAGCCTGACCATCGGAAGTTACCTACCGCACTCTTCGAACTGAATTTATGTATTGGAGATACTTCACAAATCCAACTGAATCTCTTCTGAGTTCATGAAGACCTCATAATTAACCTTAATGGTTCAATGCGCTCTCTTGCCCCACTCTCAAAATCATTGAGTATATGCCACACCTCCATTGAGTACATGTCTTATTAGTTGCTAAGCTCAAAACTTTTTCTAAAAAAATAATCAATGTAAAACATCTAAATAAAGATTGATCGTGTCGAAAACAAGATGAAAGCTTAACCGGGCTGCAATATTTCACTAAAACTGCATGTTCTTCAATCTAACTTAAACTTTTCACATCGAGCATGGAGAAAAAGCACTATCGAGATACAGTACATCTGATAATAGGGTTACCAGGGAAGATGGCGTCTAAGTATGTTGGTCTACTATCAAGGAAGTAATTGTAAATTATGCGAACCCCATCAGTGACTCTTAAGAGACTAATTCTGGACTGCAGTGGTATGACAGTTTCGCCACTATCGGCTTATATATCTGCTGCAATTTTTGTTTCCATTTCCCATAAAACTGATGAGTGATAAGGAATTTTACGACACTATTTTAAACTCAGTGCATTCTATTTTATAGAAATCACATCATTTCATTTGAAGAACAGAAAAAAAAAAAGGTGCTTCGAGTTTATCCAGTCTAGTCGTTCTTCCGAAATGGGCGTTGAGTTTTCACATTTGTCGCATTTGATTTAACTTTACCGCGTCCAATGTCAAATGAAATTGTTTAACGTGTTTTAGTAACCAAGTTATCAAACAAAGGATCATCGAAAAGAAGGAAAGAAATGAAAACAAAATCTCAACGATAGTGTCACTTACAATTCACGAGATGACTCGTACAGGGTAAAAGTAGAGCGTCACACACACGTAATCAGAATGTCCAGAATCCGAGATGTTAGTTAGAAAGTTATTTCTAAACATACACAGACGAAACGATAAAGCCATCACTGTCAGGGTCCGCAACACGGTTTAATTTACCTTTCCCGTCTATATCAAGCGGGCTTATTTGCAGTGACATTTACACTACACTCCGGCGAAGGGATGCCTGCCTCAGATGTAGATGTGTGTGACATGGAAGTGTCGATGGACAGGTTACTTGTTTAACACTGGTATGTGTCCGGGTAGTCCTCACCATAACGACCCGATAAACGGGATGATAAAATCTCGAACATAAAACTGCACCTTCCTCTCAACCACAGTCTATGACTGCTTCAGAATAGTAATGGTTGTATTTTAGAAGCGTGTACACGTGTACTCGAGGTATGCTAAGTTTATGACCGTGTAACTTATGTCTGGGATAACTTATCTCATATATTATGGATGTGACACTCCTACTGCTCTGCTCAATGATTAGAATACTCCACACTTCTGAACGCTGATCAAATCAAAATGTTGGGAACAAGACGCTATAATGTGTCTTGGAACTATCCTGGAATCTGAAAGATGTTCGAACCAGTATTTTGTTGACGATATAAGCATTCCAAGGGGGTGGCTTTTGTCTTCAATTTGAGCGCTTTTCTTTACGCACCTTTTATTAATCGCATGACTTAATTGTTCAACTAGAAACTGCGAGTATTGAAACTCTCAGGTCATCAAGAAATCGTCCAACGATTAACGTGGATTGGAGAAAGGGGAGAAGAACACGTAAATCCCCTAATAGATCCCCCAAATAATCCCTAAAGCATAAGTGAGTGTAGGGGCTAGAGTGTTACAGCCCATCAGCTGCAACTACAGTGATGTTTGGACAGAAAATTACTCTCAGTGTGAATCATCTTCCATACAGATTTATTGTTCATTCATGAATAAAGCGCAGAAGCGATGATGTCAGCACCCTCACGTGTAGAGTGTCATTTCCTCCGCTATGCACATTTGTCAAGTTGCCTAACCACTTTTTTTTTTTTGATTCTTAAATCACGAAGAATGTATGTAAACCAGAGGGAATTAATAATAGTAACAGAGTTAGAAAGTTAATGTTACTATTCCTTTCCCCTCTTCCAAATTGGTAATGACTAAAAAAAAAAGAAGTGTAAAAATAGTGAAAATATTTTTTCTCCAGCGTAAACTTTCTATAATTTTTTTTTTCGATTTTAAGCAGAAATATGCGCAGCTTGACGTGGGCGAGTAAACCCTCAATTTATCACGTGTGCATTTCACGTGTTACCGCAGTACCATGCCATATGAAATTATAGAGCATTGCAGGCAACTCTACGTTTTTTTCTTTCCCCCCCTTCGGTAAGTAACAAACTAAAGCTCGACAGGCTCAAAATAGCCGAGTGTTTTTTTCTTTCTTTTCACCTACGCAGTTTGTCGATTCAAAAAATAGGTCGCAGAGCTCAAGGCATAAGCAAGTAGGTCATTATTAAGAATGCCTTCACAGAAAATAACTTTCTTGAATATCATAATGCACCCCGTGTGAAATAAGGCACAAAAACTGGCGGTTTAATAGCCGGAAAAAACTAAAATAAAATGCAAAAAATAGGAAAAATAAATAAACAACAATTTGGAGAATAAAATTACAGAAAATAAACAGTATACTGCGCAGTATACAACGGTATAAAATACAATATAAACAACTGAACACAACATCACCGTATTTAGTAGTCACGAGGGCTTGAACCACGGTCATTGAAGCGCCTGTACGTATGTATCATTCACGGGATTAGAAGTCACGATAATCCTCAATAGATATACCTGATCTTGCCTAGAGAGTTGAATGTCATCGAAGATGGGCATAGGAGCAGTAGATTCTTTTTTGAGGAAAAATAAGACAAGACAGTTTTGGAAGGATTGAAGTTTACTAAACTTTCTTCGTTCCACTGGAGAGTTACATGGGGATTGGCGTTTTAAGGAACTGGCGGTGGACATTCGAGAAGTTGAAGCCGTTTGTACAGGGCAAGGGTGCCACTGGGGAGTTACATGGAGATCGTCTGGAATTGGCAGTGGATATCGAAACATTGAAGATGTTTGCGGAGGGCAAAGTTTTTGAAACTGGATGTGAAAGTGAATGTAGTGTATCAGCAAATCTACAGATAGGATTTACAGTCAGTGGAAGAAGAGGAAGAAAATATAAAGGAAAACAGTAGGAGAAAGCGCTCTTGGGAAATACTAGCATTAACTGAGAAGTTAGAAGACAGTGAGCTTGTTTAGAAAACCTTGTGGTAAATAAGAAGCTCAAAGGTTCTAATCACGTAGGTTGACATGTATTTTTTGTTGTTAGCTAAAATAATTTAATTAATAGATAATTTTATTATCTATTGTAACTAATATATACTTGCTGGTTTAATAAGTATTATTGCTGCACAATCTGTGAATAGAGGAGTGTTATTATTCAATTTAGGTATCTATTAGTTTAGTGTTCTATTCTCAACTTAAATTGAATTTAAAAAATTATGCCTCGGACTAGAGCAGAGAAGCAAAGGGCTCAGAGTGCTGTGGCTAGGGGGAGACCTGAAGGGACGGTTCTCTTACGAATCATAGCCTTGCAAAATGTGCTATTTGTTTGATGTTTACGGAACAGGACAAGATACAACAAAGGAGGATATCTTTGTGTTTGTATTCGGTAAAAAAATAATGAGGAAATTAAGCGTCAACTCAGAATTTGATAAGCGTTTATCAGAGCGTGAAAAACAGGTTGTATGCTCTCGAAGGATATGTGCTGTTGTGTCTTATGTACGGCGACACCTAAACGTTAATTCAATTCCACCATGGTACACTGTGATGAATACAAAACTCTGTAAAATGGCCAGATATGGGAATAGTGTTATGTCTGCGAAGTGTGCATCTTGTTCTGTTGTTTTGTTGTTTCTGGACACTCAAAGGAATTAAATTGGGGCTCATCAAGTTTTTCAGATACCAACCTCAACGCCAGCGCTTACAAATATCCGACATACCATATACCGGCAATCACCAAGGCAGAATGCTCTGGTTCCACTGGAGGTAGTTATTGACAGTGACTCTATTTCCAGGGAAACGGGAAATATATTGTGCAAAAAAGGACAGGTGGAACAGGGCCAGGGTATGTCTGCCGGGAAAAGGTACATAACATTGTAGAGCAGATATCATTCTTTAAGGGCACAAAAGGTGATGTTGTTGTACACGTTGGCACTAACGTATTAAGACCAGGAGAACTGAGGACTTCCTTAACAAGTACAGGGCAATGTTTGGGAGGAAAGTGGCGAGTGTTACGATTAAATTTGAAAGTATCTGCAATCCTACCTTGTTAATCAATTCGGTCCGGTGAGCTCATGCAAGGCTCATGGGATAAATGTTTTTTCAGCATTGTTTGTGCTTATGAACAGGAGAGACTGTTTCTACGGGGATGGGATATACTTAAATAGAAAGGGTGGAAGAATATTTGCTGATACTATTGAGGCAGTGTTAGAAAACTGCTAGCCTGGAGGGGGGATTGGAAGGATACACGGATAATAGATTAACAACAATCACAGGCAGAGGTGATTCTTGCACTGCTTCTATTGGAACCTGCATCAGATTGGAAACCAAGGTGTCAGGGATTTCAAGGACTGCTCGGGGTCCTCATGGAACAAGAAAATACATGGTCTGTGTTAGGGTAACTGAGAGTAAGAACAGATGCATGTGTACTTGCATGTACATTAATGCATTTTAAATAAATTTGATGAATTTGAAATAATGATTAAGCCATCAAATGCAGACATTGGAGACATGGTGTGACTCAGATATAAAGGATGTAGAATTCGAATATTGGGAGTATAATATGTACAGAAAGGACAAGAAACTATCATATTAAGGCCACTTAAGTTCAAACCTACGTCCATGTGTATTATGTCCATACGTTGCGTGTGTTGTATGGTTCAATTTTTCTGGACGAAAAATGCGAGTTTCCAGAGGAGGAACAGTGCTTTTAGTCCTGAGACCGACTAACTCAGCCACGGAGTCAAAAAACTCCACGAAAGTGACTAGAGTCACTGATTGGATTCAAACCTGACCTTTTCAACTCAGAGTAGGGAGGACGTTGGTTATAACCACGACGCTACCTGCGAAGACTGTACAGAAAGGATAGAGAGCACAGGAGGAGGAAGGGGAGTTGAGTTTTCAGTAACTATATAGAGAAATAGAGTCATTAAAATCAAAATGTCTTATAATGGGAAATTTTAACTTTCAAGATAATGACTGAAACTTGTGGGTTGATCACTCACACACTAGCAAGATTTTGTGGATTTACTGGATGACTGTTTTAAACAGCAGTACGTTAGAGAGGAAACTAGAGAGAGCAATACTGTTGATCTAATTATCAGTAGCGTTTCTTCTTACATAAGAATCTGCAGATAAAAGAACCAGTAGGTGGCATCATCACAGTGTACTGATGGGATTTACTTAAAAATGTAACTTACTATCAATGGTAAAGGTAAGGGTTTTTACTTTCCTAAAGATGACTACACTGGTCTCAGTTTTTAAATTCTGTAAAGTACGACCAACTGATGATGTTACCAAAAGCAAATTCTAAATCGAAAGCATTCAGAAAAAAAAATCATAGAAGCTATAATGCCTTTCATACCAACTAAGAAATACTCTTCAAGGCTTAGTGAATGTCAGATGAACTAATGAGACTCGTGGCAGAGAATAAAACTGCATGGGAAGTACATGACTTATCAGGTGATACAGAAGCCTACGGTAGATATAAATCGGTCTGCAATCAAGTTACAAAGGAGGTTGGGCAAGCTAAGGCAGATTATAAGAAGTCTTTGCCAAAGAATGAAAAGGAAAAAGGTGAATACTTCTTTACTTATCTAAACACTAGAAGCAAGAGGATGAGTCATATTGGTTCAGTTGATGTTGATGATTTAACTGTTGATCCTACTCAGGTTGCAAGCAGACTGAATAGGTATTTTGAATCTACATTCACACGTGAGTTTTTACGGATAGGATGCCAGAAGTGAGTCTAACAGGGAGCTAAATGATTTTGTGATAACTGAGAGCATAGTAGAAGAGAAATTGTTGAAGTTAAACATAAAAAAGGCACTTTGGATGGATGGGATCTATGCAATTAGGGAGGTAGCAAAGGAAGTTAAGCAAACCTTAGCCATAATTATGACAGCATCTTTGGATTCAGTGAGAGTCCCTGTGAAGTGTAGCTATGCAAATCATTCCCCAGATCACAAAGGGGAATCAAATGGTGACATGAGTAATTGCAGACCTGTTAGCTTAACTTCTGTTCCAGGGAAATTATTGGAGTCATTGGTTAAAGAAGTAATGCTGGACCATGCAGACAGCTATGCAGTTATACTTCAGTCACAGCACGGATCTGTTGAGCGGCGATCTTTGTCTGACCATTTTGGTTGGATATTATTATGCAGAAACAAACGAACTGGATGCAAAACTATTTTTGATATTATATAATTGCAGCAGTGTGGCATTAAGGGAAAGTTACTGCTGTCGATAAAGGGAGGATTAAATGGGAGAAGAGTGGTTATCGATAACACTGCCTTGCACAGACTAATGTTATTAGTGCGAGTTTCACAGGGTTCAGGTGTTTTATGCATTTAATAATGATATAGATGAAGGTTTAAGGCTAAGTTTAAGAGCCACACGCTACTGCAACAAGATCTAGAAAAATTAGGGAAATGGGAATTGAAGTTTAACATTAACAAATGCAAGGTACTGGGTAGTAGTGGTCCCACATTAATATACCGACTGAATGGTGTAAAATTAGGACAGTGTAGAATGAAAACTGCCTCGGGGTAATTGTGCATTCAAATAGCAAGTTCTCTGAGCAGTGTAAACGTGCTGAAGACGCTGATGGTGTTTTGACAATGATATATAGGAATTTTGTAAGCAGAGATAAAGTTTGTTTGTTTGTTGTAGGGCTCTATGTTCTATTTTCTGGATGAAAAACCGGAGCTTCCGGGAGAAAAAACCATGAAAGGCCCATTAAAATTCCTCACTTCCTCGACGGGATTCAAACACAGGTATTTTCCACCCGGTGTAAGGAAGACGGCGATTCTACTACCTATGCTAACCTCAAGCGCGCAGGAATAAGAAGGTGATTATCCCATTCTATAAGGTAATGGTTAGGCCACATCTTGAGTACTGGACGTCTGGAGGGTTCATTTTAGGAAGGATGTAAAGCTCTTGGAAAAAGTACAGACAAGGGCAACAAGCTTGGTGAGGGGAACAAAGGAGTGCTCTTACCAAGAAAGGCTTTAGTTCTGCAAATTGCAGTGTCTAGGGGCCAGGCACCTGCGAGCTTATCTGATGCTGATGGGATAGTTCCTCTTGCTCAGACTACACATATGAGGGCAGCATAAATTCAAACTGAGGAAGGAAGGTTGCAGACTAGATGTTTGGAAGTTTCCCTTCCGAACATCTAGTTCCAGAAATCAACCAGCGGGTGGTTGATTGCTGGAACACATTTCTATCTGCTGACAAAGTGGACAGTTTGATTAAATCCAAGGAAGCTCTCCACAAACTGTTGGACGGGATGGACAGATGTTGTAGAAAGGTTTTTTTGGCTGACGCTCACATAAAGCATCAGCCAAATGCTGTGTGAATATGTATGAGCTTGCTTTCTCGCATTATTGCCACTATTAGTACTAATACTAAAAGCCTTAGAAATTAGAAGAGCACTGTATGTGTTACACCACACTTTTCCTTCGAATTTATCCAAAGATGAGTAGCATAACTGAATATATCACCATTGGTTTGACTCTAACAGAATATATACTGGCTATCATTGATCTGATGGAAGGTTTTGAGAAGTTTATGGATACGAATTTCTCCATTACTCTGGAAAGTGTACATCTAAGTGCAATTAGACAATGACTGGAAGGGGAGAATTTTTTTTCGAAATTTCCTAGAAACTATTTCAATATGAGTAAATTTCCATGGAGAAGGAAAAACAACAGTGCAATAAGAAAGTCAAAAACAGTAAGCTCAGGAGGCAGGTTTTGAGATCAAATGGAGAAATGCCATCAGTACTTGGAACTTCCCTGGCATCAGCTTCTTCAGAATTTTTCTACCATCTTTTCTGTCGGAAGCATTAGGAGGCAATGAGGGAGATGCTTCGTATGGTAAGTTTACTAAATCATCGATACAACAGTTAGAAGAAAAGTAGAGTGCTCATAAATCAATTTTATCTTTAATTGACACAACAAAGCCATTAGGCTGTGACAGAGGAAGTACAGGAAGAAAGTTCAGGACAACAGTTTTGGCATGAGACCAACATACTCTACTATAATTTGGACAAGTACTGAGACCACCTCAAATTTGTAAAATTAATGAGGAAGCTAGAAGATTTACATCTTTCTTCAGATGAGTTTTTTCCCTAGTAGTTGGATTATTTGTTACGCATTCAGTAAATAAAGCAAAAGTACAGGTGGGGAGGGAACGTTGAATTAATAAAATTTTTGGATATGGCCTGTACCACAGCAAGAATATACTTAGCTCCTTGACATAACGGGGCTTTGACAGTGCCCCCTTGCACCTTACTCGGACTCCATCTCGTTACCTCTGCTCTGCTAATCGCTAGCTGATTCGGATGCCTGCTATAGCATTGCCAATATGTTCGGTCCGGTGGACTGCCTTGCAGCCGGCCTGAGAAAACCGTTGTAATATAAAGCTATACCCAATTGTAAGGAACATTGGATCTTGCTACGATGTCCATCAGTGGCGAAAGTATAAATTCTAGGTCCCCAGAATTCATGAACGTGCAAGCAGAGGAGCTGGTTGTTACAGAACGACCAGACTTTGCGGGAAATTTAGTCCACTTGACCCACAAGTGGGACCTGAATATCAGTTCCATTAGCATGTTAGATTCCCAGTGAGCCCAAGCATATTAGCAGAATATAAAACAGCTTCTCGCCACACTTGTCACAACTTGCCTCTTCCATTTAAGATTTGTAGTGTCCATTGAGTGTGATCATTTTCTTAAAAGGTAGGAAAATTGTCCAGTCAACCTTCTTTGGCGATGCTCATGATCTAATGCACCAGTTCCAGTCCTGAACCACTTAGTGGTACGTACCCAACAAGTAGTTCTTAGTACAAAATGGTACTAAGAACCTTTCCCATCTGCTAGGCAGCTACTTCTCGTTACACATTAACCGCACGAGTTCATCTTTTTCATATGTGTGTCTTCCCCCATCCCCCCGCCTCGGATAGTACAGTGCACATAAGCACCGTCTTCCCATACCGGTTGAAAACGCCCGGGTTCGAATCCAGTCAACGACGCGAGGAATTCTCATGGGCTTTATTCACAACATGGCTATGTTAGTGGATTTTAGACGAGGTTTTTCGCCCATCAAATCGACCAGAGAAAACAGAAATATATATAAATTGCAATTGGTTCAGTAAAAACATAAATCTTTTATGTTTTTTACTCAATCTCAGAGTCTCCCGTTTTACGTTTTTTCTCATTTATTATGATGTTGCCATTTTCAAGTTCCTTTTACGGTTTTTCCAGTACGCACTTCTCTCCTTATAACGTAATGCAGCGTGAAAAGTTTTTGGCATGACATAATTCATGACACAATTTTTTTCTTTACCATCGCTGTTTAGCTCGCTCGCTTTTTCATTTTCTTTCGTTCACCAAACACACACATTCTCTTTATCGTACCCCTTCTTCTTTCTACATAGTGAAGTTCCTGTTCTTGCGCTTCCTGTACTTTCTTTTACTGCTAACTTCATTATCTTAATTAATTCTCGTACCTTTCAATTAATGGAAACTAATTAATTAATTGGTGTTTAATTGCTGAAACAGGAAACGATATAATGACTATTATTTTATTTACTGATAACTTTAATAAGTGAAAGAAAAATACACAAGAAAAGTTCTTGGGGTTACTTTCGGGGCCTGTCTTGTTTGCATGAAGCAGTTTCTTAACGAAATATGGACAAACCATCCCACTAATTGAGGTACAAAACGTATTTTATTTGTCTTTGAGAATTAAACGTATTAAATTTTAAAAGTATGTACAGTATATTCAGAGCTAAAGTTTATATCAAATCTGTTTATTTCCATCAGTTCTGGAAGTTGGTGGCGCGTGAAATGTAGGAAATGTTTTAAGGGGTGCAAGGCATAAAACGTTTGGGGAACTCTGGCCTAGATAGTCAGCATAATGTGATTTATGGGCGTCCTTAATTGAAATTAAAAAACAAGAAAATTTCGCAATAAAGAAGACTTTTTGATTGGTAAATTCCTGAATAAATCGAACAATAAAGGGTCCCAGTTTAACAAAGAAAAGAGGAAATCTGAGTTCAAGATAACTTCTAGTCAGATAGAGAGAGAGAGGCAGATGAGAAAAAGCACTGCGTATTTTGAGAATGCACAGTAATGGATCAACTTATAATAGAAACATATTTGTGGTAACAGAAGACCTCAACCATTGGAAAATTAAATCTGGGATCAATTGTCGCCTACATAAATTCTCACCACATTGTTCGAGAGATTATTAGTCTATTTTAACCTAAAACTGTGGAACTGACCATGTCCTACAATTTGAGGTACGTCAGGAGTCTAATTTACAGAAGAGATAGTCCTCGGAAGTTTAGTTTCCTGAATTCTGACCCCAGAATCGAGAAGGACGACTTTTGGAGCAGTTCCTTCACAAGATCCGCGATCATAAAAAGTGTTCTTCAATTTGCTACAGAGGGGTGAGTCAAATCATCAACACAGTTGGTGGTTTGACTTATTTGTACTTAGCTTATCTGTACATCTATTTTTATGTCCATTTATAAAAGGGCTTTCTTCGCTTCATCTTTCTTGCAGAATCGAAATCCTCACAGATAATTTGTGATCACATCTTGGTTTATCCTGACAGATAAACCAAGATGTGTTCGATCTTGGTTTCAGGAGCACGAAACCGAGGCTAACCATCTCTCATGTCCTGCACGGTCACCAGGCTTAAACGTTATTGAGGGAATGAGAAGCAGATTTATTTCACCTTCATCACTCAAGGAGCTTTACACGTTCGTTCACAAAGAACGGTCCAATATTACTTTTAATACAATTCAAAATTTATTTAAATCTATTCCACGTAGAATACAAGCTGTTTTAAAATGTTAAAAGGTATGAAACATGTTATTGCATATCTGCAACTCTTATCACAGGTGTTTCCATCATTTTGTCCACCCCTTTATGTGACTATGACACCTATTATTTACATATTAACACTATTCACTGTATAACTGAAGAGTGAATAGATAAACACCAGTCACTCTTCAATAATTATCAGTGGTAATATTTCTTTTTCTATCGATATTATTGATGCAAAATGTGTGCCTATAATTTGGCAATCTGATCCGAAATACACATGCAAATGGCATTATTCTTAATAAAGGAATTTTAGCACGACAAAATTCAATTATTCTGTCAAGGAACTTATTAAGAAAAACAATAATAACACTATATTAGTTCTATAAATTCAGGTTCAGGTTTAGTACTTAAACTCTGTTAGAATCAAACTTTATACTAACAGTTATTCGACTGCGATAATGCAATCTAATAAAACATTCTACAAATGCATATAAGAATGCTTGAAGTTGGATACAGTTGGAAGGAAGAACGGGAGAAGCTAACAGTCTTCAGAATCATATGTTATTGAAACTGTTTCCTATTTCAACGAGCTGAATTTTACCTTATATTATGAAGCTAATCTTGTACATATTCTTTTTCACGGTGTACCCAATAACACTAAATATTTCCATCCGTTGAACATTCTAGTCAAATATTCTACGTCATAAAGTACTCGAATACACAGAAGTGTGTAATGTCTAAATGGGATAACCTGACCTTGACATTTAAAGCTTTCTAAATTGGTCTCTCTCTTTGTAATCAGATTTTAGCTGAAAGTTAAATGTAACAAACAACTAAGTAAAAGAGTTGCCAGCCGTTGTCATACTGCCGATTCAACCAGCTACTTTCCAAATTGGCGTCAGTTAGGAGACCAGTGACCTAGAAAATTCCCTCCCACAGTGGTTTTGAATGCCAGTTAGAGGCGGAAGTATGACCACGGCTTTTGATGGAGGAATGAGAGAATGACTCACTCATTTTGGAGTCTCCACTATGTCCAAAGGGGTCTAAAATACATCCCAACAACACAACAGGTGGAGGAAGAAATAGTCGAGATATGTGCCATAGTACATCCAAGTTGTAGCGATGCGGGAGGCGCCGTTGACTCCCATAGGGTTGGCACCAAGACCAGTGTCCGCCAATTTGCCAACAAATTGACGTCAGTCGATCTAATTTTAACTATGCGACACCAAAATTAGCGAAACCATAAAAACAGCCATGCTAGAAACAAAGCCTCCAGTGACTCGTACGACCAGAAATATCGACACTTCCGTTTTTTTTGTCACTCCTTTTGGAAAGGTTGGCAACATTGACTTTGCAATTAGAGATCAGCTGCTAGAAAGCAGGGCTGGAAGGATGCGGAGAAGCTGAGATTTAAATCGGGACGCTCTGAGACAGACATTTTGGCAACGGCTACACAGTGTCTAAATATAGAGATCAACTTTCTTGGTGATATGTGGAAAGGGTTTGCTGGAGTACTGTGCTCCCAATACAGACTATTTTAAGGTTCGCTTTCTCCGTATAGAACACCCCACCTAAAAAAACTTTCAAAAACAGAAAAATATTACTGCAACAGAGAATGCAGGGAAAACATTTGACTCATGCCAGTGCGCAAGGTATCAGCCATTATTTCATTATCTTGATCACAAGTTTCAGGTATGATCTCGGTTGCCAGAAGGCACGTGTGTGTATGTGTATGTGTGTGTGTATGTGTGTGTGTGTGTTTGAGAGAGAGAGAGAGAGAGAGAGAGAGAGAGAGAGATGGGATAATACAGTCATGGCCAAGACGTGTAGTACGTATATGCCACGTGGTGCCTAAATGTTTCCGGAAACATCGAAACATAGAAAATCTAAGTAGGCCGGGCCTGCAGAACTCCATAGAAGAAATATCAGGAATCTGAAGCTGCTTATCAAATATTTCAGTTATCCAGGTTCATTGCTAACTCAACCGGTCTCAGGAGATGCTTTAATTTCAAAGAGAGAGTTTTAATTTCAAAGAGAGAGTTTTAATTTCAAATTTCGTGATTGGCAGTATCGAATTGGTTAATATGATTTGTACATATTCGTATAAATCGCATTAACCCAGTTATCCTGATTAACCTCACTGGTTGTAAACTAGCAGAACGCATATAGGTTGGTGAAACCATATTGGATGAAAACCACGTTGGTCTTCAGTTAAAATTCACTTGAAGTATGATTTGTCTGTTCCTCCAGATCGTTTTAAAGTATTTTATATCGTTAATTATATCCAGTGGAACTGTAAAGAATACTGACTCGAAATAATCAGCAATAGTTTGACTATTTCCTCAGGGATTGATACTCTGATGTGTACAGTGATGTTATATAAGATCTCTTATGCCTAATCGACTTAAAGTGGTTCCAGAAAGGACGAAGATCGTTTACTTCTGAGGTATTATTGCTGCTTTGAGTTAGTGTACTTTTTTCTTCGTGAGCTACTCAGTTTTTTCTCTCTAAATTTCCTTATGTAAGATTGAGAAAAGTTGTTTATCCATCGATTAACAATTTCTGTTTTAATTCACTATTGAACCCAATGGGATATTTATTAATGCTTTTTTTTCACACTGTAGCAAAGGTGCTATTTATAATCTGATGTATTATTTGAATAAAGCTTGTTGTTGAGACATTTTACGATTGTTCATATACGATATGGAGGGGAATAAATAAGGCACGAGCAACGAAATAGTAAGGGATGTTATGAACGGAGTTCTGCATGAATTTTTAGGTTCTAGTAGGCAATAATCTTTTCCGATTAACTTTACACATTTTCGTTTGGAATTCGGATTCAAGTATCTCTCAATCAATAAAAAAAAAACAGCTGAGTGACCCTGCCAGTCCCTTTATTTCTAATACAGTTTGATACCATTACAGCGAGTCTTTGTGGACACGGTGACGATCTTTTAATGATTCACAAAAGACAGCCAGACAGTGAGAGGGAGAGAGGGAGGGAAGCGGCGGAATCGGGGAAGAGGACAAAAGAACCAACGTAACTGCATCACAACACAGAATAATGATTTCAGTGAATAAAATGGAACACTTTTCTACGAAAAGAAGACCGGTTAACTGCATATCATGGGCACTATGACCGTATTAGGTTCGGAAACACTGATTAAGCGAACCAAAATGAGGAGGTTGATCTGATGAAAAGAATATTACTGCTCAGATGAATAAATCGGTACTTTGAAGTGGCATTTGCACTTTCTGATCAAAATGCGATTCTGCAAATTCGCATTTTTATCGGAGAATGTGTGCTCAATGCATGAACAATCCAACCTAAATACAGGAATAATTTCCATTTTACGAAAACTGCCAATGTATTTTGAGCAAAAGGTTGCTACGATCTTATGTCAGGTGTGATGTTTCTGCTAACATGGATTAGTTCAGAATGAGTACATCTAGACATTTTTCTATCAGAGAGCCAGGTCTCTTGCTGTATTCCACCTTCATATTTTAAAAGTGTCATCATGAGCCACTGCTCGCTCAGCAGTCAAAGTTTAGTGAGTCGAGTGTCAAAGAGAATGACAAGCGATTAGTTTCTGTAAATTGATACTTGCGATGAACCGACATCGGGAGGGAAAGCAAGAATTGGCCAAAAAAAAAAAAGGTTCAAAATTTCCGACTGTGGACTTCTCAATTCCATCTTCCTTTCTTAGAATTGCTGTATTTTTTTGACTTCAACGATTCATGATTTTATCATGAATCTTTCGACAGCATGGAAGTCGCAAATCCCATTCCACTCCACATTCCAGAGAGTGAATGGCCGGATTTGACTTTACCACCCTTTCGCAGTGAACATCTTTCTGCATTTCCCGATATTCTTTTAAGACTCTCCTATGCAGATTCGTTGATATCTGCATACCAGTTAACTGTAACCTCTAGGATTGTAGATTAGCTTGATTATTGAACGGAGAAATACTTTTCAAAGTTGGATCCTGGGTATTATTTAAGGTATTAAATATTAATGCAACTTTACACCATTAGGCGTATATTTCGGAAACAATTATAAAGTGAGCAGAAACTGAATTGAATCTTAAGACACTTAATTCATTTTACTTTCATCCTATTTGATTTTTCCTTACTCTTTAGACTTGAAAACGGATCCCAAAGTGGGTTTAAGCCGTTATCAAATGTTGCGCTAGATTATGAGTTATAAGTAAACAAATAAACTGATAATTTTGCTCAATACCACGCAGAGTGAAGTATTATTCTTAAAATCTAAAACCTTGATATCTTATAATGCTCTATGGAGGCTGTTCAAAAATTAAAAAAATATATATCTATGGTAGTTGTTTAGTATAGGTTGGGTCTCGACAGTTTGTTTCTTGAAGAGAATGCACTGTGCCTCCATCTACCGTCCCGATGCTGATTTTGTTTCGCTGAAGAAGTATATCCATGAACTTTTCAAGAATAATCTCATAATTCGCATTGCAGTTCATTAAAGATATATGTAGATGAACAATGTAGGTTAAGATGGTAGAATAAACCCACAGAAATATTCTTTAGGAATTCTGGGACCGAAATGACATTCCGTTCCACACCTTTGTTGGTAACTTGAGCTTTATGTTTTAAATACGGTTACAACCCCTCACATTTAAAAGATTGAAAGAATCTTTTTTCCAAGTAATTTTTTTTTAAAAAGTTGCCACCTCTCAAATTTCACGCATAACATTCCCATGATACCATAAAGCCAAAGACAAATTATCGTCTCTCCTAGTCTACACCATCATTAGGTTGGGGCGGCATTAATTAATTACGTCCGAAAATAGGCAATTCGCGAGTAAGAACAAGACTTACTGAGTGACCCCGAAATAGACGGTCACAGTGACAGCTGATAATGAATCTGCCAGTTGAGGACGTCTACAAATCTTGCAGTCAGATGGTAAAGAACGAACTATTGTCCTTTGTCAAATGAACCTTCATATGTTAGGTATTTGAGATAGCTGATAAGGAAAAGATCTTTTCGTTTAGATCAGCACCGACTTATGTCTAAGACTTTCTTTAATTGCCTTTCCTTGTTTTTTCAAGATTTCGGATTACTGCTCACTGCCCTAGCAAGTGGCACAAAGAAGAACGTCGACGCTCTTTTTCACCTGGACGAAACTGAGTTAAAAACCCATAAAAGGTTCTTCCTAAACTCTTCTATAATTCGGCCAGGATGCAAAATGGGGATGGAGGTCTTTCACATGCTCAATCTCGAGCGGCAGTTTCAAGGTTTCTTCAGAAAACTTGGGTTTCTCATCCAGAAAATGATGGGAACCGACCACAGAATATATGGAATTTACACCGCATTGGGCGCCTCCGTAGCCAGGTGGGAAGGAGCAGCAGTGCGTAGCACACGCTTCTTCATTAAACCGGGGTTCGAGCCCGTGATCCATCAATTACGGAGGATGCGGAAAGGTCAGGGAATGACCACCGGATATCCCCGGAGCAATATGGCTTTAGTTGCTAATGCTCCTAAAATCCAAAATAACAACAACAAAACAACATCGCATGGACCTTGTTGCCTGGACAAAGACTACAGACAACCTGACCAAAGAATAATTTCATAATTTGAAGATAAATTACCTTTTCACGCTTAACAGGAGTTTATTTCCCTTGAAAATGAATCAAAATATTTCCTGAGATAAATAACTATAATAAATTAAGAAAAGATTCAATTCAAAACAGTTTTGTTTGAGGCGCTTAATATCCTGTAGTAATTTAAGAGTAACTTGGATCATATAACTGGAGTTTGAAGGCGAGCTGCATTGAGCATCGTGATCAGTTTCTTTCTGAAGAACAAACTATCGTTGTCATCTCTGACTGATAAAAATCTGAATACCACAAGCATTCATTAACATTTTCTACCACAAAAATATCCTTTATAAAAAAGCACAAATTGTGCGATTAACGATTATCCCTTTGAGGTACCATGATTCCTCATTTCAGCTGCAACAGGTGCTACAAACAATCCAGCCTCGAGAAAGGTGTTTCAAAGGATTGATGCTTATTCCAGAGAGAGAGAGAGAGAGAGAGAGAGAGAGAGAGAGAGAGAGAGAGAGAGAGAGAGAGAGAGAGAGAGAGAAAAAAATGGAACGAACGTAATCGTTAAGTACGGTAATATATTACCAGCGAAGACAGTTTTTAAAATATTGCACATGGTTTAGTTTGGGAGTTCTTATGAGAATACAGAATGCAAATATTAGTGTTCGTGGTCCTTTTAATTGGTTTTTGAAACTTTGTTTTTCAACGCTAGGTTTCAAATCGTGCATCTTTAAAGAGAACCACTTAAGCTAATTAGTAGTAGGGATGAAGCGAATAGACAAAATTTCAAACTGTGTATTTATACATAAATAACACTTAAATAAAGATGCCTTGTAGCCAAGTGAGATTTTTATTAACATCGGCTCGATCTCGTTTCTTAAAAGTTCTGCCACTTAGCGTCATGCAGGTTCTCCTGATAAGATCGTCAACGTGTCAACAAACATCTACTTTGAGAATAATATTTCTTTACAATCTCGGAAGTGAGCAACTGATAACTACGATTTCAAGTAAAACAGCCATTCTGCAAAATGAATCACCAGAAAGGACAAGAAGTCAAGGCAATAGGCAGGATTATGTTTCTACAAAATGTTCGTGAAAGCCACCCTCCAGTGGTTGAAGCTCGTGATTAGACAACGAAAGGATTATAATATATCTTCACTTTACTTATTATATTTTGATTCATTGCATTAAACAGTGGCAACAAAAATAACATCACACCCTTTAAAATGTGTTATTTCGTTGGTAACTTTCTGTACACGTGACATTATGTCGCTTGAAGTGAAGGTTTCGTTTCATCAATATCAGTGCGACTGCATCGTGCTGAATGCTTCTCATTTGCAGACCATCCTCTGAATAAAGGAATCCATCTACAACGCTTTCCTTCAGTTTTTATTCAGCAACGTTGAGGACGAAAATATAATCATTGCTCTGGATAGGGATGGCTCTTCGGTCAATATATTTCCAAAAAAGTCAGCGATAATCAGTTTTGTGTGTAAAAATTCTGAAAAATAAACGTTAGACCGGAAATATCGAAAGAAAAAATCTACAGCAAGACTGAAGCAGATGAATATTTCAGCACAGAACACACTTTTAAAACGTCTAAGCATCCATGTTCGTCATGCGAGTTGCACAGACCTAAAGGAACATGGGAGGAACACAGTGGTGTAAAAGCAAATGAAAGTCCGACGAAGACTGGTCATGGGTGGCCTGTAAGCGTACCGACCTCGTAAGAAGCCCTTATTGACCAAATCCAGCAGAGAAAAAAATGCCTAACTTGGACAGAAACACACGCTAATTGGACAACTGAGTAGTAAGAATCTGTCTAAATTTAACCTCATTGATCACAAGATAACACTTACATTCAGTGTAGGATACACAAAATTATACCCTGAATGCGTTGACTCATAAATGAAGTTTCCATTGAGCCAGATGGTTGCAGCATGCATAACAAGCAGAGGAGTGGAAAAACACACTTCACCACGATGGAAGATCCCACGAGCAGATGCACACACTGCAGCTATGAAGGGATACGCCTGGTCAGATAACTTGCTTTTCCATATAATCCCACGCAAACGTTACTCCAATGGTATTAAGGGGACTTAATGTGCACTATGAAAACATCCCCTACACTATTGCACCACCACCCGCCCACTTAGCAGAAGATGGGTCCATGTCGTTGTCACTTAGCAGAAGATGGGTCCATGTTGTTGTTGTCATTAGCAGAAGATGGGCCCATGGACTCGTGCTCCCGAACCCACTATAACCATACCTTCTTGTTTTTGTTGACAGGAATGAAACTTGGTTCAGGCGTTGGATGCAATACCCCAATTATATTGCAAGTACGACGAGTTGTGTGTTTTGATGTGGCTTGTTAGTTGACGCTGTGGTACTGGGTTATGGTTATTTGACTGACTGTAGCCTTTCTGTTATCTTTGATAAGCTTTGTAGTTTCCAGAGCTGGTCTGTCACACCAACAAGCTGTTTGCGACTACAGGACTGCTGTTAGCTGGACATTATTTAGTTATAGGACAACCGAGATACAGTGTACATGAAAATCCCAGCGGGGTTGTGGAAGCTACGCGCCCTGCGCCGCATAACTTCCACGTTCAAAGCCACTTAATGTTTTTGTCCTGCACATTCTCGCACTGAATTGCAGACATACAGCAGCCCTACATATCAGCTCATCTGCTTTGTATGGAATAGTGAAAGCTCGCTCCATTTCATAAAAAGGATACGCGTACCTAATAAAGTGGTCACTCAATGTACGTCTATTTCCGATTACTCTTTCCTTTCCCCCCCCCCTACTACTCGTAATCGTCAAGTCATAATCGCCTTTCTCTCACATCCTGAGAAAAATGCCTAAGTTCAAATTCGGACACTAATTTTTATGGTTTTATTTATGTTACAGTTTTTACAGCCCATAACGCAGTTCAGTTAGTCGATCTCAAAAAAGGGTTGCATGGTTTTTGTTAATTCACATCTTGGAATTTTTTTGGACAGCAAACGGACCGAAGAATACACACCATATATTGACGCGTTGGTTGTTTTGAGCGATAAACAACTGGAAAATAATCTTCCTGAAAGGAAGATTATTTTAATACTCCTAGTAAAGAAGTTGAAGATCTCAGGAATATACTGTACATGAGAAAAAAACACAAGAGAATGATAAATTAATTCGGGAATGAATATCACTGTCAATTTCCTTCGGAATCCGTGTGAATTCGTCAGACTTTCATAACTAGTGCGAAGGTGCTTCTTGTGGTACTGGAAACTGTTGATGAAACTTGAACGGGAACTCGGCTAGGATAACAATAATATTTTATGAGGACACTAAAACAAATGGACAGATATTGGACTTAAATTAACCATATCTTCAGTATTATAAACATTATAAATGCGGTAATAATAATAACATAACTATAATGATGATGTCATTAATGAAATTTATTGATGGCATGTTGAATACACACACACGCATAAAAAAATACGAATTACTGCACCAGGGAGGAAAGTGGAGGAATATTGATGAATCAAAAAAAAACCTGAGGAGAGCGTGCGGATGCAAAGGTACTTGGCAAGACACTGAGGTTTAAAAAGCCTTCAAAGCTTCGAGTAAATATGAAGAGGAAGAATGGTTATATCCGGGTTATAAAATCGAGAGAAAGAAGGGGTTATTCCTTCTTGGGATCTGAACGAAGCGATATAATGGAAAAGCTCGCTAAACAGCAGCCGCTATAGTCATTAAAAATGTATGACATTTCGTAGGGCTGATCATAAATATAAACTCACTATAACGCTCATTATGATGCTCGCTATAACACCATGAATGAAATAACAGCTTCGTTTAACCGTAATATCACTTTGAAACAACAGGATCACCTTCTAACTGGGAAATTAATTTCATTTATCTGCATCGTCTATTTTAAAAATTAATTTAAAATAATTCAGTAAATAACGCTCACAAAAAAACACTTAAACAACACTGATTTGGCAATTCCAAGTCCGTGACAATGGACTTTAACACACTGAGACCTGAATCAACACATTCCTCCAAAGAACTAGAACCAACACAGAACTAGTTCAAAAGTGATAATTCCGTTGAGGGATGATGAAATATAAACACCACATTAAGCGATCAACTTTCAACAAGTACCGCAGAAGTTATTTGTCCAACTTTCCATCTTTCCTATTTCGACGCTTGCGTGACTCAAAGAGGCTAGAGTAATGTATACGAAATGTAGAAAATTCAGGATACTGTAGAGAAGAAGCGTACAAAACAGGGCTCAGATTTTCTCAATATGGACACGCGCTATGTTTGTAAACAGTGTACCGCGCTAGATGGCGCCACAGCGAAGAGACATATAACTCGAAAGATAACATCCATCGATGAATTAGAACCTAATAGAGTTTCGACTTTCGTATAATTGTAAATAACGAATTAAGCTTTAATGCACTCTTCACTTACCATGGAAATCTTCTCAAGAATGGACAACCTCACAATGGCAGTTAAGTTTCTTTGAATACAAATCATAGTGTACCCTACCATAATTTCCAGTTTGTTTCTGCCCTATCTTAATATCGTGAATGAAATATAAATGCCCCACCTCTCCCAGAAACTTTCGATGCTCTCAAAAATCGTATTTGCGATGCTACAGCAACCAGTAACAGAACAAACTGGACAATATGTTGAAGATTTAAGTATGGTGTTGATGTTCACAGGATTTCCCCCCAAAGATCGTAATGGATATCAAGGGAAACCTTTTAGTTTTTAAATTTCTTAACAAAAAACATCGAAATCATAATAAATAAACAAACAACAGGCCATATCTTTAGAGAAACGCTTTGGGCTCTTTTTCTGAACCATTCATTCTTCTTCAGAATGCGTGAAAAGTCGTGAAACAGAATATTCGGAACACTAACATCGTCTAGTAATTCTTACATTTGTCAAGGCTCCCTGGAGAACCATAAAAATTGCTTTACACTTTCTCGGCTAATTCACTCATTTGACATTGTTAACGAATCTGTAGACACAATGAAAGCGTGTTAGCCACTATTTTTAGACGTTCCCTCCTCGAGCTATTTATGTACCGAGAGCCGAGGGGGGGGGGATTACGGTAAAGATGATGATAAACCCATCGATAAGTGCAGCATTAGAATAAAGAAAGAGATAAAGGTGGAATAATTAAAACTTTGGGAATGCCTGGATTTGGTTCTTTTAAGTTAGCGTAAAAGCAACTCAAGGCATTCTTCTTTTCATTTTATTCGAAAAAAAGTCTTGAAACTACGTCACCAGATGAAAATCTTTGGTGAAGATGAAAAGTTTAGAACATACTGTGTTACTCTTTCAAAACTATACAAGGATCTTGTTATTATTGTTATTTCTGTGGAGTTTTAGGAGATCAACGACTTATATGGTGCCTTTGTGTGTTATGTCTATGTGCATGCTCACAGGCCGTTTGCTTGATGTGCAGTTGAAAAATCCGGAATAACTCACAGGTAAATTTCTTACTACTTCTGCCTGAGATCGGCTAACCAAATTCCCGATTGAAGAAGCGTTGAGAAATTCCTCCAGTCTACGATGGCACTCAGATCATACAAATCAGTTTTCTGGTATAATAGATGTAATTTCCAATAGAAAAGTAATAATAACAATTAATCAAAATCCCTTTGTGTCCCAGAAAACTGAGTCCAACACTTTTCCAGCTGATGGTCGTGTTCAAAACTCTTTTGGAATTGGAGATGCCTTGTGCGTCCACTGCGCGCTTTCTAATTTGGATTCAGGATCATAATGTAGCCAAGTTGGTTTAACGAAAATTAATTTTAAATTCTCCTTTAATGACTTTACCCTTTGATGTTTGTCACGAATGAAAAGGTTTCTGGGAACCCATCTTGCACGGACTTTGGACATAATTCCCAAATATTCATGTATTATTGTTAAAATGCTTCCATGGGGGTACCTCTTCTCTGTGCAAAGCTTTTCTGGGTCTGCTTGAAGATCGTTAGATCTTAATGGTGTTAGAAGGAAAAAATTTCTGAAGGATTCCCAGCTGGTGTGGGCGCGCTACTGAGTGGAGGGGATGGTGTCCTATTCGCCCACCTCTGCGTCATACGGGGCCGAGTCAGCAGGTAGTCAGTTTTCGGCGAATCCAGTCTGCCTGTCAGCAGTTTTGCAAGCGTGAGAATGTTCTTGGTGACAATTATGTGAGACCAAGGGCGTGACATCCAAGTTGGCATATAAAATGGCTCTTGAGATTGTAAATGGCTGCGTAGTGATTCTGTTTAACATCTCAGCATCCAATACTCTAAACCCAGGAAAGCCTTGATGGTAGCAACTGGGGCAGAAGACCAAATCTGAGATGCGTAGAGAGGGATGGGGATGACGCATCTTAAAATAAATTGTTTTACAAGGCCAGGGTTCCTGATACCTATCAGTTCCTGTCTGGAGGTCCATAGTGCCTCGTACGTTTTCTTCTTTACATGTCCGAAATGGGGTGTGAAGTTTAGGTTTTCGTCCCATTTCAGACCATGATCAATATGTGTCCTGACTTTTTTGACCACGCTGCCATTCACGCTTATTGATATGTGGTTCTTTAATACCTTGTTGGTGAAAACCATTTGTGCTGTCTTGTGTTCGTTTAGTCGGAGCCCCATGCAATTAAGATATTCTTCAAACTCGGCGATTTTGGAGTTTGCTTCGTTGTTGCGTTGTAAGGATGTGTTTTGGTCATTCGAGGTGATGAAAAATTTCAAGTCGTCCGCATATACGACAAATTGTTTTTGATTTTGGGTCAGGAAGGAATGCAGTGCTGTTGCAAAGAGAGTAGCAGAGAGGACACCGCCTTGTAGGACTCCCCTGTTAACTTGGAAGGGTTCTTTGGAAATTCCATTTATGGCAGTGATGTGTCTCTCTCTCAAAGAACTCGCTATTATTGCTAATACGTGCCCAGTTATATGGAAATATTCCTCAAAGATGGTAGTAATAGCCGAGATGGATATACTGTCGAAAGCAGATGCAACGTCTAAGAAGACAATATCTAATTGCTGTCTGAAGTTAAGGGCGTGTTGGTTGTTGTTGTTTGGTTTTTAGGAGCATTAGCAAATAAGGCCATATTGCTCCGGGGATATGCGGTGGTCATTCCCTGACCTTTCCGCATCCTCCGTATTTGGTGGCTCACGGGCTCGAACCCCGATCTAACCAAGAAGCATGTTCTACGCACTGCTGCTCCTGCCCACCTGGCTACGGAGGCGCCAAGGGCGTGTTGGATTCGAAATAGAGTCTCCATGAGATTGGTGGTAGTATATCTTTGTGGGATCACTGAATGAAGGTACTCCGGTCTATGCCCGAAGCAGTGATGGTTGATGGTATTTAAAATGGATTTCTCAAATATTTTTTAAAGCGAACATCCAATTGCAATAGGCCTATAGTCTTTGGCGGATTTAGGATTGTTATTTTTGGGAACAGGTTTAACGAAGTACGTATCCCATATCTTCGGAAAGTGGTTTTCACTTAAAATTTCGTGGAAAATGTGAAGGAGCAGATCTATGATGTATACACTGCTGATCTTAATCACGAAGAGCGGGAATTTATCAGGCCCAATTGTGGCTTTATTCCTGAGGCTATTCACAGCGGCTTTAATATCATCTCTAGCGATATTGATTTGAGACAGTTCAGCATAGACCTCTGTCTTCAGTTTGCTGATTGCTTCACGGATTTTCTCTGTGTTGGCTTCACTGTCAACTTGATTTTCTGCCAGAGGAGTTCCAAAGGTGGCTTGGGTCCATTCTGGGAAGATGTGTTCGGGCATTATATCCGTACGCCTTTTCTTATTAGATATTCTGCTTCCTTTCTTTATATGTGATCGCACGCAGCAGAAACCATGGTTTAGTCAATGTCTCTGGTCTTTCTCTTTTTCTGTCTGATTATCTCAAATGATACCATAGCACTTACAAATAATAATCACCAGCCACCATGTAGTTATGATCTATAATAAGGATAAGCTTAACCTTTCCTGCCAAAGGAGGAGTAATAATGGACAAGAACACAAATCTTGGAAGTAAAAATGGACAAGAATACACACGATAATATATAAGAATACAAATATTCATTCTGCTCCACTTTTACAACATATTGCATGTTCGTCTTTGCTCATCTCTAAGATCACAAGGCACCCACCTTGTACGCATGCATCGTTTATGTCGCATAACAATGCGATGAGCAAGGTAGACCTGTTCTACTTACGAAATGTAACAACTGTGCTTGGTCTACCACTTACAGGTCTATCCTTGACCCTCATCTTGCTGCGCTTGGTCTACGATTTCGAATTTCATCCACGTCCGCCATCTACCTGTTGTTAAAACGTCTCCACTACGTAAATTTTGATGCCTTACGTAATGCATACAGTCCACACGGTTGCTGGATAAGCTCCAACGTCTCCCGGATATTTTTACCCAGCATCATATAAAATTCATCACACATCTTTGGTGAAATCATTCAAAATATTCTTGCATCTTTCACACCAAAACATATTTTACTTTCTGTATTATTGCAATCATAAACAACTAGCTTTAATGGCGACCTCTACGCTACTCAGTACCACCCCCAGCACTACTGGTACAAGCCATTTCTACCATCCCCACATCGGCCTTTTACAGCGCCACAGTGGGACCAGTTTCAGCAATATTTAAACACCTTCCTTACATCTTATCTTATAAACAGAGTCGGATTGGAAAGAACCGATACCCCCAAAAAATAAGTTTTTTTGTTTATTTTTTCATTTGAATCTGTAAGTATGCCGAAGGAACTTGGGAAGCTATAGAATAGGTTGCGACTCCCCAAAGATTTTTCTCAAAACTGTATCGGGACTACTAAATCAGAAATATTTTTGATTTCCGAAAATAATTCATGGTGTACCATTAATGATAATTCATGGAAGAAGCCAATCTTTTGTGGGTTGAAAAGACCAATGCCATTCAAGCAAATGGAATTTTATATGAAATGCTTTTCTTTTCTTTTCTTTCTTTTTTTTTTGCTAAAGCTCATAACGCAAACTGTCCATGTGCATTTAGTCTTCGTATCACAGCTGGTTTAAAATGGTGGGGGAGAAAAGAGAGAGAGAGAATGAGCTACAGCTGAGGTCCCTCTGACTGTTTGAATAAGTGCTTCCGCAACTCGTTAGTGTTAAGTATCACTATGACATTGCTTCGTGTTTTTTTCCTTCTTCCTCCACCCCCTCATATCCTCCAATCCCCACATCCGCTAGTGTTTTTTTGTTTGTTTGTTTTTGTCTGACATTCCGTCCTTGGAATTTCTTCCTGCTCGACTTAATGCTTGGTTTTAAATGGGCAAATTCTTATCTGACACGGCTTTTTATAGAAACACAAGCTCTAGGTACTTGGGCCTTGAAATTTTATAGGGAAAGGACAGAGAAAAAGCATAGCACCCCACCACCACACATCAAGAAAAAAAAAGTCTGCTTAAGATACTGAAGAAACGGGAACTTTTTTACACTACTTAAGGGCGCGCTGTTGAAAACAGTTACTGGAATTTTCTATGAGGTTAAGGATTATATCATTATGAAGTAATCGTAATTATTTGGAACTTAAACTCACATTTTACGCAGATATTTTAATATCTATCAAAACACTTTGATTTTATAGCTAAATTAATTTTCAAATTACGTGAACCTTGGTTGTTTGTTTTAACTATATTTTATTAATTAAGGTTATCGCAAAGTAGAGTACCGAATGTTTATTTACAGACATAAAGTATATATGCATCTGCTATTACGCATTTTAAGTATAAATAACAAATATCCATCCTCCGTGGCAGTTTAGTTGTCAGGATACATCGTCTGCCACTCATTTGAAGATGTCTGGGTTCGATTCCATCGAATATTTAAGTGGCCAAAATGTACGAAAACTCTAAATTTCACGAAATGTGAATTTGGAGGATCCATTTTACTAATAAAAGAACCAAACGCTTAATTTCAGAAAAATCTGCTGTTAGAGAGAAGGGCCGCTGCTCCAGCCCTATAAAGAGAAAGACAGACGTAGGCACTTACACGCATTGTTGCGAAACGTATCTAAAAATAGTACTTTTAACTGGCACTCAAATATTTTCGAGCTATGCTGACAAATATTAGAAGTAAAAATAACAATATTCGCGCTTACTGAAAACTGGATGAGAACATTGATGGTGGTATTTAAAATACAAACGAGAAAAAAAGTTAGAACTTTTTGTTTATTTTTTCCTTTTTTTTTTTAAATAATGACAGTTTCAAATATGGTATTTGAGGTTGCCAAATATCAGTATGGTAGTTAGTGAGTGGCGCTAATGTAATTTACTTTCAAGGTATCTACAACGACAGCTTATATTCTTAGTATCATTAACGTCACTGAGAGATATTTAATTTAAATGGAAACAGGTCTTGGGTTGAGTGCTAACAGATCAACTGATGACTTAGATACAAGACACTCAGCATCATATAACAGTCGATATGGACACCGTTAGATTTGAGTGAGACCTGCTCTTTATATTATTCCTAGAGTTTAGGGATAGCTCGAAATAATCTGCAGACACAGAAAGCCTGTTGTACTGGCATTCATAGAGACACTGAACAGTGACCATCAACGTTAAGGTATCTTTCATTGAGCGAGAAGAAAAGACTCCCAAAAAATTTGCCTTTGGATGCTGCATCTTTGGAAAGCCTTTGGATCTTTGGTGCATCAAGCTTCCCGGTGAGAAGTTGAGCAAGCGTCAGCAAATTCGTGCTTGATATTGAGGTTCCAGTACATTGTGGCTCGAGAAATAGCGAAGGAATTGTCTGCCACTCTATTGAACCACCTGAGAAACCAATTATCAAGTCCGAAAACAGCTTTAAGATAAGATGACGATCCTGGGACCCCCACCGACTGCACATGAAAAATAAAGCCCAGATTTTCATATCTTGGTATTAAAATAGCACTTTTTGCTATAAACGAACTTACATAAGGCTCTCAAGTCGCGTGTTAATATCGATATGTTAATTCACAGTACGAGACGATAACTGTACATTTGAGTGCTATGCACATCACCACATGGCCTCCTCCAGCACTTCAATCAAATTGTTTCAAGCTCAAATCTTGGTTCATCTATGAAGCATAAATGATTGTTAGCTGTCAAGCACACTAAATTAATTCAAATTCAGCAAAAGTTTGTATCAATATACAAAACTCTTCTAAATAAAAAGAAGTTCATAAAGAGAGGAAAGGATGAGGAGCGAATTAAATTTCTCTTAACAATTCACTGCAATTGATCCCTAAGGATAAAAATTGTGCTTCTCTTATGATTCGTCATTATCAGTTGGAAAATTTTACTCAAATCGGATGATAAAATTTAAATGAACGAAAGATAAAATTAGCTACAAAAAACCAGAAGTACAGCGAAGGTTTAAGAGACTTAAACTGATTATCATGTGGAAAGAAATGAAGTGAAAGTGTTAGAAAAGAAAAGGACACGCTGAAACAATATACAGCCAAAGTATACAAACCATAAATGCTACCCATTAATTCTACTTAAAGCCTTGGTTAAAAATATCACGCATTCAGATATCAACATTCAAGTTCCTGTAGGGACTATGGAAGCTAACACGTTGAGGCTACATATTTTTGGAGTTCGAAGGGTAGTAGTAGTAGTAGTAGTAGTGGCACATGATGCAAGAAAGCAAGTGTAGGAGCTTATGCAGCATCAGCCAAAAAAAAAAAAAAAAAAAATCACACCATTCCCTCCAAATGCCTGTCCAGTTCCTCCTTAAATTTATTTAACCTATCAACTTCCACAACGACAGGTGGAAGTTTGTTCCAGCAATTAACCACCTGCTGGCTAAAGGCAAATTTCTGCACATCTATTCTACATCTGTCCTTTCTTAATTTGAACTTATGTCCCCGTAGGTTGGTAATCTGAACAAGTGGAAGGATCCCATCAGAATTCAGCGTGCTCAACCCATTCAAGGCCTTATACACCTCAATCAGAACACCGCGTAGGTACCTAGTCTCCAGCCACTGCAATTTGCAGAACTTAAGCCTCTCTTGGTAAGAGAATCCCTTCATTCCCCTCACCAATCGTGTTGCTCTTCTCTGTACACGCTCAAGCAAATCTTCATCCTTCCTAAAATGAGGCCTCCAGACCTGTACGCAGTACTCAAGGCGTGGCCTGACCATTGCCTTATACAGAGGGACAATCACCTCCTTTTCCCTGCTAGCAAAATTCCTATATATCATTGACAAAACCCCATGACCCGCCCTAGCAGCCTGTCTGAACTGCTCAGAAAACTTCATATCTGACTGCACAATTACTCCCAGGTCTTTTTCATTTTCTACCACCTTAAGTGTAGTACCACACAGTTGGTACGTTTCTCTGGGGTTACTTCTACCCATATGCAGTACTTTGCATTTGTCAAGGTTGAACTTCAGTTGCCACTTCTTAGCCCATCTGCCCAAATTATCTAGATCCTGTTGCAGTAGCACACTGCCATTACTGTCATTAACAACCCTGCCAACCTTTGTATCATCTGCAAACATCGACATTAAGCCTGATATACCTTCATCAATATCATTGATAAATATACAAAACAACAGTGGACCCAACACCGAACCCTGTGGGACTCCACTAATAACATTAGTCCACGAAGAGCAGCACCCATTAATTACCACCCTCTGTCTTCTCCCACTTAACCATCCTTTTATCCATTGTAGCAACTTACCCTTAATACCATTCTGCTCAAATTTGTACAATAGTCTTTCATGCGCAACAGTGTCAAAAGCTTTCCTGAAATCCAAGTATATGATATCAAAATTATTTTTTGCATCCAGTTCCTTTGTGACCACATCATAATAACCAATCAAATTTGTCAGACAAGACTTTCCCTTAAAAAACCCATGCTGTGTTTGAATTATTTCTGCAGTCTTGTCTAGATGATCCTGCAATGCATCTTTAACCAGCGACTCCATTATTTTACCCGGAACAGAAGTTAAACTAACGGGTGCAAACTTCTGTATTTGCAATGCGCATGTATTCAGTAGTCCTTTTAATGGTAGCGGTATATTCCATTCTAAGCTGGTGTGCAGTATAATATCCGATATATTTTGCAATTATATTAATACAGTGGTTAGCATGTGATGAAGAGATGACAGGCTGCCAGAACCGCTTATGGGATTTTTCTCAATGATATACAGGAATTTTTTCAACAGAGATAAGGAGGTGATTATCCCGTTGTATAAGGCAATGGTAAGGCCATATCTTCATGCAGGTTTGGGAGTCTCATTTTAGGAAGGATGTAGAGCTCCTGGAACGGGTGCAGAAAAGGAAACGAGATTGGTGATGGGAACAAAGGGGTGCTCTTACCAAGAAAGGCTTGGTAAGAGCACAATCAAAGGCTTGGTAAGAGTTCCGTCAGCATTGAGCAAACTCAATGCTGATGGAACTCTCCCTCATGTTCAGATTGTGCACATAAGTGAGCATAAATCCAAATTGAGGAAGGATGGCTGCAGAATAGATGTGCGGAAGTTTGCCTTCAGCCAACGGATGGTTGATTGACGAAACAAGCTTCCATCCGTTGTTTTGTAAGTGGATAAAGTGCATGTAAAACATTTTTTGTAATACACAAATGTCATGAAATTATAAAAACAAAAACAAAATAGGTATGTGATATAAAAGTAAATTTATCCTTATTTCTATAAAACGTTTAAAACGCTTTTCAAATATTGAAAGAAACAGTACAAGCACCAAAAAATTCACTCTACAAATAAAGTTGTACACTCAAACAAAAAAAATAATCAGTGTCCAGTGAAATTTAAAAAAATAAAAGAAAACAAATCACAGTCATAAAATCACGACGTTCCAATGACGTTTAATATTAAACCTTATGAGCCTCACAAAAAACACAGACTCCTGTAATTTCAGTGTCCATGATGGAACCAGCACGATCTTGTATGAAGGATCGTGCTGTATCTCAGAAGAAGGATCTTGCATCTATTACAAGTACATGCTATTTGGACACAACAATTCCACTATTCAAGATTACTGTTTATAAAAAAAAACACAGAAAACAATGTATTAGACGCATATAGGACAATGTCAAGTTAATTCAACTTGCGAAAGGAATACAAAACTTAATAGCCGCCTTAAAGGATAGTCAAACGATGTCATCTTGAGACTACATGAATCAAAGACAACATTAACACGAAGAAGACAAATTCTTCTTCGTGTTAATGTTGTCTTTGTTGCCTTTGGACGTTGTCTTTGTCTTCTTCGTGTTAACACGAAGAAGACAAAGACAATGTACTACTGACCAGGGATGTAGGAGCATCCTGACAAGGCAAGCTTTGGAACAGGATTCGTATTTTAATACATTCGTTTTCTCATACAGTTTACAGTATGAACAAACGAATTTAAGAGTGTTGCGATTTCAAATTCGGGAAGAAATCGAACAATTGAAGAAGACTAGAGAGATAACTTAATTTTAATCTGGGATGGATAAGATGTTTTTTGACATGGAATGCTATATATCAACTTCTATCCAATATAACTACTTTTATCGATGTGTAAAATATTAATTTTATATCCCACTAATCCTAATTTATAGTAAATAGAAATATTAAAAAAATCTATATTAAAATCAATTAAGAATTATAATGTCTTTGCACATAATGAAGTAAATTAAGAGAATAAGATGATGTATCAGTCCAACTGGGAAAATGTATTTACACTTGCATTCAAAATTCTGCAGAAATATACATATAATAATAATCTACAAAATAATCCTCTTCCAAGGATGTAATTCAAGGATTCTCCAAGAAGGTGCGAGCCACCAGTTGAGAACCACTGATTTCAAATCTCTAAAGAACGCTGTGCAACAGAAACCACAAGAATTTCACTGAGGATCGCGGCAATGAAAGGGTCCCCCAAATGCTCATTGAACCAGCTTTTACTTTCACCCCACAAAAAAAAAAAACAAATTAAATAAAAATTACTCAACTTTAAATATTTGAGAAGAAAACTGACTCAGCTTACAAACGCAAAATTGAAAGAATTTAGTACGAAGCATTAAAATTCTCTATCCATCTATCCTAAATCAAATTAATTAAATTTTCAATAAATCCTGCCACCCCTAAATGAAATAGTCAAGTCAACATAATTTTCTCCGGGTTATGAAGGTGAGAGGAGATACAGTTAAATCCATTTCTTTTCGCAACATAGCTACTTGAAGAAAGTTAAAGTACATTATAATTAAACTTGACGACAAAGTGAAAATCACAGTCTGAAAATCTCGCTACACATTAAGGAAGCATTTCTGCAGAGGACCGTGGTCTGTTCTGTGAGTTAGAAGAGTGATTATGGCACAACACAGCTCGCTGCAACGGCTAAGAAACTGCCCCAAGTAAGAACAAGTTCATTAGGCAGTAATAAACTTGATACCTTAAATTCACGTAAATATCTACAGTATTTACCATCGATTTTGAATTTAAAAAAAATAATTAAATGACTAAAACATTGCAGAAGAAACTGGCGAATTCAAATAACCAAAAGTTATTTTGTAAGATGTTTCTCTTACAGTTAATCTAAACGAACTTTGTCCCATTGAGTATTAATCTGGTGATATTACCTTTCAGCAAAAGTAGTTCCATGTTGGAAATCGTTCTTCCACTTTCTTTCTTCGCAGTTAGTCCCCGAAACTTTAGACACCAAACCAAAAACTTCGTACATCTATTGCACAATTAATCCACTAATCACAAACGGGTACACACACGCACTTTCGTAACTGACGCCCACCCCACCCTCTCTCTCTCTCTCTCTCTCCTTCGTCACCTTATCTAGGTGAGTGCAAAAGAGTCAACAGACACAAACGAAAATGCTTACTGCCGACAATAGCTTCAGTATAATCAGGAAGTCCCTGGAAGTGTGTGTGTTTCTGTGCGTGCGTGTGTATAGTACAGGTGTATTATCTGCTAGTTCAGATTCTTCTGTTTTTTCTTGAGCTCGCTTCTCTTGAAGTATCCACTGTGCACTTTGGACTGTCATCCTGTCACTGCGAAGACATCCTCAAGAGTATCCGACGCCAAGAACTCCAGAACAATGCTTTGTGTACAAAGCAGCTCTTCACGTGTTATGACGTCATCCTGACTCCAAATTCGGCTTTAAGCCACCTCCAAATAACTGCTTTATAAGTTAATGCGTACAAACAGAGCGTAAAGCTTTAATTTTTCCAGTTAATCTCGCGCTACATTATGACTACAATAAATTCATAGAGTTAAAACTCATTTCAATGTATCTATAAAGACTCATACATTTCTAGAGAACACATTTCTAGAATATACAGAATCCAGTAAACTAATTATTGTGATTAGGCGTGGATATTACAGAAAATATAACGAAAGGACTTGTAGAATACACAGCTGCATGGGGGATGTTATAAGCAAACCCCCTCAGGGTAAATATTAATAGATAAATGAAGGAATGTGGTCTTCCTTTCAAGAGAATCTCTAAGTTCTCATTTTCTGTTTATGGTATAATAGTGAGGCACTATTAAGGATCTCCAGTTGTCTGTTTTCTGTGAGCTTCTTTTTCTGCATATTACAAGTAGGGATGCCTACTGTGTAGCGTACATAGAATAATAAATAAAATAACAAGAAGATATACTCGTTAATTGTAAATGTCGAAAATGAGCACAATATGCGAGTTTGCTTTAAAAAAGTCATTATGCCAAGTTTATCCATTCTTATGAGAGCCAAAAATATCCCATTCCGACATGCACTGCCATAATGCATATTGCCGTTTATTAATAAGATAAAAGGGTTTCGTGGTATTTGAAAAAGCTACCCGATAATAGATTTCTTTAACTTTAGAAAGCTTTGAAATAAAAGAATACCTCAACGCTTTCTTTTTCTTTTTAAAGCAATATTTTAAAAGTTGAAGTAAAAGCAATCATATGGACAAACACCTCACCCTAGCGGGTGGTTCAAATGTTACAATACCCACAGGGTAGAAAGGCCTGGGTTTGAATCCCTCATTGATGGATTAAAACTGTTTCAATATCAGCTCAAACTCATAACAAGGTTTAGTTAATCGGTCTCAGTCGAGGATTGGACGGTTTTTCTTCCCTCCAGGAAACCGGTTTTTTGTCCGTGAAACAAGAAAATCGACCACAGAATATTACGCAATTTACAGACAGCCTTAACATACATAGATACTAATGACTGACAAACTCATCATCACAGCAAAACAACTCCTACGCTGCGTCACAGATAAGAATACTATAAGAAAACATGCAAAGTCTATTGTACAGTCCTCGGTTACTGATTCCGAGATCTCTGCAGCGTCAGAGATCTCGGAATCAGTAACCATGACGACCATCAAATAAGATATAAACGGATTTTTGCAGAAGAGTTCTGGCTCCCCCAGTGGACAATCTACAAACACAGGATCCCACCCCAGCTCCGAACCACTGCAAAGAACCAAGCCCTAGGCGCTCTCTCTCTCTCTCTCTCTCTCTCTCTCTCTCTCTCTCTCTCTCTCTCTCTCTCTCTCTAAGAAGAAAGGTAACTCGTCATTATAGTAACAATATTCATGAGTCTTATCTCGCTTCTCGTTCAAGGGTATCTGTGGCAGGCAGGAAGAATTCCGCTCCATCCCTACCGATTACTGCTACCTCCAAGCAATCTAGCCACTCTCCAATCACGCCCACATCAATTAGATCGCATATAGATTCCCTGCTTGAGCGAGTCCAGGAAAGCAATGCTAATCTCATAAAATTTGCTTCTAACCACAACACACGCACACACCAGCTGCATCTATTCCCATCACAGCTGCCTGATCCTAAGCAGACCTAGTGATTCACGATGAAGATAAACCATCGATGACCTCATGCAGTTTGTTGAGTTGCACACACCATGACTTTTCAACTGCCCAGAAAGCAGTTCTGCAAAAGCTCTCACAGAGCACAGGCCATGAACTCCGACGATAGGCTCCATGTCTGGTTGGCACCCTTCACACAATGGGAACAGCGAATATTTTTTTAAAAATCTTTTAGATGCAAAACGCAGTTGGCGCATCATCTATGTAGGTATATATACGTACTTCGGTGGCCTTTAGACATAAGTCCAAATCCACCTAGTATCACTTTATAGTGTTGATCGAACTACACAGATAGTCACCAGGGAGCAGTCAATGCCTGGGCAACTGCTCCCTGGGTACACTGAATCGGTCCCGGGTCTACTCATCTGTCTGTGCAATCCGCGCCCACCGATAGAAGTGCCAGAAATCCTGCTCCCAGGTTGCCCACGCCTGAGAGCCAGCCAAAAAAATAAATAAATAAAACAATAATACTAAATAAAAATAAATAAATAAATAAAAAATAATAAAATAAATTAAAAAATATTTAAAAAATAATAATAAATAAATAAATAGAATACAAAACCGGTCTGCGCAGCCCCCATTAATCTCTCGAAACATCAGATTATAATTATGGCTGCACGATACTTCTTTACTTTATTCATCTTATAATTCAAATGTGGAATAAAAGTCATTCTAGCGCATCATACATGAAGAGCCCCCTTCTTGTCCTGATCGCTTACAACTGACACCGAAAAAAAAAAGTTATTTTTCCCTTTCATTGGAATTTTAAACGTATCTCAGTGAACAAAACTGATAAAAGACATTTAGCGCAGCAAATGCAGATTGATCACAACATAAATTAGAAACAATCGAACCAAAGGACAGATTGGCATTGATATAAACGAATGCGTGTCTCCTAGTTAGAATGGGATCCGATCTTCTTGGAATGCACGTCTCGTTTCACGTAGAACGAAAGACTTAGTTAATTCTCCTAAGTCGTCAAAATAGAGTACAATGAAATTTGTCTTAAATACCCGCCTCAAAAAAAAAGCAGACAGTTGGACATGGAGTACTTCATTGACCTTGAAGGAAAGGTGTGTTCAAATTGGACAGACAAGCCTGACATAATAAAGATGTGGTAACCAACTACTGAACAGCCCGTAATCGTAAATATCCTAAATAATGGGGTCCACTTTTGGTTACTTTATGTAGGGTACATGGAAAACATGTCCGTCACGTAATCCATTCATCATGTTCGCCTACGTGTCTGTACTTTAGTCATGGGATGTTTTCCTGCGTTACTGCACTTCTATAAGGATGAAAATCAAGTTTTGATGTCGCGATCCATTCAATTACGGATCCCATAACAACAATTTCTGAAAAGCAGTTCCAGCATAGAAATGCAACTCTTGTTATCGTTAGTAAGAACTCTAAATAAAATTTGTTCTTTTAGAAAAATGTGAAGTGTGCGTGTTGAAATTTAACGATGAAAAAAAAATATGTAAAGAAAATATTTTACAAATGCACTCTACTCATTTGTAAATGTGCCTGAAACAAGAGACTAAATTTGCTGTTGTAATTACAAGAGGAAATAGATTATGATGAACATTAAACTGTTTAATTAATCGGAGTGAAGGGAGTAGGAGAACTTGTCAGTACTCCTAAGACGAGTTTCAATAAGAATCAAGGAGAGCTTTATCCCAGTTTGGTATTTATAGATCCATTTATAGATGATATGCTGTCCATCCTACGTCCAAAGCTTAGGTGAGAACCAGAAAGGAATCTGAATATGGTATGTTGATAATCTGATTTAAATCGACAATTTCAGAAGATGGAACTCAACAGGCAATGGCGTTTTTGCTAGCTACAGCCCAGATTTCACAGGCATACGCTACTGATGAAATCGAGAAGCAGGAAACGAAAAATAATCTCAAGGTTGCTGATATGGGCCATGTTTAGTCTCACTCAATCTACATTTCTATCAGAAAAATTCTTAATTGCCCGAGGTGAGTTCGAAAGAGCATTTAATCAACAGCGAGGCTAGGCCACGTTATTCTCTCCAAAATTCTGAGAGAATAATGTGAAGAACAACCCTTATCACAGAGCTCCCGCAAGAAGTCCTGTGATAAGGGTTATTATTGTTATTAGGTTTGGGTGTATATCAACGACTTAGACCAAATTGCGCAATAATATGTTTTGGCTGCAAATTGCGATCGGTTGTGAAGTAATGCATTCTTCGACGCACTATGACCAAGTACTCGATGCCCAAAGAAAACCTCCAATACAACCAACCAGCTGCTTTCTTGATTTTTGTTCTTCGGAACTGATGCAAGTTATATGGAATTAATATTTTCTATTGATACTGACTGAGGCCTATAAACATTTTTACAAAAATGCAGCTTTCTAACATAGTAATCTAAGTTGAACAAATTATGGATGGAACTGCCAACTGGAATAAGTTTTGATTTAATACGATGTAGTTCTGGTATTCGTTTAAATATTAAGGAAATTACACGATTTGATATCACTGTATATGATATGGTTTAAGATTTGATGATTTTGAGTTAATAACTGCGATGAAATTCCTGTGAAAACGCTTAAAGAACTGTAGGCTACGCAGATCCTTAGCATTCCTTGTATTACTCTACTGTGGAGGCGAACACCTAATATTGTTATATCTTATCTGTTTCGCTCTAAACTCTCGCCATTTTTATCTAGGTTAGATTTTGTGACGCAGGTGATTATACAGCATAACAGCAGTCTGCTACAAGATAACAACATAGGAAGAGGTTGTCTGAATTAGAAAGGCGCTGATTGGACACCGAGAAATTGTCCCAGAAAATTTTTTATTAATAATAATTAATAAAAACTCAATAAAAATTAACCAAGGAACTTGACTACTACTAAATTAATTCAGCGCTCTCACCTTTTTCTATTCAATGTTGAAATACTAATGAAACACATTAACTCTCTCTCTCTTTCATTAACCAATGGACCAGATATAATTTTTAATTTATTTTTCCGTAATATAGTTTCGTATTAATAATCATTTAATTGTTAAGATATCTATTGTCGACGTCTTTGTGATTACCCTCTTCCCTTTTCAACAGATGCCTCACAGAACAGGATTTTATAGTCTCATGGTGGAATATATTCTTTCCCATTTTCATCTCAGTTCATTCTCCATTCAGTAGCACACATATAAGAATGCGAAGATGGGAGACCACTGAGACAAAAGTGGTCCCCCAAAATATTGTCCTGATGAGAGAAAAACCATGAAAAAAATTACTGAAGACTGTCCTGATCACATTAAAACCATAATTATGTATAACACAAAGATCGCAAAGTAGTGGATCTTGATCAAGGATCCATATTCAATAGGTATTTGTTTCAAGTCTTCACTTGGACTATTATTTTTCAGCTAATAATTGTTTTTCATCAATCGGACTCTGAAAGCGGATGCATAACATATTTTAACACATAAATAAAGAATGTATAATATGTCAATTAAACTGAAATTATTTATAATTTTGATTCTTCCTGTTTAGGTCAATTCAATAATTACAATTAGAAAAAAAAATGAATGCAGCAGGGTCTCAAAGTAAGCGAGTGTTGGAATTCATCCACTTCCCATAGAAAACTATTATAAAGCTAGAATAAAACTAGGAGAACTCCTATAAACCTATACATGTGTATATAAACTTTGTGTCAACTGAATATACATAAATCTTAAAGTACAATCAATATGAGTCCGTCCTCATAAAGGGTACGCCTTTGCAGGAGGCAGTGTAGGCTAAATTCTCACATTATCGTCTTTAATTAATCCATGAAGCAAATGAAAAGGCATTTTTTAAAAATTATTTCCTACCTGAATTGTATTCATCCCTGATGTCAAAATTAGAGAAGTTAAGGCGCTAGCAGTTAACCTAGAAAAAGTAAAGAATTAATTAATTTAAAAGCTCGTAACTATAATAAAAAAAAGAACTATAAAAAAACAAGACATTTAAAAAGGAATTTTCGAGGATGCGAGTCTAAAACCACCAACTACACCATTAACAACATATAAAAAATGCAAGGAGGACAATTTTCGAGATAAAATTCAAGCTCCATGTACTACCTCTCCACAGAATTTATTTGTTGTCATTGGGCATTAAATTTGCAATTTTTATAAGCAGTTACACTTCGTATCCAACGAAATATGATCTCCACCATATGTAATGATAGAGGATGAATCTTTATACAGTAATAAAATACGAGTTTAGTGAATACTGCCCACCAACGTAATTCTCATCCGATCCATGGATTCTGATGTAGACTCAATAGATCGGATCAGAACCACTACATACGTCGTAGATGAAATGAAGCTGATTCTTGACTATTTCAATGTACCACATACTGCACTGTTTTATAATTCGGTGAACAATTTAATGCGCGACTCCCTCATCTGATGCTTATCGCAATCAGGAAATATCTTAGATTCAAACTCCACAGAAAACTGGTGGCAAATTAGAAAATTGTGGCAAAGATTCTAAGCAAGGTTTTGCAACAAGAAGCCATTATTTTGTGTGGTACTACAAACTAGGCAACAATTAACATCAAGAATCTGATACATCCTCGCAAGAGAAGTGCCAAGAGGTCACAAAGCTCGCGGGTGGGGCAACAAAATATTTTAACCTTGTAAAAGACTTTACAGGCTTACTTTTTTTACTTATTATTTTAGATGAATTTAAGTCGGAGCTCTGTCACGTTTCCTTCAGTATATGTCTCTGATTTTTTTACAAATAAGCATGTCTAAATAGTTGGTTTTCTAACTTCTGTTATGGATAATCTTGTGTCTTATGTCTGTAGTAATCCATGATTACTACGGACATAAGATTATGCAAAAAAAACTTTTTATGGTTGCTGGAGTTCGTTCTGGGTTTGTAAAGTGGTTTCACTATGGTCCCTTGCTCTCTCTTTCTCTGAGAGGACAGCAGATCAGCACCACAAAAGAGAATTGGATGCCGGAAATGAGTTACAGCATGGTGAAAACAATGTAGTGTACAATCCCTTGGTTCCAAAAAACAAAGAATTGCTTCCACCACTCCATAGAGTTGAGACTGGTCAAATAATTTTTTAAAGCATCCTAAAGGTGAAAATCGTATAAAATCTTCAAGCATATACAATGTTTCCAAAATTGTCTGATGCAAAAGTAAAAGGTGGCACATTTATTGGTCCACAAATTAAGTAGATATATGCTTCACAAGAACTGCGGAACAAATAACTGATGCCGAGAGAAATGCCTGGCAGTCGTCTCATCTGATTGATAACTCTTGCGACGTGTCACAACAGATATCAATCAGTTCTTCTTCTTCTATAGATAGGACAGAGGAGTTTCGGTTTTTACCGTGAAATGAGAGATTCAGGGCGTTCAGTTTGTCAAATATATCGGCAAGGTATGCAATCCCTTGTGAATTACAATCACTAGACATTAAGTCGATGAATCTCTGCAGTTTTTTCTCCAGTTGCTTTTCTTGTAACTTCAGCTTGACGGTCACTAAGAAACATTACAATTTCAGACCGTAATTCAGAGAATCTCATCAGCTGTTTATCTCGACTCAGCCAAGGTGCTTCGGTGTAAAAAAAGTAAGCAGTCGTAGTCGCTGCCCATTTCGTCGCAAATCTGGTAATGGGACCCTGAATAGCCCTGCCCCCCCGTACAGACGTCAATACGCTTCTTCTAGTCGAGTTCATGAGCACTAAAAATCTGTCAATCTTGTCCAAAATATCAGCTCCCGTTGTAGTGGTTTTCAAATCGTCACAGATAAGAATGTCTTCGCACGGCTCACCTTTATGCAGGTATCGAACAGCGCAGCTAAGCTGACAGTGCTCTTATCGAGTTGCAATCTTAACCCCTTCCACTGCTGTCCCACAAGAATGAAGACTAAAAATAATTCTTGAATCTTTGAATTTTTGAAAAAGGAAAGAAAAAACTTTGCACCTCATATGCGTGAAGTTGGGCAAAGCATATCTGCCACCTTCACGCCAGTTCTTTTAAACGCAAATTGCAGTCATTCCCTTTAAAATATTAACCACAAAAGTGGCCTAAGAATCACCGCAAAAAAATTCGAGTCTAAACTTTTAACTTTTAGCTTTTGCACGTTTATCGCATGTGCGTACTCTACCCCCGGTAATAATTTATATATCTTCACGAGAGGTGGAAAAGCGTGACACGGCTTATGAATAAAAAATAGTAGATGCGTGTGACTATTAAGTAAAAATTAGACGCAAACATGGCTACCCTTGGAGGGAGGAAGAAAATACCGCTGTCTTTCACAATAACCGCTTTCCAGTTATTTACGTGAATCTTTTAGAGAGGTTTACGAACCAGGAATTTCCTCAGAGGTTTATCGGTAATAAGTTTTTGTTTTTATTTTTTATAAATTCCTCACTACTGCAGAGAAAACTTAATAAAAATATGATAAATTGTAGAAATCCGTTATAACTCGACTTTCGGAAATTGACAAATGACCGTGCTTTAATGTGTTTCAAATGTATGCAATACAAAATGCATAAAACTTTCTCTCTCTCTCTCTCTCTCAGCAAGCGTGTCCTGTACATGCACTAGTAAAATCGTTTATCTTAATTCGTTATTCTTTATCATATTTTATTCAACTGTGAGTGGTGTCAATAAAATAGTGATGTTAAGACAACCCACTGCCGAAGAGTATTTTCTGCCAGGTGGCGTACCAGGAAAAAAAAGCATAACTTTAGTAGTATATAATTAGTAACATGGCGTTCTTTTCGGTATGGCAACACTTAACTTGTTCATTCAGTGTGGAACCCTCATACAATCTAAAAATCTCTGAATATCGTTATTCCACCCTCCACATTCGTTGAGTGGTTCTGCTTCGTATTTTGTTTATTAACAGATCCATCAATGAGGACTTACTGCATAAGTCAGCTGACCTTTACTTGTTCGATGAATCTTTTTTGCCCATCCTCAGCTCTCTTTGATGACAATTTTTCATGTTCAGCTGTTACCAGCCTTACTCCCATCACATATATGCTTTTAATCGCATGAAGCAGTCGCACGATTGCCTGTGACTGTCCGATGTTTTTTTCTTTTTCCAAATTAAATCTTACAGCTCTCTAGTTCCCATGTCGGCATCTTTATTTTGCAATATTTCTCAGCTAATATGATTATGGTTCCCAAGATAAATCTCTTAAACATTTCCTATAATGAATTGGTATCAAACAGCATATAGTAATAACACCTGAATCGCTGTAGTCTCCTCCTCCCTGTAATCCAAGCCCTGACCTTTTCCTCCGATCACCGAAATTTCTTCGTATACCATCCGTTTTATGACATTGTGATAAATGTCTTAAAACGCGCTATTAGTTCCTGAATTGTCATATTTTTGGTGCTGCAAAGATTGTTGGGGAGGTTCAGGTCAAGAATATTTGATTCCCCTCCCATGTGCCTTCCCTAACATGCTGAAACAAAGATCAGGCATTGACAGTTGAATCAAGAAATTACTCTCAGCACCCTATCCATTCTGTGTAGTCCATGTCCACGATTTCCAATCTACAAATAAAGTTATTTCCTTTTGTAAGCATACTGAACATTCAAGATACGTAAGAGATTTTTATCGTGCTCTTCGGAATCGTGTGACGTGTAATCTGCCTTACTATCATCTTGCCATTACCAATGGTCATATCACATTACACGGACGCAACATCTGTCTGGTCTTGATCAGGCTCTGGGAACCGTCTGGCTACTTTCAAGCAACTTTTGATAAGAAGTATAACTCCACCCCTCGCTCCTTCCTATCTCTTCTGAATGCACTGATACACTCGCCGAAATAAAATATAAAATTCTTCATTCCTATCTCGGGATGGCACCGAGATAGACGACTACAATATCAATGTTGTTTGAACTGACCTGCAACTGAGGTTCACTCATTTTATTTACAGAACTCCTCGCATTACTATACAGACAGATAAATTTTGTAATTATGTTTTAAAATAATATCCCTATTTTTATTTACCCAAGAAGTCTCTGTGGATGTAACTGCTAGAGACTGGCAGTTAAAATAACAGTCTCTAGCAGTTTACTTGAATAAAAATCAATTACTTGAACGATGCCCATTCTTCAGTTAGGCTACATCACTAGTTTTGAAGCTCAATATGCTTTCGTTTTTGATATTTATCGAGTAGCCAAAAAGGAAGACCTCGTGCATTATCAATTCAATTTAATCATATTATCAGGATTATCACATTTAAAGCTTATAATAAGCCGAGATCTGCAGGGCTCTAACCCTAGTCCAATCACCATTCACTGAAGACTACGTACAACCAGGCGATCAAAGTTCATTCGAAGATCTTCTTGTTGAATTCAGCGAAATATAAACGAATACTTCAACAACTATTTGCATTGGGAATCGTAATTTCGAAAAGTTATCAATGAAACCATTTTGCTTGTCTGCCACAATTTCTATCTTAACCCACCACCCCAGAGTTTTATATCTACTTTTCTGATGATGTGAAATAATGAAATAACGGACATACTTCACAAAACTAAACCATGAATTAAGTTCCTGCATATGCGGCGGCACAAACAAACCCAATCTCCACTATTGCACGAAAGCCACCATCAGTTCCTTAAATGTTCATCTCCAGATGATCCCCTTCCCCCAAGAAGGGAAAAGACATTTTTTTTTATTTAACTTTAAAAAGATACCACGATTTAAGTGAAAATGTTCCACCGACCTTTGTCATATTTAGAACGAAAGAGACCTTCTGGGTTGGGGATGAACGACTTCAGAATCTTCTCTAATAAACCTCAATCAACGGTATACAGAGATGAAATAAAGACAAAAATAAAATAATGTATATTTATACGTAAAACTATTAATTTAAAATAAAAAGTAAATTGGTTGGAGTTACTAGAGAAGATCCTGATGTTTTTGTCTTATTGCCTTTTTCCAAACTTTATTTTCCTTTATATAATTTAAATCCTTAAAAAAATGAATACATAAAAACTAGGTTTTATCTTTCGTTCCCATTTTTGTGAGCAGCAAACTTTATACAAATTGCAAAAATTCTCTGAACCATGAAATAGTGTTCCCACATCTGGAGAGGTGCCCACATAACCCTCTAAAACTCCTAGGCTTTTCAACAGAGATTAGTTAGCTTAAGAAATGATCTCACTCAGTCTACTCCCCACCCCCATTATGTTCAGACACTGTTCTGTAATGGCACCAGTAATTCCATACCTTTCTTAGCCACAGCCTGTGCATCAACTAATCTTTATACTTGGAAGGGTGAACTGAAAACAGAATATATAGGTAGAAAAGGATTTAATGGTCACTATCTAAGCATAGTACTCCGAGTAATGCACGCAGGAGGGTCCATGGTTTCCTGTCGCTGATTTATCGAATTATTGACTATAGAGATACTAAGAACAATCCATTGTTATTCTTCATTCCGGTTGGATCTGTCCATCACAACTCATACTACATAGTAATAGAAAAAATAACTGCCCACTGTTCATCAAAATAAGAAGATCCTTAATTAAAGAATGTGGAAATGTGAAGAATATGATATTGAATTCTCTTGCTTTTCTTTATTCCTTCGTCATTTAAATATGGGGTGCACTCACACAATATTTAGATAATGAGTGACTTTTGGAAAACCCAACACATTTAATCATCCGTAGGCTTTGAAATAATTCATTGAATTGAATTATCTGCAGAGCTATTTCGTTTAAACAAGATTTACAAAGCATTATTAATAAGGAAATTGTCTGGGATCTGAAAATATCCTCCTTATAAAGAAATTTCAAACATATTCGATGCAGCGATATTTCGCTGTATTTATTTTGCATTGATGAATATTATTTATTTACTTTTCCAAACCGAGAAAAACGGAATCGCGCTAGCAATATTGGGGTTCAAATGCTCCACATCTAATAAAATAAAAGAAAATTTAAATCCAGATAGTAGATGTACATTAGCAAGAGTTTAGTTTCCAGAAGTTCACTGGTGCTTAAAGCCAAAGGTATTTTGGCTTTAAGAGACGAGGTTACTCAGAAATTATTGAATAAGTTTCACATTCGCCATTGCCATCCAAAGGCCAATGAAATCAAATTTGTATGGTTGGATTGTCTTTTCACTCGTTTCAAATATTGCAGTCCATGTATTGCAACTCCAAATGCGCTTTATGGTAATTTAAAGGTAGCTGCTATGAGGAACCGTATAAGAAAATGGTGCCGTTGAAGTTGATGTCTACTGGCAACATCCAATATACAATAATATACGTCAGAAATCACGATTAGATATACATTTTTACTTAATATCAAATACTTTTGCGTATAAATGTCTTACTTAGACTTCTTTTAGAACAGTTTTGTCTAGGTTTTCGAGATTAAAATTTACTTATTTTTAATATCTTCCGCTAAATTATACGCAATACAGAAGAGAATGTACATAGTTCACATCCTGCCTCTCAAAGTGTTGTGGAGTGTGTGCCTGCGCGAGGGCACTTTCAATATATCAGTCTCTATGAGTCATACCAATCTAATATATCTTCTACATTGCCGTTCAGGGTCTGAATTTCGTTTTAAAAATGTCAGAATGCACATATTTCAATATATGAATCAACATCCCAATCTCATGCATAGCTATCATAATTTGGCCAATTAGTAGCGATCGGAAAAGCCCTTCGAGGAAATATTAAGTTACATATAAATGGAATTTTGCAATTACTTTATTACACATACAATGGTGGGTTTAGTTCAAATTACTGGCAATCAAAACGCCTAAATCAAAAGGACGAAATACAAGATACCAGAGATCAAAATTCTTGCATTTTAACCCATTCAGCATTTTATACGGTAGTGATCTTGTTCTGGTTGTGGGCATTTTGACTCTCGCCAATCTGATTGTCTCCCTAGCCATGAAACTGTTAAAATACCGTGACAAATAAAGTGCTTAATTCCGGAATACACAATTTATTACGACTCTGTACAAAACTAGAAGCAATTGGAACAAGTTATTAGAATATTTTTTCAAGTTTTTGTTTTCTCCATATTCTGGTCTCTTCCGTCAGCACGAAACAGCAGGAACGGAGATTCGACAGATCAGGCAACGATTTGTCCAATTCTCCAATGTCCAGCGTTCGTGTTCTTGAACGCAATCGAACCATCTTGTTTTTTGCTGACAGGTGTGGAAACGGTTCCATCGTCAGCTGAGATGCCCAACCGCGGCTATGGTTACCCCCAGTCTAATTGGTTGTTGACTGGCCGCAGCCTTTCTCTTCATTGAACACGTCTTCAAGTCCCGCTGGCATCATCCATTAAGATGGCACTTCCGAACGCATGGCTGCAATTGGCTGGACGTTATTTGGTTACATGGCCAGTCTTGATACACCTGAGACACAGCTGTACAAAAAAATCTGTAGAGTTTCAGTTTCCAAGATACTCAGTACCAGGCTTCAAGTACCATGCTGCGTTAAATCTTTCTTCTTCTTAATTGTTGCACTGAATTTCACACAAATAACATCTATTACATAACTGCTCACCTGCTTTGAATCGTACAGCGCGAACACTTGTTGTTGAAGGAAAGATCCATTTCATGAAATGGATGTTTCTTTTCCTTCAGACAAAAACAGATATTCGGAAGATTAAGAAGATAAAATAATCCGCTTCAACAAGGAATAAAACGTTTAAGCATCGCCCTAGTTTTCTATCTCAAGAAACTGGGGCAGTAGGAGGTCCAGAGTTTCATATATAGAGAGAGAAAAAAGAAAAACCTGGGCTATTATGAATGTTCTTTCATTAACTAAATTATTACTAACTATAAGAAGGTAATTAAAAAATAATATTTTCTCAAAACTTAGTTTTATTTTTGACCGGGACACCCTGAATTTTACAATTTAATAAAAATGGTGTTACGATTCCAACTTTCAGACTTTACGTCACAATGGAAGAAGGGGAATTCATTTCAAACTTCAACACACGCACCCAAACAAAACGACTCGATACCAAGGTGAATTTTCGAAGTTAATTTAGCTGTTGGAAAACTACCGTTGTTTTCGTCTTCCATCAAAAGGCGAGCAGAGACTCTTGCAATGACAATAGACTTCATTAGGCCTTCGATAGAAAACAAACCATATTCTTTTCCTAGCACAAATGGAGGAAGAAGGGGGGATAGCTCAAAAGACACGGGACAAAAGATGAACTTGTAGAAACTGCAGAGAACAATTGCAACAATCAGGCTGCCTTCTTTTCTGGTCCTGGGATATTTGGAGAACGCTCATTCTACTTGGGTTAGCCAATAGGGTGCTAATTTGTTGGCGGGACGTGTATGGTTTCCACGGCAACAACGCTGAATAGTAGCTTATTAGTATGGTGTGTGTCACAGGGAACACAGAGGCTTGTGTCGGTGAAAAGATATCAGTGGTTGCAGCAAGCATTGTCAGTCACTACATTTGCTATTTTTGTCTCGGTGTATTCTATTTCTGTCGGCACCACAAGGAGAATAATTAATGAAATGACACCCATCAAGCGCTTTTTTATACATTAAGACACGATTCGCTTCAGCAGAGTGATTAATAGTCCCAGTGTTTCTGACTTGGTGAATATTGTGGATACCATTGGCATTTCACGCAAGAATTAACGGAGGATGGGAGATAAAGTAGGAATACTGCTCAGTGAACGCTTTAGGGATGTTGTTTCTCTAAAAGAGATCTACAAGAAGCCTAAAAGGATTTGAATGTGATTTGATCCATGGATTATTTTATTATTTCCATTCCATGAAGTGACCATTTCATAATGACGAAATAAGGAATTCTAATTGGCTCTAATTTATTTACTTTAAAGTATTTTTGAAGTAAAATATTTACATAATGGAAATGCTGACCAAATTCAGTTCTTTAAATTAACAGATCGTGACGTCCACAGGAAAGGTTTCACCCTGAGAAACATATCACGAATGTATTTATCATTGTCACCAAGGCCAGGACAAAAAGACAAAGCATCAATATAAGAAATATTATTGATAATTCTGAATACATAGTTTTCCAATGGATATGGTTTACTTATTACGGTTTTAATAAACAGCAAGGAGACTGCACTTCAGTAGGAAAAAGTCAGTCATCTGTGGTCTACTCCAAACCCCACCGGAAGTGACCACAGCACATCCCGAGAAGAAAATAGTTCATCTTGAAGAGACCTTATCAGCTGCGGACGTGGTGTTTTCAAGGTGTAACAATTTGGCCAGTTCCTGGTGTCCTTTCTCTGTTAGAATTGAATAATGGAGAAAGAACCCGCCAAGATTTCTGTTCTGTAATTTCTTCTAAAATATATTGCGCCTGTGTATTATGTCAACGCAGGTGATTATGGGCTGGTTTACATGTTTTGTGGACTGAAAAAGCTGGAAGGTTCTACTTCCTCCGTCTGAGATCGCTAACTGGTCAGATTAAAGAAGCCTGTTAAGAATCCTTTCGCTCTCCAAAGAGATTTGAATGGATACAGAAGAATTTCACATGCAAAGATTCTGAATCTTAGAATGAATACATACAAATGATTATCAATTTTGATATATATCAATTTCATCATACGGCTAAGGCTAATGGGACATAATCAGTCCGGAGTACGTCTAGGGATACACGCGTCCATAGAGGAATGCAATACGAACTGAGCATTTCCAGAAAAAAAACTTTGCGCTGCTTTTGATCTTTATGGTTATATGAGAATAATAAACTTCTTTATTCACAAAAAAAAAGTGCAGGATACAATTCCCATTTCAGAAAAAACTGGAGAATCTAACAATCTTACTAGGGATATGAAATCAAATTACATACACATAACCTATTATAACTAAAATAATAATTAACATATTACAGTATTGAATTAAAGATAATACAATATGAATGATTCTATTTCTATTGGTGGCCCAAATATCTCTCACTAAGGAGTCAGTATTAATTGCAGCGACAGTCACATGCATTTTGCAGACCCATGAACAGTGATTTGCGCTTACTGTCTTTGTAGGTTGAGTCCTTGGACCACAAGTCAAAATCAGCATCGGATCAATTCAGAGCATTGATGACGCCGTTTGGAAAAGTGCCTCTTGAAAGTTGAGGGATTCTGTATGTTTGAACACAGGACTTCTGAGGGCTATGCGTGGGATCTTCCACCCCCACGATCTCCCAATGTTGATAAAGTAGAGGACTTAGGAAAGAAGTCTGGTCCAATTGTGATTTTCCATCAGTATGTTAAGTGCTGCACAGGAGTGTAACGGAGACTGATGCAGAGCGGTGATCTGAAGATGGTATAAGCCAGATGAGTTCACTTAATGGCCCACATTAAGACCCAAAATTCTAACCCCTAAAGAATCTTCTCAGGCATGAAGGGTTTCAGAGTCAGTGCCTGTGGACAAGTGATTGGTGATTTTAGTGGTGGGCATAATGCATATGTCGAGGTCCCTGGGAAAGGATCTGATGAGCAACGACTTTGAAGATGCTCTTCTCTAAGCATTTGAGAAAGAGGGAGAAAATTGAAATTGGCTTGTACTCAGCAGCTCATGTAAGATTTAATACCTTTGGACGTGGGACGACTCTTAATTCAATAATTAATAATCGCTCCAACCAATAGTTTGGAGCGAATCCCTTTTGTAAGATTATTTTGAATATCTTCGTCAGGTTTTTTTTTTTTTTTTTTGGAATAGTCATTGATGGCCTTGATTAGCTGCTCTTCGTAAATTCTCATGGCATTGTTTGGGCATTGTTTTCTTAGGGGAAGCTACCTCTACACTATCTGATTTTATGAATCTAATAATATGGCCGCACCATTTAGTCAGGTCCAAAGACTAGGACCTGGCCAAATGGTCTCCTTCTTCCACCACCAGTGTTGGAGTTCCTGAGCTCACTCTAACTGCCTTCTTGTTTATTGCTACTATGAGTGAAATCCTGTTCAGTTGTCGCTGTAATATCCCATACGTAACAAGAAGACAACGCGCGCTCTGAAATGCCACGTGGTGTCCACTGCACTGAAATAATTACAATCTTGGGTTGTTTTTTGACTGACTAACTGTGCACAAGTCTTGCCAGCTCCGGCTGAACTTTCACAACAACGAGTTACTTCGGACCATAAAATAGCCTAGCCTCCAAAGAGCCTTTTCCGATCAGAGGACCGCCGTCGTCTGGATGTTATTTGGTTATTGGACCAATCTCGGTGCTTACTCAATCCATTTCAAGCCTTAAAGACCTCAATCGGATCACTTCGCAGTGTCCAATCGCTGCAATTTGCGAACTAAAGCATTTTTGGTAAGTCCACCCTTTCGTGTCAGCCCACCCTCACAAACCGCGTTGACGTTCTGTGTACCCGTTCCAGCAGTTCTTCCTTCCATCCTTCCTAAAATGAGACCTCCCACCTATGCAGTAATCAAGATGCGGCCTAACCATTTCTTTGTAGAATGAGATAATCACCTTCTTATCCCTGCTAGCAAAGTTCCTGTACATCATTGAAAAAACTCCGTGAGTTGTCCTGCAGCCTGTTTACATCGCTCAGAGAACTTCACGTCTGACTGCACTCCCCAGATCTCTTACAGTTTCCATTCCCTGAATACCACACAATTGGTACGTTAATCTAGGAATACTGTCACCCATATGGAGCACTGTGCATTATTAATGTTAAACTCCAGTTGCCATTTCTCAGATCCATCTGTTAATAATTTTTTTTTTCAGGAAAAAATTAAGCATACATAACTGATAGAACGCGATGGACTCTACATAGATTGGGAACGAAGGTATTTTCTTTGATACCCAGCTTTGATGCAATCATCGAGTCAAACGAACCCCTCTATTGTGCTACATGCCTTAAGAGGAGACAAAACGCCTACATTAGTCTTGGATCAAGCCATAATAGTGAAACATATAATGTTCCTTGTGTACTCCCGTTTTGCGCAGAGGAGATCTGTGCGTCAACAATATTGATGACTATCAAATGGATTTTAACAGCATAGTTGTGGCTTCTCAAGAGAGCAGTCGAGAAATATATAGGATCCCAGCCAATGTCAATACTACAGGGACGTCTCTGACCGTGGAGAGATTCCCCTCTGTCATAGGAGAAAGGCGACTCGTCATCACTGTAAAGATATTGATGATTCTCGACACATCTTGGCCCTGGAGTTTCTGTGGTTGGAGGATTATGCCTATTCGGCTTAGACCAATGGCCCTCATTAATCCTGTCTACGCCTATTGAATACCTTTATACCTTACCAAATATAAAAATGTGTTCAAACTAGTCCACAACATCACATTATGAAATTTTGGTCATCGAACCAACTTACGAAATTATATCCTTCAGTTGACAAACCCGTTGGCACTCAACGGAGATTCCCTCGCCGTAAGCATGGGTGGGCCTACAGATTTACTATGAGACAACACCACCATCATGTGGCGAAATCTCACAAGCTTTCCCCGCTGTCAGTCAGCAGGAAGCCATAAAATCGATCCCAGGTTTTCTCACTATGAGGACATGCTGATGCTATCGAGGCAATGTTAGGTGGATCGGAAAACTGCTGGCTTGTGGGAGGGGATTCAAGGACTAATAGATTAACAGTAGCCGCATGCAGAAGTGGAAATCATTCTTGCACTGCTTCTATTGGAATGAGCAGCAGCCCTGAAAGAAAGTTGCTGGGATTTCAGGAACTGTCGGGAGTCATGAAACAAGTAAATACATGGGTTGTGTCGGGATAACTCAGCGTAAGAACAGGTGCATGCACACTTGCAAGAACACCAATGCTAGAAGGAAATAAATTTGATGAATTTGAAGTGCTGATCAAGACATCCAAGGCGGATATTGTTTGGATATCAGAGACGTGGTGTCACTCAGATATACAGGGATGCAGATTTGGTATGCTGTTAGTTAAGAAACACATAAAAATCTAACGAAGTGTATCCAGATGACATAGATGGGCAGTACGCTGTTGAGTCAGTTTGGTGTGACATAAGCACTGCGAAAGCAAAAATGAGGGTGGGAGTTTGTTATAAGACTAATGATTCTGATGAGTACAATGAACAATTATACAGACAAATAGAGTGAGCCAGGAAATCAGAGTGTCGTGTCTTATAACGGAGGATTTTAACTTCCCAGATATAGACTGGAACTTGTGGATTGGTCACTCGCACACTAGCAAGGCTTTTGTGAATTTATTGGATGATTGTTTTCTACATCAGCATGTTAGAGAGGCACCAAGATGGAGAAACACTCTTGATCTGATTATCAGTGATCACAGTGTATTGATGTGGGATTTACTTAAAGATGTAACTACCATCAGGGGTAAAGGTAAGGATTTTTGCTTTAGTTAAAGCGACTACAGTGGTCTCAGAGATTTTTTAGGTTCTATACACTGGGACCAACCGATCATTTAACCAACCGCAAATTCTGAAATGGGAAGCATTCGAGGAAGTAACTGGCTTTTTGTTCCATCTAAGAAATACTGTTCTAGGTTTAGGCACAAATGGATGTCAGATGAACTAATGAGACTCGTGGGAGAAGGAAAAAAGCATGGGATGCACATAAATTGTCAGGCGACACAGAAGCTTATGGTAGATATAAGCTAGTCTTTAATAAAGTCACAAAGGAGGTTAGGCAAGCGAAGGCAGATTCTGAAAAATCTTTGGCAAAGGATGCAAAGAAAAACAGCAAAGACTTCTTTACTTTATATAAACTATAAAAGGAAGGAGATAAAACATGTTGGTCCACTTGATATCAATGATTTTACTGTAGATGCTCATTCTCAGATAGCTACCGAACTAAATGAGTATTTTGCATCAACATTCACACATGAAGAGTTATTCAAGGAGGAGAGGGCGAGATGTTTATCAAACTTTAACAGGGAGTTAAATAACTTTGCAATAACTGAGAGCTAAGAAATTGTTGAATTTAAACATAAGAAAGACACCTGGGGTTCATGGAATCTATCCAATTATATTAAAAGAGGTGGCAAAGGAAGTAAGCAAACCCTTAGCCATAATTATAAGAGCATTCTTGGACTCAAGGGAAGTCCTCGCTGACTGGAGATGTGCAAATGTATCTCCAATTTACAAAGCGGGATCAAAGGGTGATCCCGAGTAATTACAGACCTGTTAGTTTGACTTCTGTTCCAGGGAATATAATAATAATGGATTCACTAGTTAAAGTAGCATTGCAGGATCATCTTGTCTAGATTGGTTAAGAGGAAGTCTTGTCTGAACAATTTTATCGGATACTATGACGTGGTCACAAAGGAACTGGATGCAAAAAATAATTTTGATATCATATGAAGACTACTGTATAAATTGGAGCAGTATCGCGTTAAGGGCAAGTTACTACTTGCCCTTAAGGATGGATAAAAGGATGGTTGAGTGTGAGAAGTCAGAAATTGATAAATCAATGGATACTGTTCTACGTGGACTAATGTTATTAGTGGTGTCCCTCAGGGTTCGGTGTTAGGCCCATTGTTGTTTTGTATATTTATGAATGATATTGATGAAAGTATATCAAGCTTAAGCCTATTTATCAAGCCTATTTTCCTCAACATTAATTCTCACACCAGGCTTGCTGAACACCAGGACCGGCCCTAAGTTGTACACTCCCAAAAGCAACTTGTTCCTCACTATTATTCCTGTGCTCATCTCATTTTCCTCTTCCCTTCGAAAAATTCCCACCCAACCTCCTAGGAAATTTCTTCATCTACTAGCACACCCAGTATTCCACCATATAATGACAAGGAATATATTTTTCATTCCTGAAATTCTCAAAAACTCACGAATTTTTTCGACTATAGGAATTTCTCAATTCCTCTTCTCTCGAGGACTTTAGAAATTAGTTAGCCGATCTGAGATGGAGGGATAAGGGTTTCCGTTGTGAATTATTTCGGGTTTTCATGCAGCGCAAAGTACAAATCGTGCTGCTAACACACTTTTACAGACACGATATACTTATTCGTTAAGGCGATTGTTCTGAATGCATCTTCCCAAAGAAGCAATGTTATAAAAAGTGGTAATTTTTTAGAGTAGCCCTCAAAAGCTCATTTAATCCATAATGTATTTAAAATCCGGGCAGAGGCTGTGCACCATTTTGGAACCACTAGATTGCGCATATATAAATAAGTAAATTTTCCCCCATCGCAGCCGTAACCGGGGGCTGCAATCCCCTATCAAACTTTAACTAAACCTTGGCTTAAGTGCTACACATTTTTAAAGTAAAACAGTAAATTAATATTAAATTAAAATCCATCAGACAGGAACCTTTTGGTCCGTCTATTTTTGTGGTCCCCAGTGGTCCGTCTATTTTTGTGCCATCCCTATCATAACAAGAATAACAAGAATATATTTTCACTCTTCCTTAGTGATCGCTGAATCTTGATGTTCCTTTCCCCCCGGATGTCTTCTTCTCCCTCCTCAATTGTGTGGATAGATCAACGCATTCACTTTTTTTTTTCTCTCTGAATAGTATTGAGTAAAAAAAACAGCTATCAATTGACTTTTTTGCTGTGTCGATTATAGTTACATAGTTCGGACGGTCCTAATTTCCAAGATACGCTAACAGGTGTCTGAAATCTATCTAATCGAACAGCTCACAGCCCTTTTTCCAACATACATTACCTGCATTTCACAGGCTCTGTCAATAGGATCTCCAAAGAAGACTGGGGATTATCAAAGAAAACATTGTCCCTTTACCACAAAACAATATACTTGCCTATTTTATCAAAGGCATCAAATGTTCGGTAGCAAATGTTCGGTAGTGGCAGGAGTGCTGTGACTCGGGGGAGAACTGAGGGGGGCGATTCTCCAACGCATCAGAGCCTATAAAAATGTGCGACTTGTGAAATGTTTGCCGAACTCTCTGGAATGGAACATGATACTGCCATGGGGGATGTCTTTGTGTGTGCGCGAGGATGTAAGGAGCGTAAGGAAATCAGGCGACAACTCAGCGTTGTTATGGGCCTACATGAGAGTTTGAAGGACAGGGTGGATGACCTCGAAAGATCTAAATGGAGGGGCCCATCAGGCTCTCAGCTGCCCCCTTCAACGCCAGAGCTTGCACTTGGTCATCGCGCAACACAGCAGCAACCCCCAAGGCAGAATGCGCTGGTCCCACAGGAACTAGTAGTTGTTGGTGACTCTATTGTCAGGGAAACGGGAAACATCCTTTGTAGAAAGGATAGATGGAACAGGACCAGAGTATGTCTGCCAGGGGCAAAGGTTGATGACGTTGTAGAGCAGATATCATCTTTCAAGGGCACAAAAGGTGATATAGTTGTACACGTTGGCACTAATGATATTAAGAGTAGGAGACCGGCGGAATTACTTAACAAGTACAGGTCACTGATGAATAAAAGCAGAGAATTAGGGTTGAAATTGAAAGTGTCTGCAATTCTGCCCAGACACAATAGGAGGGAGTATATGATGAGAGCCTTGTCGATCAATTCGGCCCTGGAAAGATTGTGCAAGGCTCAAGGGGTAGAATTTTTTTCAGCCTGGACTGTACTTGTTAACAGGAGAGACTGCTTCTACAGGGATGGGATACACTTAAATAGAAAGGGTGCAAGAATATTTGCTGATGCTATCGAGGCAGTGTTAGGTGGGTCGCAAAACTGATAGCTTGGGGGGATACAAGGACTAATAGTTTAACAGTAGCCGCAGGCAGAGGTGAAAGAGATTCTTCCACTGCTTCTATTAGAATGAGTAGCGACCTGGAGCGAGGGGTGTTGGGGGTTTCAGGGACGGATGTCAGTCATCGTGAAACAGGTGGGTATATGGGATGTGTTAGAGTGGCTGGGGATAGGAGTAGGAGCATGAATGCTTGCATGTATACCAATGCTAGAAGTATAGTAAATAAATTTGATGAATTTGAAGTGTTGGTCAAGACATCAAACATAGATATTGTGGGGATTTCAGAAACGTGGTGTCACACAAATATAAGGGATGCAGAACTGGAATTTGGGGAGTACAATGTGTACAGAAAGGATAGACAGGATAGGAGGGGAGGAGGTGTTATGCTGTTAATAAAGAAAAACATAAAATCAAAAGAAGTGCATCCAGTTGATATAGATGAACAGTGCACTGTTCAGTGAGTTTGGTGTGACATAAGCACTGCGAAAGCAAAAATAAGAGTAGGAGTGTGTTATAGGCCTAATGACTCGAATGAGTACAATGAACAATTGTACAGAGAAATAGAGTGGGCCAGTAAATCAGAATGTCTTATAATGGGGGATTTTAACTTCCCAGATATTGACTGGAACTTGTGGGTTGGTCACTCACACACTAGTCAGACTTTTGTGGATTTATTGGATGATTGTTTTCTGCAGCAGCATGTTCGAGAGGCAACCAGAGAAAGTAATACTCTTGATCTGGTTATCAGCAATAATCATTCGTGTATTAAGAATTTGCAGATAAAGGAACCACTAGGTGGTAGTGATCACAGTGTACTGATGTGGGATTTACTTAAAGATTTAATTACCATCAGGGGTAAAGGAAAGGGTTTTTGCTTCCGTAAAGGCGACTACGATGGTCTCCAACAGTTTTTAAATTCTGTACAGTGGGATCAACCGACGATGTTACAAACAGTAAAGTCTAAGTGGGAAGCATTCAAGGAATTAATCGTGGAAGCTACTAAAAGTTTCATTCCTATTAAGAAATATTGTTCAAGGTTTAGGCCTAAATGGTTATCTAATGAACTAATGAGACCCGTAACAGAGAAGAAAAATGCATGGGATGCATATAAATTATCAAGCGACTCAGAAGCCTATGGCAGATATAAACTAGTCTGTAATCAGGTGACAAAGGAGGTTCGGCAGGCGAAGGCAGATTACAAGAAATCCTTGGCAAAACATGCTAAGAAAAACAGCAAGGATTTCTTTACTTATATATACTCTAAAAGGAAGGGGATGAATCTGATTGGTCCACTTGACATCGATGGTTCGACTGTTGATGATCCTGCTCAGATAGCAAACAAACTGAATGAGTATTTTGCATCTACATTCACACGTGACGAATTATTAAGGTTTGAAAATGGCAGAAGGTTATCAAATTGTAGCAGTGTGCTTAATGATTTTGTAATAACTGAGAGCAAAGTGGAGGAGAAATTGTTGAAGTTAAACATAAGAAAAGCACCTAGGGTGGATGGAATCTATCCAGTTATATTAAAGGAGGCGGCAAAGCAACTAAGCAAACCCTTAGCCATAATTATGAGAGCATTCTTGGACTCAGGGGAGGTTCCCACGGACTGGAGATGTGCAAATGTATCCCCAATTCACAAAGGGGGATCGAAGGGTGACACGAGTAATTACGGACCAGTTAGTTTAACTTCTGTTCCGGGTAAAATAATGAAGTCACTGGTTAAAGATGCATTGCAGGATCATCTAGACAAGACTGCAGCAATAATTCAGATACAGCATGGGTTTGTTAAGGGAAAGTCTTGTCTGACAAATTTGATTGATTATTATGATGTGGTTACAAAGGAACTGGAAAAAAAATTATTTTGATATCATATATTTGGATTGCAGGAAAGCTTTTCGTTTGACACTGTTGCGCATGGAAGACTATTGTACAAATTGGAGCAGAATGGTATTAAGGGTAAGTTGCTACAATGGATAAAAGGATGGTGAGTAGGAGAAGACAGAGGGTGGTAATCAATGGGTGCTGCTCTTCGTGGACTAATGTTATTAGTGGAGTCCCACAGGGTTCGGTGTTAGGTCCACTGTTGTTTTGTATATTTATCAATGATATTGATGAAGGTATATCAGGCTTAATGTCGAAGTTTGCAGATGATACAAAGGTTGGCAGGGTTGTTAATGACAGTAATGGCAGTGTGCTACTGCAACAGGATCTAGATAATTTGGGCAGATGGGATAAGAAGTGGCAACTGAAGTTTAACATTGACAAATGCAAAGCACTGCATATCGGTAGAAGTAACTCCAGAGAAACGTACCAACTGTGTGGTACTACACTTAAGGTGGTAGAAAATGAAAAAGACCTGGGAGTAATGGTGCAGTCAGATATGAAGTTTTCTGAGCAATGCAGATAGGCTGCCAGAGCAGGTCATGGGATTTTGTCAATGATATATAGGAATTTTGCTAGCAGGGAGAAGGAGGTGATTGTTCCTCTGTATAAGGCAATAGTCAGGCCACGCCTTGAGTACTGCGTACAGGTCTGGAGGCCTCATTTTAGGAAGGATGTAGAATTACTTCAGCATGTACAGAGAAGGGCAACAAGATTGGTGAGGGGAATGAAGGGATCCTCTTACCAAGAGAGGCTTATGTTCTGCAAATTGCAGTGGCTGAAGACTAGGCACCTGCGCGGTGATCTGATTGAGGTGTATAAGGCCTTGAATGGGTTGAGCACGCTGAATTCTGATGGGATCGTTCCACCTGTTCAGATTACGAACCTAAGGGGGCATAAATTCTAATTAAGAAAAGACAGATGTAGAATAGATGTGCGGAAATTTGCCTTTAGCTAGCGGGTGGTTAATTGCTGGAACAAACTTCCATCTGTCGTTGTGGAAGTTGATAGTTTGAATAAATTTAAGGAAGAACTGGACAGGCATTTGGAGGAAATGGTGTGAATTTTTTTTTTTTTTTTGGCTGATGCTGCATAAGCTCATACACTTGCTTTCTTCCATCACATGCCACTACTACTACTACTACAATCAATAATATTCCCAGGATAGTTTCAAACAACGCACTCCAAACACATGGCTGTGCGATCTCTGTAGATTTATACATTGCTTTCCAATGACTTACTACTTGAAAAAAGGCCAGTCTAAGACATTGCTTGGAATTACAACTGACCCAGCCAATGACTTCAAAAGTGAGAAGAAAAGGATTTGGAAGGAACTTACTGGTGTCTGGCAAAAAAGATGAGACAAGAGTCCCATCTTTTTTGCCAGACACCAGTAATGCATGTACGTTTCACTTTTATATCACGCAAGTGGAATTCTCAACAACCACTGGAGTTATTTCATGGTTTAGGCCTTCTATGACAACTTCCTATCTGTTAACAGGGCATGGGTCTCTCCGGGCTAAGTTATTTGAGCGGAGTCTGGAGCCTGACCCGTATTGCACATGCGGAGAATATGAAACTTGGATTCACATCCTTCTGAACTGTCCATTGTACTCACAACCTAGAACAAATTTAATGACTGTGGTTCCAAACTTATTGGAGAACAATGTAAATATTCAAGTTGAAGACCGTGATAATTTTACTGCGCTGCAAACCTACTCAAGAATTGTTTTTGCAATGAGAACTGAGCTAAGGACTTCAGTTTATCCTGGAAATTGACTTCACAACAAGGATCAAATAGAAGAAACAAGCTATTTTTGAACTATAAATCAATACGACTTCTAGCCACATTATATCCTTTAAGAATGTTTATGTATTTAAAACTTAGTTGATTGCATTTAATTTTATTATATATTATTTTCTTGTTCTCAGAAAATCTGAGTTATGTACATAAAAAAATTGCGGTTATAACAAAATATTAATATTCTATTGATAAACAAAATGTGAATGCTTCAAGAACAAACAAGCAAATAATGTATGCTTCTAATCGACTACTAATGAAATTTATAATTCACACATAATTGAAGCCATTGTTATTTGATCCCTGAGATGCAAAACGAAAAGTTCGGTTTTTATCTCCCGCATAAAAATTGTCCAAAATTAACGGTCTTTAAATTACGATAAGAACAACTCTTTACAAAAACCCCCCGAGACTGGAGAAGACGCCCCCAAAAGAACCAAAGTTTTGCTCTCTATTCTATATTATCGTACATTAAGGTAAACCCCCAACTCTATCCCTTGTGAATCCTCCTTTCCACTGCCTAATGAACGAACAACCTCCAGCAAACACACCATTACAGAGAATCTGTTGTCAGACTCAAACTGATTGTTTAGTAGACCGAGTACCTTGCTGTTGGCCTCTCACCTCCCCCACTTCTTCTTCTTCTCTGAGTAGCCTTGGAGTAGCCAATTAACGGGCTTGCTAAGTACAGCGAAAGCCCTTCGACTAGTATTTCCCTAAGATTTCGGGAAGTGGCCAATTACCCGACGGAAGGCTGAGGTATTATCTGGCGAACACATACAAACGGATGCACAGTTAACATTCTCGTTGATGATGGGAAGGAGGGCGTACTGGCAGCCATGGTTGGAAAAAGTGTTATCTGATCCATAACTCTCCTAAATGATGCGCGCATCCACGCATGTATACACACAGCGAATTATTTTCACTCTCAGAATTTAAGAACTATAATATTATAATGTTATTTTGTTCTGATTCATAAAACGTCTCAAAAATATGTGTGAAATACAGCATTACAAAAGATGTGTTAATTAATTGTCCCGGTTCAAATTTAATGCCAAAATATTCAGTTAAACTAAATAATCTGAATGGTACAGAAAACTAAACAAAAGCTGAATGCAACATCATGTGACAGAAAAACAACTAGACATGACCGCAAAAATACCATAAAGGTCAATACCTTTAACCCTCAATTTTTTTTCGCAAACAGAATGAATGTGCGTCCTTTGAAAGATTTTTTAAAGACAACATATTTTTGTTAGCAACACACACTACATTGCCAAAAATATCTAGATATCTTTGGGATTTGAGAAAATGAATCACACCCACCATATCCCCGTGTCAGAAACACATATAAAAGCAACTGGCTCATGCTAATTGCTTTTTGACCTAATTCACACAGAAATACAGAAGCAGATCAACAAAACATGCCAGATGGGTAGAGGCGTTGAGCTTAACAACTTCCATTGGGGAATCGTCACTCAATATAAACTTAGCAGCCAATCTGTTCGTGAAATTACCCGAAGATTTACTGCAACACCCTAAATCAACGGTAGCTGATTAATAATCGCCAAATGTAAACGTCATGGTGCTATTACAACCGGGAAGCGTTCAGGTAGACTGCAGAAACTGGCGGAAAAAGACTGAAAGGCACTCAAAAGAGTATTGCGTGGATCCCATCTGTCCCCATTGGATACTGTCAACTAGGAGTTCAAGGAGGCCGTGGAAACTGATATTAGAACAACGACGATATGTAGGAAGTTGAACTGCATCGGATTTTATGGAAGAGCTGCAGCACACAGATCGAACATCACAGTACAAAATGCACAACTTCAACTTCCCTCGTGCACCAACAAATTTCAATACTTGGTTTTCTGATGGTCGAGTTTTGGTTTCACAGATATCTAGAGAATGTTATTTACCAACGTATGTGTCATCCCAGCTCTAAAGTTTTGGAGCAATGAATATGATGCGATGCATTGATATTCGTTCAGGTTATCGTTCCTGGAACAATGAATATGACGCGACGCATTGATATTCTGGACTATTCCGCTCTTTTAGCACGAGTGATACAATCCAGGAAGCCATTTTTTGGCACTGTCGTTAGTGCTTTCGTCTCAGCAATTCAACTTTGTCAGCAGCTTTGAAATGACATGCTTCTAATAATTTTTGAATCACCAAAAAAGGAATGAATTACACGGTGCGAAATCCGTAAGCAAAGGTGGATGCTCTAATGGTGTTTTTCATATTTAATGAGTTGGCGTGCGAGTGTACATTGTCAAGCACCAAAATTCAGCCATCTTGAAACCATTTCAGGCTTCATGTATCCGAGTGGTTAGTGCGTTGAGCAACAACACGAGTTTGTACTAACTGGAGTTCCAGCTCACTTGACTGCTAAATACGATGATTGTAATGTTGTCAAAATTATTAGTTGTTAATTCTTCTAATGTTGTGATCGTGCCGGAGTATAAACAGGCCACTACAACCCAAGTTACAGATATCTGAAGATTGGGGGGCGGGTAAAGAAACATTCGCGAAAATCATTATCGATAACAAAGTCGCTTGAGTTCTATTTAAAAACTTAAAAGGAAACTGTAAGGCTAGATTCCTTACGTCTAAAAGCCCAAATTTCAACATTTTTATCCTCAAAATATTTAGTATTTTTAAAGTTCTGGGCTGAGAAAAAAAGTGCCGTGTCACTAAACCATCGATATGGCAATGACCATAGCAAACGTGAAGCGACAAAAACATCTCAGAAATGGATAAATACAGTAAAAATGATACAACAAACCCACTTGCCTTGTAATTCTTAAGTGCTGACATGACATTTGAAATGAGAATATAATCATGGATGCCATGATTATATTCTCTGTTGAGCTTTGGTACTGACGTTAACGCAGTCATCTTCCTCCGTAAGTGGACCTCTGCAGCACACGTCCTTCCTGCTCGACGTCTCGCGCAAACTCCACCATAATGTACATTTGGAGGCGGAGGAGCTATGAAGGTCTGGTGGTTTCAGCTTTGGCATTCAGTGGGAGGTGATGGAACGTTTGGCATCCAGTGAGAGTAATTGGAGTGACACCAGGCACCACTCCGTCTCAGCCGCCACTTCAACATTGGATAGTTAGGTCCCATGAAGAGACTTTAACGATTTTAATGCAGTCTCTATGATGTATCTAAAAAAAAAAAAAAAAAACATTTCTTTTGTAGATTACTTCCACTCTCATTGTTCCTTTGCTTCGAACGAACTCACACCACACAGATTCTACGTTGGCCGACGTAATTTCAGAATATCTCAGGAAAAAACTCTTTTCGTACTCGGACTGCTTTTGATAAGAAGAATTAACCCCTCCATCCCTTCTGTCTTCCCTATCTCTCATAAATGCATTATAAATACCGGGGTGGAACTCGTTATCACCAATTTCCGGGCGGAACCGCGTTTCTGCTAGCCCTATTATGTTGTTGGTTGTCCTCACCAGGAGTTCACATTCAGCCATTGTATTGACAACACTCCTGACATTATTGTAGACTCAGTTATGACTAGTTATTCTTCTATAGTTTACTTTTGAAGTTATTTAGGTTTTTTCCCCCCAATATTCTTTGGCGTAGTAGATTCTAAGAGAGAGGACCAGTGATGGCTTCACTTTATTTTATTTTTCATTCATCTTTCACGGGATGCATTGTCGTGACCATTTTCCTTCTGGTGGCGTCTCATAAGTGTACGTTTGCATATGTGTCCGTCAGCTTCTGACGAACTGGATAAATAGCCAACGAACTGGATAAATTCTGCCAGCAGAATTTATCCAGTTCGATGGGTAGATTGTTGATCAAATCTACCGTGTTTCCTGGGAACATACGTCTCAAGCCTTTCAGTTGTTCAAACTGATTGTGAGTGGGAGCCTTGGGTCCATTTGATTCCTTCCGGCAATGAGGAGGGTTTTTATTAGATCAGTAATGTCAGGAGCATCGCGTCGTCTTGTGATTTGTCTGGCAATTGTAAGAAGGTCTGCTGCCACAATCTCTTGTTTCCATGGGTTGGCTTCCAGATTTATGTAGGCTTGGGCCTTATAAATGGTGTATTGGTTGCCAGTCGACCAGTTGAGCCATCTCAGGAGCCAGTATTCCAGGCTGAGGAACTTGTTGAAGTGTGTTGTGGGAGCTGAGGACCAAATGATGGTTGCTACATAGAGAGGTATGGGATAGACACATCGGACAATATATTTCTTTACCAGGTCGACGTCATGAATTCCCGTTAGTTCCTGGCGGATCGCCCACATAGCGGAGTCCATTTTGGTTTTTATGATCAGGAGGTGAACCTGGAATGTCAGCCCCTCATCCCATACTAATCCGAGATCCTTGTGTGCTTTAACTTTCTGAATGGGTGATCCATTGATGGTAAGATTGATATCATTTCGTGACTTCTTCCAGGTGAAGGACATTTGAGCTGTCTTTGCTTGATTAATCTGTAATCCGATGGAAGCCAGATATTGTTGGAGGTTATGGATGGTTTTACTTGCCTGAAAGGTAGTGCTAAGGATCTGAGTTTGGTCAGAAGATGTGATATAAAGTTTCAGGTCATCAGCGTATAATTGGAAGTCAGTTTGGGTTGCCAGGAAGGGCTCCACCGCTGCGGCAAATAGGGTTGATAATAGGATTCTTCCCCCCTTGTGGAATACCCCTATTAGTAATGCAAGTTCTCGGGAAGCTGCGATGTGAGATGTCTATGCTCCAGGATTGATTTAAAGATACTGAGAGTCCTTCCAGTGATGTTGAAGTAATGCTAAAGAATGGTAATTAGAGCTGTTATGTCTATTTTGTCATAGGCCGCTTTTATATCAAAGAAAATAACATTAAGCTTTGTCCATGTTGTTGAGGGCTTTCTGGATTCTGGTAAGGATGTCCAGGAGGTTGCTGTTAGTAGATCCCCCCTTAATCACGGTGTGGAGGTACGGAGGCCTGTGATTGAAACAGTGGTGTGCAATGGTGGGCTGGATTGTTTTTTCAAATATCTTGAGGAACCCACAGCCAATGGCAATAAGGCTGAAATCTTGAGGCTGCTTGGGGTCTGCTGCATTTAGGGACTGGCCGAACAAAGTATGCGTTCCAGATATTTGGAATCTCTACACTTTCTAAGATTTTATTCAAAATATGGACTAGGGAGTCTATAATATATGAACTACAGATTTTGATCAGAAACAGAGGAAACCGGTCGGGACCCACAACAGCTTTCAGTGGAAGTTTTTTGACGTTTCGGGTTATGGTTATGAGTGATATTGGAGGTTTGCAGGGAGGGCCAAAAAGTGTAACAGGGGTTGTGCATGTGACTGGTCGGTCTGCTGAAAAGTGAGCTCAGTCCATTCTTTAAATATTTCTTCCTTCATAGTGATTTGCTTATGGCTCTCTTTCTGGAGTCTTTTAGATCTTTTCAGCTTATCCAGGGCAAGTTGTTTGCAGACAAGTCGTTTTTGTCTTAAGAAGAGAGCCCTTGACTTTTTATAGGCGCTGAAGTCTTCGGCGTCAGCTGATTTTCTCCATCGTCAGTAAGCCTTCTGCTTCTGGAGGAAAGTTTGCTTGATTGTTTGATTAAACCATACAGAGGTTCTGGAGGTTATGCGTATTTCTTTTGCAGCTCCCTCTTTGGTTATTCCATAAATCTCTTCGGCTAGGTGGCTTAGGGTTACGTCAGGAGGGACAATAAATAGGTGTGTCCAGTTAAATTTTCTGAGACGTCTGAGGGTGATTTCTGGTTTCTCAAAATTTCTGATTTATACTCCGGCACGACAACCAAGTCAGTAGAGTTTTCAATAAATCGTCAATACAAATATTTATCGTATTTAGTAGTGACGGGCTTGAACCCCGGTCCACTCAAGGAATGCATGCTATGCACTCTCGCTCCTGATCACTGGGCTACGTCAGGCTCATTACTCTTCTCCCACTAACTAGCAGTTTCCTGTACCTTAGGGTATCCTTAATGACACTGGCAAAATTCTTGCACCACCTTTGTTTAAATGAATACTGTCTCTACGAAACAGATTCCTTCTACCTATAAATGGGAGCCCCGCTGATAAAAATTTCTCCTCTGGAGCCTTGCAATTTCCCTCAAGTCTGGAATTAATTCCCAAGGATTTCAGCATATAATCGCACCTAACTTGACTGTGCATAATCGCAGACTCATACACATTCTGAACTAACTGGCAGCATTTTAAGCATATTGCTATATTTATCCAACAGATGGTTAGATCAGTACCAAGTGTGTTAGATCAATCAAGTGTGAAGGATTGTGGGAAGTCCAAGATGGTGGAAGTGTTCTGTGTAAGTTCCTGAATGTTTACTGTAAGAAAAAGAAATATTCAAGAGTTTTTAATGTTCAAGTTGCAGAAGTGATTTAGAGTGTTTCTTGAAGCTGTTTTTGAAGTTTCAGCTTTTTATTGCAACTTATAGTGGAGATATTGAAGGCTGTAATTGCAGCCTTTACAATGGCTGCCATTGTAAAGATAGCGATAATCGCTATCGATTTTGAAGTGGAACGATTGATTGAGTGATTTATGATTTTCGATACTTAGGTATTGATAATAACTTGAATATTTTGTGTTTAATTAGAATTGAATTCAGGTTATTGGAGTTGCAGAGGTACGCGCCATTCTGTCCTTTTCACATTCCTCTGTAGAGTTTTATGTACCTCGAGATTGGCGGATTGTTTTATTTCAGTTTTATTTAAATCTGTTTAATGCTTATATAATTGATAATGTATTTTGTGGGTGGAACTGCTAACCAACATTCTTGATCAGAGCTCTTCCCAAATACTGTTAATCGGTCTAAGAGGGCAATAAACAACTATCTGTTTCAAGTGTTCAAGAGCAGGTCTTGGCTGAGCCTTTCCGCGGTCCTGGACAGTATTTTTCACATACAGCAAATAAATAAATAAAATAATAAAATATCAGATTCTTTTAGCAGAGGCAAAACAATTAATACAGCGAACCCAGTCAAACAAATTGCCAAAGTTTTTCTTCATATTCCTGTCAGACAGTTCAATCATGTTAGTCCCAGAACAAAAGAAAATTTTGTCTTCAGTATGAAGTATACTACTCTTCTGACTCCGCTCCATTTAGGTCAGCGAGTAGTTTCCAAAAATTTCCCATTCCCCTGACTATTAAACGCACATGATTGCCATAATTACCGTGTTATTACTCAAGCAGACTTTCAAATTCAATTTCAAATTATTAGTTCAAATTGAAAAGCGTTAAATTTAAGGGGTTTACTGATGCGCATTTAAATAGTTTACTGATCTTCTTACCTCTTTCCAAGCTATTGTCAGTCTCTCCACGAGTGGTGTTGATGGCTCTTGGTCATCAATATCCTTGTCTTTCTCATGATATCATCCAGCTCGGTGTCAGTTCAATCTATGATCCCGAAGGAGTATGTCAGCACTGGGACTGCATAGGTGCTTATGGCTTTAACTATGTTCCCTCCATTCCGCTTTGCTTTGAACAGACTTCTGAGTTTCTGATGGTATTTTTTTGGTCAGGAAGGCCTTGATTTCTTTATGCTGTAACTGCTGAGCCTGGATAATCCCCAGGTATTTGTAGATCTCTCTCTTTCCCTCTGTCATGGCTTCAATGTCTTTATCAGTCTGCAGCTGGTAGTTTCGGCCGACTAATTTCCCCTGATTTCCCCGTGGGTCTTTCCATTTGTCATGACCAAATTCCATCCTAATATCATTGCTGAATTCTTCGGTGATCTGGAGTAGTTGCTGGAGTTGCTTCTCGGTTGCCGCGTAGAGCTTGATGTAATCATTGTACATCAGGTGGGTGAGGGTGTATAGGTTTTTCCTCCCTTTTCGAGGTTTTATTATTATTATTAAAAATTCGTTCTCTCCTTTATGGTTTTTTTTCCACCCCTTGACGGGTATCCAGTGCATGGGGTGGTCGGTTGTGTCCAGTTACTATATTGTATTTGATATTATTGTTACATAAAGGAGAAAAACGTTTTTTTAAAATAATGACATGCTAATTCTGCGCACGAGTACTAAAGAGTGATGGAGAGCCGTTCTGAATAAAATCCATTTCATGCTCGTTTGGACAAACGTGATTATACTGTAGGAAACACAAAAATTTTAATTTTGAAACACAGCGAGATATCTTTCTGATTTCTTATATCTTATTTAATTCCTTGTAAAATGTATGAACCCAAAACTTTTGCCATATTTCTTCCTTTACCTTGCCTTTTCCTTTTCCTGTCACTTTGGGACGACTTCGATCCCTCCCCATTATTGATTTGCGTTACATTTCAGGCGCTTTCAATTATCAAACAGCGCACATTTGTGGTTAAAAACTTTTATACTTTGCTCAAGAAGCATTTATCGCAACTTTGATGATGGGTGGCATGAGGTGAAATTTTCTTAACCTATCAACAAAAAATGAGATATCACGGTCCGTAAGAAAATGCCAAATTCGTTACCTTTACGGATAGGCATACAAGTAGGACTATAAACTTGAAGATTTTTCAATTTACCGAACTGACAGTGTGACGGACCTTGGAGTTTAAAATCTAACGGGTGGTCATTCCATAAAAAAAATCTGTCGCAACATTACCAACTGAGCATTCCGAGTAACAGATTGTATTAGAAGGCATGGATCTAAATTTAAATCTGACAAGGCACTTGCACTCTACTCATCGTTGGTAAATTCCATTCTAGATCATGCACCTTCTATCTGTATGATGCATTATCTAGGATCATCATACATTTCCAACCAGAAGAATCTGTCTTCTAGACCATGCATCATTCTTCTAGAATGATAATCATTCATTGTTCAAACAGAAGAGTCATGATCTCTCTACATTAGCTGTGGAAGTTTCTCAAAAGAGATTCATCGAATATCTCTGTCATAGGAACAAGGTCACATACCACAGAGAAGATTATGCAGATATAAGTGATGTCTCCAAACTCAATTTCTTCTACAGCAGAAGAAAATTTAATGACTTAAATTTTCTTTACAAAGGTAGACTATCCGTTTCTTCTTGAAGCTATCAATTTTAATGCTTCTCACTCTGGTACCCGAGATGTCTTGATGGTTCGCCAAAGTATACAGACAACTAATTATGGACAATTAATTCTTAACTGCAGCCATTATCAATCTACTGCAGGATGGAAGCCTCCTTAAAGATTCATCTTCACTCAATATGGACAATTACAGTTCCTTAATTCACATGAAGTGAGAAGCGAACTCCACGCTCAGCAAAACATACGCTGATATTTGGTTTGATCTAACTTTTTCTTCCGGAACATCCAAAACATGCCTTCATTTATATAGATTTCTTTGAGAGGAAGCTGAGGAATTGGGGGGGTGACTCACAGCTTCCCCTTAAAATGGAATCAGAATTAAGTCTTAAACCATCGGAAGAGCTAATAGAACATATGCCAAAAATGTGGCTTCGAACCAACGTTTCTTTATCGAGTAATGCCCACTCGGACATTTCATCTATATGTCGATAACTCGAGGTATTTATGAAAAAAAAAAAATAATAATAATAATAAATGCAGGATTTCTATTCAAGATGGCTCCACAAATCTTCATTAAATATCCGAATACAAATGTTCATGAAAATCTGTCTCATGAGAATCAATTTGTTACATGCTGCAGATGGACATGGTAAAAATAACAGGCGTTTCCAGCACATACGAGCACGTCTAAAAATGTCTTAATATTCCCAAATACTATGTTTTAAGAGACCTTGCCAATCCTCTAGATTTCGGCAAGCTTCGTCATTCGGTAAGAATCCTCTTGATAAATCTATGATTTACACTGTAGTTCTGTTTTAAATTTTCTTTATAGAACTGTGCATTCACCACAGTTTTACGCACACGCTATAATGGTGTTCTTCAGACTGTTAAAATGCATCTTGTACTACCATAAAGTTATCAACCCACGCAGAAGAACTGGATGATCTTCCACAGATCCCACCTTAAGCAGGTCTGGATAGTAAATCTGAATGGTTTTAGAACTCAATGTTGAATTCCTTCCTCATTCTTCCACCACCGTCTCTGAATGCTCAATACTGACTCCTACACCTCATATCTGGCTGCCATCATTGCCCTAACGCTAATAGTCATTTTCCCCAACCATTACTTGCCTAAAATAACCCCTCTATTAAATACAATTGGAATAACTGTCCCGTGTGATTTTGAGCTCTCACATCAGCATTTTAAATAGGCAGGACTTTCCAATAACCCTCTACATACTTTATATACTAGAATTCATCCCTGTCATTGAGATTGATAAATGTATTGTACGCGCAATAATTAATTTAACACCAACGTGGTTCTTCCAATTCCATCTCGCTAACAGCTACATCCTCACCATATCAGGCTGCCCGTTTGTGGTGAGAATAACAGCAACATAAACATACAAAAATTGAAGGGGTAGTAAACATCTTCCAACTTTTCCGTTTCCACTTTGCAAGTAACAGATCCCTGAATGATCCCTTGTATTGGTGGGAGACGATGATTGTAGATCATCTCTAGACCACTGTCGGTTCCCTTTCACCCACATGACATATAAATGCTGATGGAAGTTTAAACGAAGCAGTAGTAACTTCTATCCCCTAACTTCTTTTCCTTGTGTTGCCTATTTTTTCTGAGATTTAGCTGCTGATTCCGTTTGCCAATATATTTCAACAGCTATGACAGAAAGCCGAAGGAAAAAAGAAAAAAAAAAGCCCAGATTATGTGAACTGTAACAGTATTCGAAGAACAAGAAACTTTAGTTATCAAGTCTTGCTTCGGTGGCTCCATTTCCACCACTCAACAAATTGGACGGAATATTATATGGATATTTGGAAAAGCGGCAGTACGGGTTGGGGAAAGTGGTAAAACCAGGCTTCATTCATCCCTTGGGAAAAGGGATTTATGTCCTCTTACCGACAAAAGTGTGACCAAGGAAAGGCTTCGGATGCAGCCTGTCTACAAGGAGTGACTCTTTCTCTCCGTCGAATCATAAATATTGAGTACTATTTGCTCGTGGATATAGAGTAACGAATACCATATTGAAGCTTTCGGCTCAGGGATACCCCTGTTGCTCCTTTCCCCTTCCCCCTCATCCGGGCAGTCCGTGTTCAAGGTTCATTTGTCTCTCACACCATCTTTTCGAAGTCCATCCGCTTAACAATGGGGTTACAACATTAGGCCTTGCTCTTCGCGCTGACTAAGGGTCAAATTTCGGAGTCCACCATGCAGAACGCTGTTGGTCGCGACGCGCGAACACGTATAGGAGTGGTGTCAACACGAGGAGATGAGTATTACACTCAGTGAAGCTGAACGCCTCAAATAATGGCCTGTCGTGTCTGTCGCTTGTCGCCGTAGCAGGAGACAAGGAGTATATATTCTGTCGGCTCTCTAGGGCGACATTGACGCCACAGAAAAGAGTCATCTCCGAGATGTTTACAATCCTGTGGCTTACGCTAAATGTCGGCAGATGAGCCGCGGATTTTCGTACAGTCGGAAGCAGCGCGAGCCGCGAATAACCGCAAATAAAGACGTATGTGTCAAGCTCGGTGTGTCGAACAGCCGACGGCTAGGCTCAAAAGGGGGGGAAAGAGAGAGAGGTTGCTGATGCACCTGATGCACGTGATAGTTGCGCGCGTTCACGGTACGTATCGGTGTTAAAACGTTGCCGTAAAAGGGGAGGAGAACAGATTGATTCGGGAGATGGTGAGGCAGTGATGTGAATACGGACTGGAAAGAAACTAAAGCGGCGATGAATGATGATATCTAAAAATTCGTATGTGTGTGTGCGCTCGCACACACTGTAAGGAGTGGTGGAAGGTTTCAGGTTTCATCTGCTAACTTTATTACAGGGTTTTCGTTTCAATAGCAGACATTACACTGCATGACCACAGTCTTGAAAACATTTGTAACAATTTTAAATCCAAAATTAAATCGCACTTCAATATGTGAAAATGAAATACTTATTTTAAATATTCTTGTTTATACTCCGGCACGACCATCAAGTCAGTGGAGTTTATCATCAATCAATACAAATGTTAATCGGATTTAGCAGTCACGGGTTTGAACCCTGGTCCACTCAAAGAGCGTGTGCTACTGCACTCTCAGTCCTGACCGCTCGGCTACATCTTTCTTTACGCATACTTACCGAGGCACATTTAATTCGCTGTGGGAAACACTTGTTAAAAAAGGCCACGAGGCGTCAGGTATCGTGCCTGTAAATTGAGCGTATTCTGTCGCATTTCTGAGAATCAAATTCCAAATTTCCGTGGGGTGGGGGGGCCCATGCAACCCTCATCTGTGGCCAAGTAACTAAGCCATGGAGTCAGAAAGTTCATAAGGGTTCCTCCATCCAGGCGAGAGTCTGCCTCTTCCAGATGGTATGGAAAGACAGCGATTGTAACCACCCTAGTCAACGGTAAGTGTGGCTAAAGCAATTCGACTCTACAGGACACACGTGACGAATTTAATAAATATAAATTATGAAAAAAGAAGTTCAAAAAATGCTTGCAAACAAAGAATAACCAATCGGCGTGTGTATCAACAAATAAATAACCATCTTTGTAGGGTGCCTGATGTTAATAACATACCATCAGTGCTGAATCCAAAGTTAGGCCACGCAACTTACGTATTCTCATAATGAGCCCAGAGGGATGCCGAGGGAAATCATAATACCCACCATCTAGGGAATCAAAGAGCTGAAACATAAAGAAAATGATATTTGTTCGGCATATTTTTAATATCCGGATAAACTATGGTAAAAACAAATGTTAATACCTATTGAACAAATTTAATATTTGTAATTTATTCACTGTGATGACTTAAATGGGATTAATAAATATACATGGGCGAGTTAATGAGTCTACAGAAAAACAGGAGGAGCTCTGCAAGTGGATCGACATTCGCTCCCTTTTGATGGTTCTTCCAGAGACCGCTTTAGGCATTTAATCAAAGGAGAACAATACCAACAAACCTCCTACAAAATCCATTAATCGCGATTATTCCACGTTCCCAAATTCGGCATATTTCGGGAGAAAATTTTTAATTATATTTTCGGTTACTTTAAAAAAAAAGGAACGAACGAACGGGAAAATAAATCGAAAAACGCACGAGGAGAAGCAAATAGCGAAAGAAGAACAGAAAGAAAGAGCGAAGATGAAGAAAAAGCTATTATATTGTGATTCTGCCCAGAGAAGCTGTTCCAAACAACACCCGACATTCACTGTGAAATACTTTAAGAAAAATGTTCAAAATCAGACCTCTGGCTGCGTTCTATTTAACGCACTGACCACACAGTTACCGCGCCTGCTGCGAGCTATAACTACGGGGATCTAAAACCGGGGGGAAGAGAGACAAAGGTCCTTTCACGTGCAGCCATTCGGAGATGTCCCGGCGTGAATGTTGGAAGAAGAAAACGACAGACTCCATCTCCTTGCTGTCGATTACTGTCCTTTCCGCTGTGTCTCCGTGACGGCTTCCGAGCAGCGTCTATTGTATACGACGCAATCCTCCTTGCCGAAGGAGAGCTTCGTCCCCCCTCGTTGCCTCCCTCCCCCCCACTCTTACTCCGAATCCACCTCCCAGGCAGCCCTAGGGCAAGAAAGACAGTTGCTACAGGCCTAGTTTGTTGACACATTCTTACAATGGAGCCACAAATGGGGTCAACTGATCGCTATTATGGCGAGTCGCACAATCGACAGAGCGTGCAATCAGCTCTGGCCAGCAGTTGTGCCTAAGCCCCCGCTGGTCAGTATTGAATGCCTGTGACACGAGAGACGGACACGCTAACAATTGTGTCCACCTCCTCGGTTCCAACTGAGGCCCTACAAATCCCAGGTCAGTCTCTTAAATCCTCTGATTCTACCCATCTAGCTGGTTCAAGCCGATTTGCTTCCTTTCTAGAGCACTGTAATCTCATCCAAAGATGGCTGAGAAGGAGCAACGTAATCTGCCTCAACAGTCTTCATTCGAGAACTTTATCATACTACCTGCCACTTCCCCCTAGTAAACAACGTTTTCACACAGAAACAACGGTTTCGGATAGCATCTCTCACGTTCGGCAAAGTACAGCTTTGTGCATCGCGCGCGCGTGTGCGTGAAAGAGAGAAAATAGAATGTTTGAAACTCACTGGAAAGAAAGCGGATATCCGATAAGATAAAGAAATCGCCTAATTCTGCACTTATTATGCTAGTAAACTCTTAAGCTACACGAATAAGGCATTTATGAAACCACCCAATACTATTTCAGCGATCGTTTTGTAGCCTTTAATTTAAACCGACTTGAATACATATTAATCTTACCAGAAAAATAATATAACATGAATTGCACAATCTGCAACCCACTGGATGTTTTATATATTAAGTGCTCTTACACACACAAGCTCCTAGCGCCTCTATAATTAGTCCTATAATGGGGTGTTGTTAATGGGATGTCGACTGACTTGGGTACGGTGGAGGATCAGTGAGGGTAGAGTCAATAAATAATCGAGCTTTCCATGTGGTTCCATAATATTGAGTGCCATCAGCTCACACATCTGTTACTAACAGGTGGCCAGTAAACTCCTCCATCCGTACGCGAAATGTAAGAATATCAGTGAAATTGAAGTACTGCATCCGATTATTCTCACTGCACTTGTCCCCTAATATGAATCCCAAAAGTATAACTTTTCCATACGAAAAGGAAGTGAAGCGTGGAGTGATAGATGCACTCTTTAGGAGAACTCAATTACAGCATTTTTCCAAAAATATTATTGCATCATGACAGAGGTTGTTTTTTTAACTTAAAATTACGTTATATTTGATATAATTCAAAATCTTTGTAAATATTTTAAGTAATTAATTTCAAAACGCACGGCACCTTCATATTTACCAGAAAGATGCTGGTTGTTTTGTACTTTTAGGCACAGAAACGCAGGCCATATTGGACTACATATAATGTCTGTGTCACGTGTGTATATATACTGAGTGATCTCTGGACTATGACCACCTACCTAATACTTCGTAGGTCCTCCTTTTGTCCTCAGTACAGCAGCTATCCGACGTGGCATTGATTCAACAAGATGTCGGAAGCATTCGGGAGGGATGGCCAACCAAGCTGTGTGCAATGCGGTCAGCAATGCAGGTATGGACGTGATTGGTGTATTCAAACGCCTGATATGCCTTTCCATAGTGTCCAACAAGTGCTTTATGGGATTGATATCGGTGGAGTTCAGAGGCCAATTGATATGCTGGAAGTCAGAACTGTGTTCCTCAAACCATTCCTGTACAAGTGCCCGATGGCTCTGCTCATTTTCATCTTGGAAGACACCATCGCCATTCGGGAAAAAAGTGTAACATAGCGGGGTGTACACAGTCAGCAAGCAGTTGACGATAGCGGAACCAGTGAAACGTTGTTTCACATACACCAGGGGTCCAAGTTCCTGCCAGTGAAACATGCCCCACACCATACAACCACCTCCACCGGCCTGCACTTTTGATAACATGCATGACGGATGAAGAGCCTCATGTTGTTGACGCCAAATCCGTACACGACCATCCACGGTGTGGAGTAAATAACGTGACTCATCCGACCAGCACACCTTCTTCCAGTCTTCTAACGTCCAACTTCCATGCTCTTTGCACCAGGCGAGTCTTTTACGCCGATGAACCTTGGTTAGGAGAGGATGCCGTAGGGGTAGTCTGCTGGTATAGCTCATACATGCGAGGTGCGACTCATGGTCATGCCAGATATTGTTCCGGTTTGGCCCATGTTGTATTGGGTAGTCAACTCTTCAACAGTGCTGCACCTGTTCGAGTCGTCGGACCCGGCGCTCACCTCTAACATCAACCTTTCGCTGACCTTTGCAGATCTGCCGTCGGGTCGTTGTTTGACCATTTTGATGTCAGTCCTGGTACACTTTAACTACGGCGGCTCTCGAACACCCCACCAGTTCAGCCGTTTGGGAAATCGAGGCACCAGCTCGTCGAGCACCCACAATCTGTCCTTTATCAAAGTGCGATAAATCCTTCCTTTTTACCCATCACGTTTGATTTGCTGTTTGCCCGACGAAAAACCAGAGATTCCGGGAGAAAAAACAATGCTACCCACGCCTGTTGCCAACTAACTCAGCCACGTTGTGAAAAAAGGGTCAAAGAAATTTCTCATCTGATTGACGGGATTCGAACTCAGTTCTTTTACACCTGCTACGTGGAGGACGGTGATTGTACCAAATGTGCTACCCACTACGTCTCAGAAAGATGCAGAGATAGACTATGAGTACAGAGATACATCATACTCCATTCAATGTGTAGCACAATTCAGATTTTATTTTCATCAGGCGAAACTACTAGATGTGTAGTAGCTAATAGCGCACGTCCTCCATCGCTTTAACAGTACTGCGAAACCTATCTTCCGATATGGCCCTTCAAAAGTCCAAACAGGTGGCAGTGATGTGTCTAAACTATTAGGATGGTGCGACAGTAGTCCTTCAGCCCATCTCTCACAAAATTGTGACACAGTTGTCGGTTATCGCAACTGTTATATGAGGACGTCTTTTTTCCTGAAGTTAACATATTCCTCCTCTGACTACATCACGATATTTCCTCCGTACAGCTTTGAAACAATTCCTCAAAGCACTACAGCAGTGGGCAGCGTTAACGGTACATCTAACGGGGTCAAACTTTGGTCCACTGTACAATCCTCAAAAGTGTTTTTCTTTTTGTTTTGTTTGTATGTTATGGTGTAAGGCTTCAGGCTCATCAGCAATTTAGGCCACACTGCGCCGTATATAATGTCTTGCATGCGTTCTGTGGTTGATTTTGTTTGCTGGATGAAAAACCCATGCTACCTTCGTCTGAGACAGACTAACTCAGCCACATTGTGAAAAACACCCATAAAAATTTCCTCGCATCATTGACGGGATTCGAACTCGGGTCTTTTCCAAACGGTGTGAGGATGACAGTGATTATATCAACTGTGCTGCCCTTCAATGAAAAATAGCATCTAAGGGCTCCTTCTATCCCAGAAATGGAAGTATCCTCAACTTCAATGGGCAAAGGGAATAAAATCAAGACCATTTTCACTCGATGTGACAGAACAGCAAAGAAATCCTCTATGCTATTCGCGAGGGTACTTCTTAAAACTGTATGTTAGTCTCTCTGGAAATTTCTCTCGATGAAACGTACTTTTAAAATTCATTGAAAAATAAAGGTCCAGGAATATTCTTAACTGTAATATTCTGAACTAAATTAACCATCATTTTTTTTTTGGACAAAAGTCACTAAAATCTGTTCTAAGGTTAATCGTGGCATAAAAAAATACACATCATCGAATAAAGCTCATTCTGGTCAGTTGCCAAACTACCTAATGGACGTTTGGATATTTTTTTATCATCCGAATTAAAGTTAAGAGTGAACAGAGTTTAGTTTGCACGAGAGCGAATATAACTATTATAGAAGCATAAGTGAATGCAACAGAAAGTCTGTGTGTGTGTGTTTATATAATATTGTAAGGCTGATTTCGATTCCTGTACCTAAAGTAAAGAAACATAAAGAAGTAGAGAGCTGAAATACTAAAGGGAGCAGAGCCACTTAAAGAAGTTGTAAGTGTCTTTCAGGAGATGACAGGTGATTACTGTGGTTGCTAAGTGCTACCTAAAAACCGGTTAGAGAGAGAGAGAGAGAAAGAGAGAGAAAATTAATCATTACATTAGAGGTATGTGTGTGCGCGCGTGTGTAAACTTTATCAGGAAGCATGCCAAGTGAGTTTCTAAGTCCTCTTCTTTGAATCTGTCAGAAGAAACGGGCTGCAAAAGGCGTTTTTAACTGTCGGACGGAGGCTTTCGCTGCTGATAAAGCGGTTCTTCAATGTTTTTCACTGTGACTAATTAAAATACGGTAATCCGCAAATTCTTGTAGTATTTGGTCGAGATTATGTCAGCTTCGAAGATTGCAAACCCTGGCGAAAATCTTAAAGAAACTTCGTCCTCGAGAGTAATGTCAGCCGTTCTTTGAAGACAACACTGGCCATTTGGAGAGCTCAGTTGTAATTTCCAATCTTAACCCCATGAAGTAAGAAGGAAAGGGGAAGTAGAGACTTAACAGAAATAATTTTCGCCCACCACCCGCTTATCTAATAAGAGATCCCAATTAGACCCTAATATCCACGCTTATTGGAGTAATGATTGGCTGCTCTTTTTTTTTTTTTTTCTTTCCTTTTTGCCGCCTAGTTCCGCGCGCTTCGTCTCCCCCCCCCCTCTGACGTCTGCGGATACCTCCCCGTTACGTCCGATGATGGAGAACAAAGGAGCGGAGTTTTCATTTAGATGAATCATTGAGGGTTATTGCAGACGCAAATTGTCAGCTCTCTCGTGAAATCCGCCACTCGCTGAAAGAGATACGGTTGGTGACGGCTTTATGAAAATACCCTTCCTCGGCTAAACGTAAGAAGATTGTTGAAAGGCTACCGTAGCAGGAAGTCACTATAACCCGGACTTTAGGCAGCAGATTTCTGCGGCACATTATGAAGAGAAATTTCCATTCTCTTCCAGAAGCAAGGATTAATTCGGTCCTCGAGGAAACGAACGTCAGCAGTTCCTTTCACCAGGCCACGTCATCAACGTTCAAGAGGACAATGAAGGGCTAATAGTCCACTTTTCAATATCAAATCACATAGCCTTCTTTCTATCGGAGAATCGAGGAATGTGCGACTGCTTCATCTGACACCATTTGCTTTCAAAATATTTCGTTTAATTTAACGCGCATAATTTAAAACCAATTGATGGCCAATATCTCAAATTCGTGACTTAAATGGCTATGTTTTTGGTTTTAAATTAAAAGTTAATAAAACACCAACTGTCAACTACATTTTTAAACGCGTGGTTCTTCTTTGGATTGTATATGATTTTAAAAAATGATTAAAAAATGCTGAAAAGATTTTTAAAAAATTCAAATGATCATCTATTGTTAATTCTTCTTCTTAATGATCGAATCTGCCTAAAGATGGTATCAATAAATCCATTAAACGTAAAGATTCTGGTGGCGCTGACCACTCATTGCTGATTTGCCTAAAATAAAGATCTTAAAGTACTCCGAAGATGCATATGGAAATATAAACTCCATCTAAGAAAGTATAAAGCGATCCAATGTATCATCAATAGGGCACTGGACCTATCTTCTGCTTTCGTTCAACAGATGACCTCTCACTTGTCAGGGAAACAATTTATCAGTCGCTAATGTCTCGGTGTCTCCAGGTGGTCGTTTCGGCGCCTTCAACCTGATGATGCTCAGTTCAGACAGGTCAGAAAGTTGACTTGACCTAAGCCTCAATCCTAGCCGCCATCCATTAACGAAAACTAGACTCTTTGGGTAGGTATAAACGGCATTTCTCTGTTTTAGCGGTCGAGTGAACCACTCCATCAGCCTCTCGGTCACGTGATGTGACAGTTAGAACATTTAACCCCTTCGCCCGACACTTCTTCTGCCCTCAGAGACGCGCATGAGGGTCAGATGGCAAGCTGTACTTGGTTTGGTTTCCTGTAAGTGTTCCCCAGATAACGTAACACGTGGAAGTCCTCTATATCACGGGAAAGGAAAGCGCCAGTAGTGAATTCACGGCGATGTTGCGGAAGGTTAGCTGCCTTAATCAATCTTCTGACTTGGCAAATTGTGCGAGGCACCTCTGTCCTCTGAGACTAAAGCAGTGGAGGGCTGTGTCCAGTTCGGTGTGTTGGTTTGGCTTTCGGCTTAGGTGGTTGAAAGAGCAATCAGAAAATGAATCAAGTTGTGTATAATTGAATTTAAGTATCCAAGGTCAAATCAGCTTTCACATTAATAATTTTTGTTTTAAAGTGAAACGCTGGTGGAGGTAGACACTCAAACCAAAGTGCACGTACGCACAGAACGTTCTTGATAAAATATCGGTACCGCATTTAAGTGTAAGAAACAGTAGTTCGTCTTTCCCCGCTTTTATTTATGTATGGACTGATGTTGAGGACAAACTGTTTGAGATAAGTGACAAGCGAAAAAAGTACACTGTTGATATCATCTACTGAACAAGATCCGCATTGGTTTCGATGGGTGTAAGAATTTCCAAATCATCAGCAAATCTTAGCATATCTGAGCTTTGGGCTACAAATGGAGAAATCCAGATCCTTATTTAATTATTAGTACAGCTCTTAAAAGCTACAACACAGAAATTGCATTGTCTTTCATAGGAAAAGAAAGAGTTTTCAGCTTAATAAATGCAAGCTTCACCACATACTACGTTTACCTCAGGTGAAGATGTGGGACCTGCAACATGGTCCACGCAATTGAGAACGTGAAAAAGAAAAATTAAATCAATAGTTCATTACCAGTTTAATACTAAATTAATAATAGTTAACCTCCAAAGCAGATCTTCAACGCTCCAGAATGTTCCTTTCATATTCACCCTTCTTTTCTCAACTTTTCCTAGTGAATTCTATTTCATTTGGCATTATCTTGACATAGTTATCGCACACTAATATCTGACCTTTCCTGTTTCCTCTCTTTCACAACATTTAATACTTCCAGCTCGCATCTATACAAATATACACTCTGTGAACTTGCTAAAACTTTTCCTGTGAGCTTCTGTTCAAGAAGCCCGTGTTAATTTGCAACGGTCAAAAATACAGGAGCATCATCACACTGTTGAATTAATAGTATGCATTCCCATCTCAGTCATTCGCACATTCATCTCTTTCCAACAAGCTCATAATTGCTCTTTGTCACTCAGCCAAATATGTCATTTACACTCCCTGGCTCAAAGCCTACAGTTTGATTGAAGCAAATGTAGGGCCTTTTAATCAATGCCAACATAACTGTTCACCTCACTCATTAGCAAAATGAGAAGGACAATCTTTCAACGCAGATTCTTCACAAATATTTATGTAATCGTGTAGATGCTCACTCGTTCTTTTTAAGAGGGAAGTGGAGACCTAGTAAAGACTAAGATTGTTATGCGTGTGTGGTCAGGGAAAATAATCTTTAATAATCTGACTTTTTCTTAACATTTTATAACGCCACTTGCAAGATCTCCGGGGGAGTTTTTTTTTGAAGAAATGTTACTGAATGATGGTTTAATTTTATAGATAAGGTCACGCTGATGTTTCAAATTGCAAAAGTCTGGGCATTCAGAGTAAATTTACGAAAACGATTGAGTCTGGAACAGCGTAGGGTTAGTCTCCACTGAATATATTTATTGGATTTGATGAATAATATTACGTAGGAAATATTTCAGAGAAAGATGAATCGTCTCTTATTGGGAATCTCAATGGAGCGCGTTTATCGATAGTTATAAGGGACATAGATGTCACGGCAGATGTGATATATGCATCCTCATGATTTGGGAAGTACCACTGAAAATGAGGAGGCTATATACCTCATTCAAAATATTGAGCAATTTCTAGTAAGAAGAATGAAATGATCTGTAAATGGACAATACTGCGCGGTTTAAAATAGAGGTTCGTTTAAAATAAAATGGCGGATGGCTTTCTATGCCATCTAGCAGTTGGGATTTTGCCATTTCTGTAGTACATCTTTATAAATGTCAAAGAGGCTACTAATCCATCATCTAGTGAGCTTAAAAAATTGCACAAATTGCAGCATTGAAAACTATACATACCGTACCTGTCACAGAAATAATTCTTGCTTCTCCAAAGACTTTAAGGATACAATTATACAGATACAATTATAAGAAGGTGTTCCCCCCCAAAAAAACTAGCAAACGAATGCAATGGAGGTCCATCTTCACTGACAAAAGTTCCTCGGATTAAGGAAGGCCGTGCATTATATAAACGTCTACAACCGCGTTCAAATAACAGAAGGATTTTTAGGATGAAAAAGAAGGAATTTGCCTTGTAATAGGGCAAATTTAAACAGCCGTTTGAACAATTTAAAGATGACAGGCGTTAGATACCATCGTATACTCAAGACCCGAATTAGATAAAATTGAGATTTTAACCTTCAACACACTGCTGTTATAGTACACCGCTCATTTTCCATCATTACTGCTAGCTTAGTTTTGGAACTTTAAGAGGTGTGTATGCCAACGGAGTGTAACATCTATTACACCGTTCGTCAAACACCTTTCTCTCAAGAAACCATGACGTCTTAGCATATGCTAAGAAGATATCATCTGTAGTCCAGATAAAGTAAATAAATTTTATGCTTATACTCCGAACGGTCATAAGGGTCAGAGAAATTCATAAAACAGGCAGAATAAAAGAAGAACATCGCCATATTTAGCAGCTACGTGAGCGTGAAGACGGCCAGTGTTGGTTTTTGATTTTCAACAGACTTTACTTCTAAAATGTACGCCTGATTTAGTCTAAACTCCTCTGACCTAGTGGCAGTGTCTGCACGGCTAGACAGCGGTTATAATCACCATCCTCCCCACACCGGGTGGAAAAAGGGCCAGGATTTGAATCGTGTCAATGACGCGAGGAACTTTTATAGACTTTTTTTCAATCCAACTGAGTCAGTCGGTCTCAGGCGTGGACAGTAAGGTTCCCCACCCCCAAACGGAAACTCGGGTTTTTCGACCAGCAAAATAGGCAAATCGACTACAGAACACACTCAACTTATGGACATATTACACATGGGCTCATAAGTTCGGACTTGGGTGGCCCTAATAAGACTTTAACCATGGTTGACCATGGACTTTAACCATGGTCAACTGTAGATCTTATTGTGATGTAACCTGCCTTCTCCAATCTAGATAGCTGTAAAGTAGTTTTTCTTCGGAGGTAATAATAATAATAATAAATGGCCATGATATTATCAGCAAGGGTGAATTATTTGTTACATCAACCAACTTGCTTACTATCTCTGTTTACTCCACAAAAACGTGGGAAATTAGAGGTTCGACAATTCCCTTAAGCAGTTATGTCAATCAGATTTTCCTTTCAAATCAGCAATTTGTTCTTATAACTACTGAAACTTGACTTTTACTAGTTTTCGGAAAATCTACACTACTCATCTTATTAATCTGGATATTTTAATGGTGTATATTGTAGATGTTTCTTACTTATTTATCTATTGTCCTACCACCTTCTTGCTGGATCGATAAGGAAACCAGTTACGTGTTTTGTATATAAAATTAATGTACACTGAGTAGCTACTTCATTAGGTAAATGTATCTAACAGCGAGAGCGGACTCTCTTTAGCTGTCAAGAAGAGCCTGCAACCGTTGTGACGTGGACTCAACGATGTGTTGATGGTGTTCCTCAGGTATTCTGGTCCATGTTAACTAAATTTCTTCTCATGCAAAGTGGATAGTTACAGATCTCTGCTCCGAGTAGCTCTTTCCATCTCAGGCCCACAAGAGCACAATTCGATTGAGAGCTGGTGACTGGAGGCCATTGCAGTAGACTGAATTTCGTTCTCATATTTCCGGAATCAGTTCTGCTCAAAATTTTGGCCTTGTGGCACCACCCATTCTCAAATGGATACAATGCAGCCACGGAGGGATGCACCTGGTCGAAAATAATCTCCAAATAATCTATAGCATCCAAATGTTGTTCTATTGGTATCAAGGGACTCAATGAGAACGACACAAACACTCCCACACCATTACACCTCCACCACCAGTCTGCATTTTTGACAGTTTATAGGATGGGTCCATAAACTCATGCTGATTTCGCCATATTTTGGTCCTCTCATCAGCATGAAGCAGCAGGAATCGGGATTCGTCAGACCAGGCAACATTTTTCCAATCCTCCAGTCTTCAGTGTTGGTGTTGCAGAGCTAACTGTAACCGCACCTTCTTGTTTTTTTTTTTGCTTACAGGAGGGAACCCGGCCTGTTCTCCGCTGGAATACTCCATCCGTGACAAGGGGCGAATTGTGCGTTCTGAAATACCTCGTAGATACTGCTCATTTAATTGGTTGTTATTTGACTGATTGCAGCCTTTCTGATCCGTGGGTTTCTCGTGGGGTGGAGAGGTATTGGGCAGGCTTTCCTGGTAAGTGGCCGGAAACAACATACACACCCACACTGCACGAACATAACGTTACACACATACTGGTCTTTTATGGAGTTCTGTATTCATCACGACGTACCATGGCGGAGTTGAACTGGCCTTCAGGAACGCCGCTCTATACATGTCATACTGATGCATCTGACTCCGACTATCATTCTGTGTTCCCATAAATCTGTCATCTTCCGCATTCTCGCGCTGAATTGCACACATTCAGCATCTACGTACTGCCCATCTGCTTTATATCGCATGGTACAAACACGTGATGTTCTTACTAGAGCAGTGCTGTAGGGTAGGCATCTAATAAAGTAGCCACTCAGTGTATCTTGTTCCGTTTTATTTTTAATAACTCTGTAAGCTGATACTAAAACACATCAAGAAGCCCACTACCTTAATACCAAGAAGCTCAGAATCTTGTTGTTATGGGTCTTTTGTATCAATCATCTGGAAATCACAATACCATTTGAACTATCCTTAAGAACGATATCATCATACTGTGCTACACGCGAGGGCATCAGGGGTCGTAATTACTGTAGAAATTATACTTTTTTTTTGTTCTACATGGATTGCATATTCTGTTCATCACATTCATATAATTTTGTTCAAGACTCAAAAGATTTGATTTTATTAAGCATTTTGTAATTCCTTCAACCAATATTTCCTATTTCAGTGTATGGAGATTGTTTCTGTTTTGGATTACAGAAATCCAGATTACAAAAGTAAGGTTAACATAAGAATAACGTTTAAATTCAGAAATGGGTTAGATTAACAAATTACGTTGATATATACATAGTAAGAAGAGAAACAGTACAGAGGATACAGAAAAGAGGAAAAACAAAAACAGACAAAGAATGCATATAAAGTTATCCACCCAGTTCAGAGGATGGGGAGGAAATCGAGATCGAATGGAGCGTGTCGCCAGAGTTGCGAGTTCACAGTCTGTGTGAGCATTTATAGAGTGAGTTTCCAGAGTAAGTTTTCGTGTCAGTGATGCGTGAGCAAACAGTATGAGGTTTGACAATTTATGATAAATCCTCATCGTGAGAAATCCACAGCCCAGATTGATATCAAGGTGACTGAGGGAGGACAGAGCAAGTTGGGATGTCGCAATCAAATGAACGATATCACAGAGAGTGTCACTAGGTCCTAATTAGAAACGGGCGTCGTAATGTGGTGGTGGTGGTGTGTGAAACCAGTGGTGGGTGAAGCCGTTTTTTTCGATGCACGATTGAGAGAATGGAGGTCTGCAAAGCCGGAGGATGTATTTCCTGTAAGGGTGATTGGTAGCAAATTTGTTGATGGAGCATCAGTTTTCTGTGCTTGTTTAAGTATTTGATAAAGAACGAAGCGACCAGAAAGATGCAGGATGGACTGGAGAGAGCAGATTGCAGGTGTTGCTCTAAGTTGAGGAAACGAAACCCTTCAGTCAGGGAGAGAGATCCTAGAAATAGGAAGATTTGATGAGTCTAGTGATCAATTTTACCGTAATAAGGAGTCTCCTTTCGTCTATAAATGGGAGGAGCCTAAGAACACCTAAGGCGTGAGACATCGCTATGGTAAGGAGCTGGAGTGTGATCCTATGTTTATAGATTGGCCACTTGAGGTGCCAGAATCCTGCAAAAATCTGTTTGATGATGGTCAGTGCGGCTGAAGCCCAGGTCTTTGTATCACAAAGTAGTGCGATATACAACAGACTTGATATATTTCGCCCTGATAACCTTATCTGAGATGTTTTTTTTTTTATTTCCACTTAATGCATGCAGCACAATTGAGGAATTTGTTAATGTGATGGTTGGATCTTAGTCGATCCCTAAATCACAGTAAGTGAACTGAGTACAGCTGGAACTGAGGCTTCTCCAGGTATGGATGAGATGGTAGCTGGGTTGTTCTTCAAGGAGTAGAGCATGCATTTTAACGCTTGCTGGACTGATGTTGAGGCCAAACTGTTTGAGATAAGTGACAAGCGAAAAAAGTACACTGTTGATATCATCTGTAATCTGAACAAGATCTGCATTGGTTTTGATGGGTGTAAGAATTTCCAAATCATCAGCAAATGTTAGCATATCTGAGCTTTGGGCTACAAATGGAGAAATTAAAGCAGTAAAGAGGAGGAGGAGGCTAGAGACGATGTCACTCAATATATATTTGCACTGTCTATATTGCAATTCAAATATATTATACACTGTTCATGCAGTCAACCACCCCGTGTTTGGCCTGGTAACACATGCGTCCCGGTGGAAACAAGTAAATGTGACACTGCAAGTTGTTGGAAAGAGTGTGGAAGTCCATTTGACAAATAATTTTTGAGCATGAAGTGCTATTGTACGATCGAGGAAGAGCGATGAAAGGAAGTGCAAGGAATCTCCACCTATATAGAAGTGGTCGTCGAGTAGCAGGAGAAAAGGAACTTCAATGGCATCAAAAGCTGCTTCGATGGCAAGTTCTTCCTCTTTCCGCAATTGAGCGGAGAGAACATCGCCAAGAGATAGATCCGAAATCATATTTCATAGGCAGTGGATTCTTGACCACGCTGCTAGTTTATCTTTTTAAGATGATTCAAGGAAAACATGTTCATATTTGACAATCTCTGCTTCCAGAAGTATACGGATTCCGTCCTTTTAGAGCAGACAGAGTTTGTAGTGATCCCTCCTGGTGGCTAGGGACGCACTTAGTTGTGGCCGACCTCCCCGTGGTGTAGACGGACACTGTGGCCTTCCCGGTGACGAATTGGCCAGAAACAACTAAACAACAACACACACGTATATGCATATATTACGGTTTGCATCAAAAGGCGTGCTTTTTTTGATTCAAATCCTTTCAGGAAAGTAGATGACATCATCATGCAGAAGAGGAACTGCCACTACTGAGATTAAGTTAGGTCAAAGGAAGGCTGTCCAGGATCTTCCGCCTAGATTTTTTTGTCCGACAGAAACTTTCTGTAGTCGCAGTCGAGGGCCTGAAGAGTTGGTAACATTTGGGCTGGAAAGAAGAACCTGTCAGTCAGCACCAGCCTATTAATACCGGATGATAATGATGGTGTCGCCTGAGGTTGAACTGTGGAGTCCTCTGAGCTCAGTTCCGAGAAGTTCAGGATGTCAATCATTCCGGAAACACCTTGACCGTCAAGGTGAAGTGGCGTTCAGCAGAGATGGCAGTCTCTTAATTTCAAGAATGCGCTATTAACTTCAATGCACTATCTAGGTTGTTTTCTGTTGTGTAGGGATGCGCAGCTTATTGGTGACCCACCGCAGCAGCCAGTACCCATTAGCATAGATCTTCTTAATTGTGGTCGTTGAGCCGAAGACCTAAATTTCAGCTCCGTATAAGATGGCACAATATGTCGCCATCTTATACGGAGTTTCTAACATGTATTGGATCTTTCCCATGCAGCAGTTGTTTGTTAATCCATCTGTTTTGCGAAACTTGATTAATCGTTCTATTTGGACATGAAATGTGAGCCTAAGATCAAAAATTATCCAAAGGTCAGTGCAAGTACAAAAGTTATCCCAAAGTCAGTGCAGGTACAAAAGTTATCCCAAAGTCAGTGCATACTCTCCAAAATAAAATATAATTTTGTTTGTACTCAATAAAATATAACACACATAGTATGATGAAGAAGAAAAAATTTCTAACCTACCTTCAAAATTTGTCAGTTCAAGATTCAAAATATAAAGATTTAAAAAAAATTAATAAAAACATGTAAAACCATATTAGCCTGTCTTTCTGTATTGAGTGTCGTGGTCCACTCAATATATATTTGCACTGTCTATATTGCAATGCAAATATATTATACACTGTTCACACAGTCAACCATCCCCGTGTTCAGCCTGGTAACACATGCGTCCCGGTGGAAACGGGTAAACGTGACACTGCAAGTTCTTGGCATGAGATCTATAAGCAGTACTCTTGATCAGAATAACATTAATTTATGACATTTTTGTGTTAAGATTTATACCTAAACTCGTTGTCTGTTTTGCGTTGTGAGCCAACATTTTTGGTTTCCCACAACCTTTCGTTATTTCATCCACTAGGTTTTTTTTGCTAAGCCATTGGGGAATGATTTTTCCTGGTGGTGGCTTGGGCCATCAGGGCATCAACCGATATTGCACTTCCATCTATGGCTGCCTTACTTTGCCTTTAAGGGTAACAAAGTGGCTGGATGACAACACGAACAACAGAATCCCACAATACGCAAACACAGATGCACAAATCTCTACATCCAGCCTTTACAGTGACTTGTATTTATACAGAGGACTTTATCTGAGCGGGTAGCGCAACTGTATATAATCACTGTCCTCCCAGCACCGAGAGGAAAAGGCCCGGGTATGAATCCCATCGATGACGCGAGGAACTTTAGTGGGCTTTTTTTTCACTCCGTGGCTGAGGTAGTCGGTCTCAGACGTAGATAGCAAGGTTTTTTCTCCCCATAAACTGGAGTTTTTCCCAGCAAACAGGCAAATCGACCAGAGAACACTCAATTTACAGACAAATAAATACATGGGTAGATGTAATCATTTACGGGGACACTAATATCATAATTTGGTATGGAGGATGTTTTCTTTGGAATCATTTGGAGCCCCCATACCCCTGTTCTTATGAATGTTAAAACTACCTATTAATTGTGGATGATCAGGCACACCCCTTCACGGTGACTGTCTTTCCGGAACGCACAGGTGTGTTCCAGCACCCTGCTGAGTTGTCGATATTGTTCGAGAGTGGTTCACCGAACACGAAAGCGACTTCCAGGTGCTACCATGGCCGCAAAATTCACCGGATATGAATCCCATAGAACATATCGTGGATTACATTGATCGACCTTTGGATCCTTCACCTCGGACTATCGCAGATCTACAGGCAATGCTAGACATAACATACATCCGGCAACGTTCAGAAACGTTATAGAGTCCACGACTCGTCGCGTTGCGGAGACTGGCTGCAAAAGGAGGACATATCCGCTGTTAGGATTCTGTCCAGTCTATCTCGGAAGCCGTGATACACTGAACAGAATCCATCATCCCTTATGAAATGATGGATTCCCTCCAGCATCCCTTATGAGAGATAAGCATCTCACATCTTACTTCTCAGAGCAAATAGTGAGCGTGTATGTTTTCGGATAGGTGGCTCTTTCGTGTTGAACGTAATGAGCAGAGACTCCACCTTCTGGTGGACCATCATGACCTTTATCGCAAACCCAATGGGATCCCACGACCGACCACTGCTCTACACCATTATGAATAGCAGTGTTTGCAGTCTCTGTCCACCCCATCCCCTCCAGACGAAGGGATTTAAGTCTTTTTTTTTACCCAGCGGCTGAATTATTCGAGAGTTGCATCGTTCTTGCCAAACATTTCCGATTTTACCCAGAAAGTCTGGCAAACCAACCACCTCTCTTTCTCTCTTCACTCAACTTTTCAGTTCTCGAGAACGAAATAATATTTCTAAATTCTGAAATGCATGGGACTATGGTAACTAAATATCTCAAGTAAAAAAAAAAAACAAAAAAAAAAAAAAGAAATTAAGGGACAGATTTTATTAATTTACAACAACCTCAGATTCTTTTGCTATAGGCTAAAGACACCATCATCTTCATAAACACGAATAGATCTCGTATAGAAAAATAATATCTTGCAGTGATCCGCATAAATATTGCATACTTTTTACGAAAACCCTAAACACGAAAGGCACAGTACGAACAGTGAATGTGTAGAAAGCTCAGAAGGAAAAAAGATACTCGTTGATATTAGAATTTAATTTCTGTAAATGCAATTTTATAGAAATATTGTGAAGGAAGGCCGTTCCAGAAACAAAAAGTAGAAGTGATAAGTGAGGAAGAGGAAACCTTTAGTTTTCTCTGAGTCTGGAATTGGACAGTGAGTTGCTGTTGAATAGCTGAGGGATTTTTCAGACTGGTTTGGAAAAGAGTGGGGGAATTGCGGATGCCAATTCAGAAGAACATTGCCTGTCGAAATGTTTATTGAAAATATTTCTATGAGACAGTGGATGTAGAGGGTTTAAATAAAGATGGGTCATTGAGTAACCTGACTGCCCTTTTTTGAACAGAATATACGAGCTTGAGAGAGTTTCTGGAAGAATCTTGGAATACTGTTCCAAGATATGGGAACAACAATCCTAGGTACAGAAGATTTGAGATCTGTCAGAGTTAGCAGCTGTTTAGAAGAATAGTAATACCGAAAGCGAAAAATAAAATAGCTTTTTGATGCATAGGAAGTAATATTTATTTTTGATGTGCTTATGCCAAGAGAGAGCGAAAGTTATAGTAATCGCCTATAGATATGTGAAATTGTCAAGAAATTTCATTGTCGTCCAAGACAAACATCGGAGCAATAGACTTTTTTGCGAGAAATAATACAAGAATGAGTTTTAGAAGTATTGTTCTTTGCCACATTTGAGAACTACTTGAAGATGGGCATTTAAGGAAATGATGGTGGATTTTCGAGAAATTGAAACGGTTTGTATGAGGTTCTTAAACTAGAAGGTGGAATGTAGTGCGCTATCATAGATAAAACTACAAATAGAATTCCCAATCAGTGTAAAAAGGTCATTAATACACAAGAGGAAAATAATGGAAGACCATGTGAACAACAGCATTAGTGGAGAAGCTAAAAGACAGAGAGTGGTTTACCATCACCCGCAATGAGCGGTCAGAGAGAATTATGAACAACCTTTATGGCAAAACGCGATCAAAAGACTTAAAAATGTCGAGTTTGCTTGGGTTTCACCAAATTTTTCCATTGAATTTGTCCAAAAAAAGGCAGTATACCACCAAGGGTGACAAATGACGGAATCCATACTGCCGATCACTGATCAGATGATTTCGAAAAAATCGAAATAGTTTAAAAGGTAGCAGTTGATGGAGGCTGATTAATTCTCTGGATTAATTTTTTTGGATATGTCATTATTGGATTAATCTTTTGGAAAAAAAAATATTGGAAAAGGTTTTGGGATTGATCATTATTGGACTAATCCATTAATCTTTTCTGTATTAATTGGGCTAATTAATCGATTAATCCAGAAAAAGGAGAAGCAAGTGTAGTGAGATGATAACTGGGAGAAAAGGATTTGTCACCCTTGTTAGGAAACTTAGAAATATATGGGTAATCAAACACGAGGAAACACAAATACCACTAATATACAAAAGTATAAAAGGCGACGTACAACAGGCGCAAGCTCAGTAGTACAGCTTTTGAGAACAAGTAGTGAAATTCCATCATGACCTGGAACTATTTTGGCAGCATCAAGATTGTTCAGAATTCCTCTAATATCTTTCTGTCAGAAGAGTCCTGCAAGCATTGAGTGGAGTGTATTGGATATGGTAGGAGGTGACTTACAAAAATGATCGTCGATACAAGAGGTAAAAGAAAAGTGGTATGCTAACAATTCAGCTTCATACTTAGCTAAAGATGCAATAGCACCATCAAGTTGTAACAAGGTGGAAGTATGGATAAAAGCTGCGGCCGATAGGTTTGAGAACGGACCAGAAGGCTCGACTACCATTTGAACAAGAAGAAAATTTTATAGCTTTAGTTCGTTCAAAACCAAGTTTGATTTGTTTAATAATTATTTTACAAATGTTGCGATCTTTAGTGAAGGCAGATTTGTATACAAGCCAATTGCGATATGCAACATTCTTATCTTGGAGAGTCTTAGCACATTTAGTGGAAAGCCAAGGTTTAATGAAAGGACGAGATTTAAGGGCGGAATAAGGAATAAAAGATTTCATCCTTACAAGAATGATTTCTCTGATATGATCTGAGCAACATTAGGATCGGAAGTTTAAAAACAATAATCTATCATGGAAGAGGAAAATAAACCATGCGAATCATCCTATTTCGCATTCTTGTAATGCCAAACAACCAGAGAGTGAGATTGGCCAAGAAAGAGAGAGAGAGGTTACATTGGAGAAGAAACCATCAACCATCACCAAGTTGTTACCCGCAGTACTCAAAGGCATGCTAACAGTAACTATATTTTTAAGGGCTGCTGGTCAAGAAAAGATCAAGAGAGTTGAGTGTCCAGTTAGAAATCTTTATTGAAATAATAATAATACAAATCGAGGTTAGGATTCTGATATGCTTATATTGTCTGATATTAGATTAAGAAGTTGGCTAATCTCAAAAACTTAAGCAAAAAATCCCATAAACATTAAAATCGCAGAAGAAAATTGCCTCACTGTTAGGGAGAGTTCGACAAGAGAAAGTGGAGTTTCAAAGAAAGGAAGTCAAAGGGTTCCAACTGATTAGAGATTTTAAGCCAGAGGACAACAAAAAAGAGAAGATTCCAGATCATGAAGTCTTTGAACAAAGAATATCAGAGGTGACATATGTACAAGTACTATATTTAAAGATAAAAGGCATCACAGAGCGAAGAATAATTAAAGAGTTGATTTATAATTAACTCATCTAAGTTAATTAATAATTAACTTAGATGAGTAGTGACTGGTGTAAACGATAGTTGAGATTCCATCAACAAACGTAAGCGGCGATTAACAGATTGCAGGTGGAAATGGACATCACTGAGATAGGAACTGAGACCACGACTATTTGGGAAATTAATGCGACAGTCATTGCTCAGCTTTAGTCCGTTCTATTTGTTTGATTATTCATTGATGCATTTTGCAGAAAACATTGTTGTTTCAACCCCCGACTTACTCGGACTCCCTCCGGTCACTAGCTGGCAGCGTAAAAGCGCGAGATTATATACTAACTGATCCAGATGCCTCATAGAGAGTTAGGCATGCAAAAACCGTTTTAAAGATGTATCCTCGAAACGTATGGAATATTGTATCTTGACATATTGTCCTTCATAAACCTAAAAAGACATAAAATCAATATACTATGATTACACGATAAATGCTCAACCTTTACCGTGAACTAATGCTAAAGATTTAGAAGAAAATTTCCTCCAATATCTCTAGAATACTATCCTTGTAGACACAATAGTAAACTAAGCCTTCAAGAGGCTTTCATTGAGCCTCTTAAAGCCCTCATTGAAACTTTAATTTCTTTAAGCCTTCATTGAAGCTTTTCATATTCTCTTAAAAGTTTTAAATTAGCCAAACATTTATATATTTCCTTAGTTTACTATTAAAGAATTTGCTTGTTTGGACAAATAAAAAAAATTAAAACTCATTATATAATATAGAATATATTCAAACTAAAATTTTTGATAAAACTAAATGATAAACATCAATATATAATTTATTATAATTATCACAATTATATATAATAATAATAATGATATAAAATACAAAATAAAAATATGTATTATAATAATTATTTAATGCAATATCGTCTTTAGCCATTAATTTGTAGAAGATTAACTTGGAATCATTAAATGAACTTTATTTTATTGTGAAAAATTAAAAGCAGATTTTGAAACTAATTTGAGTTTTATTATGTTTCAGTAATATAATATTCTTTTTGTAGTGCAGGCAAGGGAAAAAGGAGGAGAAATTTAAGTGCTTAAAACATTTAATTTCATCTTATAATGCTTAATTTCTGAAGCTTACATCCTACAATTTCCTTCAAACGCTCAATTTAAGAAAAAGTGGTTCTCGGTTTATGGGCCTTACCTGACCTTACCGAAGGTGTTATGGAGCCCGTGGACAACGCATTAAATAGCCCAGCTATACCACATATAACATACACGGGAGCAAATATATCCGAGGTACTAACAGCAAGCAAATTGGCTTTTATCCTCCATACCAAGATAAAGTATAGCGATTGTAATTGAAAAGTTCTGTTTCTAACTTATTATCTCGCTAAACAGACACTGCAGCTACAGAATAAATGCAGTGTAGAGGCATGAGATACTTCGTTACTTTAGTTGTCTCGGCATTTATTTTAAATAGCCATGGTAACTTCCATTTAGGATAAGCAACCGCAATGACCTCCTCAGCGTTGTTTGTACAGGCAAAGGCAGTTGCTGAGATGAGTTAAGTTGAGTTGTTTAAAATTTGCAAGAGACGGCGAGGGCCATGAGGAATCGGTGCAGGGTATCTGTATTCTATGATTGCTTGTTTAAAAACACGAATTTCGTGGTGACAAGTTGCAATCCTAGATGTTTATCTCAATGGACCCAGTGTGGCAACTATAAACTTTATTTAATATGCTTCATTGTACGTTACCCCATTGATCAACTTCACCGAAGCTACAAAATGCAGATGCCTTTTGTAGCCTTCATCCACGTCACAATGCAACCGATCCCGTTGACCTATGTCACAAAATGCAAATCATCCGCATCACCCAAGTCATAAAATCCAAATGATCCGCTTCCCTCAGCTAATTTTGGGTGATGTGGATCAGTAACAATATTGAATTTGAACGCCTATATTAACTTTGAGTTTTTGGTTTTGGCTCTAAGTTATTTTCACACATCATATATCAGAGAGGAGGGTAAATAATTTGACATAGGACAATGTCTATTTTGCGACTTTTATATTCCATTTATAGCTTAGGTAACCTGACTTTCCTCTTCTTATGTAAACTCTAGTTTCCACAAGAAGACTATAGAAACCGGGGATTCTGAAAGACTTATTTTTCACATGATAGTATAGAAGATTTGCCACTTATCCTCGTTTGGCAAGGTCTGGATTCGAATCCTCTCAGACAATGGAGGAATTTTGAAAGGTTCACTTCAATCAGCAATCTAGTTAGTCGATCTCGGGAATTTGATTTTTCCAAATTTTTCTAAAAAAGTCAAATCTCACAACGTCCAAATCGGTCCATGACTTCAGTTTTGTGCAGATATAGTACACGACATTTTTATAGTACAATTAAAGTATGATATCATAGCAACTGGAGTTCTTGTACATTACAGTTTAATAGTAATCGATGAACAAAAATTTCCCAAAGACAAGACATCAACAAGAAGCAATATTTTCATTAATTTTTCTTAAAGAAAAACTAACTTCTGTTTAATAATTTTCTTTCGCGAGGAAGGTGAAGATTGCTTCTGTATTGTCCTACGAATAAATGGACATATTAAAGGAATTATCATTATAAAACTATTTCTAGACTTAAAGAATCACAAGCTCTTTATTTACACACTATTATATTGCGAAAACTTCACACTAAGAGATTAATGGTAAGTATTAAGATATTTCTGTTAACTAAAATGATAATTACGTAAAACTGGCTAATTAAATAGGGTGAACAATCAATGCTTGCGCAGAATTAAATATACGATAAACATATATTTCGAGCATCCTGATAAAATTACGATTTTTCTCCTTTGCTAATTGTCACAAATATTTAGCTGTGCGATCACAATTTTAAAAGAAAAAAACTAATATATTCTAAACACTGAACATATTAAATGCTTTTAGCGTTGATAATAATAATATAGAAAGAACGCTTGCAATAGTTTGTTTTGTTTTAAACTTTGTTTATCTTTATTTGTAATACGTTTGTGATACGTAAGCCAAGCATGTATGCTGCTGTGTATTGCAGGGGAGCATCCTTTACAGGGATTTTAGATTTCTAACTTCACGCTGCTTATTAATTCGCAGCAGATTGGATTAAGGAAAAAAATATCCACTCGTTTGATCTACATGATAATTAATACTTATAGTATTAATTATCCTTCTCTGTGCCCCATTTCTTTTAGTAGAAATCTCTTTAGTCATGAATAATTCCAACTGCATTAATGTTTCTATTTTGCTAATTATTTCAATCTCAATTAATTAAATTTGCTAATCTTAAATTTATGTTTCTTTTTTTAAATAAAACCCAGTTATTGACATTTACGAGTTACTTAGGTTGAAAGGTAGGCATTGCACTTATTACAGCAATGGACAAAATGGAAGTAACGCTATATAACATAAACAATTTTAAAAGAACTCGCTCTCTCTAAATACTTATATATGTATAACGGATACTAACAGCTCTTCTCGGTTGATGCTAATTTCTCCAAGATCTTTTTTGTTGTTCTACACGGTTCATTTGAGGCGCACTTTACTGGGGTTCCTGAAAAATGCGAAACTCAAGAGGTGGTTAGGGCATTTCCATAAGCGGGATTTTTTTTTTCTATTTATTTGTTGTACGTGCACAGTTCTTGAACACATACGACAACCGTAAAGAGAATTCCGAAGAGCAAACATTAACCTTTATCACAAAGGCTTCTGGGAACAATTTTCTAAAGTACAAACAAGTGAGTTGGTAAACAAAACCAACATCACATTACATTCAAGCGGAATACCTGAAAGGGGGAAAAAACTGCAGTCTATGATACTCAGAAAGGGAGGGCTTCAGGAAAATACGTAAGCGTGATTAAGCAAGCCACGTGAGTTAAAGTTGAGCTGAAAAGATATCATAATTCTAGAAGAAAGCGTGTATAAAGCAAGAAGGTTATTTGTGTGAGAGTAAATATACAAATGACTACAAATCGAATGTCTTTTTAAATCTTTTTCTAATACTTTAGGAAGAGAAATTTGACTTTTCTTTTTAAATGTTTCCAAATAACTTGTTTCTATGGTTATATCCAAGCCAAAGGGAAAAAAATCGATATTAAAGTGTACATTAATCAGTTTGTTATAACAACTTTACTTAATTTTTTTTTCATAGAGTATATTTAATACGCAAAAGTTTAAAATTTTGTCAAAGTTAAAAAGAAGTACCAAAGTACATATTTTTGAAATTCACGCCAATGTCTATCGATCCATTCGATCAACGTAATCACTTCAATGAGAAAGCTGTGCTCCCGCATCAGATGATCGCGATATAAGTGCATGCCAATATAACACAAACGCTGATAATCGACAATACACAGTTGCCAACGATACAACTTACCTGCTAACAGTTAGAGAGATATCGGAACTTCTTCCGTTAGCATCTAAGGATCTTACGCTCCTCGTGAGTTTCAAGTGTCTCTGACGCCAACAACACACCTCTGGATCAGCGAACTCGGGCGTGTCGATCTAAACCGCCACCCCCCATATATCGCCACTTCTTCCCCCCTAAAACTCCTTAATTCATCTTCTTGCTCCTTCCTCATTGGCTGCCGATAGCAGCTACTTGTAGGGAGCAACAAATGGTCTCCTTAGGCACGCGACACATGTATGCCGGACCACAAGTGATAAACGATGGAAAATCGCGAATTTATTTTTTATATGCGTTTCCATGTGAATTTGTGTAAATATTGGGAAGAGGCAGATGTTTGTTTCCTCAAAGGATGTGGTAAATAACATATGCCAAAGGTTAAAAATTAGATAAATTATACGGATAACTGTTCCGAGTTTATGAAATTGGAAAATAACTTTAAAATGTTCAAGTACTACTTCTGAAACGAAAGATGCGGATTTCTGCCTCTGCTTAGCGACTTCATAATTCGAAAAGTGAGAATACAAATGTACAGTAAAGGAAGAAAAATAAAGTAGCAGAAATGACAAACTATATATATTGAGGGGAACAAAATAATGGAAACAGCTAATATGAAAGTAGCAGTTTTTGTAATGGCTGTGTGACGTATTTATGAACATGCAATGATGATTTAGTTTTGTTTCTTTTTCCTGATAGGAGGAAATGTGGCAAAAATGGTGTTAGCATCACAAAAAACTGAACACTTGATTAGAAACACCTCCAATTTACAGATGAATCGTCATTCACGCCATTTCCAATATCAGGGAGAGTTTATGTTTGAGAACGCCAAAGAAAGTGCATCATCCTGATAGTCTTGTGCCAACCGTCAACCATGGAGGAAGATCAACAACACTTTGGACAGCAATATCTTGTGTTCTTTAGAACCTATCATCACCCTGAACGGAAGAATTATTGCCACTGGTTACCTTGATATTCTGAGTGACTACGTTCATCCCATGGTACAAGCATTGTTCCCAAAAACGATGCCATGTTTCAAGATGATAATGCTCCAATACACACATCCAGATGTGTCTAATCTTGCTTGAAGAGCATGGAAATGGGGCTAAGCATCTCCCACGCCTGCCCAATCACCAGACTTAAACGTTATCGAGCCATGTGGGTATATTTGGAGAGGAGAATGAGAAGCAGATTTCCTCCACTTTCATCACTCAAGGAGCTTGAAACATTCCTTCATGAAGAATGGTCCAATATCCTCTTAAGACAGTTTAAGATTTATTTCAGTCTATTGTACTAGAATTGGAGCTGCTCTGTAACTCTTATCACAGATGTTTCTATTATTTTGTCCCCCCCTACATAATTTCTGAAAGTACTGAATCTGGTGAACTCTCACAATCATATTCTACATAATCACCAACAACGTATTGAAGGCATATATTTCTCACGTTCACCGGTTATTTTATATAATCACCAAATATCGGTGGTATGTTTTATTTATGTGGAATAAATAAAACTTACCACTGATTTGGCTAGCCTAATCACAGTGATACCCTCCAGCTACTGTTTTCTATTATTTATAGTCTCATTTCCTTTGAATCAGTGATGATCTCACTACCTTAAGAATAAACGATGAACAAGGATATTTGTTTGTTTTGTTCTGTAGATTTGAAAGAAGAATATGATTGGCTAAATATTAAATTGTTAAAAATTAATGGGGACACTGAAGGATGTGGGAATTGAATGGACAGATAGAATACCGATAGACGGGCTATACTGGAGTGAAAAGGTATGCTGAGAAAGGGTGTAGATAATACAAGAAAAACAGAAAGAGGTCAAATGGATGATACAGGGATGTCGTCTCTTCCTAACGTTGCCAATATACTGATATTAAATATATATTTTTAGATTAATGCATATTTTGAGAATGCCTTATTTATCCACAGAAAACCCACAGAATATCAATCCATTCATCCGCATGGATGGATGATTGGATTGATATTCTGTGGGTTGAGAAATGGTCACTAAATAAGGAGGATATTAGAAGAATTGCAGCTTTTGTGTAGCTCTTGTGAAGTGTATGTAGGAGGCGTGAAGGAGGGGTGAAATTGATAGTATGATCGGAAATGAGGAGATATTGAGACGAGCAAGAGTTGTTATTTTTGTTGTTGTTGAGTTTAACGACACAAGGCTGCTAGGGCCTATTGCTAGGTTCATATTGTGTTTCTAATGGTGAATATGAAATATTAGCTTCATTGTAATAACTATATTTTATGATATATTCCTATACGATTTAGGAAAGCAAATTGTTCTTTTTTATTAGGATCATCTCCCAGATTCTGCAATAAATTTATTGATGAATTTGAAAAGTGGGGGGGGGGACAGTCCACTAATAAACGGAGAATGGTCAGTTGTACACGACAAGATGTACAATGGGGAGCGTTCTCATTCGATAATACACTGGTGTGCAAAACTTAAAGACCAACACTATTTCTAAAGGTTACAACCACAAAATCTCTACTTAAGGTACGCTTTACTGATGAGAGTAGATTCAGTCTCAGCAGCGATTCTGAACGTCAGCTAATCTGGAGAGAGATTGGCACACGGTAGCACCCCGCAAACATCACTGAAAGGGATTGATATGGCAGTAGAAGTGTTCTCGTCTGGGAAGGCGTTATCTTGGATGGACGTACACAACTCCAGACACTGGAAAGCGGTACTGTAACCGGTGCTCGCTACTGTACTGAGGTAATCCTTCCCCATGTACGTCTGTTCCGCGGTGGCATTGGCCCGAAGTTAGTGTTTATGGATGATAACACCACACCCCATCGCACTGCAGCTGTTCATATGCTTTTCGAAAGTGAGACCATTGTTCGTATGGATTGGCCTGCCCGTTCCTGCGATCTAAATCCCATCGAACACATATGGGACGCTCTGGGGAGACGCCTAGCGGCACGTCCACACCCACCAGAAAATGTTCACCATGAAGATGGTGAACATTTTCATGAAGATGGCGCTGACAAAGGAATGGATGATGTTACCGCAAGAACTTATCAACAACATTGTTTTGAATATGGACAGGCGGTGCAAAGCCTGCATTGACATTAGGGGTGGCCATATCTCCTACTGAGGACCACCTCTTTCCTTTGTTCCATCTTTGGCAGTGATGCATCTGTATCATGGCAGCCAGTACTTTGTTGCCATTTTTGAATAAAGTCCCTCTGTACCGTTTTGTTTCCGTTGTTGTGTCGTGTTGTTTCCTTCATCATTTCTGTACCTCACGAGGTTCCTTTGGTATGCTTTTCCCATATCCAGGTCACTCCAATGAGAAGTTACAGGTGAAAACCTGACTGGTCCTTAAATTTTGCACACCAGTGTAGTAGAGGTGAGTGAAGTGCGTATGCTCAATCCTTAGCCTTCCTAAAATTGTTTCGTCTCATCTGCTGTCCCGGAAGCTGGAGAGCCACAGCTTTGGTTCTGGTTTTATTTGGTATAGTCTGTTCCCTAGATAACCTCTCCAGATTAGTGACCAGATATTGTAACATGCTTTACGGATAATATGTTTATAATCGGTATATGGAGTTTGGAAAGTCTGCAAAAAAGAGTAGTATCTGGTTATTTGGCTGCAAGATGTGCTCTTTCATTTCCTGTTATCCAGCAGAATGTCACAGTTTGGTTTGACTCATTACAAGCAAGTAATTTAGAATGGATTTATTTTATTACAGAGTGAGAGGAGTTGGTATTACTATTTATGGCGGAGACGGCACTGAGAGAGAGTGAGTGTATATAAGCAGGCGTCATTAGAAGTTCAGTAGTGTGATTCAGAGCCAAGTTTATAGCATAAATCTTAGCAGTGATGATACTGCAGCATTCGACTGGTAATGAGACAAAAGTGGTGAATTATGGGAAGACTGCCACAGGACCTACTTGGGCCTCAGTTTTTGATCCATCTGTATAGACTTCACAGAGGCCTTTGAGTTAAAAAGAGAGTAAGTTGCATGTAACTGTGCGATATTGGAAGGAGATAAGGTGTTCTTTCCCCACTGTTGAAAATAGTCATCATAAATTGCAGAGATATTTGTTCAAGGTGGATCTGATGGTGTCATGTCCTGAAATATATTACCAATTTCTATATTCCATGATTCAGCTAGTTCTTTAAGTCTAAGGGGAGCAGGTAGGTTTTCATTTGGTTTTCTATGGTAAAATGATTCCCATTCGGTGTTGTATAGGCATATCCAATTATGGTGAGAAGGAAGACTTCGGATTTTTACAGCATACAGGAGAAGTAATGTTTTCCTGCAGAGATTTAATGGAGGTTCGTGGGCTTCGATGTACAGACTCTGAACTGGACAGATTCTGAAAGCCCCTAAAGAAATTCTCAGAGCACTATGCTGGATGGTGTTTAACCGCTCTAAAGTACTTTTCCTCGCAGAGGTCATACACTGGAAAGCCATAGTCCAAGCGGGACCTGATGAAAGCCACATAAAAACGGATCAAGGTATATCGATCAGTGCCCCATAACATGGATGACACACACCGGAGAATATTGAACTTCTTCAAACAGATGGTTCGAAGATAGGCCACATGTCTAGTACCAGGCCAAGAAAACGGACAGTGTAAGCTCACATCTGGTGGGTATGGGCTTGGCGCACCCTGGGTTGGTTGGTTAGTTATTAGGATTTTTATGGCGCATCAGCATCTAAGGTTATAGTGTGCCAACCACCCTGAATCTTGAGCTAGATATCATCATTCTTCTTCTTCCTTGGCGATTTTCTTGTACTTCTGACTCTCTCTCTCTCTCTCTCTCTCTCTCTCTCTCTCTCTCTCTCTCTCTCTCTCTCTCTCTCTCTCTCTCTCTCTCACACACACACAGGGTCACTCAGAAATTTCTTTTTGACTGGTACAGCATAAGCCTTAGGCTTCCTTGCACCATATAGCCATTAATAATACTAATAGGGAATTGAAACATTATTGATCTTTAGCTCAGAGTCTGGATGAAGTGACCACAATTTGCAGAAGCGAGTAGTGGTGGATTTCTGCTCAGCAAAACAATATCCATTACGGAAGGTCCTGGATTCTCTTCTGGAAAGAGCAATTTGTAACTGTCTTTCAACAGTATTCATACTTTGGGACTGACAGGATATGGTGAGGTCATCCGCATACATGCATATTTGAACGATTTTTGGAAGATCTTCTAATATGTTGTTCACCTGAATCGCAAATAGGGTAGCACTCAATATGGAACCCTGCGGGACACTCTCTTCTTGAATGTGAGGTGTTTCGATATCGGACCCGAAAGATGCGTAATCTTAAGTTCTGAATTATTAAAGGGAGGTAGCCTCTCAGCCCAACTGATGCATATCTTTAATAATACCATGACGCCAAGTGGTATAAAATGCTTTCTCAATATCTAGGTTCACCATTACTAGATGTTGCCTCATGACGAAGACATTACGTATGTTCGATTCAATTTTGACAAGTAAATCTAGGGTAGACCTGTTTTTACGGAATCCATATTGGTGATCAGAAAAAAAAGGTTTTGCGAGTCTAGAATCCAGGTGAGACTCTTATGTACCATCCTTTCAAAGATTTTTCCAAAATAGCCTGTCAATGATATTGGCCTGTAATTCTGAACTAGAGAAAGATCTTTACCTGGTTTTGGGACAGCACAAATATAGAAATGACGCCATGACAGAGGATATGAATCTTCTGAGAAGATTCGGTTATACAACACTAATAGTATGCAGAAATTGGCTTCACATAGGGTTTTAGCATACTATAGTGAATTCCTTCTGGTCCTGCTGCACTATTTGAAGGAATCTTTGAGATCAAATAAAGTAAAGGACTTTATTTGAGCTCAAATAAAGTTATACGGAAGTGAGAGACTAGTTGAAAGCTTCATTTTATGACGTTCTTCATTAGTTTTAATGCGTTGAAAGGAATTCACATAAGACGATGGTGCAGAAATGTTATAAAAGGATTCTGCTGAAGCATTTGCAATATTAGCGGGGAGGACAGGTCATGCCCATTCCATTGCATTATCGGAGACAGCAGCGGTAGAAATTTTCCATTGAGAGCTTGTATTTTTCCAAGATAATTCGGTTGTCAATATTTTTGTTAATAGTTGAAGCGAAGTTAATCCAGGAGTCACGTTTTGCTTTCTTCCTAATTTGTCTTGCTATTGTTCTGAGTTTTTTGTAAGCAATTAGGTTGGTGGTAGTTGGGAACGGCACGGCTTTTTTCTCGTTTCGCTTTCGAACATTTTTCATTCCACCACGGATTTTGGTGTACACGCTTGCGCTGGTCAGAATTTTGAATGGAAATTTCTGCTGCAGATGATATATGGCTAGTAGTGTGATCAGTGACGTCATCAATATGCTGTTTCTGTACTTGACAGCATGTAGTTTGTCAAGTAAGACACACGTGAAATAGTTTTTCCAGTCTGCTTTATGAAAATTCCAAGAAGTACGGCCTTTAGGGCATGACACGGCCTGCGTTTGAATTGAACTGATGATAGGAAAATGATCACTATGGAATGGATTATTCAGCACTGACCATGACATTCCATGCTTGGGAAAAGAGATGCTGAACATATACTGTAGATAAGCCTATGGCTGATGTAGTACCGTAGGTAGTTGAGATGAGTTGGAGAGCCAGAATTTAACAGAGTCAGATTGAGGTTATCCAGGAATGTTTCAATTAATTGGCTTCTCGTATCCATGGTGGGAGATCCCCACAATGGGCGGTGACTGTTGAAATCAACGAGTAAACAGACAGGAGGTTGTAGTTGTGTGATAAGATGGTCAAGTTCAGTCTGAGAGCAAGGATGATTCGGTGGGATATAAATGGATGCAAGGGTTAACGTCATCCAAACTGCTACAACTTCTAAGGGAGTTTGTAGTTGGAGATATCTTGACGGTATGGTATTTTTGACAATAATAGCTACCCCATCATGAGCAGGAGTGCCAGAATCGCCGTCTGGCATAAACGTAGTGTAATTTTTGACTTTGAGAAAAATTTGTGATGATAAAAAGGTTTTCTTGTAAGCGTACACCTGCTGCTTTAGTTTGAATAAGTAAATCACCCAGGTCGTCTTTATGACTGCGTAATCCCTGCAGTTCCATTGTAGGAATTTGCTCATTGTTTGTTAATTGAGGAACATTGGTCTGGCTTTTTTTTCTGAGAAGGTTTCTGTCTGTTTAGTTTTGATTTTTCATTTCTGGGAAAGATTGGGCGTCCTGTGTCCATTGTATCATTGGCATGTAACTCTAGTACTGTGTCGTCAACCTCTGACTGAGTCTCAATTTCCATGTTGCTATTGCACGGTTTTCCTTTCTTCTGATTTGCAACAATAGCTGATTTTGTTATTTCTGGCAAGGTAGAGATAGAATCAGTTGGGATAATGATTGGCATGTTGTTTGTTTCATTGACTGTAGTTTTATTTTTTCATGTTAACACAGTTTTGGCCCAGGAGACAAAGGAAATATTCGCTCTATGGAGGCATCTGTTTGAGTTGCAGCTGAGCGGCTGTTTCTGGTGACCGATGCGAATGATCGGCTAGGCATGGGTAGCAGTATTTGCTTTCTTGTTTCAGGATATGTGACTTTATGCTCCACTTTCTATTTTTGGATTTTTTTTGCCTGTTTTCCAAAGGTCACACGCTTTAGAAAATGCAAGAACTTCCTTTACAGTTTGGGCAAGTAAGAGTGGAAGCTGTAGTCTTCTTGGGAATTCTCCTTTGAGCCACAGATAGGACACACAGAATCTCCTTGGAATGCTGTCTGAGAATTGTCGTACTTCTAGCACTTAAGGCAGCGAATGGGATTCGGGATGTAAGGCCGGATCTTGCAGACGATGGAAGAGTAGGAGTACTGAACGTCAAAATGATGGACCTGGTTGGTAGTAAATTGCCATCTTTCTTGGTCATTATTCTCCGTGCATGAGTCACTTTTTGTTCACAGAGCTCTTGTACTCTTTCTTCTTCTGAGACAAAGAGTTCTTCTTCTTCTATTTAGTAATCCCCATTCGCTGATAACGCCTTTAGAGATGTTCAGAGCATTATGGGGGGTAACCGACATTGGAATATTGTGAAATATCGTTAATTTTAACAATTTGTCTTAAAGACTTGGCTTGGAAGCTTCAATTAGACGGTCTCCAGATTGAAGACGTTTGGCCATTTTAGGAGAGAATCCAACAACCGATTCTAAACATTCCTGTATTAGAAAAGGCGATAGCTTGCCGACAGGTTGTGTGGATATTGAATGCATTATGAGAAATGCTGGCATATCTGTCGTTGGTTTTCCGTCCGTAGTCTCTTAACGATTTGAGTCATGCTCTGAGACATTGTTATCAAGTCTGGAGTCTGTGGGCTCTAGCGGTGGATATGCGTTGCAATCCATCGCTGCTCCTTTTAGCCCTGGAAGAGGAAATTCCTTCTCCCAGGTTACCGGCCCCACCACGTGGAGGCAGCAGCGGTGCCAACCAGTGACCAAGCGATGAAGAAGTGACGTTGCTCAGCGAGGGAAGCAGTAACGTTGCGAGTGGTAGAGGATTATTAAAGCAGTAGTACTCGCCCTAGGAAAAACGCCAGAAAATCGCACTAGAAAGATCGCTTGGCACTCGGGACCAGAGCGAGAGAAAATCGAGTATGACAAAGGCCATATGGGAAAGAAAGGAAAAAATGAATTGAGCATCAGAAGGGGGAAAGAGTTTTTTTTAAGAGATATAATTACGACATTGATTAGTGCTTTTGCATCATTACAACATAGTTGAATTTTTTAGGCAAACTCAAGTTTGTACATGAGCACCATATTGTAACATCTCATACTGTGAAATTCTTATACTTCAAGTAAATAACGCTTCCCCATTAGAAACGGCTTACTTATTCTTAGCTGAGTGCTGCCACTCTGACAGCACTGTTTCGAAGCTGTTTGGCTTTTCATCAGTGAGCGGATAGGTACCTGAGATGTAATTTAAAAGGAAGTGATGAGAAAAAGACCAAGTTAAAAAAAAAAAAACTGGAGTGTTGATAGAGGCTGCTGGGTAACGTGGGCTGAAGGAGAGGACTGGATGCAGAGAGCGAGAGATGGAGATGCGATTTTAGGCTCTGGCCAGGTTAGACCTGCCATGTGGCAGAGAATTTAATAATAATAATAATAATAATAATAATAATAATACAACTTTGTTTCCTTTATTTATTCCAACTTTATTCGTTTCAGAAGTGCACGTCGGTGTACTTCTGAAATGAATATAATAATAATAAAAATAAATGAAAATTGAAGTAATACGTAGTCTAATTGCAACATAAAATTCGAACCTAATTTCAATGCAAATATTGAAATATTTGGACTGAAATACATATCCACACACACACGGGCGTACGCACCCTATCATCAATGGGGTAAAGTTAGGCGGTCTCAGGGGAGGGTAGCATGGTTTGTTTTTTCCTCCACGAAACGTGTGACTATAAAACAGAAGCCAGCCGGAGTTATGAACATTAAAATTAGCTCACCATTAGGAAAGTTGGACTGCAGAAAGTCAAGTTTTAAATAGAAGAAGTCAAAGAGTTCCAATTGATTAGTGAAGGTGGGAGAACGACAGAGGCAACAAATGAATTTGACAGAATGGGGCTTTAAGCTAGTGAAGATCGAAAGAGGAGATTCCAAATTACTAAGTCTCAGACAGGGAATATCAGAACGGACATATGCACAAGTACAAACCTTGAAGCTAAAGCAATCGTACAGCTAATACTTAGGACAACTGAGGTGAGCAGTGGTTGAATCAACCGATAACTGAGATTCTGTCGGAAAACGTATGTGGGGTTTGACTGTAAGTGGAAATGGACATCATTGAGATTTAAACTGAGACCCCTTATATTTGTAAATTGAAGGAGGAAATATTTGGGAGGTTTAGATATTTTTATTTGTTCTTCTAGTTTGACGATTCAGTAGTAATAAAAGATAGGAATGATACGTTGTATGAAGTAATGAAGTTTTTTTTATATGGCGTACACACTGGAAGAATATACTTCCTAGAGAGTTACCAATAGTTTCGGTTAGTTGGACTACCTAGCGGCCGGCCTGCTAATACTGTTTTGGAGCTGTACCCTCGAAATGTAAAGAAAATTGGATCTCATCATTATGTCCATCATAACCTCAAAAGACATCACTCATAATACTTGATGGGGGAAGGTTGTTGGAGCATTGCTCTGGAGACTAAACGTCGGTTATCCACTTCAAGCCTCCACTAAGCAACGTGGTGGTGTTGCGCTGGTTGAGAAGAGTCATCTACCACCTAGCATTGTCATCCCCATTCAGGAAAAAGTGTAACACAGCGTGGTGTACAGTCAGAAATCAGTTGACGATAGCGGAGACCACTGATACGTTGTTCCACAAGTATTAGGGGTCCAAGTTCCTGCCAGTGAAACATGCCCCACACCACTCCACCGGCGCGCAATTTTGATACCATGCATGATGGATGAAGAGCCTCATGTTGTTGACGCCAGATCCGTACACGACCATCCACGGTGTGGAGTAAATAACGTGACTCATCCCATCAGCACACCTTCTTCCAGTCTTCTAACGTCCAACTTGCATGCTCTTTGCACCAGGCGAGTCTTTTACGCCGATGAACCTTGGTTAGGAGAGGATGCCATAGGGGTCGTCTGTTGGTATAGCCCATACGTGCAAGTGCGCGACGCATTGTAAAGCCAGATATTGTTCCGGGTTGGCCCATGTTGTATTGGGTAGTCAACTCTTCAACAGTTCTGCGTCTGTTCGCCTGTATGAGTCGTCGGACCCGGAGCTCACCTTTAACATCAACCTTTCGCTGACCTTTGCAGTTTTGCCGTCGGTTCGTTGTTTGACCATTTTGAAGCCAGTCCTGGTACACTTTAACTCATTATAACAAAGATGCACCACACAAGGATTCCATAACTCACTGGATGAAAAAAGTTTAAAGAAACAGTTCCCGTCAATGATAAACCACGATCTGGAAGGCCAAGGACGGGTTGTTAACAGTGAGAGTTATTTGGAAATGCTGCAGAATTACTTTATTCCTGAACTCACACATTTACGACTTATAGGTGATACAGTGTTTCATCAAGATGGTGCACCTTGTCACTTTGCTCTCAGTGTTAGCCAGTTTCTGAATGAAAATTTTCCTAACAGATGGGTTGGAAGTGGTGGACCGATCTCTTGGCCACCACGTTCATCAGATTTGAGCCCATTGGATTTTTTATATGAGGATTAAGACTATTGTTTATTCAACAAAACCTAGCTCTTTAGACGATCTTCGGACTAGGATAACTAATGTGATTCAGGGTATTACTGAAAATCAACTGCAAAACGTATTTAGAGAACTTCAGAATCGTATCTCAGTTTTTATACGTAATGACCGGACGGTGGACATGTTAAGAATTAACTATCCCAAGAATAAATTATGTAAAACTGTAATAAATTCTTTCCCCTACCCTTTTTACAGCAGATTGATTTTTATCATGTATAGAACGGAAGTTATGAAATTTTAAAACTGCACAAGGACTTTATAATGATCCTGTATATATATATATATAAATAGGTGCATTATATATATATAAATATAGGTGCATTATATATACACTGTGCTGCCGCTTTATTAGGTAAATCTACCTAGTAGCGTGTTGAGCCTTCAAAACAGCCTGAATTCGTCCAGGCATGGATTGAACAAGATGCTGAAAACGTTGTGCAGGAATGGAGTACCATGCAGACATGAGTGTGTCACGCAGTTCCTTGAGATTCGATGGAGGTGTAGGCCTGCACGAACAGCCGTTTCCAGCTCATCCCAAAGATGTTCAATAGGATTGAGATCCGCGGACTGAGCAGGCCACTGTAGCAAAGAAAAGTCATTGTCATGTTCCTGGAACCATTCCGTAGTGATTCGGGCTTTGTGCACACACAGGCGCATTATCCTGCTGGAAGTAACCATCTGACTGAGGATAAACTGTCAACATGAACGGATGCACTTGGTCAGCAACGATGTTTAGGTACGATGTGGCATTCAGACGTGAATCTATGGTATCAATGGACCCAACGTGTGCCAAGAAAACATTCCCCGCCACCATGCGCAGTAGTCGTCAGCCATGACGGGTCCATGGATTCATGTTGTTTTCGCCAAATTCTGAGCCTTCCATCAACATGATGCACCAGGAACTTCTACTCGTCAGACCAAGCAACTGTTTTCCAATCCTCGATAGTCCAGTGCTGGTTTTGCTGTTCCCACAGGAGGTGTGCTCTCTTGTTCTTCATTGATAACAAAGGTACGCGATGTGGCCGTCGGCTGTTGTAGCCCATTCGAGACAAAGTGCGACTAGCGAACCGTTCAGATATTTTGTACCAAGGTTGTATTCTGACGTGATGTGGGACATTGTGGCCCGTCTGTTTTCTTACACAATTCTAGCCATCCTCCTCTGACCTCTCTCATCAACAAGCGATTTTCTTCCACAGGAGTGCCGTTGAGAGGATGTTTTCTGTTCGTTGCACCATTCTCGATACACCCTTGAAACTGTGGTGCGTGAAAAGTTCAGGAGAACTGCCGTTTCAGAGATGCTTTCTTTGTTCAGCACGTCTTGCACCTACTACCATGCCACGTTCGAAGTCCGTTAGATCACTCCTTTTCCTGATTCTTGCTACGGTTTATATAGAAAGGTTGTTCTGCTGCATTTATATCCACAACTGTGGTCAAGATGGAAGAAATAAAGGAAGAATCTTTACTGCTTACTAGAGAATGCAGTAAAACAATCGGGACCATCACAGAATGTAAAGCTAGGGATTTTAAAGTTGGAGAATATATAAACACTAACTTTTAATGCTGACTACATTTTTCTTCAATTTGCACATGCATAAACATACGGAGGGATACTTTTGCTAATTCAAGATAGTGTACAGGAATCACATCTCAGACACACAGCCATTGCAGTAAAGATCCTTGTGTCTGAGGTAGATGAAGGTTGTGGGGGTTATGACTAGCGAGCAGTATCATGCAGTATGGAGGGTAATTGTTCTGTTATTCTGTGGCTATACCTAATATCTGGCCCGCGTGGTTAGCACAGTTGGTAAGATCGCCATCCATCCCACACCGGGTGGAGAAGACAAGAGTTCAAGTCTAGTCGATGACGTGAGGATTTTTTATGGACCTTTCCACAACATGTGTTTTTTTTTTCCGGCAACTCGGGTTTTTCGTCCAGCAAACAGAAAATCGACCATAGAACACACGCAATTTAGAGACAATATACACGGAACAATATGGCTTTAGTCGCTGATGTTCCTAAAACCCCATTACAACAACTTAATATCCGAAACATATTTATTCGTGTAGACCCCGTAAACTTCCATCAATCGGTCGCAGAGTTTCGGTCTGTGTATCCTCGGATGTAGTGTAGGATGGCTCTTAGTGCATGATGGATCCCTCTCCTCCTCCCGTGACTACTGGGATATCTCATCAGTTAATAGCTTGGTTGAAGACCCGATTCTCATACTCTAATTGGTTCTTGGCAGCCTTAATAGATTTTTTGGCAGTAGATTTACTTGCGTGACTATTTGAGTGGTCCGCATTTGTGGCGATAGATGATGTTCGTATGTTATCCATTTGAGGAGCCAGTACTCTTCTGCATAAACTATTTTCTTTAGTGTCGGGACAGAAGATCCCCAAATCCCTCTGGCAGCTTACGACTCGGATAGAGTCAAGTCGGAGAGACGGTAGGGTCTGGATTTTTTTTTTTTTTTTTTTTTTTTTTGATTTGGTAGTTGTTGGCGCATCGGCTTCTGTGGCCATATTGCACCTCCCAAGGTTTTTGCAGTACTTTGATCCAAGCCCGAGGCGAGAATCGAACCCGCGACCTTTGGGTTGCCGGGCAGGTACTTTACCCACTCGGCTTCGGTAGGGTCTGGAAAAGGTTTTTCAGGTAGTCTGCAAGTTTCTCGATCTTATTATTATTTATGGATGTTATTTGTATACATCAGCATATCTTCTCTCCCCACGATAAATGGCATTAGCGCTGCTGTAAATAATAGCCCCAACAGCACACCTCCTTGTGGCACCCCAGCAATTATTCAATTTGTGTAGGTTATATTGAAGGAATCAGTTAATAGCGACGTTAAAAAGGCTAGTATATTACCTTTTGATATGGAAATAACTCACAAGACAGACTAGGAGAGCATTTATATTTATGCTGTCAAGTTCTGATTCAGGGTATACGCACACTGCCGCTAGTTCTTGTTTGCTGTTTAGGGCTTTAAGGGTGCCATTGTTCATGGCGGGTACGTTTGCGAATTGCATTGTAGTGGTCGAGACGGCAAGAGATGTTTTGTAATACTGGTAAGATTGCTTTTTCTAAGACTTTTAAATAGGTTCATGCTGATGAGGTTGGCTTTTAATGCTTAGGAATGGTTGGTTTATTGGTCTTTGGTATGGGTTTTATCGAATAATTACTCAAGTGTCTCAGGGAAGGTTTTCTGCGAGAGGATTGCATTGAGTATTGTTTCTAGCACATCAATACTAAATGGGCTGAGGTACTTAACAATGAAGTGTGGAATGCCATCAAGCCACGCTGTGGCAATTGGCTGTAAGCAATTGACTGCATCAATCATTTGCTGTCTGCAAAAGCGGATTATGGGTAGTTCCAAGAATTGTTCTTAATTACTGGTAGATCTTCAGATAATGAATGGACTGAATTTGATGGGGATATGGCGACGAAGTCTAACTACATGTTTGTATCGAAACTTGGTGATACTTGACACCAAACTTCGGTTCACCTATCACGATGAGCTGATTGCAACAAAGATTAGCCAAACAGTACCTCCTTTACGAAGGCTTCAGCAGCCAAGTGGTCAGGAGCGGGAGTGCTCTATGAGCAGACCGGAGTTCAAGCGCCTGACTGTTAAATACGGTCGATCTGCCAACCCGCACTGGACCAGCATGGCAGAACCAGGTCCATTTCCTTCAGCATGAATTGTTGAGGAGGCTCCCATCCTGCAGTGGATTGATAATGGCTGCAGTTTACTTTTTTTTTACCTCCTTTACATGAAAAACCTCGCTTTAATTTAAAAAAAATACGTTGCCACGCTGATTTATCAAAGGATATTATAGGAAACATAAATCTGAACCTTGAATTCGATTTCGATATTAAAACCGTTACGCGCTGGCAAGTTTTGGCTTTCAAAGTCCACAATATGGAAGGATCCAACCCCTCCACGTCAACTCATGACGCTCGTAGCCTTCTTTCTGAATAAAAGGCTTCATCAGAAAGATGTTCACCCACACAGTAAAATTATTCGTGTGAAAGTTCTCTGCACCTGCTATATATGAGAAATTGTGGCGTTGAGGATTCACCAGTCCGGGCTTCCATCCAACCATGGCGTATTCCAAGGGCATACTACATTTGACGAACGAATTCTCCTTCCCCAAATGTTTCCTTTGTTCAAGCATAATGCAGATCTCCACAGAGTCACTGAGGACAGAACTTATTATTCCGGTGTGCTAGAGCAATAATATTCCCTCTTCAGTAAAGTAGCCACATATCCTGATGATATTCAATGAAAGTACTGACCGAATATGGAAGATTTAACATTAATTTTCTAGAAATTGATCTTTCTTATGTAGCTAGAATTTGTTGTATTTATTGTACATATTGTTAATCCTTTTTAGCTTATAAGCACTATTTAGAATATCCGTCAACGCACTGGTCACTGTATGCCTCGAAGGAAGTATTGTATATAAAACGCATTCATGTTTAATATACAATAAAGATACTCAAACGATTATATTGCTCCAAAACCATAAACTTAGAAATGCATCGGGAAAAATATTGAACCAAACATGCATGTCTTCGATAAATTTTCAGATACACTGTCCAATCAAAACGTTACGACCACTCCGTTGTTTTAGTAATTGGCCGTTTCTCACCGCCTGGTGGCTTACGTGTCGTGGTGAAAACCGATAAATGTGATACTGCAGGTTTGTGGTAGGCAGTCCGGTGTAGCAATCTGTCAAAGGAGTTCACTCCACCTGATTAAGGCATCCACTTATCCAGGAAGTGATACAGAAGCTGTTCTTGGAATCTACCGAATTGCTGGTTTGTCGATCTCTGTGTGTGCCGTTTATTTCCCTCCACCGGTTTCTGAGGATTCTGTCCTTAATCTGACAGCATGGCTGGGATCCACAATCAATCATCGGCAAAATGTTTAGTATCAAACTGTTTAGTAGAGGAAACCCTGACCATAACTGAGAACTTCCTCCCGTCCGATCACGTTCCGATTTCTGCGATGATATCTCTGCAGGCACCTAAGGATGAACGTACACAAGTACAAACTACAAACACTGTCAGGAGAGTATACAATCCAAAAAAAAACATCAACATTGGAAAAGTTACTACCCTTTTCCAACTTTACCCATGGAACATACTGGCTGAGCTTAACATAAATGAAGCTGTCTACTGGCTTTCAAGATGGATGGAATTCATTGCAAGGTCTGCAATGTCCAAAACTTGCATTCTTAGTCCCCACTCAGAGCCATGGTGGAATGACCTCCTGACTAAGGCCTTTAGGGAAAAACAGGCAGCCAATGCCTCCTACAAGAAGTCGCCTTCACGAGAGTCATACGCCAAATTTTCCAAAGCAAGGATGGATTTCCAGAAGAGTAAACAATTTACTATTGACAATTTCATGAACGGCCGGCCGGCTACCCAGGGGAAAACGTGTGTGGTCCACAAGTCATACTTGCACCCCTCTATCTTCAGATGTCCAGGAATGGTGTGAGCATGTGCTGTGTTTTAAGCGAGATCACCGTGTGTACGAAGCATATTCTTGGAACGAACCGTTTAACGTTTCTTCACGTTCTAGTAATACAGAAATTTCCGAAGAACAGCTAATAAAAATAATAAATTCACTACTTGAAAAGTCCACCATAGGAATTGACGCAATACCTCTTTTTAGTCTAAAAATTGCTTCTCATTTCATCAGCAAAGAGCTCACTCAACTCTACAACAAAGTACTCAAATTTGCACAGATACCTTCAACCTGGTTATCATACAGAGTAGTGGCAGTTCTGAAGAAGCCTCGTGCGCATAGACCGGCTGACTTCAGGCCAATATCAATTGCCTCTCTCTTCCTGAAATGCCTCGAGAAGTGCATCTATAATGATGTAGCACTCGCAATCTTTACGCATAGGCCAGAACATACCCATTATGCCATGCCTAATAGATCTACTGTAACCTGCCTACAGTCATTATCACAGAAAACACCTCACGCCTGGAATGACAACGAAGATCTTCACACCATTTTTCTGGACATGAAATCTGCTTTCGACTCAGTCCAAATAACACCCCTTCTTGCCTTACTTGAGAGATTCTACGGGATATCCGGAAATATGCTCGAGATCCTCAATAATTTGCTATCTAGGAGAACTTCACTTCAAAGGCGATGACATTACAATCACTAAAAGCGTCGAAGTAGGGATCCCATAAGGTGGTTCTCTCTCAGCCTTGCTATTTGAAGCAATATTCGTTCCACTAATGGATCAAATTCCAGCTTTCCTATCGTATGCTGATGATATTGTATGCTACTTGCCACGCAAACGCCTTGTTGGTGACTCACAAGAAAGACAAACCGCCTCTGAATCTGTAAACAGCTACCTATATACATTCTATAAGTATGCTAAATTTTTTGGCCTGTCAGTCAATCCAGAGAAGTCAAACTATTTCATCTTTACGCCAAGTCGGATGACTTCTACTGATACTGCATCTTCTCTACTTCCGGAATTGGCAGGAAATGTTCTGACTCCCACAGACAGTGTCAAATTGCTAGGAGTAATCCTTGATGCCAACCTCACCTATAAAAAACAAATCCAAGCTCAGTATTCCAAAGCCCTTAGAGCGTTCTGGGGAATGAAAATTGATCTGTGCAAAACGCACAATAAGAAAATAATCAAGAAGTACCCCGCAACTTACTTCTGTAGTGTACTCTCCTATGCCGTGGAAGTTTGGTCGGCGGCACCACCCACCAGCCTCAGGAAACTATGGGGCCTCGAATTCTGGGTGCTGAAGTGGGCCAACTTGTGGTCGCACCAGAACTACACAACATCTAAATCTACTCTCTGCTGCAACCTGCAATATACGCCCATAGTCCACAGAGCCCATGTGCTAAAAATAAAAATCATTCCTTCATCTGTGCTCAGCTAAGCAGGATCAAATCAACATCTGGAACACGGTTGGTTGGCGTTTGCAAGGCAGACATCTCCGTTGTACCCCCTCCTTGTGTTCAAGGCCCCAGCGGTTACAGAATTTCAAGATACACTTCCCAAATGTGACTCTGGACACTCAACTCGCTCAACATCGACATCGACCTGTGGACTATAGACAAGGCATATCGCGATGGCATCTTGTCCTATCTTGCTGTTTGTAAAGGACATTTATGTAAGTGCCGATCTTAAGTTAGTTAACCGATGTCATTTCATGTTCTGCTCAACTTGTATTCCTTTTTCGCTGTAATTACTACTTCATTCATTTTTACATTTTGACTATTATCTTGGCTTTGATCTATTAATTATTATTTAGTTATTATTATTATTTTATTTTATTCTTTTTCTATTATAAAACAAAATCACTTGTATAAACAACGAATTGTAAGATTCTTCTGGCTTTTTGTGTAAGGAATCACTATTGTATAAAATTTATGTTAATAAAGAATCTTCTTCTTATTATTATTATACGGAGTACTTGATCAACATGGGCACGGAATGTGATCTGACAGATTTCGAATAATGGAATGATTGTCGTGCATCGGTTGAAGGGTGCGAGTATTTTTCAAATTATATTAGGGTCACTTGGAAAGACACGTTAAACTATCCATGTGTTAGGAGTTTAGTTAGGAATTTAAAGACAAGTCTGTAAATTGCGTGTGTTCTCTGTTCGATTTGCCAGCTTTGCTGGACAAAAAAAAAAAACCAGTTTTGCTATTTACGCTTGAGACTGACTAACTCAGCCACGGAGCGAAAAAAGCCCATAAAAGTTCCTCGCGTCATCCACAGGATTCGAACCCGAGCCTTCTCCATACGGTGTGAGAAGGACGGTGACGATATCACTGTGCTATCGCGCAGACAGGGTGACAGTATTGTATAGTATGCGCAGTACCTTATGTAGGACGGCACCTGAACGTCAGTTCAACTCCGCCTTGGTACACTGTGATGAATACAGAATTCTGTAAAAGGCCAGAAATGTGTGCAATGTTATGTTTGCGCATTGTGTGTCAGTACTTTTATTCAAGTGTGATTGTTGCGGACTCCAGGGTTCTCCCATTAGCCACATTTATACTTCTTGTGGGGAGGCTTGCGCCATATCCGGTCCTGTGTATTGTGTGTAAGTGTAATGTGATGTTATATTGTATGATTGGCACCTGGTAACCTAGAGGAAACATCTGGTCCACCCCCAACCCTGTCGCGTGGAAGCGTGCCAAGATCTACCATCATCTTGCAAGCTTGTTCCAAGACAAAGCCTTGAGACAGACAAGTTAAGGGAGAGGAAAGGGAACAAGTAGGAATAGTTTGGGGATGGGTAAGGAAGGAAAGAATAGTATATAGGGGGGTCAGACTAAGGGACCTTGTAAATAGAAATAGGAGAATAAAAGTAAAAGAGTAAGAGGAAAGTGGAGATAATTATCTTCTATCATGAGACAATTAGTCGCATGGAATCCCATCCTGAGATCGGGATCGGCAAATGTTGAAGTTCCCCTCCAACAGTTCAATCACCTCGATGGAGGTTTTATCAGTCACTCCTAATATGGGATCAGCAGGTGTCAAGACTCCCCGACGACAACCCCATCAACCAGATAGTGAACTCCATAACGCCTTCCGCATCCCAGAATAACTGATATCCTCTATGTACAATCCTTTCTATGAAGAAGGAGTGTCTCTCTCTCTTCGTGAGACCAACTCTACTACAAAAAGCACAAAAGATATTAGCAATCAGAACCCAATTAACCTCAGGGAACAGGTTAATTAATCTTATATCTACACAATATACAGATTCTTATCCATTTCGGTTTAAACTATCATCTTTGTTGGTTCAAATAAATATTCCCAAAGCAAATTATCTCAAAATTATTCCTAAGACAAGTCTGGATTCAAACAACTTCAGGATGCAAACCAAAAAGTTTTCTGTGCACACTAAATACAATTTCTCTATCATTTTTGTTTTTAGACTGGCATCTACATTGAGCAAAGCTAATTTCCTTTAAGGCACTGTCTCGACCATTATCCATGAGGCAACAACGAAGATTAGTTGGTTGATTTGAGTATTTTACTGGTGCATCAGCTTCTACGACTATACCGCGTCCCAACAATGAAAAAAAAAAAAAAGAAAAAAAGAGATAATCAGGATAAGTACAAATTCTTATCCTGATTATCTTTTTATCCATACCCAGAGGGATCATCATATTACAATAACTTAAAATTAGTCACAATGCCATAATAAAACGGCAAAATGATGAATTGGTCAGTAGAAAATAATTCTAGAATCACAATAGATTGTCACTGCAATCCAGCAAATAAAATGAGTTTGTAGTCAACCTAAAGTTCAATGAAGTCAAGCTGTTCGTGTTTCCATAAGTCCCAAACAAAGAAAAGATATCAAAAGGTATAGAATCTCTAAATATAAAGGATGGACTTCACCAATTCAGATGGCTGCTTAAATCACCATGGTGGAACTCAATTCTTTTCTCCTCTTAAACGCTCTAACCGCCAAAGTATTGAGAGCATTAAAAGCAGTTTGAGTCTGTGTCAGTAGAGATTTGTTTTCTCTAGTAAGGGAACCTGTTAATAATTGAAGTTCAAACCTCAGATCTATATAATGATGAGTCCACGTTGTGAAAAGGCCAGTAAAAATGCAATCAAAAGGACTCGAATCAGGTCTTTTCCACCCGGTGCGGGGAGGACCGAGATTCTACCAACTGTGCTATCCACGAGGGCCCTTCAGAACCAGGGGTAAAGTTGTCAGCTACCAGAGCGAAGTATTTCTCTGTAATCCTCGTATATGTAACAATGGTATTTAATGTATATTGGCAATCTTCTTTGAGGCCGCAGACACATAAATCAGAATCAGAATGGACCCGAGTCGAGTCAATGAATAAGATGTATGGACCCCTTGAGAGTCATTGTTTCCTGTGGTTTGTCAAGAAGAAAATTTACTTCCGGAAATAACAATCCTGCCACGTGTCCAGTTGCAGAAGTATCCCAACTACCCGCGATGATAAGCAGTTCGTCCCATATAATTTTCTTTTCTTTCTTGATGTCATTATTCAAATTTTCCCTTAGTCTAAGAAATTCTATTGCTATACTCTTTAACCACTACTACGGAAGACGTTCTGTATTTTATTCGGTATTGTATTTATTACCAAGCTCATAATCAAACTTAATATATGAACTTTTGACTTGGCTTTCTTGGAGGCTTATCATTAAACTTACAGGATGCTTTTACTGGATGGCGTGCTGAATTGAGGTCTTCTCTTGTTGATGAAGTATGTTATTTTTTTTGAACGTCTTAAATTTTGGACTTTCTTTGATTGTCAATAGAGTGTATACAGGTTTGTTTATTTTATTTTATTTTTTTTATCACTCCATGGGCAACATTCTTCCTGGTTCCCAGTTTTTTTTTTCTGGGGAGAGGAATTCTCTTACTGGCCCCCTTCTTTTGGGGGCGCGATCCTTCTGCCGTTGGCTTGGGCCATCAGCGGCACGGGATTGCATTTCCATCGTCGGGTGCTTTATCTTATCTATAAAACAATCCAACAATGAACAATGATTTGGTAGTTCCCGACCCACCTCTTCGTGGCGCGGTCGGGTGCCTAGGTTGGTGGCTTAAGATCCCTGGTAGCAAAGTGGCCGAATGACAATGCGAACAACACAGTCCTGCACTTCACCAACGTAGACCCACACTACCGCTACATCTTTACAGAGACATGTATTTATACAGAATAACTTGGCAGAGTTGAACCACCGTTCCAAGAGCCACCCTACCATAGAACGAATATATACACGACCATGAAATTTAAACAGGAAACAACAAGCAGTGTTTCCAAGACCACGATCCAACGAACCCTCCTCCATATGGCCCTTCCGGAGTGGTCGCCCGGTCAAGGTACCCATGCTAAAAACCATCCATCGCCAATGACGCATAAAATTTGCACCTGAACGGCATCACTGGACCATTGAAGACTGAGAAAAGTTGCCTTTTTCCGATGGATCACGTTTCCTGCTATGCCGTGTAGATTGCAGATGGAGGGTACAGCGAAAAACTGTGGAGAGGAATCACCCAATGTCGCGGTCCACACAAACAAGCAGTATGACGGTAGTAGGGGATGTTTTCCTTGTAATTTCTTAGAGCCCTCATTCTCCTAGATCGCACTCTGAATGCTAAAAACTATATATCCATTTGGCCGTCTACCTCTCATCTCATTGTAGCGCGGATAGCACAGTGGTTAAAAACAACTCTCCTCCCCACTGGTGGAAAAAGACCGGTTCGAAATCATCATTGACTCGACAACTTTTATGGGCTTTTTTTCACTCCATGGTTGAGTTAGTCGGTCTCAGGTATGAACAACAAGGTTCCCCCTCTCGGATTTTTCGTCCAACAAAACAGCCAAATCGATCTTAAGGTAAACGCAATTTAGGGACATGATATATATAGTCTTATAAGTTCATTCTTGGGTTGCCCTAATTTTACAGGACCCTGATAATTTGTTTATCCATTGAGGCGGATCAGGTATACATCCTTTCACGATGACCGTCTTCCTGGATGGCACACGTGTGTTTCAGCAGGAAAATGAGACCTACCACGTTGCTGATATTGTTTGAGAGTGGCTCGCCGTACACGAAAATGACTTCCAGGTGCTAACCTGGCTGCCGAATTCGCCGGATATAAATCCCAAAACATCTCTAGGATTGTGTGAACGCATAGATAATAAAGCGAAAGGAACATCAACAATAAATTTTGGAATCTTGAAAATAAGCAAGGTTGTTGTTGTTGTTATTGGGTTTAAAGACACAAGGGCATCTGAGGCCAAATTGTGTCTATTCATCGTTTAATTGCATGACTCTATCTTTATAGTTGTTAAATTATATACTGTTGTATAGGCCAATACATTTTAAGTATATTAAAAGTTCTTCAATATTTGCATTGTTTCCTAGGATATGAGATAAATCAGGTGATACGTTAAGCCTGGAAATTGATTGAAAAGTGTTTGACCAGATGGTTGAATGCAAGGGACAATCAAGCAGAAAGTGGCGGACTGTGAGCCGACTGTTACAGGATGAACACTGAGGTGGGATTTCTCCCAATAGCAAGTGGAGATGGGTATGATGTGTATGTCCAATTCTTAGCCTTGCCAACACCACTTCCTCACGTCTGTTTGGTCTGAAGCAAGAAAGCCACAGCTTTGGTTCTTGTTTTATTTGGTAAAGTTTGCTGTTAGTATTCCTTTTCCATATCTGTGACCAGTTGTGGTAACATGCTTTACGAATAACAGGTTTGTAATCAGTGTATGGAACCTGAGGATGTTGTGAGAGAGTGGGTTGAGGATGTTTAGCGGCATAGTCTGCACTTTCATTTCCCGGAATGCCAGAATGGCCAGGGATCCAGCAAAAGCAGATTGACAGATTGGACATACTACAGGAAAATAGTTGGGAATGAATTTCTTTCAATGTAGGATGAGAAGAGGAGAAATTCTTCCTTATGGCATTGATAGCACTGAGGGAATCCGTGTAAATTATTGCGGGTGAGATGCAAAGTTCAATAATCTTACTAAGTGCAACCTTGATGGCATAAAGTTCAGTAGTGAAGACACTGCATGATAAAGGTAGTGTGGCTGAAATTGTACATGTAGGAAAGACAGCTGCAGCACCTACCATACTATCAGTTTTGGACCCATCAGTATATATTTTACAGAAATCGGAGTTAAGATTAGCATGAGCTGAGTGCAACTGTCTCATGTTATTGGGAGATATGACATTCTTCCCCCACTGGAGAAAATGTGCGTCATGTGAGGCACAAACATACATCCAAGGTGGAATGGGTGCAGTTGTGTTCTGATAAATATCAGCTAAATCAATGTTCCAACTCAGAATAAGATCTTTGATCCTGAGAGAAGCAGGTCGATTTTCATGTGGCTTATTCTCATAAAAGGAATCCCACCGAGTGTGATAAAGATACTCCCAACTGGGGTGCGATGGAAGACTCTGGATCTTCGAAGCATAGAAAAGCAATAATGTTTTCCTACGGAGATGTAATGGAGGCTCGTGGGCTTCGATATAAAGACTTTGCATGGGAGAAGTCCTGAATGCGCCCAGAGCAGTCCTCAGGGCACTGTGCTGGATGACATTCAGCCGATCTAATGTGCTTTTCCTAGCTGAGTCATATACGGGAGAACCATAATCTAAGCGTGAACGGATCAGAGATTTGTAGAGGTGAAGTAAGGAGTACCGATCAGCTCCCCACGACATGGATGAGACTGATCGAAGCATGTTCAACTGTTTTAGACAAGTAGTTCGTAGATATGTGATATGTGCTTGGAAGTTAAGCTTACTATCTAAAATCAGACCGAGAAATCTGATGCTGTTTACTACAGGTATTGGAGAATTGTTTAGCCGTAATTCAGGATGGTGGTGGACAGCACGTTTCTTACAAAAGTGAGTGGTGGTAGACTTTTGTACAGCTAGACGATATCCGTTGCGTGACATCCAGGATTCAATTCTGTTAATGGCAAGTTGGAGTTGACGCTCAATGGTGTTCATGTTTTGCGATTGGCAAGAGATGGCGAGGTCATCCGCGTACATATATGCCTCCACAGTTTTGGGGATGTCTCTAGTTATGCTGTTGACTCGAATTGCAAATAACGTTGCGCTGAGTATAGATCCCTGCGGTACTCCTTCTTCCTGAATATGGGGTGTAGACAGTACGTTCTGATAACGGACCTGAAAAGAACGGTGGCGCAAGAAATTCTGAATTATCTGAGGGAGATGACCCCTTAGTCCTAGATGATAAAGGTCCATAATAATACCATGTCGCCAGGTAGTATCAAATGCCTTTTCAATATCTAAATTGACCATGACTAGATGTTGCTTCATGACAAAGGCGTTGCGAATATTCGATTCAGCTTTGATAAGTACATCAAGAGTGGATCCGTTCTTACGAAAGCCGCTCTGATGATCTGTTAAAAGGTTCTCTGCTTCTAAGATCCAGGTAAGCCTCGTATGTATCATTCTTTCAAAAATTTTCCCCATGCAGCTTGTGAGAGATATTGGCCTATAATTGTTAACCAAAGAAGGGTCTTTGCCTGGTTTTGGTATGGCAAGTATATGAGAATGACGCCACGAAAGTGGATAATCATTTTCTGAGAAGATTCGATTATAGAAGATCAATAGGGTACGTAAGTCCTCTTCAAGTAATTGTTTTAGCATGATGTAATGTACGTCGTCTGGGCCGGCAGCACTATTTGAAGATTTATTTAAGGATTCTTTGAGTTCTGTTATATTAAATGGTTGATTGTATGGAAGTGAGAGCCGTGTGGAAAAGTTAATTTTGCGGCGTTCTGCATCTGCCTTGATGCACTGAAAGGAGATGGAGTAGGAAGCAGAAGCAGATATTGAAGAAAATGATTCTGCTAGCGCATTCGCGATTTCTTTAGGTGCCGAGAGATCTTTTCCATTCCAACAGAGTATTGGAGAGGGTGGTCGAATGAATTTTCCATTTAGCGCTTTAATTCTTCTCCAAATGAATCGTGGGTCAGTGTCTTTGGTGATAGTTGAGGCAAATGAGATCCAGGAGTCACGTTTGGCTTTTCTCCTAATCTGCCTTGCTTTGGCTTTAAGTCTTTTGTATTCTATTAGATTACTGGTTGTAGGAAACTTACGGAATTTGTTCCAAGCACGGTTTTTCTCACGCTTGGCATTAGAACAATCTGTGTTCCACCAGTTGTTATGGTGGGAGCACTTGTGAGGTCGTGACTTCGGAATTGAATTTTTTGCTGCATTTAGTATCTGATTGGTAATGTAGTTAGTTACGTCTTCAATTGGATGTTGCTGAACATAACTCCTGTCTAACTGGACCTGGGTACAGTAGCTCTCCCAGTTTGCCTTCTTGAACTTCCAGGTGGATCGGTGCTCGAGATTTGCAGTTACCCTTGTTTGTAATGAGCAAAGGATTGGGAAGTGATCACTGTTTAAAGGATAGTTTAGCACTGACCATGTCATACTTGGGAGAATTGCTGGTGAGCAGATTGACAAGTCTATTGCAGAAGTAGATCCTGTAGATAGGTGAATATAAGTGGGAGATCCAGAATTTAGTATAGTTAGGTTGTTATTATTCATGAATGATTCTATTAATTTGCCTCTTGTGTCAATCGCAGGCGACCCCCATAATGGATGGTGGCCATTGAAGTCACCAAAAAGGCAGATTGGAGATGGTAGTTGCATAACCAAATTATCAAGTTCTGTATTTGATAATGGTTGAGAAGGGGATATATATATAGAAGTTAGGGTGATTGATATACCGATTGAAATACGTGCTGCCACAGCTTCTAGACTAGTTTGTAATTGAATTTGCCTGGACGGTATGTTTGATTTTATAAGCACAGCTACTCCTCCACGAGCAGGAGACTCCGAAATCCTGTCTTTTCTATATATTGTATAGTTTGTAAATTTTGGTGAAGCTTGAGATGATAAGAAAGTTTCTTGTAGACATACTCCTATCGGATTATATTTAATCAGTAAATCTTTTATGTCATCAGAATTGTTTCTTAGTCCTCTACAATTCCACATTATTTGAGTTTAGTTGTGGTTGATTGGTCTGACTGTTTTTTAGAAGTGGAGCATTTCGGTCTGTCTTGTTTTATTTTATCTTTTTTTGGAAAATAGGGGCGTACGGAATCCATGGTGTCATTTGCATGGAGTTCCAAAATGGGTTCCCCATTATCTAAACGCTCATCTACTTCCATACTGTTGGTAGGAGTTTCCATTTGTTTTGAACCTGTGTCAGATTTCGTTTGCTCTGTGTCATATGGGACCGATGGAGTATCACTAGGGATACTGACTGGGGTATTTGTAGCTTCGCTAGTTTTATTTTGAGGATTTTCTTTTTTTGAATTTGAAAGAGTAGATTTAAGCCAGTTAGCCATTGACGTATTAGGCGGAATTGATACATCTGTTTGTGCTCCAGTAGATACATAGTTCCTAGTGCGAACAGCGTAGGATCGACTGCTAGGCATGCTCAACATAACTTGCCTACGTGCCTCAGGAAACGTAACTTTATTTTCTACTTTATATTTTTGAATTTTTTTCCCTGTAATCCATAACTCGCAAGATTTGGAAAAGGCAGGATGATTTCCCTTGCAGTTTGAACACGCAGGGGTTGCCGCTGAGCAATCAGCTTGAGTATGGTCTTTAGATCCACATATGGGACAGATGGAGTCACCTCTACATGCCTGCTGTGAATGACCATATTTCTGGCATTTGAAGCAACGAACGGGGTTCGGAATATATGGTCTAATACGGCAATTCAAATAGCCAGCTTTGATTGAGGATGGTAAGTCTGGAGTATTGAATGTTAATATGATGGTTCTAGTTGGAGTTAGATTCCCATCTTTTTTACTCATAATTCTTTTTACATTTGTTACTTTTTGACTACTAAGTTCTTGGAGTAGTTCTTCTTCGGAGACTGAAATTAGGTCCCACTCACTGATCACACCTCTTGATGAATTTAAGGTTCTGTGGGGAGTAACTGATACTGTTAGCCCCCCAAAAGATGTTGTATTTAACAGCCGCTCAGAATGTTTTGAGGTGGCTGTTTCGATCAGGAGGTCTCCGGATTGGAGTCGCTTCACCATTTTTGGTGACCCTGGAATAGACTCTAGACACTTTTGTATCAAGAATGGTGATAACTTGCCTACAGGTTGGGCAGATAACGAATGTACCACCAAGAAGTTCGGGATATCATTTTGACATTTTGCTTCCCTTCGAAGCCTTTTTGGGTGAACACAGTCACGGTCAATTTCAGAAGTTTCTTGTCTTGAGCTCAATGGCTCTAAAGGTGGATAACTATTTGTATCCATATTAGCTCCTTTTGGCCCTGGGGGTTTATCTTTACCACCCAGGTTACCGGCCCCGCCACGGGGAGGCAGGAGCAGTGCCGCTTGTGGCCAAGCGTAGAGGTTAGTTTAGTTAGTATAAGTACTAAATTAAAGAAAAAGGTACTTTCCTTCTTCTGGGCTCACTTCTTAAGTGTTTTTAAGAAAATGAAGCTACTTAACAAAAAGGTTTAATAAGTAAGGGAGAAAACAAAAGAGAACCTAGTCGCTTACCAAAAAACGCTCTTTAATCGCACAAGAATCGCTTGGCCACGGAAACGCTTGGCACCCGGGGCCAAATAAACAAGGAATAAACTTGAAAGATGGTCAGGAGAAATACAAAGCCGATTAAGAACATATTTTGTGTGTAGTGGAATCAAGTTCTTTGACTGAGAACCCTGAAAATGAAGGGGTGTGGGTTATACGGATGTGGGCGAGGCACAGAGTTACAGAAACCGCTCTGAAAACGTCGTGAATTTTTCTTACAATCTCTGATTTATTACTAACCTAATAGTTGTTGTTGTTGTTTGGTTTTTAGGAGCATTAGCAACTAAGGCCATATTGCTCCGGGATATGCGGTGGTCAGTCCCTGACCTTTCCGCATCCTCCGTATTTGGTGGTGACGGGCTCAAACCCCGGTCTAATCAAGAAGCGTGTGCTACGCACTGCTGCTCCTTCCCACCTGGCTACGGAGGCGCCAACCTAATAGTTGTCACAAGGACCTCAGAATAATCCACTTAAAATAAAAGTCGTGTCTCATGATAAGACTTTATAAACTGAGAAATGGTTCTAATTTACTGTATAATAATCCACTAAGTGAAGCATCACGTAAAGTGAACTATCCTTTCCATAATTTGTTTCTTATATTATTTTGAATGTAATTAGATTGGTCAGACACTTTCAGTTTAATGTCTGATAAAAGAGACAAATTTAGGCAATGACTATGGATCATCTTGTATATAAATTTTAACCTACCGGTTTGTCTTCTGATAAACAGTGGTTTTAAATTACGTATATGTAATTAAACGATGTGGCTCTTGAAATGCTGCTTTTGTCACAATGAAACTGCCTTCTGTCACCCGTCTAAAAGTATCTTTTTTCATATCTGATTATTGTATATATTCTGTTGTCAAAGTTAACTAACAAGTTGCGCGATAAATGGATAATCGTGTATTATTTTGTTTTATAAGTGTGAGATTTTCAATTTTGACACTTGACTTGGCTCTATATCGCCACGCTCAGATGCTGTTGTCTTTGTGTCCTATCAATTAATAAATCGATTTTTCTTGTTGATGTTTGGTGCCATTTAGCAAACCCATTACACAATAGTGAAGTCTAAGAGTTTCAGCGTTTAATCTCACACAGTGACCGTCTTAATCCTGGCTCTTTATCTTAAAGCTTTTCCCTCAACTGTGGTCATCTATAAGCTTTCAAAGAGAATGCCACGAAAACGATACGGGCACTTTGTACTGAAGCGAGAGAGGAAGAGACGATAATGGGTAAGAAGAGATTAATAACGAAACCAAGAAGAATCCTCAGTTGACCTACTTCTTTAAAACAAATAAGTAAAACGAAAAAGATTAAATGCAGGTTCTTTTGACAAAGGTCTATACAGTGGTGTATGAAGTATCGTCGGATACAAAGAAGCTGGAGAAGTTTTTCTCCTGTAAACATATTTCAATATGACAATCTTTAACGTCCTAAATATTTATTTTCTTCGGTATCCACAAATGTCTGGCATTCCCAGTAAGTGTCCTTTGGCTAATACCCTCCCTCAATAAGGTAACTTACTCTCCTCCCCTCTCCAAGCATTTCAAAGGGATCCATGATACAAAGGATATGTACTTTGTTTGGAAATGGTGGAGGGAATCTCATGATTTCAAATAGCCATTTGAAATCATGCGATTATGCAATAGAAATAATCATTATGGTGTGCAGTACAAATAGAATACACTGATCAAGTTGAGTTGCCAGAAGCTTGACATTAAAAACAGCTGCAATAACATTAAAGGAAATTTGATTAAGCAACCGACAACGATTTTTTTCGACTTCTATTAGTTGAAGGTTCTCAATGATCGAAAGAACTTGTGCCAGTAGAAATCTATCCGAAAGCTTTAGCGGATTTCTAATTAGTTACAAAGAGGGAGATCTCAATGCCGGCATTGGATGTGCCATTGGACTACATCCCAAATATCGGGGCAAGATAAGACACCTGCAAACATTTCATTTGTGATTGTGAAGAGTCTTCAGTTAATCAGTTGAGGCGGTCTTTGAATCTGAGCTTGGCCAGCCATTTAAATAATGTTTATAAACTTACCCATTTCAGTATCCAACATTTAACGGAAAAGATTTGTTTACGTTAAATATTGGATATTGAAAAAGTGGGGACAGTAGAAGCCCATATTTCCACGCCGTACAGTATTATAGGGTAAACTACAGATTAAATATACCCGGATTTATTTTGTATGCTGCAGACATAAAGGAGACATTGCTTTGCACTCCAGTGGAGTCTGCTTAACTTATGAAGTATCAACTCAATATCTCAGCGAATCTTTATAGACATTGGGTCCATATATATTGCCTCAACCCCGAGTGCAGGGACAATCATTGATGCAGTTAGTTTGCTGGATT